>NC_138193.1:44755433-45955433 GCF_964194105.1 Spermophilus citellus | reverse complement strand
AGAAGCAGCATTTAAACTTCAACAGTAACATATATCTGAATGGTGTTAACTAATTATTAGTAAATTTGGCAATATTCTAGAATAAGAAATTATGTGGGAGTCAGTTACATATTTAGTGGAGCCCAGAAAATGTCAGCATACCTCCCTTCCCTCTAGTTGATCTTCCTGCTTTTAGTCTCTTAAATATGTTATCTCCTTGCTTAAAGAGTGACATTTATTACCACTCAAGAATAAAGATTAAGTGGCCCAGCCCAAGTGGGGGTTGGGATACATGGGACCTCTGAGTTCACACTGGGGTCTCCGGTGCAGGGGAGAAGCACTGCAGTTGGCTCTTCTTTTGGGGAGAGCATTTCTCTCTTGGGGCAGCTCAGCCTCCTTCTCACAGGGTTCTCTGGAGGGCGTGGTGTCCAAAAAAGGCTGAGGGTCAGATAGATCCATCTCTGTTCCTCCTCCAACTTACTGTGTCCAACACAGATAGGTACAGCATCTACCCTCAATCAAGGCACATGTGAGAAATAAATAACATGTGACCAGAAAAACAATAACAACAACAACAACAAAAGAATAAAGATTAAACAATGTAGAGAGTTGTTTAAGACTATTCCCAATTAAATAGTAAGTATTCTTTGGTGTATGATCGAAAATTTCAGTTAAGCCAGGGTTTGAATTCAGATTCTCTGACTCCTTTATCATATACCTTATGGACCACCTCTGCCATACCATCAGCCCAGCTGACCTCTTCGCTCCAGCCTGGATTTACATGTCCTTTTTTACCTGTGAGATCTTGACCAAAGTTTTGTTCTTACCAAGAATTCCATCACACACACAAAAAAAGAATTCTATCACTTCTCTACCTATACATATTCAATGTCTCTTAACTTGTGCTATTTCAAATCCAGCTTTTTCTAAGGCAGTTTGGGGTGGGAGTCATTAATGACTTGCCAACAACTTTACCCTCTTCACTTTTAGAGTTGAAAAAGCTCATTCATTTATTTAATATACAACAATTAACATATTTAGGTCTAACTCTTTTATGAATGTTAGTAATATCATGTGGGAATTGTAAATGGCACTTTTTTGAACCTTCTCACCACAGTTAGGAGGTAAAGACTGGTTAGTCTACATATTCATATTAAATAGATTTGGATTAAATCTACCTAAATGACAGCTTTGGTTCTTTTAACATTTTAAAATGTTTTAAAACTGTTTTTTTTAATCTTTCTTCTCAGATTCTTGCTACTCTACATACAGACATTTAGTCATAAATTTTATGAGGTTTAGTTTAGTAGTTTTCAAATTTAGGTGTACATATGGACTTTCCTGGGACCATTTTCAAAATATAGAAGTCAGTTTCTATTTTCCACAGCATAGTGTAATAGATACTCCGAATGGCCCTCTTGATTAAAACAAACTATAAAAGTTGAAGGAGCACTAAAACAATAATTGCAAATTCATTGCTGAGCTGACAAGGAAATGAGTCATTTGCAGAAGATGAAATGAAGTCCAAGTGAGGACATGAGCAGGTGAATGCCAAAGCTAGCTTTCATGTGTGCCTTAGAGTGTCCACTTTAGTAGTTACAGGGGAAATGAGGTCTTGAAGGTAATTGATCATGATGGACATCTTTTAGGAGGCCACTGCAAAAGCTCATCATGTGGTAAGAGATAGCAAAATGACAAATATTAAGTGAAGTACAAGTAAACAAGATTTTCTAGATTTTGAGCTGAGAAAGAGAGAAGGTTGAAATCTCCCTGACACAGGTTCATGGTCTGTATATGTAGTACCAAGATATTTAAAAAAGCTCAAGAAGATATTTACTAAAAGTGATCCCAGGCTTGTGGTGAACCTGGGTAACTAATAGATGCAAGAAAAATTTCTCTCAGAATGAATGCAATTTCAGTAGAAGCATTGAAATATATCTACAAAGAACATGAGCTCAGAATTAACAACAAACAAACAAACACAAAAAGCAACAATGCCCCAAAAACAAAACCACAACAGAAGGAAATGTGAAAACCTGTGAAAGGTCAAGAGGATAATAAGGATTTGTGTATTTTCACAGAAAGGACACCACTTATTCATTGTAGTTGATGGAGACTCAGAAGAATATGTGGGCTGGGGATGTGGCCTCAAGCGGTAATGCGCTCACCTGGCATGCGTGGAGCACTGGGTTTGATCCTCAGCACCACATAAAAATAAAATAAAGATGTTGTGTCCACTGAAAACTAAAAAAATAAATAAATAAATACTAAAAATGAAGAATAATATGTAATATGTATTAAGAAATTGAAACAAATTTGATGCAAATATTCTATGTCATAAGTTTGGTGAAGATTTATAACTAAACATTTGTCAAAAACTTGTCAAGTATGTAGCTACAAAGACTAAATATTACTGTTATGAGTCAGACCTCAATAAATCTGACTTAATGAAGAATTACTAACAAAGTGATAATTACAGAGAAATTTACAGCTTTCCATGCCTCTAGCTACAAAGAAGAAAGGCTAAAAAGCGATCTCAAACATGAACACTAGACAACAGGAAATAGAACAACAAAATCCAAAGAGAATAGAAAAAGAGAAATAACAAGTACTTTAATTAATATAATAGGAAACAAACAATCACAAGTACCAAGGAGCCAAAAGTTGGTTCTTTGGAGATAATAATTATTCACTAGCTTAATTAACAAATTATCACCAGAACTCGTTTGCAAACCACTCAATGAATGACAGCTGCTTCACTAACCATGCTTATGAAACCAGCCAACTATCCAGATGCACCTCATAACCCTAAATCCACAGTTGACCCCAGCAGTCACTGAATACTTGTTCCTCTGTGATTGTGTTAATCCTTGAAATCTGTGCTTGCCACAACCTTATGCAGATGTTCTCTGCTTTTCTCTTAGGCAGAATGTAACAAATACAGCTTTTTTAGATAGTTGTAGATTTTTGTATTATTTTGTTCTACACCACAAAACTTTTGAAAGTTTTCAGCAGGTTTGGGGCTCTTTCCATTTTTCTGTGCAGCATACCACCCTTTCTCTTAGAGGGTACTTACTGCTCAAGGGTAAACTCGTAGCTGAAATCTCTTCTGTTCTGATGTCATAAGTTTGGTGGCTGGATATCTCCTGTATGCTCTGCCCTCACTTCAGCAAGGCATATGTAAACTGATCTCACCAGAGTTCTACCAAATCATCTTTATTTCTCCTGTATTCTTGGTCTAGTAACAACATTGTCATGGGTTGGGGTGGGGGGTTTCAGACCCAGGAAACAGGTTTGGTACTCAGCAGGTGGAAAAAGATGCAAGATGAAGTTAGTATAATAGACATGCTTTATTCAGAGGTGGTATCAAGGTCCAACCTCCAGCTGCAGATTTAGCTTCCCAGCCAGTTCCATTTTAGTTCTCTATTTTTTCCCCTGTATCCCTTGAGTCTTTTCCATATGCCTTTTTGTTTTTTATTATGTAGGCCAAACAAAGAAGGTAAACTGCCAACAGGTTACATAAGTGGACTCATACTCACAAATTGATGTTTATAACCTTGAACATATATGGTGAATCAGAGTGTTTCTGGCCCTTAATTAATCATAACAGCTGGTTTCCAGCCCTAGCTATACACTAAAAATATAACGTAGCCCAGCCTTCGTGAGGGAGCCTAACTAGCCATTATGGGGCCTGCCCCCAAAAACTTATACCCAATCTCCTAAACTAGAAATCTGGTTTCATACTTATCACCTGTCTGTATATTCACCAATATCTGTTACTTTTACCTTCTAGTCCAGGAGTGCCAACTTAGCTGCACCTGGACAATGTTAAAAAGTACTATCACTTCAGTTGAGCTTGACTGAAGTAATCTGGGCAGGATGACTGGACTGGATAACAGGACAATCCAAAGCTCCTTTCATGTTGTCACATGAAGCCAAAGTGGAGAACCAAGTACTGCTCTCTCTCTCTTCACTGCCTCATCCCCTAACTTCAGGCCCCCACAATTCCTTGAATAGATTTCTTTTTTTTTTTTTTTTTTTGGTGGTGCTGAGAATTGAACCCAGGGCCTTGTACATGAGAAGCAAGCAATCTACAACTGAACTACATCCCCAGCCCCCTCATATGGATTTTTAAAACCTCTCTTAAGACTAGTTAGGCTCCTAGTTGCCAGGATTATGCACTTCAAATTCATCCTTTACACAAAAAAGTACCATAGTAGCTACAGAAATATGACTAGTTCTCTCCTTTCTAAAAATTTCCCTCTATCTGCCCATGTATCAAACATAAAGTCTAGGCTCTTCTAACAAATTTTTCAGCAAATTCCATCATGTGCCTCCTTTCTGGCAATGCACAGATTTATTTTTTGTCACTAGGCTTTTTTGATATAATCTATCATTGTTTTCCATCTCTTCACCTAACCTGTAATCTAGTGAAGCTTATCTACTCATTCATGAAACAATCCAACACTCCCGTTTCCAGGAAGACTTCTGAGACGGGATGACATTACATTTCTCCATGCCCTGGTAATACTCAAACCTTACCTTCCTTATTTGCCTTTACCTCCCTTGTCATCTCCTTTTCATTGCCTCCATTAATAGTCTATAAATTCCTTGTCTCTTCTCATAGAAAACTATCCCATGATCTGATGGAGCCAGGTAGAAAATACAGTCATCAAAAGAATTTAACATTGGTACTCCATTTGCTCATAACTCATACAAAAAAATAGTAACAGAGTTGGATGGATCCAACAGTATCCATATGAATACAGCTCAACAGGACCACAAGAAGGAAGCAATTTACAGAGGCATGGGAGTGGTGGATGATTTTCACAGTTAGAAGCGGCCACTGATTAGTTCAGCCTCCATCTAGAACTGAACTCTTTGCAGCAATTGCCATTCAAATATATCTTTTTACCAGATCCCTAAAGGTTTTAATGGCAGCTTTTTTATTCTGCATTACAATGTCTTTGTTCTAGTCCGTATGTTTTTATAGTACAGGCAAAGAAAGACTGAAAGTTTTCAAGGGGTGATTTATGATAATGATGCCTGACTAACAATGCCTTGCTTATGGTGTAATTGTTCATAATGTAGGTCCTTCCTCTGGTTCTAACCTATGTAATAGGCATGGGGCTATGGATAATATTGTTTGACCATGTGGACAACAATGTGCGCACAGAGGGAAGAATAAAATCTTTACAATTTTCATCCTGCTGCCAGGTTGCAATTGTTCTTCAAGTTCCCTCTCCATGATATGGTTCTCACCTCTCAGCAGCCTGGTCTCCAAGCATCTGGATTTTCAAAACTGAATAAAACAAGTAAGTCATAAAACTCAAGGCATTTATAGAATCAAAAGGCTATGTGGGTTTGTACAAGCACACTCCCTTGTTTTTCTTTGGACACTTCATTTTACTTACATATCCACTACAGAAGTGTTTGCATTCTAAAAATTTTGTCTCTAGGTATTACATACTGGAAATGCAGTGTCCAATATAAAATTTATTATCACAAAATTATAATGCAGCTAAATAATTTGATTGGCTATTTACAGTTCATTACAAAGTAATTGTATATAAGTTGTGTAAGCAATAAAGGTGACTCAATTTGGCAGACTTAATAAATACTGGTAATAGATAAATATGACAGATATATGTTATCATGTTATCTGAGAATATTTGCTTAAAATCATCTTCTTTAGAATAATTTAATATGTCATGGCTAGCAGTAAACCTTTCAGGTCAGCAGGGCAATATTCAGCACACTAAAATGCTACTTTGCCTCTAATCTTTTCCTTGATGTGTTTTCTTGCTGACCTATGTGTACTCATGTGCTCTTTGCAAGTTTTTGTTAACAGGAACATGAAAATTTTGTAACTTTTGAGCCAGGCACCGGTGGCACAAGCCTATAATCCCAGCAACTAGGGAGGCTGAGGTGGGAGGATCATGAATTCAAAGCCAGCCTCAGCAAAAGCAAGGTACTAAGCAACTCAGTGAGAACCTGTCTCTAAATAAAATACAAAATAGGGCTGGGGATGTGGCTCAGTGGTTGTTGAGTGCCCCTGATAAATCCCTGGTACCAAAAAAAAAAAAAAAGAAAAATTTTGTAACTTTTAATTAGCATGAAAATATTCTGTGACTTCTACCCCTCTGAAGGTTTTTTTTTCCTTCTTTCAAACCTTTATTTTATTGGTATACAAGAGATAAAATTCAAGCAAAAATTCAAGCCCATTAGAGTCTACAAATGATCAGATGGCACTGTGATTAAATTAAGAAACACAATGTTAATCAAGGACAGGCATTTCTCTTTCCCATATTAAAGGCAATGTCAGAAAAGATATATGCCTGGTTGTTGTTTATGGATGACTTGGGTTGGCACTGATTAAAATCACAGTTGACGAGGGGAACTGCTCCGAAAAAGTTTCTAAAGAGTAACTGTCCTGCTTTGCTATGTCAGATTTTGAAGTCATAGGAGTTGACATGCCCATTCTGATGGAGGGGTGAATGCTAGAGCATTTTTAGGAGGCATGAAAATAACAAAGGTTCCTTTTCCACCTATTTTCATATTTGCCTCTTCTGCTTTAGCAGTACAACTGAATACAGGGCAATCTTCTCAAAATTTCTTCTATGGACACAATGGTTTCTGTTCCTCATTTCTCATATGCTCCTGTGTCTTGGGTCACTTTCACATGCCTGAGATTGTCTGAATTTCAGATGTCAGTCTCCCTTTCCCATAAGAAAGCCAAGGATTGAGATGGGTGGTATAGGTTTAACTGAATCATCTCAGTTCCATAAAAAGAATAAAATAGAAAGGAAATTACTTGTTTGTGACTTTGGTGTTTTAGCTTCTACAATAAGAAATTATATATATATATATATATATATATATATATATATATATATATATATATCGCAATTGACCATATGTTATCAGTGTTTCAAGACTAAATAACTAAAAAGTGAAGATTTGATTGAAAGGGTAGGCAAAAAATTTAGGTGTTTGTGATTAAGAATTTCATACTTCACAAGGCCTATTCATAGTCCCTACATTGTTTAAAATAGTTTTTTTTCCCCCAATGGTACTGAGTATTGAATCCAAGGGCACTCTGCAACTGAGATCCACCACAGCCCTTTATATTTTTATATCGGAGAAGGTCTAAGTTGCTGACGCCGGCCTTCAATTTGAGACTCTACTGCCTCAGCCTCCTGAGTTACTAGTATTACAAATGGGCATCACTATGCCTATCAATTTAATATAGTTTTAAAAAATTCAGTGTCCTCAGAAACATTTTCTTCTTTGCCTTTGTTTTCTTAAACTTTATTTGCATTTATTTTATGCCAGTTTATTCCCATGCCATCTTTTGTTATTGTTGTTCTTCTTCTTTAGTTTCCTCTGGGATACCTTTTTCTTCTATGTGACCTCCTCTTTGGGTCTAGTAACAGTTTTTTTTTTCCTTTTCAGTGAGGATCATCTAAATGTGGCAGGGGAAGCTCATGCATGGGTTAATGCAACTGTGAGACCTGTGAGTACTGTGGGGCATCTTGGATGCTTTGTTCCACTGAATATGTTCAGTGACAAGAGCATCTGCCTCTAAATTCTTGAGCTCAGCATTACCTTCTGCACTTTTACACATGTGCAGCAAAAATTCAGCACCACTTTCTTTTGGGACATTGATCCTGGTTCCAGCCCCACTGTTTTACCTAGGCACACCTACCAATTTGACCATTGTAATGACACAATGCTATATTTCAGTTACTTGATGGCTTTGGCTATATCCTGGTTGAACAGGGCAGTTTCACCAACGTTCTTTTTTTTTTTTTTTTTTTTTTTTTTTACTGGGGTTTGACCTCAGGGGCCTTTGACCACTAAGCCACATCACCAGCCCTATTTTGTATTTTATTTAGAGAGAGGGTCACCTCACTTTTTGCTGAGGTTGGCTTTGAACTTGCTTGTTGAGGGCCACAGCCAAGTCGGGACGACGCATGGCATTTTTGCCAGAAGTAGTGGTTGAGAGGTGACGCCAGCGAGCCATTAAGATGATGACTTTTGAGTTCTCGCGGAGTTCCCATTGAGTTCCGCTTGAGCTCTCGCAGGGATTCCCGGAGAGTTCCCATTGGTTGGGGAAGTGCCGGAGGAGAGATATTTCCGGTTGCTGGTTCCTAGAGGAGCCGCGTGGAGTTCGGGGGAGTTCCTGGGAGCATGTGTGAAGTGTGCTGGTGGAGTTCAGAAATAAAGTTTGTTCCTGCTTCAGTGGCTCGTGATTTGTGCCCAGCCAGATGCGGCACTTGCTATCCTCCTGGCTCAGCCTCCCTAGCTGCTGGGATTATAGGCATGTGCCACCATGCCTGGCCACCAATGTTCTTAAAGTGAACCAAAGATTTGAACCTTTGAGTTTTGGACTTGCATAATTTTGTAGGGTTTTCTAGGTCAAGTGAATAGAGAACCATTTTCATAGATTGCCTCAGGCAACTGACAGGAAAAGAAAGAGAAGCATTTTCAATATGAAGGATTCCTTCATACAGCTCCACCCTGTGAATTTCAGCTACAAATCTTGTGCATTGAAAGACTCCAAAGATTATAATTTGGATATGATGGAGGTACATTGTGAACTCTAATTTTATTCATAAACTCACTTTCTTTTATCTCCCTGATTGCCTCCAATATTAGGTCAAATTTTATGTGGGGGTTTGTAAGTTCCCTCAGGTTAGTAACTGAAGTCCTGAGTTTTTAACCCCAAGTCAAATTTAAGCCCCTCTAGAAGGCTTTAATCATGTACCACATTGATTCAAAAGCAGTGACCTTCTTTAAAAGACAGGGAACAATTCAGGCAGAAAGAGAAAAACATGAAAAAGCTTTTGTCATTAAGTTTATAAACGTACTATATTTGAAAGTCATGAAACTCCACTTCTTTAAATCTAGTGTATTAGAAGGCACAGCTTTGAATACTAGTTCTGTTATTTATCAGTTGTGGAATTTATTATTTAACATCAGGCCATCATTTCCTCCTGTGTGAAATTTTGATGAAAGGGGTCACCTCATAGAGGGTTCTTATAAAAACTTCAATAATAAAATGCCAATATAGTAATATAAAATATATGTAAGGGCAAATATACATATATATTTATATCAATTGTGTATAAAAATTATGTGAAAAAATGTTTCTATGTGGAATATGTATACACTTTTTTCTTGATATTATTACCAAAACAATATAGTATAAAAAGTATTTAAATAGTATTTACATGATATTAGGCATTACAAATAATTCAGAGTTGATTAAAAGTATATGGGAAGATGTACATAAGTTGTATGCAAATAATACATTTTATATAAGGGACTTGAACATCCATGGACATAGGGCTCTCTTTGGGTCTTGAAACAAATTCCACATAGACACCAAAGGATGACTGCATACACTTGATGTCCATTAATTGCTTTACTGCTGTTTTTTTAGTACCAGAATATTATGAAGTCCCACTTGAATTTGGAACAAGGAAACCTGGCTGCTATGTCTGTATCTTGTTTTAACTGTTTAACCTGAGAAATTCCCTGAACCACTCTGGAACTTACTCTCCATGGTCAGGACTGTGATTTTCGTTGGTTACTTCCCTGCAAATATCACCACTTTGGAAAACTTAAGAGGCCATAGAGAGGTGGCTGTCCATGTTGGGTAGGATCCTTGTACCTAGAGGAGCAAATAGGACAGAAATGGAGACAGTGTCAGAAGTATAGTCCTGTGGTTTAAGCTCACAGTGATCTCAACAGAACTCTACTTATTACAGATTACAAATTTCTCATGGGAAAGAGGATGACTGTAATCTAGTGAACAATATCCCTAAAGTCATGCCAGGAACTATAGATAATTGGCTAAGGCAGAACAGCTAGTTCTCAGCTAAGCATTCAGAAAGTATCCTAATCTGATTGCACTCTCAAAAATGCATCAAGTTAAGGACAAGAGAAATATTTGTTTGCCTAAAAATTTACACTGTAATATTATAAAAAGAGATAAAAGGACTTGGATGACATCATCTATCCCTGAGCATTGCTATAAGATACAGGGGGAAATGCTACATATGCTATACAATGCAAAATATAATATTTGTTTATATTACATAATTCAACACTTGTGAGAGTGCCTCTTTTACCCTGTAAAATAGATTATTCATTGATATTTTATAATCCAACATTTTATCTTGTTGATATTGTTTTCCTCATCCCATTTTTTAATATTGACAAGTGGATTTATGTTCTTTTCAGATGGTGTCCAAAATGCTATTTGCCCATGTGCAGTGCAACAAAGACCAAAATTATTTATAAGAGACTTAACTGAGCTAATGAGAAGACAACCTGGGGAGTTTATTTGTATTTCGATTAGTTGACTCTGCTGTGTCAGTGGCCAGCACTTCCATTTCTATTCCCTAGAGTTAGGGCTTATCCACTTTTCTCTAATGTCTTTATTTTCCTTTTTTTTTTTTTTTAATTTCAGGTTTTCTGGTGGTGCTGAGGAGAACATAGAATTCTGAAGATAACAAATAATTTCCAAACAGCAATGTATCCATTTGACCCCATCTTCTTCCTAACCCATTTTTTGATCGTAGCTGGCAGCAATTGGAGGGATGGGATAAAAATGCGAATTTTACCAAGTTTTTGTTTTGTTTTCCTCTTAATAGCATTCTTAAAAAGAAAAGATAAGGGAGAGAAAGAAAGGCAAAAATGAACAGCACATTCATTGAGTATGTGGACTTGAATATTCAAAGTTTTTTTGTATATATATTCACACCAACTGTGTATTCATACATGTACTTAGGGTAATGATATCCATCTCATTCCACCATTGTTTTTACCCCCATGTCCCCTCCCTTCCACTCCCATCCTTTGCCCTATCTAGAGTTCCTCTAATCCTCCCATGCTCGTGCTCCAAACCCCACTATGAATCAGCCTCCTTATATCAGAGAAAACATTCGGCATTTGTTTTTTGAGGATTAGCTAACTTCACTTAGCATTATATTCTCCAACTTCACCCATCTACCTGCAAATGCCCTGATTTTATTCTCTTTTATTGCTGAGTAATATTCCATTGTGTATATATGCCACTTTTTCTTTATCCATTCATCTATTGAAGGACATCTAGGTTGGTTCCACAGTTTAGCTAATGTGAATTATGCTGCTATAAACACTGATGTGGCTGTGTCCCTGTAGTATGCTGTTTTTGACTCCTTTGGGTATAGACTGAGGAGTGTGATAGCTGGGTCAAAATGTGGTTCCATTCCCAGTTTTCCAAAGAATCTCCAAATGGCTTTCCATATCGGCTGCACCAATTTGCAGTCCCACTAGCACTGTTTTGATCAGTAAATGTAAATATTACAACAAGTAGCATTTGTCACTCACAACTAAAGAGTCTTAATATTTTACATCTTCCAAGTTCAAAGAATTATAGATATAAAAACTTTATATACTCAATTTTGAAGTTATGTTAATAATTTAACAGATATTTAATTTTTTATTACTTTTTTTGAGCAAAGAATCTCCCTCTTTTCTGCAGGTAAACTTTTTTTTTTTTTTTAGATCTGTGGTATTTATTACATTTTATTTTACGGAAACAAGAGGATTCAGATATACCTACACTATTTACCTCAATACCTTTCTTAACGAAAAAGGAGAAAAAAATTCTCAAAATTGTAGACAATCTTGGGTATGTGCATAAGAGTGGCCTAAGTAGCATGTCCTGCATTTGGTCACACTGTGAAAGCTCAAGAGACTAGGCAGCTATTATTATTATTCCATGCCTCCTGAGATCCCTACATCAGAATGGATGTGTCAACTTTCATGACTTCAAATACTAGGGATACAAACCACAACAGTTATCTCTTTCGAAACTTTGTTTTAGGTAATTGCTCTCGTCAGCTACAATTTTCATCAGTGGCAACCCAAACCACTCACAAGCAATAACCAAGCGTATCATCTTTCCTGACATTGCCTCATATGGTAGGAGAGAGAATTTCTGGATAAATATGTTTCTGAATTTGATCATGGTGTAATCCCCTTGTTCATAGTCTAATGATTTGGAAACAGGGGGTTTGGATTTTTATTTTGGGGAACTTGGTACCTTCCTAGAAAAAGGGGGAGGAAAGAAAGCTTTCCTTTATTGGAGGGGGGTGGAGAGAGGGAAGACAACATGTTGACAATACAAAACTCAATCAGTAAACCTAGATTCAGATAAGACCCAGGTGTTGGAATTATCAGAGAGGGAGTTTATGAAAACTATGATCAATACTTATAATAACTTTAGTTGAAAAGGCTGACAATATGTAGGGACAGCTGAGGAATTTAGCAGCAAGATGAAAACTCTAAAATGAAATAGAAATGCTAGAAATATAAAACAATATCATACATAAAAAAAATCCTACATGATTCACCAGTACCCTTGATAGAGCTAAAGAAGAAATTTATGAACTTGAAATTAGGTTAATAGAAATTATCCAAATTATCTGATATTCAAAGAGAAAGAGGCATGGGGGTGGGAAAAGGACAGATCAGAGTCTCCAATAGTCATGAGACAATATAAAACGATGTAAACTACAAGTAAGTGGAACCTGAGAGAGAGGTGGGGGCGGGAGAGAGAGAGAGAGAGAAAATAAAAATGGGAGGATATAATAATTGCCAGCTTTTCAAACTAAAGAAAGACTACAAACTCACTGATCTAAGATCTGAGAGTAACAAACAAACACACCCACCCACCCACACACACACACACCCTTCACAAAAATCTCATACCAGACACATAATATTTGAGTGAGTGAAAACCAAAGAAAGAATTCTATACGTTCAAGAATGGAGAAAAAATATAATAATGAACTATGAATGTTTTCCACCATAGAGATGCATCTCAAATATATTATTCTAAATAAGAAAAGAAGGATGAAAATGGGTACAATATTCTGTAATCCTAATATGACATTCTGAAGTATATGTCAAACTATAGAAGCTGACATCGACTAAAGAGTGGTGCTAAGGAACTTTTGTGCCTTATGGAACTTAAATATGTTGGATGTTACATGACATTAACATTTGTTAATACTTGAAGAATTATGCAATCAAAAGGGTGAATATTACTGGATGTAAATTATGTATTAAAAAAACTATAGGTGCATGTGGGAAAATTCTAAAGACATAATGGCTAATGAAGGTGGCAGAGTTTGAATTTAATTTTTAAAGATTGATATAAAAGCTTGATTAAAAAAATATGAAAAATATGTGTGAGGGTAGTTTGGAGTTCTTTAGGTAATCATACTGAAATCAAACCTCCTTATTTGTAATTAACCCTGACTCTGGGCAGCCTAGTCATAATCAAGAAACTATAACAAGGGATCATGAAATTCAAATAATTTATTTTACAAATAAAGAAAGTGAGACCTGGAGAGGTGAAATAACTGTCTTAAAACACAATACACATGGGGTCCTGGAGGTGAGATTGTACCTTGAAGTTTCTGACTCCACAGGCATTAGGGCATTACATTACGTAGTAGTTAAATTTAAAATCGGGGGATTTTAAATCTTGATGGATTGAAAGAGCCCCAGCACTTCTCTCCTGTCCTGTATTTGCCATCTACCACTTTGGGAATGCTACATTTGCAATTCTAATGCAGAAAGTTTCTAGGAAACCCTCATAGCAAGCAGTACTGCTCTTCATTTTTGAGAGTCATGCTTCCAAAATACTTTCGTGTAATTAGCAATATAAATGCAGATTTTGATAGATTCCTCAGCTAAAATCACTAGAGTTTAGCACACTGCCAGTAGAAAGTAGAGATTTTACCTTATAAAATATGGAACATTCTAGCATAGTAAAATCTAAATTATCCTTTTCATCTGGCATAGAAGAAATTGCTGGCCACTTAGATACAGGGGATTGAAAGGAGCCGGAATGATCCTATCACCATGGAAGGGTCTTCTAAATAGAGATCCATCCTCTGCACTATGCGGAATGAGAGCCATCTGTGGATAAGGAGTTCTTAGTTACCTTCTTATCGAAGGATAATGCCAATATATTCTGATGTCTCATTTACTTTTGCTCTCTCTCTAGTGTCTCTTGAGTTGCTCTCTGGATATTCATTTTGGTCTTAGCTGGCACGTGTTTGGTGTCTCAGAATCTGTATTACTCTTTTTAATTTTTAAGGCAGATAGATTCCTAAACCAGATAGACTTTGGTTCTAACTATACTATAGCCATGGTAACCTTCACTAAAATTGAAATAGCGTCAAATGAGATAATCATACTTCCCAAAGCTGACTTGGGATTGTACTTAAGTAAGAGTGCCATCGGCTGACACACAGTGTGCCCTCCCAATGCTTTTTTCTCTCCAGCACTTTTTCTTAGATCTCTTTGTGTATGAGATAGACCCATCTTTGCATTTATGCTGCTGTGCTTTTTTGTCTTCCATGTGTCTCTCCAGATCACTCCACAATTCTTCAACCTACTCTGTGTTCACTGGGTTCTGACCACCAGGGCTTCACTGTCAGGCTACTTTGCCTCTTCACTACACGTTGGGGTTGGTGCACGGAGGTAGGGGCATTGTTAGGAGACTCCTTCCTTGATGCGTTACAATGAGTGGGTTTGTGTGTTCCCACCAATAGTCTATCAGGAAGCTCTTTGCAGAACTTTCATAGTATGGTTCTTCCATGTTTCTGTACCTCCTCCCTCTACTTGCTATTTAGACCCAGAAGTGTTAGCTCTGCTCTAGTGTTAGAATACTGAACTATGTTTCATCAGTGTTCTCATTTTTAATCTTATCCATATTTATAAAGAACCCCTTAGAACTCTCCTCTAAAACACACCATACACAATTAAAATTCTCCTCTAAATACGTATCTCTAACCAACACAGATCCTTCTGTTTGGGCATCATGGCTCCTGAACAACTCAGATATTTTCTAAATGCTCAAATCATCTTTCTTCAGGATCAGGTTCAAAAATATATCCAAGATCTTACAAAAGGAAATCAGAGAAAAGAGAAGCAGGGTGCTAACTATTGACCAACTTCATCAATCTTCTGTGGAGGAAATTAAAGGAATATAGATTGGATAATTAATGAGACACATTTGCTTTATATACAATAAATTTATACAAATTATTTCAGGTGGAAAACTATTGTTTAAAAAAGTGAAAAAGCGTATTTGAAGCATATGAAGATAGGAAGATGTAAGGTTATTTTGATATGCACCAAAAGATAGGAAATTAATATAGTTATTTCTGAGGTGATTCTCAGGTGGATTTACCAATAAAAAATTTTCACCTTCTGGGAGGGAAGATAATGATCCTATATTTCAGGAGAGGAAACTCCTTAAATATAACTGTGAGAATAATTTTTCTTAAAATAATGCCAAGAATGGCATGTGATATAGTTTTCCAGAAGAAAATTCACCAACATACCAGGAAAACACATGACATAAATACTTAATGGTAAGCCTTTGGTGATCATTGATGAATTATCAACTGAGGAAAGTAAACTTGCAGACAAGTATCTTTGAAGAGATGATGCCAAATTAAATGCATGATAAGAATAAAACAACTTTAAATTCCCTTTCAATATATCAATCTGTTTCTATGAGACTATTGTACATCATTTTATTTTTACTGACTGTCTAATTTTGTAGGTAAGATGGTGCCATGTCTAAGGTTAAAATGAAAGGCATTGAAACTTATAGTTAGGAATTAATATCCACCTAGACTCAACCTGAAAATAAGGTAGATTTAGTATTTAGGAAAGCATCTTAATTTACTATTCATTCTCCAAAAGTTGAATAAGCAACACATGTGTAGAAACAGCTTTTTTTTTTTTAAGTCCCAATTTCAAGTAGGATCGTTTTATTGGTTAGCTTAAAGGCTACCATGACAATAAGAGATTTGAGAATAATTAATTAGTTCTAGGAATAGAGAAGTCCATTTCTTGTTCATTTAACAGCTGAGGGTATGTGTCTCAAAGTAGCAAGTATCTCTGTTCCATGAATTAGTATGAGACCCTAATGCAAGCTCTGTCATTTTCAGTATGCGTCTTGTTCAACAGGGTCGCTGTCTCTGAAGTTGTAAACATGACTGTAGCTTTCCCTGTTGAGTAAGGACTTATCTACAAAGTCACGGAGAACTGCAAGGGGGAAAAGAAATGCAGCCCAGCCAAAAGACTAGGCAAAAATGCAACATGAATCTTTGTGACTAACCATTACTTTGAGAAGTCAATACCAGCTATCCATTTTTATCCCTCACCAAAAGAGAGTTAAACCTTTTGTGGGGTATGTGTGGGCTTACAGAGGACTGATGGTAACCAACTGAATACATGGACCATAAAAGATCTTCCCAGAGCTTTAATGAGAAACTCTAAAGATTCAGGATACACAAAATGGACATATATTAATTTCAAATGGACATATATTAATTTTGTAGTTAAACAGATGTTTATAAAATTTATTTATGTCTCATATGCATCTTATATACATAGCCTGAAGGTAATCCTATATGATATTTTTTTTAGTGTAGTTGCATTTTGACTAAACATACCACATAAGGTCAGGTATGCATTTTTCTACTTGTGTCACCATGTTGGTACTCAAAAAGTGTTAAATTTTGGAGCATTTCATATTTTGTGTGTGCATTTTTAAAAGTTTCTGGGAACCAAACCCAGGACCTCCTACATGCTAGGCCACTGTTCTACCACTGAGCTATACCCCAAGCCTACATTTCAGATTTTGAACTTTTGAATTTTGGACAAGTTGGATACTCAATTTGTACTTCTCACTAACAGAATGAAAGGTGAGAAAGATGTAATTATCTCAACTGTTGAAAAATAGAAGAAAACAAAAACCTCTTTCACGATAAAAACACTCAACAAACTAGAAGATATAACTTACAAATTGGTTCTTCTGGATATCAATATCATGACCACAACAATCTACAAAATATATCACTAATACTTAGTTCTCAGTTCTACTTCAAGACCAACCTAAATTCCATATGTTAGGAGACTGGCATCTAAGATGGTCAAAAATAGGGATGGTTTTCTCTCTTATTCTTTTGGACCAAAATATTTTAAGCTTACTTTTTCCTTTGTCTATGTTTTTCCTTTGCTTTTTCTTCTCATCTCACATCTTTAATGTTTAACACAAACCTTATTCTACCTTTAGTTCCAGGAAACCACCTCAAAGATCAACGTAGGCTGGCAGACTTTAGATTTTTTCATCTGGATTTTCCCTCCACGGTTAACATTTCATGTGTAACTCTGGGAAATTTATCACTCTTCAGGTTGGATTAGAGTTCTTCTTTTAACTGCTTTTAAATTATCAGTGTCCAAAATAAGTTTTTTGAGTTTTCACTGAGATACTCCCTTGAAGATGTGGGACTTGAGTTGACCCTTGAAGGATAAGAATTATTTGGGTGAAGGATATAAATGTAATAGAACAGAAGGAACACAGATATTGTATTAAAAATCATCTTTTTTTGAAAAGTGAGAAAGGACAGAAAAGAGAGGACAGTGCCAATTATACACACCAACAAGTAATCATTGCCATTCATGAAGCAAATGCAATTTTCTATGAGCAAGACCCTTTTATTAGGAATGAAGCAAAGTTGTAAAAAATGTGTGCTCTTTCTAAAGACTTTACATAATATGAGAATTATTTTTGGTTTCTTCTTAGTAGTAAAGAACTTGTATTAATCTGTATACATTCTCTTCTTTTGTCTCTCAAGTGATTAAATCAGCATGTTCACACATAAACTGATCAGGGTTGAGAGGCCCATTCTGGCTGTGAATTTCATGGTGATTATGAAAAATACTCAGAAGCAATCCCTAATCTCTGGGCTATTCCCAGAAATCTCTCTCCACTAAGAAAAAAGCCACAAATTTTTGCTTATGTTCAGGTACATGTACCCCAAGGGGACTACAATGATGTACCAAAACAATATTTAAATTTAAAGGATAAGCATAATTTATTATCTGAAATGTAAAGTTTTCTGAAACATTAATTTTGTTTTGAAGTTAAAATATATATAGTGTTTAAATATACAAATCTTATAAAACAGGAGGACTCCTAAAAAAAATAAAATCACCTATTGGCTATTGCATGCCAATCCAAAGGTCTCAGGTTACAAAAAGACTTTTCAGCTTATATTTGCTCCTTCATGTCATTCAAGACCATGTTTAAATATGGTTCCACAGCTGAATGAGTGTAGAAGGATGAAAACATGAAGATTAATCGGCGGTGGGGCAGGGATCATGGACTGAGGGACTCTGTGGATCCCTCTGTTGGGTCACAGACCCTGCATAGGGATACCTACCATTAGCTGTAGCAATCTGGACAAGTTGGGTCAAGGCTGCTCACAACTCAAATTCTAACTAGAACTTGAAGTTCTTTTCTGAGTGACTGTGAATATCTAAAACATCAGCACAAGGGACTTTGAAGTTGTCTCCTGTAGCTCTAATCTAAGACAATCAATGTCAGAAATGGAAGCCTGGTTCTCTGGTAATATCATCCTTTACCATAATGTCAATTTCAAGGCCATTTTTATCAGGATTTAATATTATTTTCTGATGATATTCCATTATGTAAATGTTTGGAAACAATTTTCCATCAAATTTGAGATGCTGAGATTAACAGAATAAGTACATGCTTTTATTCCTTGCCAATTATCTTTCATTATTCAGATGCTTTCTACTCTCAATATCTTGAATTAGAAGAGTGTTTATTTTCTAAGTTCAACTTGGTAATTCTGAATGTGCTTCTAGAGACATAGCTGGGTCTTCTTCAGTTCAGGGATACCTCATTTTATTGTACTTTGTTTAACTGTGCTTCTCAGATATTTCAATCTTTTCAAAATGGAAAGTTTAAAAAATCTGCATCAAGCAAATCCATCAGTTTTATTTTTCAAGCAATTCAGATGATTGTTACCATTTTTTTTAGTAATAGAGGCTGTTTAATTAAGGTACATACTTTTGCAAACATAATGCCTTTGCACACTTAACAGACTACAGTATAGTGTAAACATTTCCCTGTGCACAGGGAAACCAAAATAATTGTGTGACTTATTTTAGTTTGCTATTCACTTTATTGCACTGGATTGGAACCAAATCCACAATCTTTGAGGTGTGCTTATCCTGGGATTGAGTGGGGTCTTCCAGAAACTTTTGCCACAGACAGCAATCAGAAATCACAGCAAGTATACCATTTTCCACTGCCCCTACCTGAAAGACAATCTTTGTGTATAGAGAGCCTAGCTGATAACTGCCCTGGTAACCATAGTCATATTTTAGTTGTTTGGGGAATGAATACTTCTGCACACTACATGTACTACACAGGCCAAGGCTTAAATTCATCCAGCTCCACTTAATGAACATGGAACTACTAAAGTAAATTACTGCTTCTTCATTTGAAAAATGTGTATAATGATATTATCTATTTCATACATTTATTGTGATCATCAATTGAGACCATATTCATGTAACATTTGACTATAGTATCAGCATTTGCACTAGTGTTCTATTATCAGATGGATTTGCTTTTGTTGTTGTTATTTACTTTCTACTTATTGTTTTTTTGCAGGCCTAAATTTTGAAATGTTTATCCTAAAAGTATTCACAATTGGGTTTCAAACCTGCCTAATGTTCTGCATAGGTAGAACCTGTTGCTATCTACTTTCGCTAATCTATTGAGATACTGGACTTTTCTATATCTTCAAGTTTGGTTAGATACTCCAGATTCAGACATCAACTTTATCCCATAATCTGTAACTACACACTACCCCCCCCCCCCGCCTCACAACTTGTTCTTTATTTTGTTCTCCTGCTTGTTTATAGTCCAGATACTTCACTTGTTGTGCAAATTGGCTCCTCCCCTACCCTGTTCTATGGCTATACTTTACTCAGTGCCAACTTCCAGACTCTGAGATAATTCTCTAGCAATCCAGGGACAACTGATTTCTTGAGAATAGACTAGTATACCTCAAAAAAAAGTGTTTGACCCCAAATCTTTAACTTTTTGAACTTCACTACCAATTCTCAGGACAAAGATTTACATCTTTATTGCAACATGCCTAACTGGTTTTATTCTGTATCTAGATAGGAAACCTTAGATCTTTCTTCTTCTCAAGATGAACTGATTCAATATTGGTATGAAGCACTCTCCATGATGAAGTCTAGCTCACCATAGTGGGCCCTTTGTACAGCAAGCCCTCCTAAGAGTTTGTATTGTAGTGACTCTGCCTGGGCTACGGCACACAGACCTCTTGTGACCATCTTTTCAGCATAAAGTTCTACACTGCCTTCGGGGAAGCCAAATATCTTCTGAACTACCACAGTCAATTCCCAGATCTGCTGCCCCTTCTCACCAAAAAAGTTCAGTGTCCTGCTGACTAAGAGAATGATATCTGTCCTAGTTGGTGTAACTCAGATCTAATTAAACTTTGAAGATGCCACCAGCAACAAACCTCCTCTCCTTGGAAATTTGCACCTTCATCTTCCTGCCACTCACCCAGAAAGAAAAGGCAAGAAATCTCTTTTCAGTAATTTCTTTGAAAGTTTGGGAAGAGTCCAATCAATATGAGGGCAATCAAAGTGAGTGATAGTTTTTACATGATGAGGAGACATCACACATATTCTGCAAGATAGCCCTTGATCATTATTCAAAGTATTTATTAGATGCTTGCTGCTTTCTGATCCTACTTCAGTATCTAAAGCATTAACAAAGAATGTAAAAGATTAGATGAATGAAGACTCTTTATGGAAATAGCACCCTGGGACAGTGTTAGCAACTGATGATTGAATTTTGTTCCTTTGTGATGTGATTGCAAAAGGAAAGAAAGCCCATTCTAAAATATTCACGACATTCCGCTTTATCTTGTATCTATTATTTAAACATCGGATGCAATTGTTGAAATATAGTTCTGCTGTTGAAGACCTTTTCCCGTTTGAGATGACATATAATACTGAAGAGGGTAGCAGAACACAGCAGGTCATTCTAGTCTGTGAGTGAATTGCTCCTGTGCACTCCAATCCAATAGTGAGTTGCAAGCAGGTAAAGATGGGAGTCAGAGAGAGAAAGCATGAGAGGATTGGGCCATGATATGCCAGGAGAAAGATGAGTATAGCAGAAAGGGATGGCAAGATTGACCATTCAGACTCCCAGTGCCAGGTTAGCTATACCAGAGGAGTAGCACTTTAGTCAGGATCTTGTTAGTAGATAGAAACTGTATTAGCTAAGAGGATTTTAGACATAAAAAAAATATATATTAGCTAGAAAGATTCCTCTTGGGTAACATGGGTACATCAAGGTATCAAAGAGGGAACAGATATAGGAAACAACATTACTAAGATTGCTAAGATCAGACAGGGAAGATGCTAGAAACATTAAAACTTAGAAACTTAGAGTTTCAGCTGAAACTCAGACCACTGAGGGGAGGGGTGGTGCTGTTCAGCTGTTGCTGCTGTTTCTAACCTTGGAGAAAGAGCCTCATAAGGCTGGGACCCAGATCTATGAGGAAGGTAACATTACTTGGCAGCTGCTGGGTCTCTACGTTTTAAGAAGGTTCTTCACTGGGCAGGGACTCAGATCTGTAAGGAGACCCTAGCTTTCAGGTGCTGGTGTCTCTAAAGTGAACACAAAGAAGCTGGTTCTGTGAGTGACAGAAAATCTGCAAACAGAATTCATCTAGTTCTAGGGGAGGATCTGCTGCTTTCGGGATTATGCAGCATTGCTGGGTGCCACTCACAGGAACAAATCAAAACAAGCAGACCGGGAGGAGCAAATCCCTTTTTCTACTTTCAGCCTTGAGCCTCCCTCTACCTCCCCCTGCTGGTTTTGTCTCATAGGGAAACAGCTGTCAAAGCCGAAACGTGATTGCAGAGTTCCTTTGAGAGATTACAAAGGTCATCTCTTATCATAATTGACTCACAGAGATCAATTCCAGCTTTTCCCAGCTCAGCTGACTAGGACCAGATGTAGATACATATCAGGATGTAAAAAATGATATGATTCTAATTAAGGCATTTTATATTGCTAACATCAGGTTTGCACACTGTTGTTCATTTTCCAAAATAAAATATTATTCACAAAGTCTAACTTAAATTCAAAGCAAACTCAAGAAGTAGCCACCCATCTGTACAAAAGATTAGAATTTGCATAGTTTATAGGAAGTCCTGCAACACTAAAAATTATTTATTAACTATGAGCCATAGTACAAATATTCAGGGAAAAATTCCCAGGAGAATATGTGTTGGATTAACACAGTGAACATGACCGTGATAAGGAAGGTTCACTTCAAAGGCATTCTGCACAGTAGATTCGTTGTTATGCACAATGTTATATTGAATTTCCTGGGCTTTTCGGTATAAACTATTTTGGAGAGAGAAGTAGAGATGAAATGCCCTTTTAGTCTTTCATCAAACTCAGTGATTATTTTCTATACTTTGTGGCAAACCTAGGAAATGCACCCAAATTATCCCTCCTCCTGGATACCTCAAATTATTGTCAAATCTTTGAAAAGCCTGAATCATTTCTTTTTCCTTTTCAGAAACACTGAATCCAGGGACCAAAACAAGGCTTAAAATGGAGAGATGAGCATTAGATTTTTGTTAACTGGTATGTGAATGGATGGAGGGTGGATGAGTGGATGGGTGATGAAAGAATGGGTTATTATGAAGCAGAGTTCATGATCCTGTGGGAAGCACATAAAATCATTACTGTTTTTCACTTTTAAGTTGATAGATGACATTAGAGTTGATTTCATGTGTTCTTTTGAGTGGGCCACAGGGTGCCCAGACATTTGATCAAAGGATATTCTGGATGTTTCTGTGATGATGCTTTGGGTGAAGTTGACATTGAAGTGAGCAGACTTAGTCAAGCTGACTGCCCTCTCCAGATGCAGGTGCGCAGCAGCCAGAGAGAAGGATCTGTACAGAGAAACAAGCAGTCTTTTCCATGAATAAGAGAGAATTTTCCCCACCTGTTTTCAAACTGGGAAATCAGCTTTTTACCTGCCTTGACTCAAACTGAAACATCTTTCTTCATTGAGTCTTTAGCCTCCCAGCCTTTGGGATGGGAATGATAATGTGGATTCTCCTGGTTCTCAGAACTTTGGGCATGCCCTGAACTATCTAATTGACTCTTTGGGTCTCTAGAAACTATATAGCTTCTATGTTCTCTGATATTTTGTTTGAAGATATGTACTATTTTAGCATTCTACTCTGTAGATTCAGTCTTCAGATCTTGGGATTTATCAGCACCCCCTACCTCCCAAATCATGTGGGCCAATTCATTATAACAGATCTCTTCATATATAAGGAGATTTATATTTATTTCTATACACAGGTATTAGATTGGTTGTGCTTTCCTTGGAGAATTCTGACTAATACAGATAGTAACTCAAACAAATGAAGGAAGAAAACAAAATCGAGGACCTTCTGGCTTTTCAACTTGATCTTGCAATTTTTATGCTTCCTTTCCTCTTTGATGTCACCATTCTAATTACCACGTCTACCAGCTGTCATTTATTGTTCACTATCTGCCAACAGTATACTATCCATTTTACCCATTTTATCTCAGCCATTGCTTTTGAAAACATTTAAAAAAAATTTTTAAGAAAACTGAAGCTGAATGAATCATAATTTGCCCAAACTTACATGTAAAATAAGCTTACACGGCTATCTCTGAATCCATGGTTCTCTGATTTCAAAATTTGCAATCCTAACCAGTTGTGGCACCAACATTAAACTCATTGAGTCGGCTGAGACAAACGTTTCTTCATTTTCTCTTTTTTACATGCCTTACTTTTATAAAATTGAGCAACTAAATGTGATGCTTTTTCTTATCTCTTCCAGCTCAGACAAACTGTGAATGCACGATCTTCAGTCAGAAGACAGAACCACGAGGCTCCAGCAAAGAATGAAGCCCTGACCAGACAAGCACAATGTCAAGGCCACGTTCATCCTTTGTTGAGAAACTCACAGGGGTTTGAGGGACATGGAGCAGTTTAGACATTCTTTGACTACTTAAAAAATTTTGCCTACTGGGGCTGGGGATGTGGCTCAAGCGGTAGCGCGCTCCCTGGCATGCGTGCGGCCCAGGTTCGATCCTCAGCACCACATACCAACAAAGATGTTGTGTCCCCCGAGAACTAAAAAATAGCAAGATTGTGGAACCAACCTAGAAGCCCTTCAATAGATGAATGGATTAAAAAATGTGGCATTTATACACAATGGAGTATTACTCTGCAATAAGAAATGACAAAATCATAGAATTTGGAGGGAAATGGATGGCATTAGAGCAGATTATGCTAAGTGAAGCTAGCCAATCCTTAAAAAACAAATGTCAAATGTCTTATTTGATATAAGGGGAGTAACCAAGGACAGGGTAGAGACGAAGAGCTGGAGAAGAAGAATAACATTAAACAGGGATGATAGGCGGGAGAGAAAGTGAGAGTTAAGGGAAATTGCATGGAATTGGAAGGTGAGCCTCAGGGTTATACACAATTACATATAAGAGGAAAGGAGGAGTAGGAGAAAAATTATATAAGTGGAAGAAACGATTTATAGTAGAGGGGATGGAGAGAGAGAAGGGGAGGGGAGGGGAGGGGAGGGGTGAGGGGACAGTGGAGAATGGGATAGACAGCAGAATACATCAGTCACTAGAAAGGCAATTTGTAAATCAATGGAAATGTAACTGATGTGACACAGCAATCTGTATACGGGGTAAAAATGGGAGTTCATAACCCACTTGAATCAATCTGTGAAATATGGTATATTAAGAACTATGTAATGTTTTGAACAACCAACAATAAAAAAATAAATAAATAAATAAATAAATAAAAAATATTAAAAATTCCCTCTCTCTCCTCACTCTCTCTTTAAAAAAAAATTTTTTTTGCCTACTAATTCCTGGGTAGTAGTAATTTTCATCTGCTTTGTAGTACTAATCTTGCTAAATACAAAAAAATAAATAAAATTGATGTTAGAAATTCTCCCCCCACCCCACCACCATGCCATACTTTGCACTTTTTCTTTCCTCTCTAAATATCCCATGGCTTGTGGATATTCTTGTCATGCTCTGGGTTCTCCCTTCCCTACCCTGTTTCTACCCCCAGGGCTCTGACTCCTGGATATGGCACCATATGCTTCACTTTTTTTCCTGATCAACATACCCTAAGCACCACTGCTTCTGTATCTACCCATTTGTCATCTCATTTATCATTTCCTCTGAACTCTGAACAAATATGGCAACCTTGACAGTTTCCCAGAGTGTGTTATATTGATTGTTAAATTGGTTGTTATCAAGAAAAATAAAAGGGTTCTGTAGCCAGATAACATTAGGAAAGAATATATCAAAAATGATTACACTAGTTTCTTTTCTTCAGAACTTCTCAGAGCCTTTAATGTATGAATGTGTTCAACTGATTAATAGTCTGTTTATGAAATAAGTTTCACATTTTACTTTGCTGGGGGGGACCCTCTTTTCTCAGAGCATCATCTAGGACCAAGTTCCACAGAATACATTCTGTGAAATGGTAAATGATTGAGGGTTTTCTGCTTCCCAGAATATGTATTCAGAGAGAAGCTAACTTTCTTGACACCATGGGGATAAGTACTGATAACTCTTCATACAAGACAGCAGTCTCTGTGTTATCCATTTCTACAACCGCAAAGGAGTTCTGAGTATCTGAGTGATCCGATTGTATGGCACATCACATCAGAGAAATAGAAACCTATGATGGAGAAAAGGAAACCTAACTTGCAGACTGATGCTCACTTCCTGGTCTTGGGGCTGCACATGGCTAAGATGGCACCTGATGATCAGCCAGAAGGCGTTACAGTGGGTTGTGACGAAAAATCGGACCACCTCTAGGATAGGCTCAGAACTCTTACACCCTCGTAGACAGCTCGTGTCTCCCCTTACTTCCTGTAGAATGGGTGTACACCTGAACTCTCCTCACCCTGCTGACCTTTATCCTGATTGGCTCCTGGGCCTTATATTAGCTGTGTGTGCTTCCTCAATAAATGAGATCCAGCCTTGACTTGTCTTCCTGGTGCGTCTGATTTTCCTCCAGCGAGGGAGGGCTGGGTGCCGTCAGTCAGTCAGCCCTCTCCCTCTTCTTTCTTGGATCCTTCTGGCATGTTCTCCCTATCTCTCCTGCAGGTTGGGAGGGAATGAGGACTGAAAACCCGACATCAGATGATATAAACAATAAGTAAAAGTTCTGCACTAAGGTAAAAGTGTAAAATGTCAAAGCTAAATATTCATTTGTTTATTCTTGAAAAATAAGGCACTCAATATGGAAAGCAGTATGGAGATTCCTTGGAAAACTGGGAATGGAACCACCATTTGACCCAGCTATCCCTCCCCTTATTCTGCACTCAAAGGACTTAAAAACAGCATACTACTGGGACACAGTCACATCAGTGTTTATAGCAGCACAATTCACAATAGCTAAACTGTGGAACCAACCTAGATGCCCTTGAGTAGATGATGGATAAAAAAATGTGGCATATATACACAATGAAATATTACTCAGCAATAAAAGAGAATAAAATCATGGCATTTGCAGGTAAATGGATGGATTTGGAGATAGGGCAGAGGGGTTGGAGGGCAAGGGAGAAGGTAGGGGATTAGCAAGGATGATGGAATGTGATGGCCATCATTATCCAAAGTACATGTATGAAGATACAGATTGGTGTAAACATACTTTATATACAACCAGAGATATGAAAAATGTGGTCTATAGGTGTACTAAGAATTGTAATATATTCTGCTGTCATTTATTTTTAAAAAATTCATTTAAAAATCAAAATAAATAAATAAATAATAAGCATGAATTCCAAAAGGGGGGAATAAAAAGAAAAAAGAAAGCATTTAATTTAGTCTTTTTCAAAATAGGCTTGTAATATTTAGTCACACCATAAAAATATCCCAAAGGCTAACCTCTATAAATATGTCAAGTCCTTTGGTAACATAAGAAAGGATACATAAAATACTCTGGCTCAAATATTATTTTTACATATGTGCTTTCTCTGTACCATACAACAGATGGCAAAGGGTTGTACTTCAAAGAATATGCAGTTTTTATATTTTTTCATGCATTATAGTTATACAGATAGTAAGGTTCATTTTGACATATTTATAAAGGAATATGACATAGTTTTCTCCATTTCAGTCCCCAGTACTGCACATTTTTAATATTGATATATTGCTGAAATGTTCTACACTCTGTTGAGCCAAGTTATATTCCCAGATTCCCATCTCCAATTTGTGTCTTTTACACCTGTTTGACCATGAATGTTAAAAAGCATTAAAAACTTTGTCATGATTCTTTATTATTAAACTATTGAACTTTTTTCATCTATACATTATCTGCTATAACCTGTTTGTATTTATATATATATAATACATATATATATTATATATATACATATATATATATATATATGTTCATATATATTCAAACTTTGATTTTTTGTTATTTATGGGTTATTATTTTTGTTCATTAAATTATAGGACTCATCTAGAATTTACTGTTTGTAAATGTGAGATAACAATCTGTTTTTTCCAGAAGACTACAAAATTATTTCAATGTGATGTAATATTGCTGTTTATACTATCTTCACTAAAACACAACATGCTTAAGAACATCATTTTTAGATTGTCTTTTAATGCACCACAACTAATGTTTTAATTACTTCAAATCTGAATTACATTTTGCAATGTTAACTTTCAAATTATGTTGACTTATTTTCATATGAACTTCAGGATCACTTTCTAAGTACAAAAAATTGCTTAGTATTTTTGTTCAGATTATAGAATTTTTAAGAATAACTTAGAGATTATTGATGTATTTGCAATGCTGAATATTTTTATCCAAGAACATAGCCTATTGAGTAATTAAATTTTGTGACCTTCTAAATAGCAATTCATTAAAATATAAACTTTATTTGAACTCTACATGCCTTTTGCTAATTCACACAAATTAGTTGCAACAAACCTGACTTATGGAAATATGATGGAAATATTTGTACTCAAATTGTTATTATTATAATAGGAGCTATTGTTTTAACCATAAGTTTTTGGATCCTTTGGAATTTTTTTAACCTAAATCTTGTTTACTTATTTTTTAAAAATTTAATAGCCAGCTATTTAACTAATATATTATTTTTCATAAGTAGAAACTTGCTTATATAGATCAACAGATCTTTAATAAAATGGCTGTTATGAAAAATTTATGTAGACATGGCAAATTTAAATTATTAGCAACAAAACAATTGAGAAATAGTTGATCATAATGGAAATCTGGCTGGTAAAATGTGAATTCCTAAGAACAACACGTTTGAGAATTTATGTTAGAATTTAAAGCTTTAATCAATCTTACTTGATTATTAATAGTATAGAAAAAGAACAGCCAATTCTAAATAAGGATATTATTTATATTATCTGTTTATATCAAATTAGAGTCAGGCTCTAATGTTTGGGAAAGGTTTTATAGGAATATTAAAGTTTACTAATGTTCTCCAGAGTTCATAGAGTTATTAGCTGATAGGTAAACTGGTTAGAAAACACATAAATCAAGGCTGGGGCTATAGTTCAGCAGTAGAGAGCTTGCCTGATAGATGACAGGCACTGAATTTGATCCTCAGCATCACATAAAAATAAATAAAGATTAAAAAAAAACAAAGAAGAAGAAGAAAACATGTAAATCTTTCTTGCTTATTAGGGTCACAATACACGAAGGGTAACAAAGAAAATGTCTAATTGTTGAGATGTGGGGACGTGAGATGAAAAAGCACAGGAGGGGGATATGGTGCTATGGGCTTAGCTTTTGGCAACATTCACCTCATGTGCTTAGTAGGTTTGTCTATTCCAGGAGACATTCCTTTACTCCCTGAAAGTAATTCCTGGCATTAGTTTTTTCAATGACAGGCATGGCATGTCCACCAATGGAGCTCAAAAGTAGCCCAGGTTCCATTTTCCTTTCTTCTGTCTGGGTTCTAATCATTATTGGTAACAAAGACTAAAACAGATAAGAGATTAAATAGCAGCTTTATTCTCTAGAAAGGTTTAGGAAGAATTCTTTTAATGTGAAAGTTGAATGGGCCATGTATGTGAACAGCAGGAATAGTTTTACCAAAGACATAGATGTCCAAAGTCCACAGAGGAGCCTTCTGTTAGAGAAGCAGAAAGAAGCATATTCTCTTAGAGTATCTCACACCCAGGAAGAAGGACTGAGCTGAGCCAAGCATGCCTGGCATAGGTGTGAAATTTACCCGTTAGAAATGCATCCACCTCCCCAATGGCAAAGCAAGTATATGCATGGAGACATGCCTGAATCCTTCTGGAGACTGGCAGGGAAAAAAAGGTTGTTCTTGACACTTCCATCCTATTTTTATTTATAAAAATGACCTGATTGGTTCCCAGGATAAAGAGATGTAGGTAGGAGAAATGCCTTAGCTAGAAGAAAATGTCATCCAGTGTGTGGTGTTTTAGTGAAGATAATATAGATATAATTTATTATATCATATTGAGATAATTTGATATACATCTGGAAAAATGGATTACTACTTCACATCTAAAACCAAAATAAATTCTAGGTAAACCTTAGAACTTTGTGAACAAAACCAGTGATTTGTTTTTCCTTGTTAAGGAAGAACATATTTATTCTTTGATCATCTTAATTCAGAAGGAGATGCTTTCTTTACATGACTATAATGTTCAAAAGGCAGCCTCCAAATTCTAGACTTTCCCTGGAGCTTAATTTCAACCAATACCAGACATTAATCTCAACTTCCTTGCTTGCAAGTAATTAGAACAGTAATTCTACTGCTTGATCAATAAAATAGTCAGATTCCTTTTTCCAGTGACATTCTTCCAATTCTGCATATGGCTGACCTAGACCATGAGACAGAATCACCAGTGAAGGAATATAGATCCAAATATTTTGTCCTTATCAGAGAATCATTTGGGAATCACATAGTTTGCAGTAGATTCTGGGACCATTCTGATGAAGATTTATCTACAAATATAGGGCAAATGGCAAGAAGAGGATACTCTATGAAAGGAAGGCAGTCAAAGCCATACACTCTGGGGAAAAAAATCTCATTGGGTTAAGAATAATAAGTTTCTTTGTCGTCTCCTCCTCCTCCTCCTCCTCCTCCTCCTCCTCCTTCTTCTTCTTCATCTTCTTCTTTCAAAATCACATAACAGAAGGAATATAGTAGTATGTTTTTAAGAAATGAAATTGATAAAATCCTTGGGTTGGGTTTCTTAACAGCCAGGCTCTGATCCAGGCAAGGGACATTTGGAGGGGGAGCATAATATTAAGATGGAAGTCTGGGTGGGGGGTTTATATTATATTCCTGGTAGATATATTATTAAGTATCATAAGCATGTTAATGTTCTTTGACTTATGATGGGGTTGTATTTCTATAAACTCATCATCATTCAAAAATATTATAAATCTATAATAAATCAATGCACCTGACATGCCAAACAGCATGATTAGCAGAACAGTACACTGTGATCTCATGGTTTGCATTGGCTCCCTTTCATCCAGCGAGGAGGTCCTCGGAAAAGGGTAAAGGAGAGTGTGGCTTCAGAGTCCCTAATCAAGACCTCCAGAGACCAAAGCAGAAAGCAGGTCTGATTTTATTGTACAGTTACCATGTATGTATACTTAGGCAGTAGTTAAGCAGATTACAGGCAGACACCAATGCAATTTCTTGCTAACTGTCCTTGCAGCAACCAATTGAGGAGTGGGCCATGGAGCAAGCGCAGGAACTGCAGCACATGGCCTCATGCCTAGGGCTGTTTCTATGGGGTAAGTGGTTTGCCAATCTGGCGCCTAGAATAAGGGGAGTGGTTTGCACTCAGCCGCCCTTAATGTATGCCATGTGTGCAGTACTCCATGCACTTGTCCCCACATCGGCTGAATGGGAGCTCACTGCTGTTGCCCATTATCACAAGAAGGTATCAAACCGTATATTACTAGTCAGAGAAAAGATAAAAATTCAAAGTCCCCAGTATGCTTTCCATTGGAATGAATATTGCTTTCATATCATCTTAAAAGTAGAAAATCCTAAGTCACATACTCCTTAATGACATTCTGGTCTACAACAGCCCATGTTTATAATGGTTGTCCCATAAAACTATGTAGGAGATGAAAAATTCCTATCACCTGATGAGTGGTTATATTGTAATGCATTACTCACATGATTATGGTGATGGTGGTATGAACGCTTACTGTGCCTCCAGTCACATGAAAGTACTTACTACCATGATATGGGCTTATGTTTTTACTACACATTTTTTTTAAATCAAGGATTGAAGCCAGAGGTGCTTAACCACTGAGCAACATTCCCAGCCCTTTTAAAAATATTTTATTTATATTTATGTGCCTAGCATATTTGCCTATTTCAGGTCATATGCCTTTACTCCCTGACAGTAATTCCTGACATTAGTTTTTTGAATGATAGGCATGGCAGATTCAGCATGGGAACTCAAAAATTGGGTTGCATTTTCCTCTCCTCTGTCTGGGTTGTAATCATGTTGGGAAGCAAAGACTAAAACAGCTAAGAGATTAGATAGCCGTTGCCCAGTATCACAAGAGGAGTCGGAAAAAGTCCTCACTAAATTGCTGATGCTGGCTTTAACTCGCTATCCTCCTGCCTCAACCTCTTCAGAGGCTGGGATTACAGGTATGGGTCACCACACTTGGCCTGCATTACACTTTTTATCATCATTTTGAAGTGTATTTCTACTTACATATAAAAAGATTTATTGTAAAAATACTATTTCCGATTATGCCAAAAGCAGCCTCATATATATTGTGCTTTCCAGCTCTTGATGGCATCATTTTCTGTTGGGCTTAATTTAATCTGTTGTTGTTTTGTTCATCATGACCCTAGAACAATAGTCTATTATATACACACACATGCACACACACGTACATAGATGGATATATGCCTTATAGCCTAGGTTTGTAGTAGGCTATACCACCCAGGTTTATATTCTGTGATAGTCACACAATGAGAAATTATCTCATGATGTATTTCTCAAAACATATACATGTCATTAAGAGATGTATGGCCATATATATATATATACACATATATATATATATATATGTGTGTGTGTGTGTGTGTGTGTGTGTGTATGTGTGTGTGTGTGTGTGTGTGTGTAGTACACACACACATTATTCATATGTATGAATACCAAATACATATCAACTATATATTTTTTTCTGATAGAAAACAATTTATAAATATACACCAGATAATGACCAGTTTTTTTATTTTCATAACCGATTTCATCAAATATAAAATGGTATAAAAGAATAAAATGGAATTATTCCTCAAATTAATTTATAAATTAAATATAGTTCTCAATTACAACCTAATATTATTATTTTGAAAATTGTCAAAGATATTATAAACTTTCTGGAAATTGAATCAAAATTAGGAAATTTTGAAGAGAAGCGATGTCTTTTCTAAATGATCTTCTATGAGAACTTCAGGTATCACGTATATTTACAAATGTTGAAAGTAAAAATAGTTTTTTTTTATCAAAGGATAACACAATCTTGATAAGAGATACAATAAGATGTTAGTAGTGCTTATCTCTGTTGTGAATATATGAGGTTTTTTGCCTTTGTCTTTATTTATATTTTTACATGACTGAAAATTTTATTTAGTACAAATGAACAATATACAGAACAGTGAAATAAAATATTTTCTCTAGAAAACATAAATTCTAACACAGTATCATAAAAAAACACTATTTTGTGAATTAAATCCACAGTAATGTTTAAGTACCTATCATGTTCTAGACTCATAGTTATCTTCTAGCACTTTCTCCTTAAATGGAAAATCAACATACCCTCAGTTTCTATGTTCTTGCCTCAGGTTTGGAATACACCTGGCTGAGAAAAATTTAGGGTGTTCTGAGACATTCACGGAGCACCAAAGTCCACTCATTTCCTTCTGCTACAGTTGTATGGCTTTACTTTAAATCAATCAGCAAAGGTAATATTCTTAGTTCAAGTTTCCTTAGCAGGGTTGTGCTCAGCATTACGTTCTTGTGGGTAATTGCCCAAGTGTGACATTATGCCGGAGATTCATTACTGTGACTAGTAGGAATGAAGTTAATCCATCACAAATTCACAGGTAACTTGGTTTGCTTTTGTGCCTCTCAAGCGTATCCAGTTTGTCTATTTTATCTGAAACAACTAAAACAAAATTTCTCAAGTGTTTTTGTGTATAAGTTGAAAGTTGCAATAAGCTTATACCATGAAGCTTGATACAGTGAAAAACCATGGCCACAAGACATTTTGGTGGAGTATGTACCCTGACTCTCCTCCAGCTTGGAAATATGCACTAGGGAATGTTAACAGGTAAACCAACGCATAATAAAATTTAGAAATTTTGAGCTCATTTGTGCCTATCGTGATTTATAAATTGGATAACTACAAACCAGAAGTGGTTGGGTCCTTTGCTGAGGGAATGTAAGGGGAAAGTTTTTACAAGCTGAATATGGAAGTTAAAGCAAATATTTGTTTTCTTTTCATAGTTACATGACCTTATTTGTTCTATTCTACTGGAATGTTCCTATTTGTATAACTATAGATTAGTTGGTGATTTCTGTTTGCTTAACCTTGGGCTTTGTTTTTCTTTAATATAAGCATTTTAAAGAAATAATTTAGGTTTTATTTATATTTGCAAATCAGGCAAGGTTAAGTTCACTTATAAGGCCTAATTGGCTTTGTCTGCTCAGGGATTCTTCAGGCCTTGTCTCTTTTCAAATTTACTCTAATGATAACCTGGGGACATCCACAATACTTTGCTGGGCCCAGTGTCCTCCATTACAAAATGCAGTATTGAAAGAAAAAACTTTATGAACATTACTGCCACCAATATAACTTTTTAAAGTTCTTCAATACAATCAACATGTGTATATTGCTTTATGAATTTTGAATGTCTAAGATCACTTAAGTTTTTTCTCAATATTATATAAAATGTGACCTTTCAGAAAAAAAAAAAAAAACTACTATAATTGTTGCTTATATTCTGACGTGGAGGATGAGAAATAGAAAACAATTATATAAATGCTGTTCAAAAGCCTTGGTTTATCTACACGTATTTTTGCTTCTACTGCCTCCCTCTTCCTCCTTCTCTGCTCCTCTTATGAGCCTAAAATGTCTTGCTCACATGCATTTGTTACAATCAGTGAGGGCTTCATTAATTTGAAGAGATATACTTAGGCTCTTTGCCAGAGTGCATTTGGCACAGTTTTAGGCAGGTTTACAACTTTGTGGTGAATGATATCGTATTTCAGAGGATACTTTGGAAGACAGGCAATTGGGTTCTATCATGATTTTTTTTTTATTCCTTTCTTTTCTTTGAGACAGGGAGGGTCTCACTCTGTTGCCCAGGCTGGTCTTGAACTTCTGGTCTCAAATGATCTTCCTGCCTCAGCCTTCTGGTATGCACCACCACATCTGGCTCAATGATCCTTAATTATGCTGGTAATGTAGGAGACATGGGAAGCTCCCTATCTCTCATCATAGCATGTGCCACTTTTGTCTATCTGGCTAAACTAAGATCCACTAACTAGAGGAGCTCATTCCCTGCCAAGTCTGGCTCTACAAATTATCCCATTACAATCCTACATAGTGGCAGTGTCAATCTTTATTTTTTAATAGAGTTGGAGATCAAATACAGGGCCTCACACATACGTGTTCTAGTACTAACCTACACCCCCAGCAGCACACAGTAGCAGTTTGAATCCCAGAAGAGAGAGAAATTGGGGCAGTGAATTTAAAAATGTCATCAGGCCTGGTGGCACACACCTGTAATCTGAGAGATGCTGGAGGCCGAGGCGGGAGGATCACAAGTTTGAGGCCAATCTTGCCAGCTTAGTGAGGCCCTACGTAACTTAGCAAGACCTGTCTCAAAATAAAAAAAAAAAAAAAGAATAAAGGGCTGAGGGTGTGACTTAATAGTTAAGCAACCCTGGGTTTAATCCCTGGTTCCAAAAAGAAAAAAGAAATGTCTTACTCTGCAGGTTGAGAATGTTGCACCATTGTGTACTTCTGTGGCTACTTTGATTTGTCTTGGAGAATTTTGGCATTAAGACTAATCTCTAATTAAAAAAGATACCTTTAGAGTCTTTGAGTTATTTTTTTTTCTTCAACACGATTCCTATGTCCTTTGTAACTCAAGAAATATTGAGGAAGTAGGTGGACTCATTTGGATTTCAGAGAGATGAAGAAGGAAACCAGAAACTTCAACACAGCCATCAGATTAAAAGATCTCATTTAAACACAATCAAATCACCTTTGTTATTTCAGAACCAACTTGCAGAATATAGAGAACATGACACAAGAGATTAAAATATAGCACATTTCATAAGCATCACTGTAGAGACATGAAAGGAAGAAACAAGCATAAATACAGTGGAATCCAAGCCATGGCCTGTCTGCTTCTGTGCATGTGGGGTGATATCCCCCTCATCATGTGTGCAGGAGAATGGCATCTCTGTGGCCATCATTCTAAGGGATGATTAGTTCTTGAATAAATTAATTGACTTGGGATCTGCCTGTGTTGGCATGTTAACCAGGACTTGCCACTTTAGATTGTTTAGATGGAGGGAATTCAACTTTCCGTCACTGAAGGTAATGAAAGAGCTAAGAAGCCATGCTGACAGATAGAGTTGACTATAAAGAAAGAGCCACCAGTTCTACAGCAACAGAAACGACAGGGTTATCTGGTAAGAGCTCAGGGGTGCTGATGATATCTGAGTATATATTGGTGGTATACTTCAGAGAAGTTGGAGAGGGAGAAAAGGCAGTCAGTATAAGAACACATCACAGGAAACAGAAAGAAGAGGAGAAATACCTTGGTTTCACCTTCCTCCAACCTAGTCTTTCATCATGGCCTTCCAGAAGCTAGAGTAGCTAGGAGCTTGATAGTACTGCTTCCTGGTTACAAAGGTGACCAGGAGGAGAAAGGAAGAGATGGGAGAGCATGTCAGCGCAGAGTGAGAATTGAATGATTTCTTGGTGAAAACTGAAGAATTATCACTGTGGCAAACAAAATCATGGTATACCCAATATGCCTAAGTCCTAACCCTAGAACTTGTGAATACATCACCTTATATGGCAAAAGAGACTTTGAAGATGTGATGAAGACAAGGACTTTGAGATTGGATTATCTGATGACATTAGTGTAATCATTAGTATCTTCTTGTTAGGAGGTTAGAGTCCGGAGAATTGACAATGGAAGCTGAGGTTGGCAGATGGGGATTAGAGACAGAGGACAGAGCCACAAGCTAGAAAATAACTTCTAGAAGGAGTGTAGTTTTGCAGTCACCTTGACTTTCTTCCCTAAGACCCACGTAGGATTTCTGACATCTGGAACTATAAGGTAGTAAGTGCATGCTGTTAAGTCATACAACTTGTGATTTTTATAGCAGCAATAAGAAACTGGTACATTCAGTAGAAGCATAAAGGTTGTTTTAAAAATTCCTAGAAATCAAAAGCAAAGGAAAAATATGTTTGAAACCTAAGGGAAAGATATACAATAACCGAGTGAGAGTTCGCTCATTGTCTCCATTGTAGATATACTTTTCTCAAGATCATCGATCCCCCAAGGTAGCCCGCAGTTGTGTATTATTAATAGAGCATGAACATAACCCCATTCCCTTATTTTCCATCCCTTGGTAGGTATGAATGGGCACAAAAGGGACCCACAGCCCTGGTTATTTTATAAGCGAATTCTGAAGTCAAGTGTTAATTGACTTGATTTCTTTTTCTTCCACCCTATAATTAAAGTGCATTTATCCCCCCATCAATATAAAATAAAATAATTGCCCAATTAGCAGGAAATTATTTTGGGAATGACTAATTTGAATGTCTATTAAATCTGTACCTAACACTGTGCGCTGTCAACTGGAATAAAAAAAATTAAATGTCAAGAAAAGATGTGAGAAGGACTTGCCCTAACAAGGTCAGCATTTCTGAACCAGGTTAAATCAGGAGAAAAACAACATACAGCTTTGTCAAGATTGGCATGATAAATGGAAAGGGACAGGGGTTCAATTTGGATGACACAGGACGGAGATGAACCAGAGGAGCATGACTGCCTTTTCCTCCGGAGCCCGGCTTTGTGACCACGTCTGCGTGGTGGAGATGGGAAGCAGCTGCTGTCTCAAGCTTGGTCAGTGTCAGGGGTCCCAGCTCTCATCCTCCACTTGTGGTGACTCTGATCACAACTGACAGTACCTGACGCTTTTGCTGTCTGCCTCAGCTTCGTGATTAGGTGTGGAAAGTAGAAATGCTGTTGTCTCATTTCCTGCTGTCTAGGGGAAGAGGGCAGTGCATAGGATTGATTCTCCATTACAAAAAAAAAAAAAAAAAAAGTGGAATTGAGTTTTCTGTTTTGCTTACTGGTGTTAAAGAGAACAACATTTCTTGTAAAGCTTAAATCCCAAGAAGCAAAAGGCATCTCTGACCCCTTCTCTCCATCCTTGCATGTTGCTATCCTATCCAGTCCTTCTCACAAGAAGACCTTTCTTTTCCCTGTATTTTTGAGACTTCATGATGACGTCTCATTCAATCCTTTTTGTAAAGCTCTGACCTCCAACTTGGCATGATGGCTAATTCACTCAACTTCAGAGTGAATGAGGTTCAGCTTTTTTTCTGGAGGTTTTTCAGGGAAAATATGTTTGGAGGTAGCTCAGTTGGGAAACAAGAATGTTAAAAGTAAGGAGTTAACACGAAGTCCTTAATAAGCTCACAGTCTTTCATTCAATCTTGTGTCCAGAGGTGCCAATCTACTTCAGCCTCAGGTTCTTCACCTACATAATACAGATGATAATGTTTGCACTAACTCATAAGATTATTCCATGGAATAAGTGTTCAGCTCAGTTGAATAGAGAGTACTTTAAATTGTGCTTGGACAATAATGATAATGAATTCCTCTTCTTTTTATTTTTTCAGTGTGGGAAATTGAACCCAGGTTTTCATGCATGCTAGCAAACACTCTACCACTGAGCTAAACCCCCAGCCCATTAGTTCTTAATCATACTTGTGTTCAATATGATCATTCTTAAAAGATAAAAGGCCATCAGGATGGAAGAGACTGGGGTTCCAGACATGTGCTAATTTTACAAATTGATGAGGGATGAGTGTCTGTCAGGCTCCTTTGCTGTCATTTCTTTATCTTTACTTTGATAGATCTTTATATTTTTTATCCATGGCTCAGTGTTCAGGGCTGTTTGTTTGCTGGGTCTGAACTTAATTTGTAACAAAAGCTCTGATGGTGGGGGTCAGCAATGTTCTTTTTATACACTATTATTGTTTTCTATACACCTTGAATTATTAATCTATTACTACTACCAATTTATTGATTAACATTTTTATTATCCTGATGTCTGTTTGCAGAAAACTGTCACTATTAATGCACCTGTGGAGAGAAGATAAGAACAGATATCATTGCAAAAAAAAAAAAAAAAAGGCAGCAGAGAAGAAAACATTTTCTGAGCTGTGTGTTCAATAATGAAGTTTCTCTATTTAATAGTCAAGGCACTTGCGAAACACCTCATAGCATTTCTTGACTTAGAAATGTATAGTCATAGGAACATATTAAAGACTAAGGGAGCCCTTTTATGGGTTCCCTTAAAACTTATTTTACATAGTGTTTCCTTTGGTAGTGGAAATATTTTGCAATGAGTATATATATGACTAGATGTCTAGTCACTACCTTCTATCTTAGGATATGACTGGGCAAATTACTTCACATGGGAGTTCAGTTTTTTTTTCAATTTTTCTTTCTTTTTCTTCTACTCTTCCTCCTCCTCTTTCTATTCTTTATTTTAAAAATTCTAATATTTTTGACTTCAGAAATGATATATATTAAGCCTGGGTAACATAAATTGCAGCATTATTTTTTTCTTGACCTAATTTACAGGTAAACAGTTTACAGTTTCATCTTAGTAACACACCTAACAGGCCCAATTCTGTTGTCACCTAATTTATTTATTTTTTTTCTCTTGAGTTGTCCGTAGTTTTATTGAATTGTAAACATGAACTGCTATTTTTGATCACCTGTTGACAATGATGATTTAATCTCTTCCATAACTTTTTTTTTCCAGGAAAATGTTTCTTAAAATCAGCAATACACATTAGAGAGAATAGCAATTCAAATAAAAATAAAAAAAAAAAAAAACCCTGTGCTCTGAATACAGTTTGCTTTTAAAAAATGTTTCTGGTCTCATTTCTTCTGGATTTCTTTTAACTTATCAGTTATGTCTACACGCCAAAAATATCACATGAGTTCCCCCATGGGTCCATATTCTTATTTATTTGGGGACTTTGGAAACCTTGCTCCCGCTGTCTAGAGCTGGCTTGCTTTCCTGGTTTCCCACCTGTGTGGTGAGCCGTTTCTTCAGACCGGTCGCCATTACAAGATGGCGCCGGCCTCGTTGTGGTCTGTGACAAACAACTCCTTCTTTGGGAGAGTTGGCACTTGGTTCTTTGACACCCTATGAGAAAGCTCCACGTGGCAGCTTCACATTGGGTGTTCGGATACTTTATTAAGGCTGGGAGGGGCTTCCGGGGAAGGAAGAACTCTGCAGAGCCTGAATAAACAGCTGTAAGAAGATTCCCGGTGTTGCGTCTTCCTTGCGGGCAAGGGGGTCGCGACAAGTGGTGCCGAAACCCGGGAAAATCAAAACTTGCAAGTCGTCAGAGGTGGTGCACTGAACAGTCCCGGTAAGTGGGACCCCATAGTCCCGGTGAGTGGGACCCGACAGTCCCGTGGGTGGGACCCGACAGTCCCGGTGAGTGGGACCCGATAGTCCCGGTGGGCGGGACCTGATAGTCCCGGTTAGTGGGACCCGCGACCAAAGCGGAATCAGCTCCTCTACTAAGAAAGAGAGAGCCTCATATTTTATTGCAGCTGCACTGTGTACTTTCACTTTTGTTTTCTGTGTTTCTTTTGTTGCTGTGTCCTGTTTTATTTGGCTACTGTCTGAAAAGATCAGCACTCCAGGCGCTAGACACTCCCTTACTAGTTTTTCACACAAATATGTAGCAAGGCCTCTGGCCTTGAGCTGGGCTTCACAGTGCTGAGTACATTTCTAAGATAAGGGAGTTACTAACTGGGCTCCATGGTAACAGCTGGCAGGAGGAGGAACTGGAAAGGGAGATAGAGGAACTGGAGGGTCGAATGAAGAAGTCAAGATTTAAAGCATCTACGGCCCCGATCCCTGTTGCGCTCCCTCCTTATAACCCCGATTGGAACGAGGACAACCCCAGAAGGCAGGGGGGGTGTTCAGTGGCAGCCTAAGATATCCCAAACTTTTCCAGTAATTGAAAACCTGGATGCCGATGGACAGCCGGCCAGAGTGTATGTTTCTTTAGCCTTTAAGGACATTAAACAACTAAAGGAGGCAATTACTAATTACAGACCCCATGCCCCCTTTACATTGACTCTCTTCGAGTTTTTCTCTGCCAATCAGCTGACACCTAGTGACTGGCAACAACTTTGCAGGGCTGTATTGTCCGGAGGGATTTTTTTTGTTGTTGTTGTTGTTGTTGTTGTGGAAAAGTGAAAATCAAGAGAGGTGTCGTGAGCTAGCCTGAGTCAATCAGGACGCCGGCTTCCCACAGTGTAACCTTGAAATTTTAACAGGCTCAGGACAATATGCTATCATAAATCAGCAAATTAATTATGGTCCTGGGGTCTATGCTCAGATAGCTACAGCAGCGAGCGTAATTCCAAGTTTGATGCTCAGGGACGCCCACTGCAGCCGGGAAACGGGAACAGGGGCCCACCCCGGGCCCCGGAAGCCAGAGTGTACGGGGCGGTCCAGAGACAGAACAAGCTGCTACCGCAGTAAGATCTTGGCCAGGCGGGGAAAAATGCAGACAAAATCAAACAAAATGCAATCGGCTAGGAAACCTTGGGGAACTTTTGCCTCCAAAATGAGCAGCGGACTCCATGTTGCTTGCATCACCATGGTAACCATGGGGTGCCTAGTCAGAAGAGCGGCTTCCTGGTCCCACCTCCCACACTTTTGGGGGCTACCGATTGGTTCTTCCACAGTCACTCAGACAGGACTTCTAGCCCCGCCTTCCAGCCACTGACCTGTTTTGCTGTGTTTCAGATTTCTACCGGAGCTACTCAGAGCCTATATTTTTGAAACATGCCTGCCTATCAATGCTAACAAAAGATATCTTTTTCAGACAAAATTTAATTCCACAGCTTTCTATGTTACAGTCCTAAATTTAAGCTAGTTCCAAGTTAAATAACCTGACTTTTCTCTGTAGTTGTGTTACTAAATAATGTTCTATTGATGAGAGATATCAAATATGCTTCTTTATATTTTACTTTTAATTTTGGAAGTTATGAGGATGCATTTGCTTGCCACAGGAACAAGCTGGCAAAGTTCCTGTGATGACCAAAAAATCCTTATTCTAATTGCTAACTATAAAAATAAAAATGTATACTCAAGGATCTTATTTCAGTACATCAAGTGACGTCACATAGAAGAGTGCACTCCTAGTTAAAAATAAATTAACATGGATCCAAATATTTTAAGACCACGTGGTTACATAAAGTTAATACAATTATAAGTTAAGTTCTTATTCTTAATATATATTTTTTTAGATATTTACATCACCTATATTTGTTAATCTATAAATTAATTAGCACATGCCTAATTGATTAATTAATATATATTTGCCTAATTGTTTTTCTTCAACAGGAAACCCATAATTTATGTTTTATATTTACATTTATCAGATACTCTGCCTTTTCAGTTACAGATATTTGAGATAAATGTGTTTACTGTAAATTTGCTTTTAAGTGAAAATGCAATCACGTAGTTTCTCCTTCTCAAAGTTACTGTTTAAACTCATAAGATGATAAATTATTATAATTATTTCTACAAAATATCTAAGGGTTTTAACTATATTTTCATTGATATTTCTTATCAAAGTATAATAATTTGTTTATAGATCCTAAGGTTTTCAGAAATTGTTCCAAAGTGTATTTTTTTTTAAAGAACAAGATGTTCCAACAAAGACAAAGCACACATGGATCCTAAGAAGAAGAAAGAAATCATCTTTGGGTAAAATAAGGTCTTTATATTCATTTCCCTAAGTAAAAAAGATTTTTATATTGTTATCTAACCAGATGATATAAAAGGTTAGAACGAAAAAAAAAAAAAAAAAAAAAAAAAAAAAAAAAAAAAAAAACCAAGGGGAGATTTTCATATACTAAACTGACTATAATTAATTTAAGGGTATTTCAGTTTATTTTCCTCATTTAACTATACTAATGTGAGCTAAAATTTTGTCCATATTTTGACATGACAAACACCTATTAAAATGTGAGTTTATTTCTTTAAAGAAAGATCCTTATTGCCTAATAATTCTTACTGTTTCAGATAAAGATTAATTTTAGTAAATAAATTCGCATTGTTGATTAAACATTAAGTATATTGAACTACTAACTTAAACCCCTGTATGACCTTTTGAGAGGAGACCCCTCACCCACCTCCCTGTGAAAACCTACTCCAAAAGCCTTGAAGGCACTCAGGTTAATGGAAACAGCCTTACAGGAGATGCAGGTTACCCAGATAGATTATTCTATACCCCTATCATTTATAATCCTGCCTTCAAAATTAACTCCTACTGGAGTGTTTTGGCAAACAGGTCCCATCTATTGGGTCCATTTACCCGCTTCTAACTCTCGGGTGATAACTCCCTTTTATAAACTAGTGATAAATCTGATCTGGAAAGCCAAATATTTGGGTGATGCATTGTTTGGAAAAACTTTTGACATTCTCATTCAACCTTATACCCAGGATATGATTTTAAAATTACAACAAGAACATGATTTTTGGTGTCTTTTTCTTTGTAATTTCAAAGGTCAAATTGATACTTACTTTCCCCGACATAAACTTCTAGGAGGCCTTAAACAATGTCCTATTATTTTTCCTAAAATTATTAAAGGGGAACCTATCCCGGGAGCTCAGACTGTTTATACAGACGGAGCAAAAGGGGGGTTTGCTGTTGCTTTTGATGGATCTCACGTAATTCGACACCCTGTTCCTAAACTGTCTGCCCAAAGATCAGAAGTTCAGGCTCTAATTATGGCCCTTAAACCATACAATTCCATCCCACTTAATGTGTATACTGATAATCTCTATGTTGCCAATTTAGCCTTAGTTATTGAAACAGCCCCTTATATTGGCAGGCAATCTACTATTATGGAACAATTACAAACAGTTCAGCTCCTTGTTTGGGCTAGACGAGATCCTTTATTCATTGGACATATCCAAGGACACTCAGAGCTCCCTGGGCCTCTGGCGGAGGATAATGCTAAAGCAGATGCTGCCACTCATAATATGGGCCTAGTATACACTATAACCAAGTATGATGAGGCCTCACAACTCCATGCTAAATTCCATCTAAATTCACAATCTTTACGCTTCCGCACAGGATGCTCGCGTGATCAAGCTTTACAAATTGTCTCCCTGTGCCCAGTATGTGCTCCATTTCTTCATTTTCCCAGTTTGGGTGTTAATCCTAGAGGCTTACAACCAAATGATATCTGACAAACTGATGTTACCCACTTCCCTAGTTTTGGTAAGCTGTCTTTTGTACATGTTTCTATTGATACATACTTTGGCTATATCTTTGTTACATTACACACTGGGGAAAAGGCCAAAGATGTTATTGGACATCTCTTAAAAGCTTTCTCTTGCATGGGCAGTCCACGTTGTCTCAAAACAGACAATGGACCTGCATATATAAGCCAAACAGTTCAACGGTTCTGCACCCAATGGGAAATTGAACACAAAACAGGCATTCCTTATAACCCCCAGGGACAAGCAATTGTGGAACGAGCCCATCAACATTTAAAACTTTATCTACAAAAAATTACGGAGGGGGAAATATATAGATGCTGCCAGGGACCACAAACGTTATTATCCATAACCTTGTTCACTTTGAATTTAGAAGGATTCCTATCCCCCTTGTCGGTTCTGATCATGGTATTTATGCCCGGGACGACAACGTACTTGGAAGTGTGGAGGACCTGAGGCCTATTATTGTGCCTCGTGGGGATGTGAAACCCCTAGTAATGGGTATTGGCTTAAGAATTCACCCAGGAATAACTATGCCCACTTCTGGCAAACAATAGAGGGAGAATCAAATATTACTATTCAGTTTATACTTCCAATGGAAAACAACAAACAGATTGGACTCAAGGATATCTCTGGGGGCTGCGTATTTACACCCCCGGACAGTACAATCCTGGCCTGCTTTTTCGACTCAAATTGACCACAGAACAGCCTACTGGGAGTCTAATAGGACCCAATCAGGTGCTCGGAGACCAAAAGGCCTCATCTAGACCCAAACAGCCCATAGCCCCAACATTAAAACCTTCCCCCAGTGGTCAAACAATAACTATGGGCTATCAAACCTTTGATTATACCCCTGAGCCCATACACCCTGGAACTGGAGATCGTCTTCTTAATTTGGTCCGAGGAGCTTTTTTCGCTCTCAAGGCCACTAATCCTAACAGGACCCAAGATTGCTGGCTATACTTGACCTCCAGGCCGCCCTATTATGAGGGGGTAGCAATACTGTCTAATTTATCCTCTAATACCACTACAGATCCTAAATGTTATTCTCTGCCCAGCTGTAAGTTAACTATCACGGAGGTCATGGGACAAGGGGTTTGCTTGGGAAAGGTACCGCTTTCACACCAACATCTCTACAACATCACCCGACCAATAAATCAATCTCAATCTGATTATTTGTGGGGTCCCAAAGGGTCCTATTTTGCTTGCAATACTGGGTTAACTCCCTGTGTTTCCATGGCAGTCTTAAATACAACTACTGATTTCTGTGTGTTGGTACAACTATGGCCGAGGATATCTTATCATGGGTCAGACTACGTCCTGGGACGCCTTGAGGGACATACTCGGCTCCCCAGAGAACCCATAACTATGACTATTGCCCTCCTATTGGGCATAGGTGGAATAACAACTGGAATAGGAACCGGGACAGCCGCCTATGTGCAGGGAGGTCAATTATTAAATCTACAAATGGCTATGAATGAGGATTTAACAGCCATGGCCAAGTCTATTACTGCTTTGGAAAAGTCCCTCACTTCCCTCTCAGAAGTTGTGTTACAATATAGGAGGGGACTAGATTTATTATTCCCAAGGGAAGGAGGACTATGTGTAGCCTTAAAGGACCAGTGTTGTTTTTATGCAGATCACACTGGGGTAATCCGTGAAACTATGGAAAAGGTCACGGAAAGATTGGCTAAAAGACAAAAGGAGTTTGAAGCACAACAAGGATGGTTTGAACAATGGTTTAAAAATACCCCATGGCTGACTCCTTTGATGTCCACTGTAATGGGACCGCTTTTCGGTCTCCTTCTTGTAGCTGCTGTAGGCCCCTGCCTTGTCAAGAGAATGACACAATTTATTAAAGACCAAATTAACATTCTGACTTCTAAGCCAATACAGGTCCATTATCAACGCCTACAAACCAAAGATGATCTTACTGAAGTTTGTCTCCGACCAATTCGAAGATGATTTTTCTACAATGATTCCTGCTTCATGCCTTTCTCCTTTTGCCCCCTTTTCTTCCTTATTTTTATTATTCCTCTCCTCTGACTCTATGCCCTGTTGAACCGGAACCAATTAAAGACCTAATAATGACTGGCTGAATAGATACCACTAAACGCCTTGGCAACAACGAGCTGATCTTGTAGTACCCAGAGACGGGCAACTTTCACGCTTGCACTGCAACCTAAGACAGGGGAATGGGGCCTCCCCAGAGACGGGTAAGCACTGTAAGGGCAGTGAACGACCTAAGACAGGGGCTACTTGATTCCCTTTGACGTGCCACAAACAAAAGAGGGGGAACTGCTGGCATGGACTCCCCCCGGCCCCCAGGGCTTGGATCCAGCCCTGGTTTCTTGTTGTGCACGTCAAAGAGGCCAGCTCACAAGGCCTTGAGGCAGCTCACCAGGCCTTGAAGGACTTGTGGTGTCTGTTTTCATATTATTCAGCCTATAACGGTCATGTGGGAACGTCTTGACCTGCTTGGGTCCGATAAGGTTCCTGGTTGAAGGCTTGGTATGAGTTAACAAGAACTTTCTGTCTCCCCCCGCCCTTGCTCCCGCCTACTGGTAACTTTCCATTCTATCTGCAAGAAATATATAAGTATGTGCTGAGCCATACTATGCAGCCACTTCTGCACAGTGGGATAGGACCTCTACTCTCGCCTGTGTTGTTTTTAGAAAACAAAAGGGGGAACTGTGGTGAGCCGTTTCTTCAGACCGGTCGCCATTACAAGATGGCGCCGGCCTCGTTGTGGTCTGTGACAAACAACTCCTTCTTTGGGAGAGTTGGCACTTGGTTCTTTGACACCCTATGAGAAAGCTCCACGTGGCAGCTTCACATTGGGTGTTCGGATACTTTATTAAGGCTGGGAGGGGCTTCCGGGGAAGGAAGAACTCTGCAGAGCCTGAATAAACAGCTGTAAGAAGATTCCCGGTGTTGCGTCTTCCTTGCGGGCAAGGGGGTCGCGACACACCTGGACACTGAGACTTCCAGATGAGACACTGCTTCCTCACAAATTCATCATAGATTCCCTGTCATTCATTTTCTTCCTTTCTCCACTTCCTCCTTTCTGAGGGATCTATCACCTACGACATTTCTCTTCACTCTGTTTCACTGTCAACACAATTTCCCCCAAAGCTTTTACATTTATTAAACTCAAAAAGGAAGATCTTTGTAATTGCAAACTGTTAGCCATTCTGGTCTTGGTGTTATAAATTCCACACTGGGGGCCTAGGTCTATGAATGGAGACTTAAAAAAAAGGGTTTCCAAGGAAATCCCAGTATTGTAAACATAACTTACATTAAAAAGAGGCAGAGGGCTGGGGATGTGGCTCAAGCGGTAGCGCGCTCGCCTGGCATGCGTGCGGCCCGGGTTCGATCCTCAGCACCACATACAAACAACGATGTTGTGTCGCCGATAACTAAAAAATAAATATTGAAAAATTCTCTCTCTCTCTCTCTCTCTCTCCCTCTATCACTCTCTCTTTAAAAAAAAAAAAAAGAGGCAGAGCTTCATAAGGAAAAAAAAAATTCTTCAAAGGAAACTCTTCATGGTTTAGATCACATCTTTGCAAGCCACCTTGATTCTAGTTCTTAATGGGTCTTTGAGCTAGTTTATAACTGAATATAGCTGATAACAATCCAAAATAATTCTTGTCTCAAACATGCACATTTTGTCAATTCCTTTCCCTTCCCACTGTAGAGGTCAGTTTGCCTCCATTTGTACATTGAAGATTTAAAATATGTCTATTGTTGGGGCTGAGAAAATAACATCTCAAAAGCCTCTAAAGCAAATGTCTTTCTGACCTTGTCCTGCCCTAGAAACTGGAATTCTTCTATGGGAATTCCCCTTCCTAAAGATAAGTAATAGAAACCAGAAACTCCTCTCCTCAAAATCAGCCATAGAGCCTCAAAACATCACTCCATTCCCCATCTTTCTATATAAGAGTTGGTCATCAAGCAATTCTCTGTTACATTGTTTGATTTTAGGTCATCAAGTTACCAGAGTCCTAGGCCAGAGGCCTAAATCCAGGTGTTCCAACAAAGCAGGACTAGTCACTTGTCCTGGAAACGAAACAGAAAAGGTAATGGTGAAAACAGGCAAGGAACTGGGAAGGTGAAGTGAGATCAAGCATCTCAGCCCTGCCTTTGAAGTGCTAACATGAGCTTTAGGTTTAACTAGAGAAAGAACTAGGGCAAGGGGGTAGGAGGTATGGAAAATTAAAAAGTTGTGTTCAAAATGTGGCCTGTTAGATTGTTATCTCAGTACTGGTTCAGCTCTGGAGCAGTTCTTTGCTGCATGAGGGGGCAATTTCCACTTACAGCTCAGTACCGGGTTGCAAGCTGGGGGTCACTCCAGGGGAACTGGGCTAATTGGGCTGTGCGAAATAACCACACAAGAGACAGAAATACCTTTTCCTTTGGGAGTACTGTGAGGGCTCCTCTAACTTTAAGGGTCTGCAGAAAGAGAGAGCCAGAGAGAACACAGGTGCAGACCTCTTTTATTGAGGAGAAGCTATTTAAATGAGGCAAGGGGTCAGGTTTCAAGGGGCTGAGTCTAGCTTCATGATGTCTGCTGTCAGCAGGTTGATTGACATCTAGGTAGGCCACACCCAAGGGCACTGTAAGAGAAGAGGACACACAAAAGGCACTTCCATGGAACATTCTATCCCAAACAGGGCAAGGGGTAATATTACAAAGGAACAGGTGAGCATAGCTCCACCCATGGGGATATAGGAAGGCACATCCATGCAGGAGATACAGTCACTGGAATCCTAGAAGACTGGGGCTATCCAGAAGTGTGAGCACCACTGGTTGCCACACTGCTCAGCAGGGGAGATGGACCCAGTCACGTGCTAGTCAGCCTCCCACAGCTCAGTATGTTCATCTATCGGACCAATGATCCTGGAAGAGTGAATTCAGTTCCCATGAGGTGATTTCTCCAGGGGACATCTCCTCATGGGGGTGTGGGCCTGAGTAACACTGCTGCTCTGAGAAGGTATTGGACAATGACTAGAGAATTCTACAGGTATCTGAAACAGGGTGCTGTAAATATTCTTGCAAATCTTTTCTCAGTCTTGAAGAGAAACAAGGTAGGTGAGGTAAATTTCGGGTTAATAAACATGGCATTACTAATTTTTAGATGAGTTCTCCTTGAATGATTAACATGCCTACATGCAGAGCTGAGCACATCAAAAAATTTAAGGCACTAAAGAAGACAGATTAAAAAAAATCAAGGCAGAGATGCCAAGTTTTATCCTGTTTTTAGTTACCCATTGGACATCTGCAGGCTTAAGTAAAGATCACTACTTTTAGCAAAGCAGCCTCTCTAGATCCCTGTTATAATAAGACCACCATTCTAGAAAAAAAAAAAAAAAAATCCCTGTCCTGTTCCTGGAAGGAAGGAGTGCTACAGAGAGAGGCCAAGAACAATCTGAACAGACAGACCTTGCAGGCCTACCCACCTCCTCAGTCCCTTAGCATTAATTACATCATAAACTTTGTGCCCAATCATATTTCTACGCAGCTGTCCATGCTTCATTGAACCTAAGCATAAAAGATAGATAGTTTACCTTGGGACTTTGGGTCTTCCATCTAAAGGTTTTCTTTTTACTCACTAGGATGGGAAGGAAAGGGATCACCCCTTTTCTGACCTTCCACTATTTAACTGGTTGCAATAGCCTACCTACCTGTTCCCTCATTAATTGTTATATATAATCTGTAACACAGGCTAATTTTTGCATTTGTACTGAAGTCATGATTTTATTACTTTTTGAAAATCATCCCCTCACAACAGATGCCTAGTATGTAATAATTTGAGGGAGAAAAGTTGTCCAAATCGCTTGCTCTATTTGATATCCTCCCATTACCGACTCCTTTGGCCTGAAGCCTTCATAATGCTGGCACCATCTCCATAGCATGTTGTTAGCATCAGCGGGTCTCTTTTAAGTAGAACTCCCTTGGCAGATACTGCTGTATAGCTCTTTTCCTGCTGTCCCTTGTATCTTTGCTTCCGTTTTAATTTTCCTTGCATATACTCCCCAGCTAATTCCCTGTGTTAGCCCTGTCATAAATCCCTGGCAGATTCCTTCCCGCATTGACAGGTGCTATTGACCCCCTCCTCACCATGAAAACTTTTGGCATAATACTTAAACAGGATGACTCCCTATTCTCTACTCAGACAGCATGAAGGATCTATACTGTATCCAGCATTTCAGGCTGACAATGGCTGCAAGGAGAACCAGCGTAGTAGGGATGAAAGAAAAATTAGAAATCACTGAGTTCAGAACCCTCATTGTGCAGAAGAGGGCACAGTTATTTATTACTTTTGCTGGCAGTTCCATATTTGGGGAGCACTTCACTTAGAATGACTTGTTCTTAGCATTGAAGTCCTTCACCCTCAGAGGGACCATTCTTTCTTTTCTTTTTTTCTCCAGTTCTGAGCACCTGGGGAGTGATTGACCTTAGAGGTGTCATTCTTTATGCAAATGAAAAGAAACTTCCTCTTATTCTTATGCAGATAGGAAGTGAATAGGTCCCTGGATTCCTGCAGTTTATAACTTGCTCTCCTTACTCTGAGAAGTGCTTGTTCCTCCTACTTTTTTCAGTAAAGTGCTAACATATCTTAGGTGCTCAATAATGTTTATAGTTATTAGAAATTTCAATTTAACATACCTAGTATATTTTCTTTAGCAAATTGTTTTTTATGATGTCTAGGTATGGCTAAAATAACACAGAGGTGTTAGATTATAGGAATTTCATCTTAGAATAGGTTTTTTTGTACTGAATTGAAAATGATTATAGTTTATATCTTAATGGGATAAGCCTCCTAGAAATGCAATCTTAGTCTTCTTTTTCTTAGACTCAAACTATTAACAGTAATAAAATAGAATTGTCCTGAAGTACCTGTGGAGTATTTATTCCAAGATCTCCCATGTATCCTGTATGCTCAAGTCCCTAAATACAAGTAGCCTCTCATAAGAAATTTAGTTTTTTTCCAATTCTGTTTGAATATCTAAATTGTTAAACCTGTTTCTTATTTCCTTAACTTAAAGCTTTTTTTTTTTTTTTTTTTTTTTTTTTTTTTTTTTTTTTTTTTTTTGGTGGTGCTGGGGAATTGAACCCAGGGCCTTATACATAGGAGGCATCCACTCTACCAAAAGGGCTATATCCCTAGCCCTAAACTTTAAGCTTCTTGAGGGCAGATTTGGAAAGTCATCTCAACATCAGCCCATTCTGTTAGCTCAGCACAGGTCCTTAGGGATAAGTGCATTGCTTAAGTAATGCGCTCATCTAGATAGAATAGCTGTCCGGTGTTATTAGTAGATAATAAAGGCTGGGAGAAACTACACCCAAATAGAATCACCTGGAGAAATGTGCTCAATTTGGGTCTGATAGGGCCAGGCCAAGGCAGGACCTGGGATGGTATGGGCAGAGGGTGGGGTAAGGTGGGCTGGGGAGGGGGAAAGGAAGGATAGATGGAGGTACCTGCCAGAGTTGCTTCCCTGGAAGGTAGAAGGCTTTGTTTTTGGCCCTAAGACATGGAAGACTTAAAGACAAGTGAAAGTAATAAAATGGGATTTGGAGGTCAGACACGGCAGGTAACACCTGCTTCTAAATTTCCCCAAGAATTTGTCTTGTGACCCAGCACTTTTTAGTGCTCACATCAGGGGAGACTACATGTCTTTGAATACAGTTTTTAAAAAATCTATTCAGACATGATAGATCTAAGAAAGCTACATTTGATTAATGCTTTCTGACCCTCAAAGAACTTCCTCATAACCACAGGAGAGGCTACGGGAAACCACATAGTTGGGGGATAAAGGGTCATAGTTGGGGGTTAAAGAGTTAAAGTCTTAGCAATTCTATATCTGTATCCTCTTGTGAACTACTGCCAATTTTTAAAGAGATGTAATTGGGTATGTGGTACTAAGACTGTGGCACTAACAATTCTTCTATATCTTGATAGTGCATGTTCCATTCGTAAGGGAATGATTATTTTCCACATGAATTTCTACTAGCCTTTCGTTTGTTTTCTTTTCTTTTGAATTTTTAAAATTTGTTTTAGTTATACATGAAAGTAGAATGCATTTATGCACTTTGATATATCATACATAGATGGGGTATAATTTCTAATTTTTCTGATTGTACATGTTGTACAATCATATTGGTCATGCAGTCATATATATATACATAAATCATTTGGTTTTTATATTTTCAAAATCTTCCTTAATTTAGTTACAGTTGTATTTCACCCATGTCAATATGAATGACTTCTGTAGCAGCGCTTCAGGAGTACTTCTTAGACTTGTACACACATGCCTACCTACTACACATACATACCATACCATGTACATACTATGCGCACCATATACGACATCCCCCACACATTAGATACACACTGTTTACACATACCATATATACACGTGCCATGTACATTATACACTTATATCACACACATCACATGTACACAAACATGCACACCAAACACCATAGACACGCATACCATACACACCGCACACCCATACCACACATGCACACTATACACACACAGGGCTTCACAGGTCAGCCTATGAAGTAGGCATATCTCTCTGTTAGATGAAGGAAGCATTATTTATTTTTATTTACACTTTTAGCATCTACCACACTTAAAGGCATACTATAATGTTAAATAAATGTGACTCAGAACTCATTTTCACCTCTCTATACAGCAAAATTTGCTAGGGAGTGAACTGCTGCAGATAAAACATGAGTTAGTAACTTACCTAGAAGTACAATCTCAATCTTCATTTTCTTAGACAGGGGCTATTAATAGTAATAAAATGGAGTCATCTCTCAGTACCTGGGGGGGATTTTTTCCAGGATCTCCCATGGATTCCAACCCAAATCCATGGATGCTCATGTCCCTTTTATGAAATGGTATGGTATTTGCATATAAACTGTGCAGTCTCCCATATACTTTAAACATGTCTAGATTACTTATAACATCTAATACAATGTAAGTGCTATGTAAATAGTTTCTGTACTGTATTGTTTAGGAAATAACGATGAGGAAACAATCTGTACATGTTAAATACAGATGGATTTTTTTTTTTTTCAAAATCAATATTGTGGGTCTGGATTTTTTGAATCTGCAGATGTAGAACCCAAAGATATACAAAGATGACTGCAATTTTTTAAAGAAGTACTAACAATAATATTCCAACAAACAACAGCTATTTTTGTTGAGCCCTCACTATATTTCAGGCTCATTTGAGTTACCTATATATGTGATACATACCTATACACCCCAATTTGATCTTTACAATACCCCGGTGAACAAGGCACTGATATTATCCCCATTTTACAGATGAAGAAACAGCACAAAGAACTACTTGTCAATACTTTACTGAGAGCTGTGAGTGGCTTACATCCTAATTTGATCATCAGAAACTTATTGGAATGGTATCCAAACCCTTTTCCCAGATGAGGTATCACGAATGTGTGTGGTTAGATAAACCACTCAATGTCACTCAGTCGGCTTGAACCAAGACTTGAATCCTGCTTGTTTCCAGCTCCCAAATCAACACATGTTCCCAGGACTCAGTGTGCTCAAATCATTTGCTCAAAGCTGGTGTAAAGTACATCAGCTATCCCTATTATTGTCTTTTTGTGGATGTGGGATCAACATCAGGACAAATTACCCACAAAAATTCACATAAATTTGTGAGAAGTTGAAGATCTTGTTGGCATATTTAGGACCTATAGTCATCATGTCTTTAGTGAACATTCATTCAGTGAGCTGATTTTTAGAAGAAGGGTGTTTGGTTCACTAGAAGGCCAAATATCACTTCTAATTAATACCTTAAAATAGATTCCACAGCTACCTCCTGCCGACAGACAGTTCCTGCCTTGTGAACTGCTATACTTCTTGCTTGGAAAAATGAGGCCGCAGAATATGCACCTCTGATTGAAGGGAACTATGTTGCAATAACCACTCTATATCATTTATTATAATGTAGCCAGCAACATAGATTGCAAAGTTAAGTGCTGAAGATTCATTGCTTCTACAATGTCTATGTTCACACTCTTTGGTTTAAGACCAAATAAAGGTATATTTGTGATGAAGTTAAATTGAAAAAAAAAGTAGGTTCATTCTTATTCAAACAAAGACTCAAAGCAATGAGTCAGCTAAATGTAGCCAAAAAATCATTTCTATTTTGATTAGAAATAACCAGATAATTGTAAGTGGGAAAGTATTTGAAAGGTACTTGAATGATTTAGTTAACGACTTCAATTTTTCAACCCTCTTTTATTTATGTAGACATGATTCACTTACAAGTGTTCTTACTATAATAAATGAAATCCTATTTAATATTTTTTCTTTTCTTTTAATAAAAACCATAAGACCAGGAATTTCAATTTTCATCTGACACTTTAGTTTGCCTGCTCTCATAGCAAATAGACGGGCATTAACTCCTAGGGATTTAGTCATAAGATTAAAATAAGAAGAAATGAATAGAAGGATCATTTAGACCAAAGCCCTGTCTGCAGGCAGCTCCATACATAAACCATTCCAAGGAACAAGGATTTCTGTATTATCTTTAATAACCTCTAGAGAAGCAGTTTTGTCACCTTTTAAAAGTGACTTTCCACAGTGTTGAGCTACAAGGATATATTTAAAGCTTCTTATGGCTCCAGAACTTAAAAACATATCTATAAAACTAGAGCTGAAATTAAGGTGACGAATCTTGAGCCCTGTTCTATTGATCTGCTACCTATCATTGCAGCCATTCAGATACTTTCTGAAAGCCCACAAGAGTAAGGAGTTAGCTTGAAATCCATTGTGCAATCTAGAGGGATTTAACTGTGTTGGCTGAATTTTACTTCTCAAATTGAGTGAAATTATTCTATTATTTTCACATAATTTGTGTTTGCATTAAATATTGCATTTAAAAAAAAAGATACATCTCCAGCTCCATCTCCATCTCAAATGGTGATCTCCAACACCCTGGGTCGCTGTAGAGTTATCATAAAAGTTGTCTACTCCTGTTGTCCAACTAGCACATTCCTAGCAGACTCTTGAAGCTCAACTTGAGCTTCCCATTCCCCAAAATAATTCAAGATAGTTCAGTGCCCTAATCTACAACATAGGTGAGCTATCATATAAAACTCTTGCTAGAATGCTTGGCATCTAATAGAAACTTAGGGAATTTTTTGTTTACTTATTTCCTCCTTTTTCCTTTTCTTTCTGTCTCAGCACCCCCGACCCCTTTCTGGAATTCGCCTTATTTATTTATTTATTTATTTATTTATTTATTTATGTAGGGGCAGTCTTTAAGGTTTTATTTTATTTTTTTCTTTCTTCTTCTTTTTTTTATTAGTTGCACATGACAGTATTTTGCACTGAGATCAAGTTATGCTCTCTCATTATCTACTCCCTCCTTCATATCCTCTCCAGTCTTGGTCTACAATCAGTGTGAGGTTGGATTTTAGGGATGTCAAAATGCCCAAGGCTGGGTACAAGAAAAATGCTGACTGGGGTACAAGATGGGAGATGAATCATCATGTCCCTATTTAGCATAAATCCTATTACGGCTGCAACTAGTTGTGAACCACAAAGGTTTATCACCACAGCAATTCCACCACCAGTTCTGTATTCTAATTAGGAGAAAATAAAGCCACCAGTAAGAACAAATAGATCAAGGTTTTCAATCAGCTCAGAGGGGACTAGAACTAAAATAGTTCAACAAATGAGACCAGACATTCTCTTTTCCTCAGTCCACTGAGCACTTCTTTACAGAGTGTACTTTCAATAAATCTATGCTGCCTGTTATTTTCTGTGCATCTTGATCACTTATTTCATTGGGATGCCAAGAACCTGGACCTCAACTGGACCCCACTGGTATTAAATGGATTTCTTAAAAGGATTTTCACGTGTCATTCTGACATCAGGCAGGGTACATGGAATGTAGTTTACTTAATAGGGGAAAACATCAAGACACTACCATTTGATTCAAATGTATGATATGTCAAGATCATTGTACTGTCATGTGTGACTAATTTACAATCAATTAATAAGTACATGAAAAAATGCTCACCATTGCTAGCAGTCAGAGAAATGCAAATCAAAACCACCCTAAGATACCATCTCACTCCAGTAAGATTAGCAGCCACTATGAAGTCCAACAACAACAAGTGCTGGAGAGGATGCGGGAAAAGGGTACACTTGTTCATTGTTGGTGGGACTGCAAATTGGTGCAGCCAATTTGGAAAACAGTATGGAGATTTCTTGGAAAGCTGGGAATGGAACCACCATTTGACCCAGCTATTCCCCTTCTCGGTCTATTCCCTAAAGACCTAATAAGAGCATGCTACAGGGACACTGCTACATGGATGTTCATAGCAGCACAATTCACGATAGAAAGATTGTGGAACCAACCTAGATGCCCTTCAATAGATGAATGGATAAAAAAAAATGTGGCATTTATACACAATGGAGTATTACTCTGCATTAAAAAATGACAAAATCATAGAATTTGGAGGGAAATGGATGGCATTAGAGCAGATTATGCTAAGTGAAGCTAGCCAATCCTTAAAAAACAAATGCCAAATGACTGCTTTGATATAAGGGGAGTAACCAAGGACAGGGTAGGGACGAAGAGTTTGAGAAGAAGATTAACATTAAACAGGGATGAGAGGTGGGAGGGAAAGGGAGTGAGAAGGGAAATCGCATGGAAATGGAAGGTGATCCTCAGGGTTTTACAAAATTACATATAAGAGGAAATGAGGGGTAAGAGAAGAATAATACAAATGGAAGAAATGATTTACAGTAGAGGGGGTAGAGAGAGAAATGGGAAGGGGAGGGGAAGGGAGGGGAGGGGAGGGGGGATAGTAGAGAATAGGATAGACAGCAGAATACATCAGACACTAGAATGGCAATATGTAAATCAATGGAAGTGTAACTGATGTGATACAGCAATATGTATACGGGGTAAAAATGGGAGTTCATAACCCACTTGAATCAAACTGTGAAATATGATATATTAAGAACTATGTAATGTTTTGAACGACCAACAATAAAAAATAATTAATTAATTAATTAATTAAAAAAATAAAACAAATAAAAATGAATAAATAAACAAATAAACCACTGATGTCCCCATCCTGTACTTCTCTAATTTTTCTCTCTACTCTAACCTGGGGCTGTATAATCTAGTTTATGTAGTAACCTTTCATGGTCAAATACAGGAGCATATAAATTATGGCCTGCAAGCTAGGAGGAATGTTTTTTTGCAGTTTTGAAAAGTTTAAAAATCAAAATAATATTGTATGGCACATAAAAATGGCATGAAATTCAAATTCTAGTACCCATTATCAGTTTTATTGGACTGTAGATTCACCTTTCATTTCTGAATTATGCATGGCTACAGTGTGTTTCAGCGATAGAAATAGATAGTTGTGACGAGGACCTGGTGGTCTGCACAGCCTACCATGACTGTTTCATCCTTTATACAAAAAGTTTTCTGACCCTTACCATAAAATACAAATAAGGATTTGTTTCTGGACACTACTTATTTTGGTGTTTTCTCATTCCTTCTGTGGTCATGTTTCTGATATGTGTTTGTTTTTCTTCCAGTGCCTACAAGATATTCTGTGCTTTGCAATAATAACAAGATGAGAAGTATAGAGTCACTTTTGCTATGTTATGGGAATACCAGTGTCATTAAAGAAAATTATTTTTAAAAAATGTTTCTTGCTCTCTTGAAACTTGTCTGCTTATTAACAGAGGTGTCTTTTCTGGAATTAGGTTTTCTTGTTTCCATGTTTACCAAGCACCATTAAATTTAATTTTATAATAGAGTTGACTCCCTGTCTGCCCTATAGGGATCAAAGAACTATCAAACTATCCTTGGAGTTCAGTGTTCATATCTGGGGGCACACATTTAAGAGGACAACTGGTAAAACAGAGATAATTCAGTGGCGGCTGATCTGGAAGACATGGGCCTGGATGTTGTACTCTATGGGGAACATTTGAATGAAGCATGGTACATTAACCAGGGTACTCTACTAAAGTTCCAAAGTTGCCTTGATCAAATTCCACTACTTGAAATTAAAATAATAGAACATTTTTCCTTGTAGTTCTGAGAGGAAAAAAAAAGGGTTATAGAAGATTCCCATTTAAACAAAGTAGACTTTTCCCTAAAAATAATGATAAGCTTTATTATCTTGAATGCAGTGTGGTAAGCTCTCAGATACAGAAGGAATTTGAGCAGAGACTTAGTGGACAAATAATTAATATTTTTTTTGGGGGGGGAGCAGAACTAGAAACTATTTTTTTTATAAAATTTTCTCTCAGATTAAAAAACATATTTGGTGATAGATGAAAGGGAAAAATTTACATTCTCTTTATTACAATCTCATTTAGTGTGTTCAATTTATGTGAATTATTTGTTGAAATGTTCAGTTTTTTTCTCCAAATTAAGAATTCTCATAGATATAAAAGTGTCGCGACCCCCTTGCCCGCAAGGAAGACGCAACAACAGGAATCTTCTTTCAGCCGTTTATTCAGGTCCTTGATATTTCTTCTTCTTCCTCTCGGATGCCTCTCCCAGCCTTAATAAAGCATCTCAAGCCCCAATGCGAAGCTGCCACGTGGAGCTTTCTCATAGGGTGTTAAAAAACCATGCGCCATGGTACTGGTACCAAAACAGGTGGGTAGACCAATGGTACAGAATAGAAGACACAGAGACTAATCCACAAAGTTACAACTATCTTATATTTGATAAAGGGGCTAAAAGCATGCAATGGAGGAAGGATAGCATTTTCAACAAATGGTGCTGGGAAAATTGGAAATCCATATGCAACAAAATGAAATTGAATCCCTTTCTCTCGCCATCCACAAAAATTAACTCAAAATGGATCAGGGAGCTAGGTATCAAATCAGAGACACTGCGTCTGATAGAAGAAAAAGTTGGCTACGATCTACAAATTGTGGGGTCAGGCTCCAAATTCCTCAATAGGACACCCATAGCCCAAGAGTTAACAACAAGAATAAACAAATGGGACTTAATTAAACTAAAAAGTTTTTTCTCAGCAAGAGAAACAATAAAAGAGGTAAATAGAGAGCCTACATCCTGGGAACAAATCTTTACCCCCCACACCTCCGATAGAGCCCTAATATCCAGAATGTACAAAGAACTCAAAAAATTAAACAATAAGATAACAAATAACCCAATTAACAAATGGGCCAAGGACCTCAACAGACACTTCTCAGAGGAGGACATACAATCAATCAACAAGTACATGAAAAAATGCTCACCATCTCTAGCAATCAGAGAAATGCAAATCAAAACCACCCTAAGATACCATCTCACTCCAGTAAGATTGGCAGCCACTATGAAGTCAAACAACAACAAGTGTTGGCGGGGATGTGGGGAAAAGGGTACACTTGTACACTGCTGGTGGGACTGCAAAATGGTGAGGCCAATTTGGAAAGCAGTATGGAGATTCCTGGGAAAGCTGGGAATGGAACCACCATTTGACCCAGCTATCGCACTTCTCGGACTATTCCCTGAGGACCTTAAAAGAGCGCACTATAGGGATACGGCCACATCAATGATTATAGCGGCACAATTCACAATAGCTAGACTGTGGAACCAACCTAGATGCCCTTCAATTGATGAATGGATAAAAAAAATGTGGCATCTATACACAATGGAGTATTATGCAGCACTAAGAAATGACAAAATCATAGAATTTGCAGGGAAATGGATGGCATTAGAGCAGATTATGCTAAGCGAAGCTAGCCAAGCCCTAAAAAACAAATGCCAAATGTCTGCTTTGATATAAAGAGAAAAACTAAGAACAGAACATGAAGAAAGAGCATGAGGAAAAGACTACAGTAAACAAAGACGAATCGGGGGAGAGAAACGGAGAGAGAAGGGAAAGCATATGGAAATGGTAGGAGACCTTCAAGGATACATAAAATTATAAGAGGTTATGAGGGGCAAGGGGGAGGGAAAAAAAAAAAAAAGGGAGAGAATTGAACAACAGCAGGGGAGGTAGAGAGGGAAGATGGGAGGGGAGGGGAGGGGAGGGGGGATAGTAGGGGATAGGAAAGGTAGCAGAATACAACAGTCACTAATATGGCATTATGTAAAAATGCGAATATGTAACAGATGTGATTCTGCAATCTGTATTTGGGGTGAAAATGGGAGTTCAAAGCACAATTTGAGTCTAATGTATGAAAGATGATATATCATGAACTATGTAATGCGATAAATAATCAATAAAAAAAAATATGTAAATCAAAAAAAAAAAAAAAAACCATGCGCCAACTCTCCCAAATAAGGAGTTGTTTGTTACAGACCACAGCGGAGCCAGCGCCATCTTGTAATGGCGACCACAGTCCGCAGAAACGGCTCACCACATAAAAGTACTTTATGAAATGAACTAATTTTTTTCTGTGCTTCAGTTCACTTTAACAGATTTAAATGACCAACACTGGAAGACAGCACAGGGCAAAACATTAATGATTAACAGTCAAGATGAGCTATAGGCAGCTCATGTTTGTGGCTAGTGTCTGAAGCTCAGCCAATGTCATCCTTAAGTAATTTACTTCATATCCACTAGATTTAGCATGCACAATCCAAAGTGTATTTGAAACATTGATGGCTCATATGTGAGGTTATTCTAGGCCATACCACATGTTGGCAAGTTTTTATTTTTTATTTTTTTGTAAAAGGCCACATAGTAGCTACTTCAGGCTTTGAGGGTTGTCTATATATTATTTGTTACATATTCATCCTTTTATCTCCTCCTCTTCCTTTTCTCCTCCTCCTCCTTCTCCTCTTCCTTCTTCTCCCCCTCTCCTTCCTCTTCAATAAAATGTATAATTCATTTTAAAATGTAGAATTCATTAAAACTGTGGGCTGTGGGATGTCATTAGTTGACCTCTGTTCTAAGCACTTCGTTTTTCTTTATGATTCTGTTCCAAGTCTAGGCTAATGTTAGGCTAACTCAGCTTTTTGTATCACTGCAGTGGGTAAGTACCTAGACCATGAGGCTCTCCTAACACTGAAATGTACCACAAGACATTTATACTCTGAGTCATTCTTATTCCCTGCATGATGGCAGGGAAGAGGAGAGTAACTGGACTGTCAGCCATAGTCATTTTCCTAGAGTAAAATCGTCTCACTTCAGACAGGAAAATAAAGGTGATAAGGCCCTAAAAGGCAATTGTGAGGTGGTAACGTTTAAAGCTAAATCCAAATATTGAGAGTAAGGACAGATCCAATTGTGAGGTTTGAAGCATATAAAAATGCTGGGGCCCACTTTGGAAAAAACCCTAATGTTTGATCAAAAAATAAAAAGTCAATATTTATTTAAGATGGAAAATGTAATTGTAACAAATAGCAATTGACAAAAACTTGCCACAAGTTTTACAAAATCTAGAAAATCAACCTAACATTTAATTAATGAACTGATATTATAGTAAACATTTTACAATAAACATGTTTTAAATACACTTCAATAATATACTTTTTCTTTTATAGTTTTGTCTCTATACTCTTTGATCATCTTCACACAGGCTAACAATTATGCTAAACCATGTTCTGTGGAGAAAAGAGAACAATAATATAGTACTTTTCCTGGTATGGTTGATTTAAATTTGGGTTTTAGTATTCATACATTAGGAAAGATTTTTTTAAGGCATCACTGCTTCCTCTTTGGAATATCATATCTATTTTTAGTGTTAACGCATCTGAGATCATCTCTATCAAGTTTATTTGATATAAAAGTACCAGAAACTACAGGTCTGAGATTTTTTGCCCTTATTACAAGCCAAGTTACCCTATTTCTGTCTCACAAATACTCGCAGAAGACAAGAGATTTATGGGTCAGAGACAAAGGACAAAAGACTTTATTACTCACAGCAAAAACAGTAGCTAGAGATTAATGTGGGTTTGCACAGGTTTAGGCAGGTTCACCATCCCCTCCATGAGGATCACACAGAGGTCTTATCATGGATGAATGCACAGGCTGTGGCCTAGGCTGCAGGAAAGGGGCTGGAAACTTGAGGGACTCACCACTTTTATAGTAAGTGGAAGCAAGGTTGCAGTTTGTTTAAGGAGAGACATTACCTCATCCCTCCAGTTTGCTCACTGGAAACACAACACCAAGAAATTGTCCAGATGAAGGGTTGTCAGTGACGGCCTTGCATTCCTGGTATATCTTGTAAGAATATATGAGGAGACTCAGAGCTCATGGCAGATTGCCTTTCCCATCAAGAAACTGTAAATGTTCTGGATACTTTGAATTTTCATGTGAAATAGTTTATTTAAGGCATTACTTGAATTAATAATGCCCATTAGCCTGTGTGCCAGCAATGTCCTCATGGGGTCATTTATTTTCAGTCCTGTGTTGTGCTCGTGACCTGCATCAAATCAACAGAAATTTTATACTTTTCTAATGTGCTTTTATGATTAAATGCCCTTCATTAGTTATAGTATTAGAGAGCTAAGAGCCTGTTACTATTTCTATTAAAAACATAATACTTCTTTAAGAAATACTACTTTTTGCTATGATCTGAAAAGTGTTTTGTTATAATGCATTTCTCTATGTCAGAATATTTTTTGTTGATTTTATTTTTTCATCTTTACAACTTGTGTTTCATACTCCATTACTGTTTTACTTGAAATGCTTTTGGTTTTGTTAAAAACACATGTAAAGATGACAAAAGGAAAAAAAATCTGAGTTTGGGTGTCTCGGAAACAAACTGGCTTAAAATAAGAATTTGAGTATAAGTAATTTTTTTTTTTTTTTGGAGGAAATGATTTCTTGAAGTATTGGTAAGAAGTGCGGAAAGGAGACAGGGAAACATCGATGGGCAATAAAACTGAATGTTATCAAACAACTAACCACTGTGAGTAGTGAGATTAAAAAAGTTTGGAAACTTGGGGTATCTGACCTGAGTTATGAGAGATGTGGGAGCTGAGGGATTGTTCTACCAACATCTTCTGTCCTTTTTGAGGTTATTTTCAAGTAAAGAATAGGCATCAACATCTCTGGGTACTAGGAAATTGTAGCCAGGAATAGCAGAAATTATGGCAACGGATGTCCAATCTCTGCACTGTGATGTTAAGGCCTATTGGACATGCCAGAACAAATTGAAAATCTGTCACAGTATTTTAAATATATTACTAATCTCTTCATTATTTTGTTATAATGTTTCACAATTTTTCCTCATGTTGAATTAATATTCTTCATTTAAATTTCCCTCAGTGATGTCCCAAAGATGTCCATTCTATAACCATGTCACCCTACAGGATAGTAATCAGAACCGGGAGTGAAATGACAGTGAAGGGACAATGGTCTTGACCACATAGTTGAAGCATACACATTTTGCCAAAAATATGACCGTGGGGATACATTGCTAGCAGCCCTTAAGTTCATCTTTGAAGGACTGACACAAAATGAATAATCCCGTAATAAAACTTTGAAGCACTTTTACATATGTAAACTGAGCATCCCCAAATTGCCCAATCTCATAAGATCATCCCCCAACCACACACCCCTTTTTCAACAGCAAGGTGAAGAACTGTGCCGCAGACTGGCTGGGCACAAAATCACGAGCCACTCAAGCAGGAACAGACTTTATTTCCAAAACTCCCACAAACACCACACACGTGGCCTTCTCCCGGGACACACCACACCAACAGGAAATCCCTTCTCCAGAAATCCCTCCTACTGCACTTCCCCAACCAATGGGAACTCTCCGAGGGCCCGGGAGAGCTTCAAAGTAGCAGGCTGAGGGGGACAGCAGGGGTCTAATATCCAATTGAATGCACATCTTAACATAATCATTATCATCTCAATGGCTTGCTGGCGTCACCTTTCAACCAAAAATGCCATGCGTCATTCCTACTGGCTATGGCTCTTAGCAGAATGGCATCTCTATGCTGAATTATAGAAGTTCATTTCCTCCTAAGGGTAAGCCTCCCACTTCTTAAGTGCTCATCCTTATGTTATCAATGCTCCATGCTCCTGCAGTTGCTCCAGTCTGAAAGTCTATGTCTTACTGACCCAAGGCTTCTCCATATTGTTGAGGTCTCTCCATAATCTTCGGTCACTAAGGAGGCACTACTAACAAAGTGTTTTAGTATCTGTGTAGATTTTTCTAGAGCATTGGCAGCAACCAATGAATTTACTGAGAAAAACAATGACAACAAACTTAAAACTCAGTCCGGAGAGAATTGCTTCTAATGTTCATAAGACAGAAATCCACCTTTATAGGGACTTCCAATGGAAAAGTTTTCTTTTAAAGACATCTAGCCTGTTATCTATCCAATTTTCTTTAGTTCCTGCTTTCAAATCTTCTTCCACTTTAAAACTCAAACAAACAAACAAAAAATTTTAAAACTCTTCCTGTTGGGACTCACTGGAATAAGGTAATTGATAGGTTACTTTCTCCCTCATAAAGGTTGTGCCTTGCATTTTGGGTAGCATTAATGAGAACTTCTTTCTCTCAAATTCTTTCTCTAGTCTGGCTCTATCTCGGGTTTTCCTCTGAGCAATCAAATAATCTTGACTCCATATTAAAGAATAATTCCTCCCTCCAACATAAATGATTTTTCTTGTTAGAAGAACTAGGCATAATTCACTATAAAATTTTAATATTGTCATTTCCCTTCTTTTGGAACCACCAAAGATCTTGAAATCTTGGAGTAATTCTCTCTAATCTCCTGGACACTTATACATCTTAGCTCAGAAACATAGCATCCAGATGGAGAAAGAGGGGGTCATCATTTTATATTAGTGAAAGCATCAGAAGGCTCAAAAAATGTTAGATGAGGCCAGCTACATTATGAACACCATGGCTTTCATTAAACTGGTCCCTTACAATCAGCTGTGGGCAGGAGAGCATCACTTGTTGTAAAACATGTCTATCTATAAATAAACAAAAAGGACCTATAATTTTTGCAGTGGTGGAAATAGCATTTTTTTGTTTCAGATAGAAACTATAAATGTATATGTTTATTGTATCCAGAAAGTATCTAATGCATGACTGGGAATCCCAGAAAGAGTGTTATAATCCTGAGAGAATTCTTAGTTTCAAATACAAAAATAAAAAGTGTTTTCTTGTTTGTTTGTTTTTCATGAGCTCTTGTGTTACATCACATAAGCTTCCAAATGTTGACTTTTAGGATAGGGAAGAATAGATTCAAATAAATAGTTCATGTGACAAGAGGAAAGTGGGGGAGGAATTTTAATCTTGTAATTCCTAATTTCCATAAAATGGCATCCAGAATGTTAGCACTCAGTAGTTGCATTCACTTTAATGGAGATAATTATCTAAGGGGCATTAGAGGAATGGAAGGATAAATTAAAAGACACATCAAGTGGACTTTTTGCTGTATCCTTTAAAATAATTTAAAAAACATATTTGCCATTGGCCTATAAAATTAAAAAAGGGAACAAAATTGGATATGCAAAAAAATTCTCTCATGTTGGAAGAAATAAGACTCATTTGTTGCCCTACCCCTATGAGGCATATGCCAGCTCTCTGATTTTTTTTTTTAAATCTTACTTCTTCCACTATTAGGCTTTCTGTATGTTTAATACAAATCTCCTCAACTTTATCATAAGGAAACCAGGGCAAAGATCATATTCAGTGTTTCTAACAATTCATTTTCACCTACAGTTGTGAGCTCCTGAACACAAAGTAGTATGTAGAATTAAATTAAATTAAAATAAATGAGAGATCCGTCTTAATGGTTGTCTTGAATCTGGGGATAGAACATTGAATGGAAGACAAGATCCCTGTTCAAATGATGCTCATACTCTAGTCTGAATAGGAGGAGCCAAGCAATGACAAAGAAATAATTACTCCAAATAAAATGAGAAAATGGTGAGTACTATGGGTGAAGTAAAAGAGATAAGAGGCTCCAGAGAAACCTAGGAATATGGAGATGTTTAAATAAGTGGATCAGATAGACTTGTCTCGGAAGGTGACATAAAAGCTCAAACCTGAACAATGAGCCAGCTACATGAAGATTTGCACAAAGAACATTCTAGGCATAGCATTGCAACAAAGATAAAAGCACTATGGTTGGAATGATCTTGAAATTATTGAAAAGAAACAAGGCTGCTATGTCCACAGTAAACCAGAGGAAAAGTAAACCAAGAGTCAGGTATGTATCATTTTGCAGGCTTTTTAAGAATCATCCCCTTTCATTCTATGACTAACTCTTCCAAATTCCTTACCTTGCACCCTTGAGTCCACCTACCCATCACCTCAAACTTTCTTCACATTGAGAAATAAAGCAAGGAAACAAGGAGAGATAGAATACACAGTGATCAGGTTGAATGGTGTCACTTGTAGTAAAACAAGAAGCATTTGCCCACTTTTTTGGAAGGAGGGTCTGGATTTATAACGTAGGTAATCCAGTGCCCAAACCAGGAATCTTTTTGCTGTACCCCTGGGTTGAAAATAATGCCTATGTTTAGACAATGAAATAGTAGAACACAAAGGACCTTGGCATTGGTCCCAGTGGGCTGTCAATCTGAAATTGCAGCTACATTATGAAATGATAACTGGTTAAATAATGACCAAATACCAGTTTCAACTCAGCTCATGAGAGGGTAGGAAAACAAAAAAACCAGCTACAAAACTGCAATTAGCTTAAGTCCTACAGAGACTAAGTAGTAAAAAAAAAGTTAATAAAACAACATCCCTTGCTTTTCTTCTTCCAGTGTGTCCACTTGGCACAAGCTGGTATCCTTACATGACCTTTGGAAACAGAGAATGGAGTTATTCTTTTGATGGTTTGGCTCTATTTACATATTTGAACTCTCTGCTCACACAAATTTCGAGTGTGTGGGAAAATGAAGTCGAATTTCATTAAAAATAATGAAAAGGGCATTTGGAGTCAGAATTACTATTGTGGTTTGAGGTAGCTGTGAGGTTTTAATCACGGGTGACTTCCTTTCATATCTTTGTATTCTTTTCAGTGTGTAAAAAAATAGAATCTATTCTTTCTAGCTATATTAGAATGTAGGAATGAATTTTTTGGAGTTTTACACAACTTTTTTTTAAAAGTGGTTTTCATGTTATTACTACAATAAAAAAAATGAAATAAAAATGGCAGCACTTCCTTTTCTTATCCTCTTCACATTGTGACAATACTCAAACCTTTCGCCAGTAGCCTTTCAAGGCACTTACTTCTAATTCGATTTTTATTAATGTTTGGTAAAAAATAAGAGTTGGAGGCTTATATGTTTTTATTACAAATATCCTTCAATTTAGTATGTGCCCTGGGAACTTTTGATGCTGCAGGTAGGAGATTGCTAAATAATCATTAAAATTGGATCCGACACAAACATTTAGAAGTGTTCAGTCTACCAGGGCTCAACGGTGCATTTTTTCACCATCAAGTTCTTTGCATGTCTAGTTTGCTTTTCTTGATTTGAGTAATTATACTTCTATAGCTAAGTTAGAGAGCTAATTTTGGCCAACAATTCATGACTGTAGTTTTGCAGTCCTGAATATTGCTATTCCAGAGCAATTTGAAACACATGCTATGGGTCTCAAGCAAACCAGGTAAATGTCTTAAAATTATATTTTGGATTTTAATTTTTATTACTTTTAGAATTTCTTAGACTTGGTGAGCATGAAGAGGAATTTACTATTCTCCCCATAAGGTCTGCCATCTAGTTGGAGCCTCCCACAGTATTTATTGTTTCCCAAAACTTACTGGTCCCTAAATATATTTTTTGGCTCTAAATCTCTTAAGTATTTTAGCAAGCCGAGTTATTGTTTTGTCTAACAGCTAGAAGAGGCTAAGATTTCACTAAAGACTGAGGAACAACAACAGAAAACAAGAAAAGAATAACAACAAAAATTTCGCTTCCTGCTTGTGAGAAAAGCATCCTCTAAGGATGGTCCTAAGTGTTCCAATTCCTTTTCAGTAGCCACATGCCTTTGAGGGTCATCTGCTCACTTCTGAGTGTCTGAGTATAAAACACACACTCCTAGGAATGGATTTAGCATATCTCAGTGCTCAATTATCACCGTGTCACTAATTTTTTTTCCTTTTTCTTTTTTCTTGTTTGTTTTTTTCAGTCTTCTTTTAGCTTTCCTGTCCTGCTCTAGGTCACAGTTGTTCTGTGGATCAAATGAAATAACACAAGTAAAACTACTGTGTAAATGATAAAGCTTTATACATGTGTTTCATATTTAAAATACAGAGGGCAGGCTATTTAGTATAATCTTATTTTAGAAAAAGAGTTAATCAAAGTTTTTGGACTCTCCTCCAGTTCAAAATTACACTCATAAAAGATCCTGCTTAAAATGATTCATTTCATTTATATTCTTCAAGACTTGCCTGGACCAAGTTTTGGCTAGTGTTTGCTCGATATCACGGTAGCTTTTCCAGAGCCCAGCCATGTATTTTAAGTGCATGCCAAGGCAATTATGATGCATATATTATATATATATATATATATATATATATATATATATATATATATATATATATGGTTAATGTATTAGGTTCCTATTTAATTGAAAATCCTCAAGGAACACATAATCTTTTGTAGAAGAAAAGGGAAACAGAGGAAACAACTTGGTGAGTTGCTTTAGTCCTTCTCTTCACTCTTGCCTACCCTCACCCCAAACAAAATAAAAATAGCCCTTACATGTCTGATATCCATCAACTGGAATACAGAGTGGACATTCAACAATCTGCATTGCAGTTATTTTCTTTCTCAAAATCACCTGGTGTGGGTTGTACCTCTTATGGATATGTGCATTGATCTTGATGCCCTCTCCTTCCAGGCCTGGTAGACTTCTGCCGTATCAGAACTATGTGGCCTTTGCTTCTGATGGTTAAATTCAGGGCTTGAGCAGAGATATCCAGAGAACATCTTTTGGAACCTACTGGATCCTCTACACGTATTGGAATATTCTAAGTGAAATTTGTTTCTTTATGCATGAAAGAGAGAGGGAGCAAGGGGAAGAGAGTAACAAGTACAGTATTATAAATACTAATCAAAGAATGAGCCTTTTAAAAAGGCATTACTACATATGAGGTTTTGCTTACTACCGACAAGATGATATTATTAAGATTTGCCTGGTTATCTATTATATCACCAGATAGAATTTTGTTAATAAGAACTTTAGGATGGCAATGGAAGGATTACTTGAAAATAACTGAACTTATCTCACGGAAAGAGAATGATAAACTATATAACAAAAGTGGTCATGACTATGTAGGACCACATATACCAATTTGAACAGTGTTTGCTTTTATTAGTGCATTGGTAAAAAGTATAACAAAGTGCAGTGAAAGAAAATACCTCTAGATTGGCCGTTTGAATAGTCTTTCTTATTTAATGTAATTAACCTCCCTCTCTCCTAGGCCATTCTTCTTCTTTGCACACGGAATGGGATGGGCACTGGTGCCACTGCGTTTTGGGGAGAGCACCTTCATCAGTGCTTAGGTGCAGTCTTTGGATCCTGACATCTGGGTTAAAATACCAGTTTCACTGTTAAAAAAGTTGTATGACCTTGGGCCAATTAATCTATTTATGCCTCAGCCACTTTATCTATGAAGAGAGGGATAATAGGACCCACCTCCTAGAGATTTTACACATAAAATCATAAAGTTTTAACATGGAACACATGCTGTGTTTTGATTGGGATGTGAGATGTCCCCTGAATGCTCATGTGTGAGTCAATCAAGAATATTTAGAGATAAAACGTTTGGGTCATGAAAGCCCTAACCCAATCAGTAAATTAATCCCTTCATAGGGATTATCTGGGTGGTAACTGTAGGCAGGTAGGAGGTGGCTGGAGGAAGTGGGTCCCTGGTTTCAGGGATATGTATGTATTTTGTCCTTGTTGAACAGAGCTCTCCCTCTCTCTTCTTCCTGGGTGACATATCCTCAGCTTCCTTCCTGAGGACATGTCACATCCTTCCTTCATAATCTTCTGCCTCATCTCAGGTCCCAAAGGATGGAGTCAGCCATCTATAGACTGAGACCTCTGAAACCCTGAGCCCTCAAATAAACGTTTCCTCCTCTATTGTTCTTGTCAGGTCTTTTGGTCATAGTGCTGAAAAAGCTGACTAAAACATGCTCCTCTTAACCCTGGCCTGACTCTGTTGCGGGCCCTCTCATCGTAACTATGACTTCTGAATCTCTCTCTGATCTACAACATAGCAGTGGAAGGATATATTATCCTCTGACTTTAGGAGGGGGGGGGGAAAGCATTTCTGAATTTTATTCCAACCTGGCAGACGTGCTTAGGCCATAATTAAATTCCTCACACACAGAAACTATAATAAATGTGTATTGTTCTAAGCCTCTAAATTTGGGGTTGATCTGTTATGCAGCGATAGATATTGAATACACCTTCATTTAGTTGTGTGCTTGTGGATATGGAAGAAAGGCAGGAAGTTCTTAGTAATTAATTTCAAATTAAAGGCCCACAGGAGAAATATTTATTTTTGTGGTTCTTATTTTAATCTTGTCTCAAATAGATAAAGCAATTATTTTGTCTCAGTAATTTCAGTCTGGTAAATGTGTCTGGATTTGTCTTTATGATTGCTTTTGTTCTCAGAACTAGTGATTGAACCAGGGGTGCTTTAGTACAGACATTTGGCTTTTATTTTTTCATTTTGAAATAGGGTCTCACTAAGTTTCTAAGGCTAGCCTCAAACTTGAGATTCTCCTGACTCAGCCTCACAAATACTGGGATTATAGATTTGTGGCTCTCTGCACTGGCTATTTTTTTGGGGAGGTTGGTACTGGGGATTGAACTCAGGAGTACTCAACTCTTTAACCACATCCTCAGCCCTATTTTGTATTTTATTTAGCGACAGGGTCTCACTGAGTTGCTTAGCACCTCGCTGTTGCTGAGGTTGGCTTTGTACTCCTGCCTCAACTTCCTGAGTCACTAGAATCACAAGTGTACACCACCAGGCCCTGCTCTGCACTGGCTATTTTTGAAAGTCTTGTAAGAAATCATTTAAAGATAAATTCACACTTTACCCTCAAGATCATTATTATCAAAATTTCTTAGGCTTATTATAGGCCAGACAGAGTTTTGCACACCAAAGAGGTAAATATATTCCTGTGTTTTCAATAATATTTTCTTTGAATTTTGTTACTAGGGACTGAACTCAGGGCCTTGTTCTTGCTAAACAAGCCCTCTACCAATGAGCTACATCTCCAGTCTTTTTTAAGATTTTGAGACAGGTATTGTTAAATTGCCAAAGTTGTCCTTAATTTTTGATCCTCCTGTCTCAGCTTCCCATGTACATGAGGTTACAGACATGTGCCATGGTGCCTGGTGCATGGCTTTCCCTCTCTCTTTATTTTCTTATTCATCTTGTGTTCACTGTCTTCACTGTCTTTCTCATCTTTTCTTCTCCTTCTTCCTCATCCTTTTCTGTGCTAGGGATCAAATTCAGGGCCTCATGCATGCTACGCAGGTGCTCTTCCACAGAGCTACATCCCATCCCCAGCTGTAGATACAGTATTCTAATCTCCATTTTACTGTATAGGAAGCTGAGGCACAGAGAAAATATAAAATTTGCTACAAGTCACTAGTCTCTAGTAGAACAAGGATGCAAACTTAGCTTGAGAGTGCAAGATCCTAATCACCCTGTTGAGTTTCATCTCAGGATTAGTAAAGATGGTAGAGAGAGGAAAGTGTGGAAGATTACACTGATATTAGCCTGATAACACTGAGCAAAATTGAGTACTTTTTTAGCCACTAATATTAGATGGTTTTCTTGTGATTTGCATTTTACTTCTCTTAAAAGACTCATAAAATATTGAAATTATTTTTATGGTTAAATTTTACATTAATATCATGATTTCTTTCACTTAGTACTGACTAACACTCTCTTCAGTGCCTTCTTATAAAAGAGATTAAGAAATAAAGGGCAGTGATTGATGACCTGATACTGAAGACAATGGTGATGATGAAGACGGTGATCATGATTCCTGTTTTTCAATGACTATGTTGTGTTGTTTAATGAATTGCAAATGCATTGTTTTATTCAGTTGTAAAATACTTGGGAATGAAAAATCGAATTGTTTCTTTGAAGTTAGGTCTTGGTAGGACCTTGCCAATCCAATTGATAAAAAAGGGAGCAGGGAGATACTGTGTAGGGAAAAGTCATCTTAATCTATGTATCATACTTTGATGTTAAATTTGGGGAAATTTAAAAGACATTTATTCCATGTACTTATCTACTGTGAATGTTTCTTAATTTAATACAAAGTTGAACCCTTAAATAAACCTGGCCACTCATATGTCAACCTCCATAGGCATTTATCAGAGCTTTCTTCAGGATCAAGTTTACCACTTCAGTCTCTACTTTAGAGAAAGTACTGTAGTTCAGGGATGAATTCAACCTGGGCATTTGTACATTTGCCGATCTACTGCATGCATACTTTGCTCATGTTATAAAATTTGGAATACTTTAGGAACACTATTAACCCCATCATGTATGGCTAATTCAAAAGCAGCAAGAAAGCTGATGATATGAAGTGACATATTAGATGAATATGAACTGGCAGAATGGATGCAATATTCAATGGGCTTTCCTTGGTGCTGTCCAAATTCAACTTGTGATTGAATGGAGGAAACTTTGGGTAGTTTAAGTGGAGATACTAAAAATAACACCTCAAGGCAGACTTTTTCTTCATGTTGGCAGTTTGATTGTGAGATTTTACTACCAAGAGTTCACTGTCTTCTAAGTGTGGTTTTCAGATTCAAAGACAAATTTCCAAATGTGGTTTGATCAGCAAAGAATATAAATACACTATACAAAAATGTTCAGTGAAAGTATTACTCCTGATATAACACAATGTGTTCTATGACTCACATTCATGCAAATTTAAAAATTTAGATGTACTTTGATTTACATCAACTCGTCATCAACTCTTAATCCTGTGATTTACATAGACATGACTGATAGACTGATTTATTTCAATTTTCTCTTTCAGGGTTGACATTTGATTGCATTTTACTCACTTACAAAATATTGAACACAACTATAATAAATATGGTAAATTATAAAATCACAAAAAGTAAAAAAAAAATTCACTTGGAGGTTAAATGTGAAGCCTAAAATAATAGAAAACAAGGGGCTGGGGTTGTGTCTCAGTGGTAGAGCATTGCCTTGCATACGTTAAGCACTGGGTTCAAGCTTCAGTACCACATAAAAATAAATAAATAAAATGAAGGTATTGTGTCCATCTACAACTAAAAATAAATAAATAAATAAATAAATAAATAAATAAACAAACAAATAAATAAATACAAAAGCAAACAAAATCTCCACAGAGAATAGTTAATGCCAACATCAGGGGAACTGACCACAAAGCTTATTGGGAACTTCCTAATGGTCTAAGTAAAAAGAAACTCTAGAAGGATGGTACCAATTATTTCTACTTTTTATGTTTGTCCTCTGAACCTAGAATATTACATTTATTTCTATTGAACTGAATATTGACCCAGTTATCTCTGAATTTCAGAGTAACTAGAACTTTGGCAGTATGTTTTCTATTACCAGTCAGTTTTGTCTAAATTTAGAGAGATATTACATATGAATATTGTCTCAAATTAATTCTTTTTTTGGGGGGGATGAGGGGATGGTACCAATGATTGAACTGAGATACTCAACCACTGAGCCACATCTCCAGCCCTATTTTTGTATTTTATTTAGAGACAGGGTCTCACTGAGTGGCTTAGCACCTTGCTTTTGCTGAGGCTGGTTTTGAATTTGCCATCCTCCTGCCTCCTGAGCTGCTGGGATTACAGGCACGGGCCTCTGCATCCAGTTCTAATTAATTCCTGATCACTTAAAAAGACAAGGTGAAGGTCCGAAGGAGACAGACAGAACAGAGGAGTCTGGCTTTGATGTGGGACAAGCGGAAAGCAATCTGGAAAGTGGGTCTTCAGAAGACAGTATGGGGGCTACACATCCCTTACTATCCTTTACTAACACTGATAGCAGTTAAATGGCAACATCTAAAAAAGCAGTGGGTAGTGGCAGGTGATGGAGGACAAGCTGTAATATTTCAGGTCACTCTGCTCTTGGTCTAAATTGCTGCTGAGAAAAGAACAACAGATTGGTTGAGTCAATTGGTTCGAATAGTTCATAAATATTTTCTCCACAAATATACTTTGGAAACTGAATTGCCTCATTCCATGATTATTAGAGAGAAAGACAACTCTGTCTTTCAAGCTCCTGGAATGTATTCTTATCCATGCTATGTCACCCTCATTCTCAATCACTGGGCATTATGTAGAAATATACATTTCATCTTGTAATTCATTCATTACCCCTCGGGCTGATGGTAACAGATGTCATTAGTTTAATGATCACAGTCATCCATTGTCATAATTAAGGTGATCACTTAATGAGGCAGGATGTATCATTGTTTAATACATTAAATTAAGAAAAGATGGCATGTCTGGGCATAAGACATCACCCATCACTTCTGAAGATGAGTCAATCCTGTAAATGCTTCTCAATAAAACAATGGGGTGGGTCTTTGGGAATTTTAACATCTAACAGGGCTCCCCTAAACTTTGATAGTGGTCATTATGATCAAATGGAGGTACCCCTGGCATCCATCCTGTCTTACCATGAAGGCAGCTTCACTACTAGGATGTGTAGCTTCTGAGTCTTGAGTTTTACTCCCAGGCCAGCTCTACTGCTACTTGCCTACTTCCTAAAACCTTTTCAAGAGGTGGTCTCTCTTTCCATTTTCGTGCTGAAACATTTTCCCCATGACATTGAATTTCTGTTTCGCAACTTATGGTGCTTTTAAATTGACAAAGCCCTTTTGAAAGTCATTGAGTTTCCATAAAATGTTAGAGGTCAGTCTTATTTCCTTCTGCAGGTTTCTGGAGACATTTGCCAGCTATATCCTGAATTGTTAGTACCTGAGAGTTTGTGGGATGTTTCCTACATGAACAATAGCTGCTGGATACCAGTAACCATGCCATATCTCTGTATTGCCTAGCACTCATTTCCTCTATTATCTTTCAATTTTTTTCAGTTCCCAGAATCACCAGCTGTTTTTGACTCACCATGTGTTGATGAGAAGTTGAAATGAGATAGACTATTTTGCTTGCATACTAAAATATTCCAGGGACAACTACAAAAATTTATTGGTACACTTCCCAATTATCTACATAGACCAGACCTCAAGTTTTCTAAAATTAAATTAACTTTATCAGAATATTCGCTGGAATTCAGTGTTCCCTTTTAGTTCCATTTAACAATTCACTGGATTTTTAAACAGTTGCTCATTTTCTATTTCATTATTCATTTTTTTTTTTTAAAGAGAGAGTAAGAGAGGAGAGAGAGAGAGAGAGAGAGAGAGAGAGAGAGAGAGAGAGAGAGAGAGAGAGAGAATTTTTTAATATTTATTTTTAGTTCTTGGCGGACACAACATCTTTGTTTGTATGTGGTGCTGAGGATCGAACCCGGGCCGCACGCATGCCAGGCGAGCACGCTACCACTTGAGCCACATCCCCAGCCCTCATTATTCATTTTTAAAGGAGTTTTGAATTCCTACTATGTCCCAGGCACTGTAGATGATATATAAAGTTAAATAAGATTAGTCCATATTTTAGAAGGTTTGAGCTCCTCAGAGTTGATAATAGTCTGTCAAGGGAAGCAATCCTATGGACTGAAAACTATAATACCCTGTGACATGTACTGTCCTAGAACTTGGTCAGTGATGATAAATACACTGGTCACGAAAAGAGTAATTATGCAGAGGAACTATAAAAAAGATTTTGAACAATTGGTGTTATTTACTTTGAATATTGGTGAATGCTAAAAGTTTCCTGGAAGAAGAAAGGTTTACAAAGAGTACCGTGTTCAGCAAATTAAATAGAAAGTGAAAAAGAGTAGATGCATGGTATATCAACAGTAAAGGGAAGGATCCCAGTATGGCTTAGCAAGGTGGCTGAAGTCAGATCAGCAAGGTTCTGACAAGTTCTTCGAAGACATGTTGGAGGAGGTCCTGCAGGCTCTTCATCTTCAAAGTACAGCCCTTGACCTAAAAACATTATTATTCCACATGTGAATTATTGATTATCTACAGACAAATTACTGAAGAGTTGTGGAGCTTAAAGAAGTTCTATATTTAAAAATACAAAAAGTACTTTCTTATGACATAAGTATTTTCTCAAGAATTCTATCCAAGTGAATTTGTAAAAGAAAAGTCAAATTTTACTTTCTATGGTGAAAAAGATGCTTTAAAATTATAAAGAAAAAAACCTTTCCAACATGAAAAACATTAAAATAATTGGAAATATTTCCATTGCTGTATGATTTTTGCCTCGCAAAACAATATAGATATAGCAACCATAAACTGGTCCATAGTTGTTCTCTCAAAACTTGGGAATCAAATATCCTACCTATATACAATTAAAGATGTAAATGTACAATTTGTTTGAAAAAATAATTGAGTGTAATAAGGGGAGTTTGCTGGTTGAATTTCTACAGGAATAACAAAACTTTTCATAGCTTATGGATAAAATTACAAAATGAGGTTGATGGCATAAACCAATGAATTCATTTTTCAACTTGATTAATTTTCATTATGAAATGCATTAAAGCTAAGAGTCATTAAAATCAAATATCACAATATATTCCACTTAGAACCATACTTTCAATTTTGAATAATATAAAGGGTTATATATGCTGTTTTTGTTACTATTGCTCTGTAGTATAGTTTGAAGTCTGGTATCGCTATACCACCTGATTCACATTTCCTGCTTAGCATTGTTTTTGCTATTCTGGGTCTTTTGTTTTTCCATATGAATTTCATGATTGCTTTCTCTATTTCTACAAGAAATGCCATTGGGATTTTGATTGGCATTGCATTAAACCTATAGAGAACTTTTGGTAATATCGCCATTTTGATGATGTTAGTTCTGCCTATCCATGAACAGGGTATATTTTTCCATCTTCTAAGATCTTCTTCAATTTCTCTCTTTAGGGTTCTGTAGTTTTCATTGTATAAGTCTTTTACCTCTTTTGTTAGGTTGATTCCCAAGTATTTTATTGTTTTTAAGGATATTGTGAATGGAGTGGTTGTCCTCATTTCCATTTCAGAGGGTTTGTTGCTGATATACAGGAATGCCTTTGATTTATGCGTGTTGATTTTATATCCCGCCACTTTGCTGAATTCATTTATTAGCTCTAATAGTTTCTTTGTAGACCTTTTTGGGTCTGCTAGGTATAGAATCATGTCATCTGCAAATAGTGATAATTTAAGTTCTTCTTTTCCTATTTTTATGCCTTTAATTTCTTTCATCTGTCTAATTGCTCTGGCCAGTGTTTCGAGAACTATGTTGAACAGAAGTGGTGAGAGAGGGTATCCCTGTCTTGTTCCAGAATTTAGAGGGAATGCCTTCAATTTTTCTCCATTCAGAATGATGCTAGCCTGGGGCTTAGCGTAGATTGCTTTTACAATGTTGAGGTATGTTCCTGTTATCCCTATTTTTTCGAGAGTTTTGAACAAAAAGGGATGCTGTACTTTGTCGAATGCTTTTTCCGCATCTATCGAGATGATCATATGGTTCTTATTTTTAAGTCTATTGATGTGGTGGATAACATTTATTGATTTCCGTATATTGAACCAGCCTTGCATCCCAGGGATGAATCCTACTTGATCATGGTGTACAATTTTTTTGATATGATTTTGTATCCGATTCGCCAGAATTTTATTGAGGATTTTTGCGTCTAGGTTCATTAGAGATATAGGTCTGTAGTTTTCTTTCTTTGAAGTGTCTTTGTCTGGTTTAGGAATCAGGGTGATGTTGGCCTCGTAGAATGAATTTGGAAGTTCTCCCTCTTTTTCTATTTCCTGAAATAGCTTGAAAAGTATTGGTATTAGTTCCTCTTTAAAGGTTTTGTAAAACTCTGCTGTATACCCATCTGGTCCTGGGCTTTTCTTAGTTGGTAATCTTTTGATGGTTTCTTCTATTTCCTCAATTGATATTGGTCTGTTTAGGTTGTCTATATCCTCCTGTCTCAATCTGGGCAGATCATATGACTTAAGAAATTTATCGATGCCTTCACTATCTTCTATTTTATTGGAGTATAAGGATTCAAAATAATTTCTGATTATCTTCTGTATATCTGAAGTGTCTGTTGTAATATTGCCTTTTTCATCCTGTATGCTAGTAATTTGAGTTCTCTCTCGTCTTCTCTTTGTTAGCATGGCTAAGGGTCTGTCGATCTTATTTATTTTTTCAAAGAACCAACTTTTAGTTTTATCAATTTTTTCAATTGTTTCTTTTGTTTCGATTTCATTAATTTCAGCTCTGATTTTAATTATTTCTTGCCTTCTACTTCTTTTGCTGTTGTTTTGCTCTTCTTTTTCTAGGATTTTGAGATGAAGTATGAGATCATTTATTTGTTGTTTTTTTCTTTTTTTAAGGAATGAACTCCATGCAATGAATTTTCCTCTTAGAACTGTTTTCAATGTGTCCCATGGATTCCGATATGTTGTGTCTGTGTTTTCATTTATCTCTAAGAATTTTTTAATTTCCTCCTTAATGTCTTCTATAACCCATTGATCATTCAGTAACCTGTTGTTCATTCTCCAAGTGATGCATGATTTTTCCTTCCTTCTTTTATCGTTGATTTTCAGTTTCATTCCATTATGGTCAGATAAGATGCATGGTATTATCTCTACTCCTTTATATTGTCTAAGAGTTGCCCTGTGACATAATATATGATCTATTTTTGAGAAGGATCCATGTGCTGCTGAGAAAAAAGTGTAACTGCTTGATGTTGGGTGGTATATTCTATATATGTCAATTAAGTCTAGGTTTTTAATTGTGTTATTGAGTTCTATAGTTTCCTTATTCAACTTTTGTTTGGAAGATCTGTCCAGTGGTGTGAGAGGTGTGTTGAAGTCTCCCATGATTATTGTATGGTGGTCTATTAGACTCTTGAACTTGAGAAGAGTTTGTTTGATGAACATAGCTGCACCATTGTTTGGGGCATATATATTTATGATTGTTATGTCTTGTTGGTGTATGGTTCCCTTGAGCAGTATGTAGTGTCCCTCTTTATCCCTTTTGATTAACTTTGGCTTGAAATCTATTTTATTTGATATGAGTATGGACTCTCCTGCTTGTTTCCGAAGTCCATATGAGTGATATGATTTTTCCCAACCTTTCACCTTCAGTCTATGTATGTCTTTTCCTATCAAATGCGTCTCCTGTAGGCAGCATATTGTTGGGTCATGTTTTGTGATCCATTCTACTAGCCTGTGTCTCTTAATTGGTGAGTTTAAGCCATTAACATTTAGGGTTATTATTGAGATATGGGTTATCCTTCCAGCCATATTTGTTTATTTATGTTACTGAATATGGTTTGTTTTCCTCTTTGATTATTTTCCCCCCTTTATTGTCCTACCTCCCACTGTTGGTTTTCATTGTTATTTTCCATTTCCTCTTCCTGTAATGTTTTGCTGAGGATTTTTTGGAGAGATGGTTTTCTAGCTGCAAATTCTTTTAACTTTTGTTTATCGTGGAAGGTTTTAATTTCATCTTCCATCTTGAAGCTCAGTTTTGCTGGATACACAATTCTTGGTTGGAACCCATTTTCTTTCAGTGTTTGAAATATGTTATTTCAGGATCTTCTAGCTTTCAAAGTCTGTGTTGAGAGATCAGCTGTTATCCTGATTGGTTTACCCCTAAATGTAATCTGTTTCCTTTCTCTTGTAGCTTTTAAAATTCTCTCCTTATTCTGTATGTTGGGCATCTTCATTATAATGTGTCTAGGTGTGGATCTCTTATGATTATGCACATTCGGTGTCCTGTAGGCTTCTAGGATTTGGGATTCTGTCTCATTCTTCAAGTCTGGGAAGTTTTCTCGTATTATTTCATTGAATAGATTGTTTATTCCTTTGGTATGGACCTCCATGCCTTCCTGTATCCCAATGACTCTTAAGTTTGGTCTCTTTATGTTATCCCATATTTCTTGGATGTTCTGCTCATGGTTTCTGAGCAGTCTTGCTGAGCTGTCTATGTTCTTTTCAAGTTGAAATACTTTGTCTTCATTGTCTGATGTTCTATCTTCTAAGTGTTCTACTCTGTTGGTAGTATTCTCAATTGAGTTTTTAAGTTGGTTTATTGCTTCCTGCCTTTCTAGGATTTCTGTTTGTTTGTTTTTTATAACTTCTATCTCCCTGTATAGTTGGTCTTTTGCTTCCTGGATTTGTTTGTGTATTTCATTGTTGAAGAGATCTTTCATTGTCTGATTTTGCTGTCTAATGTCTTCCTTGAGACTCCAGATCATCTGAAGCATGTATCTCCTGAATTCTTTATCTGACATTCCATCTGCTGCAGTAATTACCTCTTCTAACGTTGAGTTGACCTGCATTGCTTGTGGTCCTTTCTTTCCTTGTCTCTTCATACTGTTCGCGATTCTTTCTGCTTACTGAGACTGTTGTGTTGTTGAATTTTCCCCCTATATATTTGTATTACTCTTGTATAGTTGCAAAGTCTCCCGCGCAGGCACGGGCAGGGGCTCTGCTCCTCCTCCAATTGGGGTGCTGTGCCTACCACATCGGCAGGCCGCTGGGCCTGTTCTGCTGGTTGGTAGCAGGTGCGCCTACCTTGCAGGCACGTGGGGCGACTCTGCCACTCCCAGGTTGCTGGGCCTGACCTGATGGTGGGTTGCAGGTCCGGCTACCTTGCAGGTGCAGGGGAAGGGCGCACACCTATTTGTATTTAGACAGTTACGCGAAATGGAGGACGTAATGCTTGGGATGAAAGTTGGGGGGAAGGGGAAGGTAGGTGCTCTTGAAAAGAAAGAAGGAGAGGGAGATAGATAGCATAGAGGAGAATGGAAAGAGCCGTAAAACTTGGAAGGGGAGAGAGAGAGGGAAAAGGGAGAGAAAAAGTTAAAATGAAATAGGAAATAAAATTAGGTCTTAGAGATCCATTTTCTTCTCTTCCCGTAGGCAAAGCTGTGCCCTCTGGGCTGAGTTTTGCCCTCAATGTGTCAACAGCAATCCCTGTAAGGCGGTTCCTGGGAGTCTCTCAATCCTGTTGGTCCAGAGCCATTTCACTTCTACGGCCCCTCCTCCCCTTCCTCCTGCCAGCCAGCCAGGTCCTGCTCACCGGAGGCAGTTCCCCAAGGATTTGGTTACACTTTCAGCCCCACCGAGTGCTCTATTTCCCTAACTACTGAGCACTCTCGTTGTCATTCATCTAAGCCCCAGTGCTGTGGAGCTGTAGTCTGGGAGTCAATTGTTTAATTTTTCCGGACCCCTTTGGTGGGCACACCTTCGGAATCTGGCAGCTAAGACCATTGGTGTCGCTGCTGGTGGTAATAGGAGTTGGGGTTCTAGGATCCCCTCTACTTCCCTCAGCCCCTACAGTCACAACCACACTGCTGGTGGTAGGAGGAGTTGGGGGTCTGGAGTGTCCTCTGTTTCCCTCCGCCCCTACCGTCACACCCTCTCAGTTCGCAGTTGGGGGATTTGGGGGTGGGGAGTCTTCTCTGCTTCCCTCTGCCCCTACAGTCACATCCTCATCACTGGCAGTAGGGGGAGTTGGGGGTCTAGAGTCCTTTGGCCCTTAGGGTCACGCCCACGGAGAGATTTTGAAGTTTCCCGGTTGTTTGTATCTGGTGTGGGTGGGAGTCACACACCTGCTAAAGTAGATTCCGCTAGGAAGGAATCTCTATGGCTGAACTTTGGTGACTTCCCCTCTCTGCTATGGCAGGCCCCTGGCTCCTTGCCGGAGTGTCCAAAGGGAGGGGTGGAACTGGCTTGTCTCTGGTCTGACACAATCTCTGGTTTTAGTTCCCAGTTCGCTATTTTGTAAAGGGTTGGTTATATTCCCTTCATGCTGTCTCGGGGGGAGCCGTTCGCCGGGTGGGCGGGGCTGTTAGTAGAGCTGGAGGGCACGGGCTGTCTGCTGGGCCAGGCGGGGACACTTCTCGCTGCGCCGGGCTGCCGGTAGAGCCAGGCAGCTGCGGCCACGTGGCTAAGATCCGGGCGGGTGGAGTGGCCGTTCGCTGAGCGAGAGCGGGGCCTCTCGGGACGGTGAGGTGGCGGTTGCCGTCTGCGGGTTTGGGCAGGCCACGCCGCTAGGGGCCTCCGGCCGCTTTCTGAAGCGGCTGGTGGCTGCGAGACTGGACCTCCGCGCCCGCGTGGCCGGCCAAGATCCACTTGTCTGGGACAAACTGACACTTCTAATAAACCTACCAATTCCCGGCAGGTCCCCTCTTCACGGAATTTTGCTAGAAGTTCCTCAGTAGGTAGACTGCCGCTGTTCCAATGGGTCTTTCTGATCCCATTAATGTGGAGACATTGGAATCGCTGCTTCCTCGCCGGCGGGCATGTTGGATCCCCACCTAAAACAAGTTTTATTCTAGTAAGTATATAATTTAAAATGTTTAAATGTTTAAAATACTTATATTTTAATTTTTTTAAAAATTTTTTAGTTTGTTATATATGACAGCAGAATGAATTACAATTCATATTACATATATGGAGCACAATTTTTCATATCTATGGTTGTGCGAAAAGTAGAGTCACACCATTTGTGTCTTCATACATTTACTTAGGGTAATAATGACCATGTCATTCCATCATCTTTCCTATCTCCATTTCTCCTCCCTTTCCTTCCCTCCCCTTTGCTCTATCTAGAGTTCATCTAATCTTCACATGCCTCTCACCCACAACCTCATTATGAATCAGCATCCTTAAACCAGAGAAAAAATTGTCATTTTTTTTGTGATTGGCTAACTTCACTTAGCATTATATTCTCCAACACCATCCATTTACCTGCAGATGCCATAATTTTATTCTCTTTTAATGCTGAATAGTATTCCATTTTGTATATATACTACATTTTCATTATACATTCATCTACTGACAGGGATCTAGGTTGGTTCCACAGTTTAGCTATTGTGAATTGTGCTGTTATAAACATTGATGTGACTGTGTCCCTGTAGTATGCTGTTTTTAAATCCTTTGGGTATAGACCAAGGAGTGGGATAGGTGGGTCAAATGGTGGTTCCATTCCCAGTCTTCCAAGGATTCTCCATACTGCTTTCCATATTGACTGTACCAATTTGCAGTCCCACCAGCAGTGTATGAGTATGCCTTTTCCCCCACCAATAACACTTATTGTTGTTAGTATTCTTAATAGTTGCCATTCTTTCTGACTGGAGTGAGATGAAATCTTAGAGTAGTTTTGATTTGCATTTCTCTAATTGCTAGAGATGTTGAACATTTTTTCATATATTTGTTGATTGATTGTATATCATCTTCTGAGAAGTGTGTGTTTAGTTCCTTGGCCCATTTATCAATTGGGTTATTTATTTTAAAATGCCTATTTTGAAATAAAATAATAATAAACTTATTACTTATATTTGATATATTTCTATAACAAATTATTTAAAATTGGTAAGTATGTACACACAAATATAATACATATCTATGTACACTTGTATATAAACTTTTTTGGATGTACATGATAATAATATCCTAGAAATATTCCCCTATAATTTAAATATTTGAATTATTCTTTTGTGGAGAAGACATCTGTACTTTCTGTAAAAAACCTCATTGGCTTATCTAAATCATAAATTTAATCCATGACATGGTCTATCCATTAATTCATAGCTCATCTTGCCCTACCCTTTTAAAGGGTTTAAGATATATAGTTAAATATCCTTTTAAAAAATAACAGTTATCCATGGATCTATCATCCCCACACAAAGTCGGAATCTTGCCAATAACCTTCCTGGAATCATATGACTCCTACCACCACATGTGTCTCACCATATCTACAGTATTCTCATCTTGAATCCTGTGTTCATTGGTCCCTTATTTTCTCTTTCAATATTGCTTAATTATATTTACATTTTTTTTACCCATAAAATTTATTATTTGTTCTGAGATTTAGAATAGGGTGTCATATTTTGGGACTCTGTGTAGGATTACCTATTTCACTTAACACTGTGTTGGTGAGATAAGTATTATTTTATGTTGCTGTAATTCATTTGTTTTTGACTGCTTCCCTTGCATTCTATAGTCTTTTCTCAAACAGGCAAAATAACCCTTTAAAAATGAATTTAATAATGCCACTTGTCTTCTTTAAAAACAATGGGTGCTCAATGGGTAAGCAATAAAACCCTAATCCCTAATGTGTTTACAAAGCCCCTACATTATGGCACAAGCCTGTACTCCCAATGACTGAGGAGGATACAACAAAAGAACAACCAGAGGTATGAAAAATCATGCTGTATATGTGTAATAAGAATTGTAATGCATTCCACTGTCATTTATTAAAAAAAGAAAAAAAAGAACCACAGTTCAAGGCAAGCCTTGGCAATTCAGAGAAATTCTGTCTTAAAATAAAAAATTAAAATAAAGGCTGGGGGTGTAGCTCAGTGGTAGAGTTTTCCTGGTTTTAATCCCCAGTATGAAAGAGTTTTGATTAACTCTGCTTGCATTTCCTATTAATCCCTGCAGTTTCCCTCCTCTCCTGTCATATTGGTTTACAAATGAATCAACAATGATTCTACTTAGCACATGTGAGTTTAGTTCTTCACTCTGAACATCCTTTCTTCAGATATGGGCATAGCTTGTCTTCATTTTCCCCAGACTAGAATACTTCCCTTTCTTTAAGGATATGTCTCCTCCAATGTTACTGTTTCCTGAAGCCTTACCATCATTTCAGAAATCAATCTCTTCCTTCTGGAATTCACACTTTATTTTTATTTTCATCAAAGAACCTCTTGCTCTCAAATAGATCATAAATATATTTGCTTATTTGTCAATTGTTGTTCTCCTTAGCTAGAGTGCAAAATCCAGAGGAATGGATTTGCTCTGTCTCGATCATCACTATATTCCCCAAACATCAGAGTGACAAACATAAGGTACTGTATTCCAAAAAGGTATTCAATGAATAAACTAGGGTCTACTTCATCTAGAGACCTTCAGAAATTCAAACAAAACTTTCTTTATCCCTTATATTTTACTTCTTAAAGATTTTAACAAATAATTCAACAACACCATTTTTTTTTTTTGCCAAGAGGCTCAATTTTTAATCTACTTTTCATGTTAGGTTTCTGTGCATAAATATTATGCATAATTTCTCTTTTAAAAATATTCTGCTGAGAAGAAATTTTAAAACCTGCTCTCATATATAATCCTCTCAATAACACAAGTAGGATTGCACGATATTCATGTTTTATGGATGATGATGTTAGACCTTAGAAGGTTTAAGTAATTTGTCCTAAGTCACACAGATCTTAAGTGCTATGGCTGAAATGGGAGACAATTTTGCCTCACTGCAAAGCTCATGATCTTTCCAATTAAGAGGCTCTGTTATACACCTACAGACATCACAATCTAAAATGAGGACAGAATGGTTAGTGGGTACATGGATCCCTTTCCTGAAACTTTAGCACCAAGGGTACTTTAGTCTCTTTCCCCAGAACATTTTTCTGCATATGTGGCTTAGACAAGAGATAACCATGACCTTTCTGCCAGAGATGTCTCACCTGCTCCAGGTGATGCTGGCTGCTATCCATCACAAAGATGGAGGAAGGTAGGAATGACACACAACAATAAAAGAAGCTACATCTTCTTTTCCTGGGTATTGCCATAATTTATCTTAAGTAATTAAACGTAGGCATGTCTTCAGTCAGTGAAAAGAGCAGCAAAAATAATGAATATCCATAAGACAAAATTCAGATGCCTTAATGTGAACGTCGTGTATAAAATTAAACTGTAGGCAACAGATAAAAGCCAATAATACCACTGTGTATTATCACAAAACTTCTTAATGGCAGGAAAATAAAACAGGAAAAAATAAATTTGAAGAAGTGCAATTAAGACTAACTTTGAACAAATGGAATTTTATATCTTTGTTCTAATTAAAAACAAACAAATAAAAATAAACAGCTGTTGAGAGTACTTGGCTTCAGTTAAAAAAATATTTGTGTTTTTTTTAAAATTCAGATACTCCTAACATATTTACCTTGCCATGGAAGCTGACCAAATGTGGAGAATTGGCTCCATTCCGCAGAGTGTCAGCAAAGTGCACTAATAATTAGGGCACCAAACACAAATTAGTAAACTTTGAAGCTCAGCCAAGACCAGAATATGAGATAAAATCCAATTAAAAATAAAACTATGAAACTTCATTATGAAATATAAATGTTTAAACTCCCATTAAATGTCTTAGGGAATAAAGAAGCCTCCAAAAAATTTGTCCTGGAAATTCTTTTCTTTTTCTTTTTTTGGATTCCTCAAGTATTGTTTCTATTTGTCGGAGATGCGTTTTTTTTTTCTTTGAATTTTACTTCTATGTGATATGACTTGATAGCTTTATACAATTTAAATCACAATAATACTTCAACATAATCATTTGGGAATTGGTCAAGGCTTAATCCTGAATTGCTATTCAGGATTAAGAACAATGATAACCTAAGATTAGTTAGACCTACAGGTGAATGACTGTGAGAATGGAAAAATTCAATGATGGGCAGGCGAGTTGATCTAGGGGAAATATCAATAAGACAGCTCACATGAGCATCAAAGAAGGCAAGTGGTCACTGTCAAGTACGTATGACAGTGGAACTCTCAGACTTTTTAAGGAATCATAAAGAGCAAGTAGGGAGATAGATGATTGATAGATGATAGATACAGAAGTATAGGAAGAAAATAGTTGTGGAGAATTCTGTTCCAGAGATCAAGGAACTTGATCACAAGATCTCTAGACAAATGAATAGGCTATTTACATGGTAACTAAAATGGTGAACAATCATCTGGGTACTTGTGTTATTTCTCTTTTTTTTTTTTTAGAGAGTGAGAGAGGAGGGAGAGAGAGAGAGAGAGAGAGAGAGAGAGGATTTTTTTTTTAATATTTATTTTTTTTTAGTTCTCGGCGGACACAACATCTTTGTTGGTATGTGGTGCTGAGGATTGAACCCGGGCTGCACGCATGCCAGGCGAGCGCGCTACCGCTTGAGCCACGTCCCCAGCCCGTGTTATTTCTCTTTTAAAAATATTCTGCTGAGAAGAAATTTTAAAACCTGCTCTCATGTATAATCCTCTCAATAACACTACTCAAGATAGTTTTTGCCAAACTCTGGTGCATATTAGAAACACCTGGGAACTTCAAAATGATCCTGATGTCTGGCTTCTACCTCCAGACATTCTGATGTAATTGAAATTGCATCATGGGTAAGGCATGGGCATTGGATATTTTAAAGCTCTCAAAGACTCTAATGTGAGTGAAAGATTGGGAACCACAAGATGACAGGATTTACTCCAGAGATTCACTGTAAGGTTGATCATCTCTATAAGGAAAAGCAGTTCCATCCATAAGGTGATGGTCTTTTGGTCTAGAAAATTTTCAAGCACCTAATATTAATTGGAATTCAGGAATAAGAAGGGGACTCACCCTATTAAATATTAGATGATATGTATGAAATTATGTTTGTCCATTAATACTGGGTGGACTTGCCATAAATAGATAAATGTAAATAGAAAAAAATATAATTCAACATAGATCCAGATATATATGGATGTTTTGTACCCATTAACAGAGACACTACAAATCAGTGGTGAGATGAACGGTTACTTATGAAGCTATGTTGGGACTATCTGTTGGCTATCAGGGAAGGTCACAGGCTCAAGGGCTATCGAAGCCTCTATTCTAGGAAATCCTAGTATGTGGACAGCAGCCACCACTTTCATATTATATAGAATGAAAAAAGCAAATTCTTCCATCATAAATCTATAGGAAATGTGTGGCCATAATGGGTGGTCCAGAGCCTCCACGAGGTATAAGAAGTCGTTATTAAGCCTCTAAAGTAAAGGTGGTTTTGGAGGAAGAGCTACCAGAAGTGCCTGGGATACTGCACTTTGGAAAAATTCTAGAGACTTTTGTTGGAAGGGGTCTCATCCAAGGGGGGCTGGCTTGCAAATAACATCAGTGCAATAATAGTACAATAGCTTTTGTTTGTTTGTTTATTTTTGTTTTTTAAATGATATCAAGGACCATGTGGCCTTCAGTTTACCAAATAGTTTTCAGGAATTTAACTGAGGCCTTGCACTCTATGTAAAGCAATGGCTTGTTCCCCACTCTTTTGTGAGCTCCTTTGTATTTATATATTCAAAATGAGTGTGTCAAATGTATCTTTTTAAAGGAGGATATCATCAGGGTAATGGCCTTTTTGTACTCCTGGAGGAAGTTAGATAAAAATAGGATCTTGCCAGCAAGGACTTGTGCAATGTTAAAGCAGTTTAGGCAGCTCACGGGAAAAGATGTGTTTTGTCACTTTTAAAATGAAGAAAAATCAGGACTGAGGGGCTACTAAAATTGATGTTGAACAGACATTTTAGCCAGCCTATGTTAGCAAGCTATTCACTAGCTTCTGAATCTGTTGAGTGGGATATGGCATTGCAGTAATCCTAAATTGAGCTGTTAAATGGAGAAGCAGAGAGGCTAATATTCCCATCACTAAAAAACTACTATAACAGTATGAAGCTTCAGTCTTTGAAGGTCTGTTTTAATTTACATTGTGACAAATAAACTATTTACAGGTCAATTATTGAGCCAATTAGTAAACGCCAAAGCTTTAATTTGAATAGCAATTTATTAGTCTTTGCGGTAGAGGATTTATGCCTTCAATGGGATATTTTAAGGTAATGGGTTCTGTGATTGAAGGCAATTTAGGCCAGGTGATAGTTGTGATGGTTAAGGTGAGGCATAACTATTTTATATTCAATAATATACTCCTGGATATCTTCCTCTAAGATTATAGGAATTATCTTATTTAAATTTAGTGTGATCCCAGGTATAACTATAATTTGATCCTTTGTATTGGTGTGGTCCATTAAAGTTTGCCGATTGATGCATTTAAGCAGATTTTAAAGTTAAATCAGAACCTATTTGCAGATGTGGAAGCTTATTTGTACCTGTTTGTGTTTTTTTTTTTTTTTTGACAAAAATTCAAGTAAACTTTATATTTCCAATTGAGTCAATTTTTGGACATTTGAGCTTTTGGATTCCTCTCCCTGTATTGGTTTCTTCCTGTCTCCTTTTCTTATTCTGATGTTACTAGCAGTACTTGATACCCTTTTCTATCCAGTTTCACATGTATAAGTTTTTTTCTCCCATGAGTCTCTAATCAGAATCACCAATTGTTAGAGGTTACCTCCATCACAATGGGTGAATTAACTCTTTAGATATGCCATAGGTACACCATGTTCCTCTGTAAGTCTGTGACCTACGTCTATTTTGGAGATAGAAGAACAGATAGCAGCAACAGTAGTATAGGCATTTTAAAGTTTTTTATTCTAATTTGTTATGTATGACAGCAGAATGCATTACATTTCATATTACACATATAGAGCACAAGTTTTCATATCGCTGATTGTACACAAAGTAGTCGCACCATTCCTGTCTTCATATACTTAGGGTAATGATATCCATCTCATTCCAACGTCTTTTCTACCCCCTTTATTAGAGTTCAGCGAATCCTCCCAAGCTCCCTGCCCCAATCCCACTATGAATCAGCATCCTTATAGCAGAGAAAACATTTGGCATTTGTTTTTTTTGGGGGGGATTGGCTAACTTCGCTTAGCATTATATTCTCCAACTTCATCCATTTACCTGTAAATGCCATGATTTTATTCTCTTTTAATGCTGAGTAATATTCCATTGTGTATATATGGAACATTTTCTTTATCCATTCATCTACTGAAGGGGATCTAGGTTGATTCCACAGTTTAGCTATTGTGGATTGTGCTGCTACAAACATTGATGTGACTGTGTCCCTGTAGTATGCTGTTTTTAAGTCCTTTGGGTATAGTTCAAGGAGAGGAATAGCTGGGTAAATGGTGGTTCCATACCCAGTTTTCCAAGGAATCTCCATACTGCTTTCCAAATTGGCTGCAACAATTTGCAGTCCCACCAGCAATGTATGAGTGTACCTTTTCCCCCACATCCTCGCCAACACTTGTTGTTGCTTGTCTTCATAATAGCTGCCATTCTGACTGGAGTGAGATAAAATCTTAGAGTAGTTTTGATTTTCATTTTTCTAATTGCTAGAGATGTTGAACATTTTTTACAATATATTTTTTCGTTGCAGATGCACAATACCTTTATTTTATTTGTTTTTATGTGGTGCTGAGGATCGAACCTAGTGCCTGATACATGCTAGGAGAGCACTCTACCATTGAGCCACAACCCAGCCCTGAACATTTTTTTTCATATATTTATTGGTTTATTGTATATTATCTTCTGAGAAGTGTCTGTTCAATTCCTTGGCCCATTTATTAATTGGGTTATTTATTTATTTTTTTTTGGTGTTAAGATTTTTGAGTTTTTTATATTTCCTAGAGATTAGTGCTCTATCTGATGTGTGTGTGGTAAAAATTTGCTCCCAAAATGTAGGCTCTCTATTCATCTCCCTGATTGTTTCTTTTTCTGATAAGAAGCTTTTTAGTTTGAATCCATCCTCTGTGCTGGTCAGCAAGCTGAAGCTCCATTCCATTGCTCAACAGAAGTTACCATGCAAAATCAAGAGAACAATGATAGTGGTGGTCATCAGCTACACACCCTGCTCATAATGTTACTGTTGGGGGTATTCCACAGAAACAGGACACACCCCCACCTCCACACCCACATTTTGGTTTGTAGATTGAGACTGATGTTGTCACACACCAATAGATTATGAAAGAATTTATTATTCACATCCTAAGAGGATCCTGGGGAGAGCTGGAGATAGGGGTAGGGCAAGGCCTGGGATTTTACAGTGGTGAGAAGTTTTATAGACTGAGGTTTTTATGAGGTTTGAATTCCTGCAGACACCAAAGGGGAGGAGAGGATTTCTTATGAGCCTATCCCGACAGGGAACCAAAACTCATGAAGGTGGAGAGGCTAAAAGAAATCAGTAATCATACATCAAAATATGAACTCAGACCCTTTATTGCAACCTTTAATAAGTAAAACATTTACCACTGAGAAAATATCACACATTCATAAGTGAAACAAACATAATTTTCATCCTCTGACAAATGGAAAACAATAAGGAATTTCTATAGGTGCTTGAGACCATAGTTATCTGATCATGATTCTTTTGTATCTAAATTATTTCCCTACAAATGATTTCCCCTGGAGTCTCTTCTCTTGTTAAAAATAGGATGCAGGAGAAATTTAAACAGAATTATGCACATCAAGAGGAAGTACTGAAGACTGAAGTAGGGCAAATTATATTCCATGCATGTATGAATATGTCAAAATGAACTCTAGTATTATGTATAACTATAATGCACTAATAAAAACATTAAAAAGGAGAAACCTTATAGATGGTTTCTTCTAGTACCTTCTGATACAGTTGTTGAAGGGAAAGCCAGAAATTTAATTCAAAAGCCCAAAGTTAGGTTTTGAGTTAGTTTTATCATAAATAATTGGTTTAGTTAATTTGTTTTTGGAGAGTATCTAGAACTAATATTGCCTTTACAGAGGACTCACAGTGCAGTTATTTAGAGTATAGGCTCATATTTTCTGGATCATTCATATGTATACTATATTCTTAAATTTTGATAGATATCACCCAGTTGCCATTCTAGGGTTTTCTGATTTACACTACTATTAACAATAAATACAGTTGTCTATTTCTCTTCTCCTTTAGGTCTACAGCATATAAATCTTTAAAATAAATTTCATCTTTTCAATGTGCATTCTTGATTACTGGATAAGGTAAGCATCTTTTCACAAGTTAATTGGATCATAATTCATTGCACATTTCCTTATAGGATTATCTTTTCAGTGATTTGTGGGACCTCTCTATTGATATGAATGTTAATTCTTTGTCTCATGTCTAAGATGTACAGTTTAGAGCAGTCTTTTTCTTAACTTTTAATGATTTAAAAAAATCTGTGGGTAGTTGTAGATTTATATGCAGTTTTAGGGAATAATATAACATGATTCCATTTCCTCTTTACTCAGTTTTCCTCAATAAGAATATTAAAAAAAACAATATCACAATTAGGATATTGACATTCAGGATATTGACAGTCAGGATACAAAACATTTCCTTCCCTAAAAAGATACCTCACCTTGTCCTTTGATGGACAATTTTATTTTTCTTCCTTTCCTACTATTTCTGTAACCATTGGCAACCACTATCTGTTGTTTGTGTCTACAGTTTTGTAATTTCAAGAATCATAGGTAAATAAAATTATGCAGTTTGTAATTTGGGGGAATTGACTTTTTTTTCACTCAGCATAATTACTCTCAGATTTGTCCAAGTTGTTGTGAATATCAATAGTCTATTCCTTTATATCTCTGAGTATTTTTCCATAGTGTGGCTTTCCCACACTCTAGGTGGAAAGAGTTTTCCTAATTATTTATACCATAAAGGACATCTGAGTTGTTTATAGCTTTGGGCTATTATAAATAAAGCTGTTATGAAATTTGTGTATAAATATTTCTTTGAACATAGTTTTCATTTCTGTTTCTCTGATATGCTCTGGAAAAGATTGTTTAGAACTGCTTCTTATTCTTTAAACATTCAGTAGAATTTGACAGTGAAATTTTCTGCACCTGAAATATCTTTCTAGGGAAGTTTAAAAACTGTAGGTTTAATTTCTCAAGTGGGTACAAGACTATTTAGATGATGTGTCTTATCTTAGCTAGCTTTACATTCTCAGGTTAACCCACTGCTGGATTTTTATGATTGTGAAATTTTTAGCTGGATTCTACTGGTTATAGACTTAGAATAGAATCTTCTCCTGGTAAGAAAGGGTAAGAAAGTATTGTCTCCTCTTGCCTGGCAGTCTGTCTTATTTCTCGGATTTAGGATTAGTTGATTGCCTTATGTAGGGAAGACCCCAAATGGCTCTAATTAGACTCCCTTGCCAAGGCTTCTGGTAGGCTGTGTTTTTAGTATGTAGCCAAGGTCACAAACACCCTGATTTAGTATACATCATAAACATTTGCTTGAACCCACTTATGTAACCTGTTGGCAATGTGCCTTTTTTTGTCTGGCCTGATACACACACACACACACACACACACACACACACACACACATACATATATATATATATATATATATATATATATATATATATATACACATGCCTATGGAAGAACTCTGGAGGCTAAATGGAGCTGGAGGCTGGGGGGCTGCAGCCTCCTCTGAATAAATAATATATACTATCCCAGTGGCACCTTGCATCTTCCGTCACCTGCTGGGATCCCTAATCTCTTTCCCAGGTATAAGCCTCCACCCAACACCTTGCAATCTCAGTTTGGTAATGGCTTCTAAGAAAGTCTCTAATTTTCAGTTTGTCTATCTTCTTCCTTGTTAGAAAGCAAGAACGCTCTGTTTGCTGCTGTCTACATCACTGAGCTAAGGTCCTAAGGTAACTTCATTTAACATTTCCTTTTTGAGTACATGCTTATAATATGACCCTTCTTTGAGATACAATGAAAATAAAATAATTATAAAGTACCATGCTTATGTAGAAAATTTATACTTTGTAAATCTTTCCAAATAGATGAATTTTGACTTTCACTATGGCATTTAGAAGAAAGACCAATGATATAATTTGCTCAAGTTAGACATAAAAGATAAGGAAATTAAGACTTGCAAATCCAAACATTTACTCTTTCATGTGAATGACTGGTCCTTCCTCTTTTACACCTTATCCAGAAAAACAAATTGGTTGTCTCTGAGGATTTTATGGAACACACAATCTCAGCACTATGGTGGACAATCTCAAAGAGCTAGGAAATCTTGAATGTTGGTCTCAAATGAAAACCACTTGTCTATAAATGCATTCTGTATGCTCTAGACCAGTAGATCCTAACTTTGATATGCTTAAGAACCCTTGGAGAGCTGGAAATAACAGAGGCTAAGAGATTCTCCTTTAGCAGGTGGTGATAGGACCAATTGTATTTGCATTTCTAACAAGCTCACAGCTGATCCTAAAGTTAATTCCAAGGACCAGCTGTGTAGCTATGATTCTATCTATGCTAATGTTTGAGAATTCTACACCATGGTTCTCAAACTTTGTTGTGCATTGTTTTTAGCTGGGGATCCTTAAACATTTTCTAATTCCTTGATCCCATCTCCAGATATTTGTGATTTAATTTCCAAGAGGTACTGCCAATAGGTCATCAAGTTTTATAAATGCTCCCCTGGCGATACTAATATGCAGTGAAGTTTGGGAATCACTGCTCTAAACACTTTTTCAATTGGGTTTCTGTGAAACAAAACTATAAATTTTAGTTTCTTAACTCCTCAGCCTTCTTGCATTTGGGATTGGAATGAGTTAAACCTATTTCATGCCTAACATTGCCATGTTTATTCAGTATTAAAAAGAGCTCTCTTCACAGAGTCAAAAGGCTCCATTCTTAAAGGAAATACATATTTAATTCTGGTATTTAATGAAGTCAGCCTTTTGTACAGAACTTTATTATACTTTGTTTTAATTGGAATTTTAGTTGATCTTTTGCCTTTTTGACACAAATCTAAAAGTCGCTAGGGACAATTACAACATTGTCATCATAGCTCCAGGATTTTACATTAATTCCCCTAACTTACTGATAGGGACTTTCAAATCTTACAGTAATTCAGAGAACACAGTAAAATTCTAAGTGAAATATTTCAAAACAGTGTGTATATTTTTGAATAGTATGAGAGAGTAACAGATTTCATGAGGAATTTCTTGTCTCCAAACATTATAAAAGGGAAACAACTTACAAAAAGGCATTTCAAATTTCTGTCTAGGTAGTTCCTTTTAAATTATTATTTCAATGTAACTAACTCTTTTTAGAAAGGAGGGATATGTTATATGTTTATTATTTGAAGGCGGCAAGATGGAAAAAACAACTTTGGGGTTTAATTGTTTCCAAAACAACCACATATCTTTCTTTCCTTCCCCCCACCCCATGAAGGCCATTGACTTTATTGACCTAAAAACTTTACAGGGACCTTGACTGTTAGGCCAAAAATAGGTACAAAATGGCACCAAACTGATCAGAGATGAAGGTGCAGGTGAGGTAAGGGGCCGGTAATCCAACCAGGGAAGCTGGTAACTGTCTCTATGGAACTGGCAGGGGAAGGGGGAGGAAGGGAGTTGCATCACAAGAAGGTGTTACATCACTCTTGAAGGCACCCAAGACATCCCAGAGACTACTTGGCATTGGCACCACAGGTGTCTTTCAGCCATTTCCTGAAGATGACTTCATCATCACTTTTTTTTTTTTTTTTTTTTTTTTTTAGCACCAGAAACTGGCCAAGGACCACATATATGCTGTAAAGCCTCTTTCCTCCAGCTTAGTTGTCCAGGATTTCACCAATCCTGACCAGGCTCCCCACTGGCCTTACCCCCTAGGCTATACAGCAAAGTCTCTGTGCCTTAGGGAGGTGGTCATCTTGGACAGGCTTGATAGGCAGCTCTGGATTCCATAAGAGCTCCTCTCTCCACCCAGCAGTTGACCCTACCTTTTCTCTTTAGGGTAAGTAGGAGCTCATGCTCTTCCTCCCACATTCATTCAGGTAGTTATAGTGTGCCTTGTTAGGATGCTGCCTCTCTCCACCGTTGGGTAATGCCTGGTACTTCAGAGTTCAGGTATTGTTAGAGTAGAAATCAGTGGGGGAAGGAAAGACAGGGTTCACTCCCGTTCGAGTGACGAATAATCACTCAACCTGAGGTGTTGGGAAATCCCCCCCATAGACCCATTTCATTCACTGTCAGTTACTCCCTTAACCTAGAAGAACCAGGTGTAATCAGATTAAGGGATTTTCCAGTGTTGAAACATGCACAGAGTGCTGAGGCACTATCATCTAGGTGACACTGATTCACTGTAATTTGTGTCAGGGTCTTAGCAGCCCCATAGGTTTCTCTTAGTTATCCATGGAAACTTTTCAACATGGTGAAACCAGCCCAGGTGCACTAGGCCATCCCCCCTCAGATGCAAAGACTGCCCCAAATACATGATACAGGAGGAGGGAGGCTCCCTGACCAAATATAAAGACCTCCATGTGGAAAGTCCTAGACCACTTTCCTCTCCTGGAGGCAGCCAGTTCTGAGCGAAGCTCCCTCCATTACAGCAAATAAACTCTTCATACTTATTCTCTAGGTCTTTTGACAGAAATATTTCAAGAAGATAAGAACTGAGGAGTGTTATTGCTTTATAACAGTATTATTTATTTTGTAGAATTATACTAATAGAGATAGGTTCACCCTCTCTGTTGTTGTCTTGATTAAATGAATATAATCAAATTACTTGATTAAATGAACACAATCAAGTCCTAATGGTTGATATAGGCTATATGTAGTAGTTTAGAAAGTGGGAAGAAAAGCAAATTCTTGGGCTAAAATCAGAATAATAAGGAGACATAATATTTAGCATTAAAATAGCTAAGAAAAGCAGGCACGGTGGTGCGGTGGGGCATGCCTGTAATCCCAGTGGCTCAAGAGACTGAGGCAGGAGGATCATGAGTTCAAAGCCAGCCTCAGCAATGGTGAGGTGAGACAAAAATATGGCTGGGGATTTGGCTCAGTGGTTGAGTGCCCCTGATTTCAATCCCCAGAGGGCCCACCCCCCTGCAAAATAGCTAAGAAAATATAGACTTTCATTATAATCCAGCATTTGGTGGTAGACTCCTCTGCAAACAGTTTTTCTAGCAAGATAACTTTGGAGACCTGGGAAAATTATTTGGGTCTTACATCTGAAAAGAAAAACAAACTGACAGAAAAATATAACATTATATTAATATAACATTACTATCTTGGAAAAATTCTTGCTATCATGAGAATGGGTTAGGAGTAAGAAAAATCTACCTGGTTCAAAACCAGAAACCACTCTTCAGTATGGCAAAAGCAGAAGAGGAGACTTAATAAAACTTCTAATTTAGTGGTCTCATATGGGTTCCATGCATCATTATATCTAGCAAAGGGAGAAGTCTAAAAGTGAAAAAGTTTGACTAAAGATGAAATGTATAATTATTGAATAAAAAACCCAGTGGAGGGATTATACAGAAGATTGAAAGCTAAATAAAAAAGCAAAACAAAAATTACATTACTAGCTTGAGCGAACCTCTCAGAACTCAGAGAAAAAGTAAGAAGAGGTTAATATGAAATATGAAAGTTTATGTAGTAAGAAAAATATTAGCTGAAATAGTAGAGTAGGAAAATATAAATGCCATCAAAAAACCATGGAAAACTGTTACAATCAACTTTGTCAGAACTCAAGATGACAAGAAAGGTTTATAGTAACCAAGTGATTACTGATTGAAGAAAAAGGCAAATTGAAACCTTAAGGAAAAACTGTCATGTTTTCTGCTTGCTCTTACCCCACCCCTTCCCTGGCTCGGTAGTGGTCTTGAAATGGCAGTCCACATTCTCAGGGAGGAACTCAGGTCCCCATTCCTGAGAGAGCAAAGCAGATCTTACTCACAATGAATTGTGTAGATCTGTTCTTTCCTGTCTAGGGTCTGCCTGAAGGGCTAAGACAACATGCTGCCTTTGTTTAGCAAATTATGGAAATTATTTCTGGCAGGCAAGTAAAAGACATTCCTTGAAAACCCTGTGAGTTAAACACCCAACCCACAACCACTTGGGGGAAAAAAATTGTTATTGAGGCCAACACTAGAATGCCTAAAGTCTGGAAGGAAAAGCTGAGAATAATGTCTTTGGCAATTTGGGCATTGAAAATGGCTCACACGTGTTATGGAATTTAGAAACACACGTGTATGTCCAGGACAGGGAGAGGTGGAGGTGCGAAGGATCCGGAGATTATTTTTTCAGGATCATTATCGGGATCCCATAGTGAATATTAGAATGAAAACCAATGAACCGAGAAAGAGAGGTTAGGTAAGGGGAGAGAGAGGGAGGGAGGGAGGAAAAGAGGGAAGGAAGGAAGATGAGAGAAGGAAGAAAGAAAAATAAAAAAGGAAGGAAGGGAAGCTAAAATGATTTGTCATCAGCAATTATTTTCAATTACTTTTATTTGTAGAAATTACCTTTATTTATTGGTAGACCCCTCTGCAAACTTTTTTTTTTTCCTAGCAAGATAGCTTTGGAGACCTGGGAAAATTATTTGGCTCTTACAACTGTAAAGAAAAACAGACTGACAGAAAAATATAATATTACTATCTTGGAAAAATTCTTGCTATCATGAGAATGGGTTAGGAGTAAGAAAAATCTACCTGGTTCAAAACCAAAAACCACTCTTCAGTATGGCAAAAGCTGTAGAATTTCTGTGGGTAGCTTAATCTCACAGTACATTACATAATCAGCTAGACTATGACCTTGCAAAGCTTATCAGTGTATACATTTATACTTTAACTGTGCAAGATGAGAAAGATGTAATGCTGGTATTTTTTCTTCCAGGCCATGTGGTAGATTTTAAAATTTAATCACAAGCTGTTAATAAATCAATGGACAGTTAGGCTCACTGATCAGAGCTGATACACTGGAAGGAGTACTGCTGTCCTGTGGAATTGTTTTTTAAGTAATAGGAATAACTTGAACATTATTAAATGCTGAGAACATTTATATTTTCAAGGGCAGAATAAGAAGCTGAATCAGTGATTTACATTTTCTTTTAACATTTGAGAAGAAAAATTTCCTTGTAAACTTAATCCAAATGTTGCCAACCAAAACCTTAACTGTATTGTCTTCTTTCCTTCTCCTTTTGAAACAGAAAGAGAACTGAGAGGAATGGGTATGCATGGGAAGGTAGAGTTGGTCTCTTCAAGGATACCATTAGGGAGCTCCATGGCTGGTCCACGCCTGCCTAACTTACCCAGGTGCAGTGTGTCTTTATCTGTATCTAAATCAGTATATCATGTCATACCTACCACATCACATCCTAACATATCACATTCACCATATATAATGGGTTTTCACACACATGAGCATCCCAAAGGCAGAGTGCATGACCTGGTCACCTTTGTATTTATTTCACAGCTTACCATTATTCCGATGCCTGCTTTATGTTTGTTTGATACTGGCTACATTTGGGTATACAAAGCCTGTAGTCTTGCCTTTGGGTAACTGGGATGCTGTTTCTTATATTTGCATCATGAATTCCTTCATCTTAGGGACTCTCAGTACCTTGTCTGATTAGAACTTACTTGATGACAGTTCTTCTCAGACCAAAGTTGGGGGGAGAAAGTTCTTAGAAGGCATAAAAGTCTTCCTTTACCTATTTCAGATTATTTAATCCTTAATAGGGCTGGCAATTTCAGAGAATGAGAACTATAAATCCCCATTAACTGAAACCTATCAAACAGGAAATAAGATTGGGAAAGTGCCCTGAGGGAGAAAATAAATAAATCCACTGATAACGTCTGTGGAACACTTGATGCTTACAAAGCAGCTGTTGAGTCCCAGGTTATATCATTCTTTGAGGCAAGAGATGAGAGGAAAAAAAAAAAAGTTTCAATTTGGCAAGACACTAACTCTTAGCCATTTGAATTCCTTTTTCAGTCAGCCTTTTGTCACTGTGACCATAATCCCCGACAAGAACAACTTAGAGGAGGAAAGGTTTATTTGGGACTCATGGTTTCAAAGATTTCATTCTTGGTCAGCTGACTCCATGGTGTGGTCAGCTCATGGCAGCCAGGAAGCAAAGACAGTAAGGAGCCAGGAATAAATACAGTCCAGGCCATGTCCCCACTAAATTGCTTCTTTCAGCCATGGCCCACCTGCCTACAGTTACCGCCCAGTAATCAATCCAGGTTATTAATCCATTAAATGTATTAATTCACCAATGAGATTACAGCTCTCATAATGTAATCATTTCACCTTTGAAAAATTGCTGCATTGCTTAATAGGTAATCTTTTCTGGGGACATCTCTAAATACCATAAAAACATCCAGGAGACAACTTTGTGTCCCTATCATTTATGTCAGACTCTTCCCTTTACCAAGAGAATTTTCTCCTTAAGCCTGAGATCTTCAAGCTGGGATAATGACCGAGCTAGCCAGGCAAAGAGAACTGTGATCTATTTTGTGCCACCTACTTTTGATATATCTGGAAAATGGTTTGGATTTAAGGACTGTGCAAAATACTGAGCAAATCACATATGTTCTGAGTTTCAAGGAAATAAGTGAATTCGAGTTATTTTGTGGCTCTTAGCAATTTCTTATATATGGCAATAGTACCAAGAAAGTATTTCATTACAAGGGCTATATTTTGAAACAACTGAGGGTAGAATAAGCTGGGGAAAGTCAAGTCAGAGTTAGACACCTTTTACTTACTGTTTTTCCGGGGAGATATTTTGGAACCTATTTCTGCGTGGTTGTGCTTTGTTGTTGTTGCTGCTGCTGTGGTTTTTCCGTTTCACACACATATATACAGCTGAAAGTGGTTGGGAAATTAATTAAAGCCAAATCCACTGTTTCAAAAAGTGAGCCAGAGACATTGTGATGTCCAAGTTAATATAGTTGTCTAAAACTATATTATTGGTTAGTGCACGCGCGCGCGCACACACACATACACACACACAGAAAGACAGAGAAATATATGGTAGGTCATGCATGGTATCCATCTGTGTCAAATACTTGCCTGTAGACATACCGCACTGATTTGGCTGATTCTAAGATTTCTACAGATTAAAGCATTTAGATGCTTCCAAGTTCGATCACATCTATCAATGGAATGGTGTGCTCTTTTGTTTTGAAAAGATCTTCATCCAAATTTAAAAAAAATGTTAATGAAATATAGGCTTTATATAAAATGTTATAAAAAGGGTTGAGAGGGCAGGGAGAAGCAACCAACTGTCTAATACTACAGGTAACAAGATTTATTGAAGACTATGGCTCTGATATCCTTAGAAGAGCATTGGAATTTCTTGGATACAATCTTGTTCTTTACCCTTTTAATTTGAAGATGAGAGATAGTATAAGACAGTTTTTGGAACCTTTATTGGTTTATTTTTTTCAATCACCAGGAACTTTTTGTCAATTGATTTTATGGAAGCCCACTGTGTAGATAAAAGTGTGGCTCCTTGGGTCAAAGCTGGGGTGGGGAGCTTCAAAACCCCCACATCCCACCTGTTCCTTTAGCCATTCCTGAGGATTTCAAGCGTGGAATTTCTGCAGTGGTATTCAAAATTAAATTCCTAGAGAAGCCCTATTATTAGCATCCAGAGCTTTCTTAGAAAAGCTAGATCAACTCAATCAGAAATGTGCGGTTAGATACAGAACTCTGGGGTATACAAGCCCTTTAAATAATTCCAACACATGTTTGAGCTTGAGTAACACTATTGCAGTGATTCACAGTTTGGTTCCCACTGGTGTAGTAAGTAGAATTTTGGCCTAACATTCAGTGAATCTGGAATATAAGGGTGGCTCTAATTGATTAATCCTATGAATTTGGATAGGTCATCAATTCTGTTTTGAGCCTACAGTTTTTGTGTAAAATTCTGATAGCTATTTTATCTTTCTCATGGGTGGTATGAGAATAGTAATAATTTTGAAATTTAAAAATTTTAAAAGTACTTTAGTTGTAAGAAATGTCAAATACATCAATGTTGTAAAATAGAACAATCAGACTCATTTTAATATAGGAATTGCATATAATCAGTAGGATTTATTCAAATTGATATATTAGAGAAAGTATTTAAAAATAAAATTTACAACTTTAAATACATTATTTAAAGGATAAATACAACAAAAATTCAAAGTGTCTTAAACATCTAGGCATAAAATTATCTAGATTTATTTTGTATATTTCAGATATTTATTGAGAAAATGCAAAGTTCCAGGACAGAATAAAATTAATATTTGTTGGTCATTTTTATGTCTAGGTAAAATGAATACATTGTTTATTTAGTCCTCAAAATAAATATCTGTATTAATTTTGATTATTATTCATGTTTGATAAACAAGAAAACTAAAAACCTATATAGGTTTCATAATGTGCCCAAAGACACCTAACGATTGAGTGCTGAAGGTCAGATTAAAATTTAGACACATCTGGCTAGATGTGGTGTGACACACCTCCTGAATTGCTGAGGCGAGAGAATAGCAAGTTCAAAGCCAGCTCAGGCAAGATCCTGAATCAAAAATGTGGCATATATACCCAATGGAATATTACTCAGCAACAGAAGAGCATAAAATCATGGCATTTGCAGGTAAATGGATGGAGTTAGAGAAGATAATGCTAAGTGAAGTTAGCCAATCCCAAATAACCAAATGCCGAATGTTTTTCTTTGATATAAGGAAGCTGATTCATAGTGGGATAGTGATAGGGAGCACAGGAGGAATAGACAAACTCTAGTTAGGGAAGAGGGGTTGGAGAGGAAGGGAAGGGGAAAGGGGTTAGAAATGATAGTGGGACGTGATGGACATCATTATCCAAAGTACATGTATGAAGGAATGAATTGGTATGAATATACTTTGTATACAGAGTATGAAAAATTGTGCTCTCTCTATATAGAATAAGATATATATAATTATATATATCTATAATAAGTAATAAGAATTGTAATGCATTTTTCTGAGATATATATATATATATATATATATATATATATATATATATTTTTTTTTTTTTAAAGTCTGTAGATGTATCTCAGTGGTAGAGCATTTGCCTAGTATGCATGAGTCTTTGAGCTTAATCTCCAGTACCACAATAAAAGAAGAGAAAGAAATATAGATTAGACCTACTTAATGAAAAGTTTTATAACAACACTCTTTCTGAAAACATAGGACCTAATTTGAGATAAAAGTACTCTTCAGATATTTTATTTATTGAACTAATTGGGGTATTAAAATATGAGAAAATTCCTAACATTTCTTTTGAAGATTTCATTCAACAAAAAATTAAATTCTTTGTTTATATTTAAGACATTTTAAAAATTACCAAGACCTTCTCTTGGTAATTACTGAAAATTATAGAGAAGGTATTTGTAAATAAGAATTGAAATCCAGAAACACCAAGAAAAGATGAATTGATGGTATAAGCATTTGAACTTTAATACAGAGAATGACACCTTAATCAAGAAAGGGGCTGAAAGAAAAAAAATGGCTGTTTGTAAGTACATCAGATAAAGGATTAAGATCTATAATACATAGAAACTTCTATAAATCAGTAAGACAAAAATGATGAATAGCTTAATAGTTACATTAGCAAACTTGCAAAGAGGAAATTAATAGTATACATGTAAATCTTTAGTAAAGATATAAAATGAGGTTCATCTTCAAAATCCAAGAGAGTCACATAAAAACAATAATGCTGGAAGACTGCCATGAAAAAGAAATAATTCATTGTCAGTGTTGTTCAAGGTACTGGGAAACAGATGCTTTCATATACTGTTGGTAAGAATGTAAATTTTAATGGATGATTGGGATAGACAATGGAAGTAAACATTTGACAGTAACTGTGCAAGTTTCATGCTCATACATCATTTGAGATATTAAGTTTTTGCAGATTTATTCTATAGAAATGTTGCATAAGTCTTCTCAGGCGCATATATATATTTTTTTTTTCAATGAGCTTATTTGTGGCCATGTTTGTAGTAGTTTGTAGTAGCAACAGTTTAGGCAAAAACCCATTAATTACTAAATTGTTTTACAAGTGTTTCATACCACATTGTTGGCCATTATATAATAATCACTACAGGTTGATATCTGACACAGAAAAATATACATAATATATCATTAAAGCACAAAAAACAAATCAAGCCTCAAAGCATTCACAAATGGTATGGCTAGACTGATCACATTAAACATTTTTACACATAGGCACATATATGAAATTCATATACAGTCAACTATATAAAAATAAAACTATGATACATGTGGCTTATTTTGGACATTGATAAAACAAATTTGAATACCAGCTGTCCTACTTTCAGACAAAAGTAGAAGGAGGGTTTTTACATGAGATTTTGATTATGCTTTAGAAAATATTTGCATAAAATTAGCTGTGAATAATTGAAGTTCCTAACGTGAAGGTCTGTTTTAGGTGGTCCTATGTTTGACAAAACATGTAATGAAGGATATTCTTTATTCTCTCACCGTGTAAAAGCAGCCATGAGAAGAGGCAGTGAAGGAAATGGCAGGTGGATTTTTAGCATAATTTTATATATTCATCAATTTTAAGTGGTTCTTTCCACTGTAATCCTCTTCCATTGAAACTAAACCTCAGAGAAAGTCTTACTCTGCAACCCAGCTTGTGTCATCAGTACTTAGAATAAAGTATTCAGGATAAACTTTGTAATGGACAAAACACATTGAAAAAGAACAATGATCATTAAGGCTTCTATCCTACCCACTTCTGAGGAGTGCTAGTTATTTACAACCTGCCACATGCCCAAGAAACAACTGCAATTCACTGGAAGAAGAAACTAAAGCAAGAGGGACCTGGAAATGTAAAGACTTCATAATTCTCAGATGTATGAGGGGGAATACTTACACACATTCCCCACTGAGCATATATTACCTTAATAATTAAAAATTGGGAGAATTAAAACTACCTTATAAATATAAACATAAAGTAGTACTTAAATTTCCCTATATTTTTGTATTATTGCACCTCTGCTGGTATTTTCACTACTGAATGTTTTCAGAGAAATTTACCTAATCATCCCTGCTGAGTTGCTCAGCACAAAGAAGTGCCCTGGTTACTGTAGGAACTAGTCTCTCCCCATCACTCTCAATATCTTGATTTACTGTGGGATTCATTAGCAAAATTGCAACTCTGCACCAACACCCCAGCCACTTCCCTGCTCCATTCATACAAGTACTTCTGGGGAAATGCATGAAAGCAAGCTGATCTGTGTTACTAGAAATTCATAATAACTAAAATTTTATTCCAAAGTCTCCTCTCCAGCATTTCCACCTCTAGTCTCAGAAGATGACCTTTTTTTTTTTTTTTTTCCTGCCGGATGGGCAATAGAAGAGGCGTTGTCAGTAATGATTTAACCCAGTTTTCAGTATTTCCGTCTATTTCTTCTGTCACTTTTCCTTTTTCTTTCAATTCAGTAAAAATGTCTTGACACATGTATCCACAACCCCATTTTATTTACTTCTAAGGTTTTTAAGATTAGAAATTAAAGTCCAGGTCTGAACTCACATTTTTTACTTCTCATTACTATTCCCGCTTCTCCTTCCCAAACTTGACTACATATGTGAAACCATAAAATCCTCATTCACTCCTGTTAAAATGAATGTCATGCTGGGTGTGGTGGCACATGCCTCTAATCCCAGTGGGAGACTGAGGCAAGAAAATCAAAAAATAAAAAAGGGTTGGGGATGTAATTCAGTGGTGAAGTGCTGCTGTATTCAATTCCCAGTACCACACACACGAGAGAGAGAGAGAGAGAGAGAGAGAGAGAGAGAGAGAGAGAGAGAGAGAGAGAGAGAGAAATGCGTTCCTTTCTTTGCTATCCAAGGATCTCACTTACATTACTTACATATTGTTGTCCTCTTTTCTTTATGTCTTTTTCACTCCCTCCTACTTCCCATCCCAGGTTTACTTCCACCAGCGTAGAACTCCCATCTTCAAAAAGTTCATATTCCATGCAGATACATCCACAGTTCTCTATTCCCTTTGCTATGATTTAAAAATGGTCCAAAGGTCCATGTGGTAAAGGTTGGTCCCCAGGGTGTCCCTACTGGGAGACGATGGAATCTTTAAAAGATGAGGTCTAGTGGGAGGTCCTTAGGTCACTGGTGATATAAGGTAGAGTTCTCATTCGACCAACATCTTGAGTTCTTGCAAGAAATTGCTATAAATGGAGATAGTGTGTTCCCCATACCCATCCCTTTCAGCTCCTGGTTGGAGATGTAATCACTTTCTTGCTCCTGCACATTCTTCTGCCATTGCTATCAGCACCCGGAGGTGGTGTAGCCAAGCGACCTATCTCATAGAGCGTATGCTATGTCATTTGATCTCTGGACCTCCATAACTGTGAGCTAAATTGACCTCTTTTCTTCATAAGTAACCTGAATCCGGTATTTCATAAATACCTAATAAACCCTTTTACAACAATATACCTTGAAAGAGTTGAGAAAACTCACTAAATGCACTTATTGTCATGCCCTTCTTGATCTATTTTGTATCTGTTACTCCATAGAGATTGATCTTATCCAGGACGTCAATCATATGCACAATGCCAAATCAAATGTTCATTGTTCATATTTTATATTATATATTATTTTACCTACTAGCATTTGAATCTGTTGCTCTTGTTTTGAAAAAGTTGGCTTGGATTCCAGAATACCACACATTCCTATTTCAATATAGAGTCTACTGAATTTTCTATGTAGATGATTATAATTGCCTGGATTATGACAATTTTATTTTTTCCCTCCTAATATTTAAAGTTTTTTTCCCCCAAAAATTATTACAAAGCACAGGAAATTGGAAATCTTATTGTGAGAGCAAAGCCTTGCTTGTTATATATAGCAAATACACCATTCTTCTTTAAAGAAGGTCCAGTTTCTGTTATGTGGCATTTATCAAGTTAAGGGATTTTTTGCTTTTTGTAGTTTTAAAAGAAATTCAGAAAATAAGTTTTACATATTTTTAAATTGACTATCATAACATTTATTTATTTATTAACTTATTTATAAAACAACTTGTATAGGACTAAGAATACATGTATTGCTTGAACATTTGCTAATATCCACCCACAAATTAGGGAAGGGAAAATAATGCATAACAATTTTTTCACTCTTTGTTGATCTGTCTTGAGTTCATTTCTGTTCTCTTTTGAATAAAATTTCTTAATTTAATTGTCCAACCATGACCCCAAGGCGGAGACAAAGAAGTACATTTGTCTGAGTGCTTTAATTTGGTTTTGTCTTCCTCATTCAGACTTCCCTGACTTCGTACCTTTGGAGTGGTCCCTCTAGCAGGTTCTCAATTCTGCCACTGCCCCTTGTTGTATTGGCTGGGGGATGTGCATCATGCGCCTGTGGCTTCTGAGCCTGCACTGCTATTAGTAGTGTAATAGTTCTGGCTTTGGTTATGCTTAACACTCTGGATTTTCAGTTTCAACTCTGTTTTAGGCCTCCAAGGATTCTTGCTGACTTGTCTAGCAAGCTCAGCTGTGCAAGCGAAATAATCTTGTTGCATTTGCATTTCTGTTTTCTAGCAAGAGATCCTGTGTCAGATTGCAAAATGCAGAAGTCCCATTTACTGTGACTTTTCTTAAAACAGTTCTTTTAATAATTTTGGGAGTGTTGTAAAGCAAAGATTTCCTGCTATCATTCTACTTATTTCTATTTGAAAATTGCTATTTATTGTGAAAAATATAAAGAATATATGAAGTGTATAAGTACATTTTAAAGATAACAAGTGAACATCTGTCTACCCATCACCTAGATTAATAAAAAATATACCACTTGTGCCTCAGAAATGCCTCTGTCCTCTCAACACTCACAGCCTCATGAAAAACCTCCCTCCATCAGACGGCAAATTTTCTGACTCTGAAGATAATAATCCCCTGCTTTTCCTTTATAGTTTTACCACCTGTGTGTGGGTTCCAACCATGTAATGTTCAGATTTTTGCTGGAATTTAACTTTATGCAAGTGTTGTCTAGCTATACTTTTTTTCTTGAATTCTTGCTTAAACTATTAAGATATTAATTCTTATGTAGATATATTACAGGCATGATTTATATATGATGTGTTATATCATTTTTAATTAAAGGACATTAGGACTGATTATATATTTACATGTTTATGTTTATTGTTTACATATATCAATACATATGTGCAATTATAAAAATAATATGAAATTTCTAGTTTCTTGTTTGACATTTGTTCTAGGCATTGGGATACCGTTGAGTGGTATAGCTGGTCCATAGGCTTGTACATATCCAGCCTTGCTAAAAAGCACCAAAATGTTTTCAGAAGGGTTTCAAAAAATTTCATTCCCATCAGCAGTAAACAAAACTTCCTAATTTGCTAATTATCCCACTCAACACATAATTTTATCCACCATTTTACTTTTTTTCAACTTGGCAGGTGTGTAATACTATATTATTTGGGATTTAATTTGCATTTCCTGATTACCAACAATGTTCAGAATCTTTTCATATATTTCATACTTTTTCTTTTATGATTTAATGCTGCTATGATTTAAATATGTCCCACTGAAAGCCTGTACTGGAAAGTTAATTTCCAACTCAACATCTTTGGGATGGATTAATGCCAATCATAAAAGGACTTGAGGCTGTAACTTTGATCTTTGCCCTTTCACCATGGGATAACAATGTAAGGCCTTTGCCAGACTCCAGCACCCACAACTGGACTTTCCAGCATCTGTAACTATGTGCAATAAATTTTCTTATTTTTACCAATTAGCCAGTCTGTGATACTCTTATTATGGTAACACAAAATGAACTGAGACAAATACTCTTTTTCCCCATCATGGTTCATTAGACATTTTTTTTTAAAATTTTTTTTAGTTGTAGTTGAACACAATATCTTTATTTTCTTTCTTTATTTTTATGTGGTGCTGAGGATTAAACTCACGGCCTCTCACTTCTAGGCAAGCATTCTACTGCTGTGAAGTTCCAAATACATCAGACACTAAGCTCTTATTAGCTATATATGCTGTGAATATCTTTTCCCATAGCATGGCTTGGTGTATCCTGGCTTTCGCATCCCTTATGGTTGTTTTGAATAATAATTAATGTACTTAACTTTAACATAATTGATTTTTTCCCCATTGTAGTTTGGACACTTTTGGGTATCAAGCCAATTCAATCTTTAACTGTAGATTATGACACCACCAGGGAGGTACTAACTGCTGCATTTAATTACAGTTTTCCATCTTGTTAATGAACCTCACTGCAAATTTGACATCTTTAGTTATTGTTTCTTTTCAAATGCTCTTCTCTTTGCTTTTGTGACAACTTCTTGTTTCCCCTTCCACTGGTCTTTGTCTTCTAAGTGAGATTGTATTCTCTTACATGTTAATAAAGTTATTCTTTGTCCACATTCTGTACTTAGCCTGTACTTATTCTCCCCCTTCAGTATTTCTGAGTAACCTCTCTTACTCTCATGGTTTCACTTGTCACCTTCCAGCTAAGCCATTTCCTGGGTGCTCTTGGTCTCTTATCTAGCTGGAGCTAGACATTTGCACTTGGGTTTCACATAGTGAACTCAAATACAATCTTAAATTCTCTCTGTTTTAGAGAATTCTTTTGTACTGAATGATATGGTGGTTTTGCTATTCTGATATGCCACCTAAAGACGCAAATGTCATTCTTAATAACTCATTTTATATGCTACTACATCTTAATAACAGCATCGTATTTTCTTTTGTAGGTATTTTTCAACTCTACCTTTTTCTTTTCATGCACATTATCAACCTTTGTGTTTATTTTCATTTTATGTAGAAGTCATTATTTTTTCTTGACAGATTTCATAACTCTAAAACTCACCTTCACCACCAGAAAACTTACTGGAGTTTTATGATATCAGTAAACACTATCATTTTTCTGCCCTACATTTTCTGAATTAGAAATCTAATTAGAGAATAAATGTAGACTCTACTATGGAAAAGCAGACAGCAGAGTATGGCTTCATAAAAGGACAGATCTACACCCGCCTCTAAATTAGGCAGGCAGCTGCATCATCCAAACAGTGGAGTGATCAGCTCTCCCTGTGGTATCAAAGGTTATTCCTCTAAGCTACTGCTGAATAGAGAGGGGTGAAAGGGAGGACACCTCCCAGAAGGCAGGCATACCTACAAGATAACTTCAAAGAGGTAGCTCATTTCCCCCAGACTCTTCACTTAGGTGTTTTCATTCACACTCAGTGTGAGGCATGTTGCATCAGAAAAGAGGAAACCTAAATTGCTACCTGCTTCCTGGTCCTGGGGCCTCACATGGCTAGATGGCACCTGACAATCAGCCAGGAGGCGGTGCTGTGGGTTGTGACGGAAAAAAATCAGACAACCTCTAGGATTGGCTCAGAACCCTTCTGCCCCCCCCCCCCACAGCTCCTGTCTCCCATTATGGCCTGTAGGATGGGTGTAGATGTAAATTCTCCCCACCCTGCTGACCTTTACCCTGATTGGCTCCTGTACATTATATTAGCTGTGTGTGTTTTCTCATTAAAGAGATCCTGCTTTGACTGGTCTCCCTGATGCATCTGATTGTCCTCCAGCAGGGGAGGGCTGGGTGCTGGCGGTCAGTCGACCTTTGCCTTTCTTGGCTTGTCCTGGTCAGGGCATGCTCTCCCCAATCTCTCCGCAGGGAAGGAAGGAACGGGGCTAAAAACCCCAACACTCAGGGGGAAGTAATAAGTGATGGGTAGGGAAAACAGGCATGCATGTTTATAGGGACTGTCTAAAACAAAGAGCATGGCTTTTTCTTTAACAAAACCCCCAAAGCCTTTCAATACTTACTCTTTTCCTATAAGACACTCTCCAAGCTCTTTAATGAGGTATAGAAGACAACACTTTTTTCTTCCTTTACTATGTTCTCTGGCCTCCACCATCTTGCTATATTTTCTTACTTGAACTTCAAAATCCAGCAGCACTGCTTGTAACTTCTAGCATTTTCTGTGCCTTGTCTTGACTTTATTCTTCTTAATATCCTAACTCTTCTTCCTGGAGCATTCCTTAAATTTATCACACATATATAAGTATCTGTCTATCTTCTATTTCTTTGTATTCTTGAAGTCTCCGTCTCAGCTTGAGTTTTTTTTTTTTTTTTTTTTTTTACAGAAAACTTTGTATGTCCTCCACTCCAACTCCCGAAATGACATTTCTGTGATGAACCTGTGTTGTAATGATCTCTATAAATGTATGTATCCCCAACTAGACTATAAACTTTCCAATTTAGTTATCCTCAGAAACCAAGAACATTGCAGATGTTTAAAATATTTGATAGGTGAATCTTGGTTTCCTTTAAACTTTTGATCTAGTTGTCAAATATCAGTAATGTTTTTCCCCTTGGATTTGACAATAGATTTGTCTTCCTAGCTTTGATGCCTTCTGCTTTCTTTTAGGTATGAGTTCATCCCTAACCTTTCTTGACCTCAACCAACTCCCACTAGTCAGGCAAGTCCTTCAGGGGCCTATCACAAATTCACCTGCACTTAGGCTGCACTGGACAGACAAAAGGGACCTCCCTTTTGTCTTCCTCTGTCTCATTTCCTCTAGAGATTGCAGCTTAGAACTATATGTAGGATATAACAAATGAAAACTCTGATTTCTGTACTAAGGGAAAAAAAGACTTTTTTTTCTCAGCAAACATTTATTAAATATTACAGTAATTTTTTTTACAGGGTGATCAGATGATCGTGCCAGTTTTATAACAGAAAATCAAATGCAGGGAACAATTGTAAATTATGATCAAATAAAAATTTTCAAAATTAATCTGGAATAATTCTCATAATACACATAAGTTGCTGTAGATATGGTTATGATACTAATAGCAAATAGTTCTTATAAATAATTGTTAGGTATAGAAGACAACACTTTTTTCCTTATATTCTTTCCTTATAGTGAAGCCGATTATCAGCATTTCTCTTTATTCAGTTTCTTGTACCTAGAAGCAGCAATGAATACTGGTAGTTTTCCTTTATGGCACGTGCAGTTTCATCCCTACCTCTTGCACTATATGTCTAATGATAACCTTCCCACCTGATAATTCTTAGAGGAATAGATATTTTGTCACTTCTTATTCAGATATTTTGGAAGAAGAGGCCACAGATGGCTGAGTCCTCAAATCACCAACTGACCAGTACGAAATAGAAGCGAAAAAATAGCTTTTTAGCCAACAGTAGGGCACAAGGGTATTGCATTGGTTACATTTTGTTGTTTATAAGCAACAAACAATGACTTCATTTGAGGCTTAGTTTCTGTAACTTAGTTTCTTAACTTCTGTAACTTCTGTAACTTAGTTTCTTAACTTAGATCCTGGAATTAGGTTTGTGTTATAGCCCAAACAATTTTACACAAACAACTTAAACAAGGCTTTCACAGGCTCTTTGTACTTTTCCATGGTACTCTATGATATGCTAACTGTAGCCACAACTCTTTAAAGATCTACTTCATATCACACGTTTATATCATCATATCTGTACTTAAGCATCATAGTTAAATCCATCATCAGCCATGCCTATAATTCTGATAAGATCCATTTTGCTTCTAGGAATTAATTCCTTTTACCTCTTTTTCACAATCTTAAATTTTTCTTACTTTCAATGATAAGGGGTTTTTAATTTTATCTGTAAACATTTCTACCAATTATTTCTAGCCAACACAAAACAGTTTATATTGTTTCTTAAAAATTTTTTTTGGTGTTTTCCCTATCAATTTATTCCAATGGAAAGGAAAAGAAGAATCTTCTGGACACTGGTGAAAAGATATAGGAAGGCAGGGGACATTATATCCTTGATTTCTCACACAATTAAATATCCTTGCCTGCATACTGCCAGTTTTTCTCTGACCATATGTGATGGTTTAGATGTGAGGTGTTCTCCAAAATTTCCTGTGTTACTGCAGGAATGTTTAGACCTGCAGTAATTACCAAGTTATGAAAGCTATAACCTAATCAGTGGGTTCATTCGTTTGATGATTAACAATTTGAATGGATTAACTAGATGGTAACTATAGGCAAATGGGCCACTGTGGGCATGCCTTGGGGATTTTATCTTTTGTTCCTGGCCCTTCCCATTCTCTCTACTTTCTGGCTGCCATGAGATGACCAGGTTTTCTCTGCCATATCCTTCTATCATGATATTCTTCCTCACCTTGGGCTCAGAGTGATCCAGTTGGCTGACCAAGGACTGAACCTCTGAAACTGTGAGTTGAAAATAAACTATTCCTCCTCCACATTGTTTTATTCAGGTATTTTGGTCACAACAATGAGAAGTTGAGGAGCACACTTTACAAGTCTCTTTTGCAGGTTAACCATAAATCGAGGCTCCATTGACCATCTATCAAACTTAAAGTCAAGTGCCTCAAAAACCATACTTTATGCAGAATTTCCTTTAAGTGTGTATATTTTAATAAATTGAGTCTGATTAAATGTATGCCCTTACTTCCTTCATTAAACATCCACAAATTAAATTCTCCATTATTTTTTAATAAGAATTAGTGAATTGCTGCCTTTATAATTTTGATATTGGTTTTTGCTCTCTAGACAATTTTTAAGGTAAAGTTTTGTTTCCAAGTGGACAGTAATGAAGGGAAGGTCATGACTTCCTCAAGCAAGGAAGCTTTTTTTGGAGAGCATTTCACAAGTCCTTTGGGTCTTCAAAGAAATACTGATTTCAATTTTTAGGTTATAACTTAAAGACAAACAAACAACAACAACAACAACAACAACAACAAAAACCATAGGGTCTTATCTTATATATAAGATCTGAAAATTTTCTGTATTCAATTGGAGTTGTAATTCATTAACCCAAACTCTGTGACCTTGGTTTTCAGGAGTATTAGCCCTGCAGTTAGGAGGAACAAGAACTTATTCCAGCAATGTTATATGATTTCTCAGGTTCAGTTCCTGACTTAAGGCAATGATTTTGAGGTTAAAAATTTTATTTTGCTCTGTTATCTAATATTACTAAGAAACCACCATCTTATCTTGTATTTATATGAAATTATTCAATTCGTTTAAATTGGTATAATGGCACCACCTATCTGATCCCCTAGACCTTCAAATTCCATGTTAACCTTATCTTAGGTTCACACAAGTAAGAGGTACTCATCATGGGCTATTGCTTACCTATCTTCACTATATAAATAGGATTTTCTTTTAATTTTATCTGTGTTTAGATTCTAACCTATAGAGAATATCTCATGCTGTCTTTGAAGATTTGCTGAGTGTGACCATTCATTTAGTTCTGATTCTTAAGTCAGCTAGAGTTTTCAGGATAGTAAATTGGCTCTTACTAAATTAGATGGGAAAAAGTAGGGACAGACAAAATTGAAAAGATATTAAGGCATTTCCAGTAAATGAAAGGAAGGCTGAATATGAACTTTGGTGAGAATTTGGAAGGGATCATTTCTGAGGGTACTAACAATTTATTGCTGTTCTTAGGCACTCTTTTCATGTGGCTCAGCTTCAATGGTCATTTAAAAATGATTTAGGCCATTTAAAAAATTGATCTAAAGTAGGTATTTGGGTCATTTTTTTGTATGTAAAATTGTATATAAAAAAAGGATAGGAAAAATATCCATTATAGTGAATGAGAAAGAATATGAATAAAGTTTTAAGTTTTAGCATCTAGAAGTAATGACCCAGAGTAGAGTGGGTAAATGAAAAAATAAATTCTTAACTTGGAGGATTGACAGGAAAAATGATAGATAAAGGCAATAGAAAATAAAATAAAGCAAATATTGCTTGTATTGGAAAGGCAGGTAATTATTTGTATATACCATGATTATACATTTGGATAAATCCGAAAGGAAATTGGAAAATTGTTTTGAATCATTAGAATATGCAATTATTTTGTGGTAAATAAATAATTATACCAAAATAATTTTTATTTACTATGCTACAAAAAATTTTTTTGGTCTTTATCCTCAGTTTCTAATACAGCTCCAAAAGCTATTGGAAATTACTGAATGATAGGAGTGTTCTTATTATGGCAATGATGTAACTTGTTGTGGAGCCCCTATGTAGCTTCAATATGGAGGCTGATCACCAGAAAAATCAACCCAGCAATTTTAGGGTTGGCACTTTTACCCTTGATTTAATCAATTATGCCTGCATAATACTGTGGGGAGCCATCCTGACACGTGACTGGGCGACCCCTGGTCTGGGTCTGAGGCGTTCTGGCTGTGTCGGAACTTTCCTGGCCCTCTCCTGATGAGAGAACCTGTCCATGTGGGAGTGTGACTGACCACTGACCCCAGGGGCCCAATCACTGACCCTGACCTTGGAGTGCGGCCCCCCCTCAACCTTCATTGGATGGAATTCTCCCCTGAATTTCTTGTTCCCCAATAAAAGGCTACTCCCTGGCGTGTTCACTCTCTCTCTCCTGCTAGCCCTGAGTAATCCTTGCTGCCCTGCCGGGCGGTTAGAGGTGGGAACCAGAGAGAGGAGCCATCTCAGACCTGGCAATAGAAATAAGGTAACTGAGTCTGTGTGTTTTATTTCGATCTCTGCTAGCTAACTTTTATTTGGAAGAATAAAATGCCAAGAACCTTTATGCCAAGAACCTCATTAATGAAACCATTGCGCTGGCCGCATAGTGGATAATACACCCCTAGTAAAATTCTCTGGATATGAAAGCTCTAGGGAGCTTTCTGATTGATGAATCTATTGATGTATTGGTAGGATGGTGCCTGACTCTATGGGGAAAAAATCTCCTGCTCTCAGGGCTCCTCCTATATCTTCTTCCATGTAATTCTTCACCTGACTGATCATCTCTACATCATTCATTATAGAATGGTAGTCATAAATAGTGTTTTCCCATTCTTTGAATCACTCTAGTGAAATATAAAATCTCAGGAGGTTGTGGGAAGCCCCAAATAAGTAGTCAGCTGGGAATAAGTGCAAGTAACCCAAGGATCCCACTTGCAGCTGGCATCTAAAGTAAAGACAGTCTTACTGGAGACTCTGCCTTTCAAATTTTGGGATCTGATGCTAACTCAAGATAGATAAGGTCAGAATCAAATGGAATCATGAAATATCTAGTTGGTGTCAGAAAATTGGTATCAGAACCAATTAATATTGTTTAGAGGATATATTATTAGGGCACAGCAAATATTAAGTACCCAAGTGTGAATTTAGCAAGAAATAAGTAGAACATTTTAAGATAACTGGACAACCCCCATAAGGTCTCTAGGGAAAGACTTGAAAATTATATCATCATCCTTCCTGAAAGCTTTCATATTGAAATCTCCATTAATTAAAATGCTCATAGCAATTTATGTGCTTATACAATTCTGAACCAGTATCAATGAGTTTTGGTAAATTTAACAAAATGGTCCATGTTAAATTTGCAAGAAAAACATATCATTACACTTTCTGTTAAGATCCTACTAAGTAGGATCCTACCAAAAAATGCACATGTAGTGAATTATAATGTGATTTAGACATAATTGAATAACTTCAAGGTTAAAGAGGAGAGAAAAATTATTAATTTTTGGATGGCAAAAGGAAAGTTTTGTCTTATCTATTTTGTTTTCCAGGAGGAGAATGATTTCTCCAGATAAATAAAGTGGAGAGAAAATTCTGAGTAGAAGCAATAGTTTGAATAAAGACACAAGAAAATATCCAGATTTATAATTGTATTTTATTCCTTGATGTAATTAGTCTTCTAGAATATTACAGTGTCATTTCCTACACAGTTTCTAGCGTACTGATTACACCTGCATTACCAGAAGAGATGGGTGGCCATTGTGGTGGTGTATTTCTATTCATTAATAAAATGGGGTTCTGGTTATATTACTACGACTCTACCATTTGATTATGAACCTTATAAAGGATGTGTCTCCAAGAAGCAGTATCTTGAGTGCAAATTACTTATTTAAGTAGAAATCCCAGGAATTATACCTAAAGAAATAGGGGAAATGAGGTGGGGAAAAAAGAAAAGTCAGCAAAGTTAGTGTCCATGAGTGGTTTATAGAGGAAAACTTGGATTCAATCTCTTTAGGACTCCTTGAGTAATCAAACAGAACTTTCCCCACAGTCTTCCCACATGGAGGACAATGTGTTTGACCACAAAAGTCCATCCTTGATTGGTTAACTGTTGACTTCTGAAGTATTAACTCATTTATATTTCTAAGTTGTGGCAAACTGGTTCAGAGAAAGTTCCTTGGATGACTGAAATAGCCCTTAGGCAGATAAAAAAGAAGATATAAAGATACAAGGTAGGATGATGTTAGCTTTATAAAAACCCTACTACAACTGTTGGTGAAATCTATTTGGCTACATGTATATGGAAAAGAACATTAATACCTCCTAGGGTGTGTATATTTCCCAAAGATCTTCTGGAAAATATTCAATGATTATTTTGGGTTTCCATACCTTTGGGGTCTTACTCAACATTATGAGGAAGGTTTGGGTTGTTTCTATACTCAGTACTGTCATTAGTGGTGATTAGAATATAAGCAGTGAGAAGGTGGATGTGACATATATGGGTTGAAGGTGGTAGATAAATGGCCACACATTACCTCACATGTTCTGAAATAATGGATAGAGGACCCAAATAGGTCTTCCTCAAAAGATCTTAATAAGTTACTGGAATTATAATGTCAAGCAGCATGATGGGAAGACTTTTCACATTGTATAGCATTTGGCAATAACTTTCCAGTTCAGCTTTTTCTCTAACATACATACATCATGGTAAAATGACAATACAGAAAGATGGGTTTGTCAATTAATTTGCCCTTTACCTAAGCTTCAGAGAAAAATGTTTTCAAAGGTATCAACAAAACTTTTTGACTTTTTGTAGATTCTTGGCATATCATGATGTTTACTGTCAGTCCATGAACATAAAGACATTTGGGATGGACAGAATTTCTTACATCAAAGTTCTTATTTTTGCCATAAATAGGGCAGATAAACCAAAAAAGGCAGAAAATTTCTATATTAATCATGGGGAATGTAGGTTGAAAATATTCCAAGCAAGAGAAAGTATAGGTTTTGACCTGAATGCTCCAATCTATTCTCATGATAGTTTGTACTAACCATAGATCTTACTGTGGTCTCTGTGAGTTGGCCTAGCTCTCTGACCTTGCATCATGCCATCTCCTCCCTTTTACATTATTAATCATGTTCCAGTTCAACTAGCCATTTAAAAAGTTTTGATTTTTTTTTTCAAATTTAAATATAGCAGGGCTGGGATTGTGGCTCAGTGATAGAGCACTTGCCTAGCATGTGCGGGGGCCCTGGGTTTGATCCTCAGAACCACATAAAAATAAATGAATGGAATAAAGGTACTGTGTCCAACTACAACTAAAAAAATAAATATAAAAATATTTTAATATAGCAAATTACTTTCCAATGTAGAGTTGTTTAATTGCCTTGTCTTCTTTCCCTTGAGTAATTACTTTATATACCTCATCACTGAGGTGTCAGCCCAAAACATACTTCTTTTTTTTTTTAAATGTAGATGTTGTAGATGAACACAATATCTTTATCTATTTTTGAAAGAACAGAATGATTTTTTTAATCACAACATAAAACTGACATGGACTATTGTTAGAATTGAACCATGGTAAATAATGCTGTTGTAAAATTTACATTTCTCACATTCAAGGATAAAATGTTACATATTAGGGCTCTTCTTGTTCTTCATACCTTTTTCACTGATAACGTAAGTGCTGGCTCTGGGTGCCACATGATTAGTATGTTTCTTCTTAAGTAACAAATACTTGACTGATCAAGACTCAAGAGCATTTTCTTTCCTAATTTTGCTCTTTTGGAGAAGAAACAAATACCTTTATCTTTTGTACCAAGCTAGGCAAATATGAAATACAGCTGTTGTAAATCTTCTAACTCCCCATTAAGCAAGGGCAATGCATTATTAAGAATGCATCTGAAGTATTTTCAGGGTTTAAAATACTAGGCCTTGAATAATTTTCAAAACTAAGTTCTCATTTTGGTATAGGATTTGATAATTATAAACACATTTGATCTGTATTTTTTTCTATCAACTACACTTTGCCCTCAATACGGGTGAGTGTTAGGGTCTTAAACTATTTCTACATATAGAGCATCTTTAAATAAGTTCTGTTTTCACTGAACTTATAAGACTTTTTTTCCCTCACTTATGTACCCAGGAAAATTAGTGAGCATACACATACGTATACTTGCATATATATGTATGTATATATAAGTTACTTTATCATTAGAATAAAACTAGACACTAGGGGGACAACAACTCTGAGGAACAGTTGGGTCTTCTGTAGAAATCTCTCTCTGTGCTGCTGAAGGATGTGATGAGGCTGTAGGAAGTTTTCTCATAATCTGTTAATCCTGCATTTCCAGCTGTCACTACCCAAGCTACATGCTCATCTGCTTCCCCAGCAGCACTGGTCTTTAAAGTCACATCTGTTGAAAACAAGATGTTGGTTGAGCATCCAATGCTGTTTGCAAACTTTCTATAACTCTCGCTCTCCACTTTGTGTCCAATCTTGGTATCAAAGTGACAATCAAAAAGCTCAAGAATATTGCCCTCTGTAGAATGCCCAAATAATAGCTTCTGAGCCTCTGCACTTCCAGAAGGATAGATAAACACCTTCATTCCAGCTTCTTTTCACTTCCTGACTGTTGGGATGACATCTTCAAAGAACTCTGCTTTCCTGGGATGAATCCCACTTGATCATGGTGCACAACCTTTTTGATATGTTTTTGTATTCGATTTGCCAGAATTTTACTGAGAATTTTTGCATCTATGTTCATTAGAGATATTGGTCTGAAGTTTTCTTTCTTTGATGTGTCTTTGCCTGGTTTGGGGATCAGGGTGATATTGGCCTCATAGAAGTGCTGCCTCTTTCTCTACTTCCTGAAATAAATTGGAGAGAATTGGTATTAGTTCTTCTTTAAAGGTCTTGTAGAACTCAGTGGTGTATCCATCCGGTCCTGGGCTTTTCTTGGTTGGTAAGCTTCTAATGGCATCTTCTATTTCATCACTTGATATTGGTCTGTTTAAATTGTCTATGTCTTCCTGATTCAATCTGGACAAATGATATGACTTAAGAAATTTGTCGATGCCTTCAATGTCTTCTATTTTTTTGGAATATAAGTTTTTAAAATAATTTTTAATTATCATCTGTGTTTCTGTAGTTTCTGTGTGATATTACCTTTTTCATCATGTATGCTGGTAATTTGAGTTTTCTCTTTCCTTCTCTTTGTTAGCGTACCTAAGGGTCTGTCAATTTTATTTATTTTTTCAAAGAACCAACTTTTTGTTTTGTCAGTGTAATTCATCACATCAATAGACTCAAAAATAAGAATCATATGATCATCCTGATAGATGCAGAAAAAGCATTTGACAAAATACAGCATCCATTCATGTTCAAAACACTAGAAAAACTAGGGGTTACACGAACATATCTAAACATCATAAAGTCTATCTATGCTAAGCCTCAGGCCAAAATCATTCTAAATGGAGAAAAAATAAAGGCATTCCCTCTAAAAACTGAAACAAGACAGGGATGCCCTCTTTCACCACTTCTATTCAACATAGTTCTTGAAATGATGGCCAGAGCAATTAGACAGATGAAAGAAATTAAAGAGATATGTATAGGAAAAGAAGAACTTAAATTAGCACTATTTGCTGATGATATGATTCTATACCTAGAAGACCCAAAAAGCTCCACCAGAAAACTTCTAGAACTAGTAAATGAATTCAGCAAAGTAGCAGAATATAAAATCAACACCCATAAATCAAATGTATTTCTGTATATCAATGACAAATCCTCTGAGAAGAAAATGAGGAAAACTACCTCATTTACAATAACCTAAAAAAATTAAGATACTTGGGAATGAACTTAACAAAAGAGGTGAAAGATCTATACAATGAAAACTATAGAACCATAAATAAAAAAATCAAAGAATACCTTAGAATATGGAAAAATCTACCTTGCTCTTGGATAGGCAGACTTACTATTATCAAAATGACCATACTACCAAAAGCACTATACAGATTTAATGCAATTCCAATCAAAATCCCAATGGCATTCCTTATAGAAATAGAAAAAGCAATCATGAAATTCATCTGGAAAAATAAATAAAGCAATCCTTAGCAGGAAGAGTGAAGCAGGTGCCATCACTATACCAGACCTTAAACTATATTACAGAGAAATAATAACAACAACAGCATGGTATTGGCACCAAACCAGACTGGTAGACCAATGGTACAGAATAGAGGACACAGAGACTAATTCACAAAACTACAATTATCTTATATTAGACAAAGGTGCCAAAAACATGCATTGGAGAAAAGATAGCATCTTCAACAAATGGTGCTTGGAAAACTGGAAATCCATATGCAACAAAATGAAATTAAACCCCTATCTCTCACCATGCACAAAACTCAACTCAAAGTGGATCAAGGATCTAGTAATTAAACCAGAGACTCTACATCTAATAGAGGAAAAAGTAGGCCCTAATCTTCATCATGTAGGATTAGGTGCCACTTCCTTAAATAAGACTCCTATAGCACAAGAATTAAAACCAAGAATAAATAAATGAGATGGAGACAAACTAAAGTTTCTTCTCAGCAAAAGAAACAATCTGTGATGTGTACAGAGAGTCTACATCCTGGGAGCAAATTTTTATCCCTCACACATCCGATAGAGCACTAATCTCTAGGGTATATAAAGAACTCAAAAATCCAAGCACCGAAAAAACAAATAACCCAATCAACAAATGGGCCAAGGACCTGAACAGACACTTCTCAGAAGAGGATATGCAATCAATCAACAAATATATTAAAAAATGTTCATCATCTCTAGCAATTAGAGAAATGCAAATCAAAACTACTCTAAGATATCATCTCACTCCAGTCAGAATGGCAGCTATTATGAAGACAGACAACAATAAGTGTTTGGGAGGATGTGGGGAAAAAGGTACATTCATACATTGCTGGTGGGACTGCAAATTGGTGCAGCCAATATGGAAAGCAGTATGGAGATTCCTTGGAAAACTGGGAATGGAACCACCATTTGACCCATCTATCCCTCTCCTCAGTTTATACCCCAAAGAATTACAAACAGCATACTACAGAGACACAGCCACATCAATGTTTATAGCAGCAAAATTCACAATAGTTAAACTGTGGAGCCAACCTAGATGCTCTTCAATGGATGAATGGATAAAAAAAAATGTGTCATATATACACAATGGAATTTTACTCAGCAATAAAAGAGAATAAAATCATAGCATTTGCAGGTAAACGAATGGCATTGGAGAAGAAAATGCTAAGTGAAATTAGCTAATCCCCCCAAAACAAATGCTGAATATTTTCTCTGATATAAGGAGGCTGACTCATAGTGGGGTAGGGAGCTGGAGCATGGGAGGAATTGATGAATTCTAGATAGGGCAGAGGGGTGGGAGGGAAAGGAAGGGGGCAGAGGATTAGCAAGGGTGGTGGAATGTGATAAACATCATCATCCAAAGTACATATTCATGAAGACATGACGAATTGGGTGTCAACCTACTTTTATAGAACCAGAGATATGAAAAATTGTGCCGTATACATGTATACAAATTGTAATGCATTCTGTTGTCATTTTTTTAATCAATCAAAAAAGAAAGAAAGAAAGGAAGAAAGAAAGGAAGGAAGAAAGGAAGAAAGCAAGCAAGCAAGCAAGCAAGCTAGCTAGCTCTGCTTTCATAAGTTCAGCTGTGAATGCTGCCTTCTACATGTGTCCCTGCAATTGTTTGAATGCTGTGGTCTTTTGGTCCATCACACAGTATCTATCACAGCCTGGATTATCCATTTTAGGTCATCTACCCTATTCCCAGATGCTGCAGGAATCGAAACAGCCCCATCCAGTGGGCATCTTTTTCAAGCTGTTTTCTCAAAAGATTGGCATCCTGTTGGCACTCCTCCTCTTCCCAATGTGTTTGCAGATACTCTTTAACATTTTCTTTGATGTAAGAAAATAAATGTCCAGATGCTACCATGGAAATCAGTTTGCTGGTAGGGAGGATGGAGGGCGGCACCGGCTGCACCCCAAGAGAGTGTTGGGTTTCTGAGAGCCCTGCAACAATCTGGCGACCACGGGGGACCTGAAGAGTGCAGGAGAGGATACCTCCATGGACCAGCAAGTGGAGAGGACCTCTGTCCAGGGGTCAGAACTCAATGCTGCAAAGGAGCAGGCCTATCTATTTATTTTTAGGTGATGCTGAGCATCCAACTGAGTGCCTCATGTGTGCTAGTCAAGCGCTGTACCACTGAGCTACATACCAGCCCCCAAAGGTACTTCTTTTCTTTTTTTTTTTATTGGTTGTTCAAAACATTACATAGTTCTTAATATATCATATTTCACACTTTGATTCAAGTGGGTTATGAACTCCCATTTTTACCCCGTATACAGATTGCTGTATCACATCAGTTACACTTCCACTGATTTACATATTGCCATTCTAGTGACTGATGTATTCTGCTGTCTATCCTATTCTCTACTATCCCCTCCCCTTTTCTCTCTCTACCCCCTCTACTGTAAATCATTTCTTCCACTTGTATTATTTTTCTCTTACCCCTCCTTTCCTCTTATATGTAATTTTGTATAACCCTGAGGATCACCTTCCATTTCCATGTGATTTCCCTTCTCACTCCCTTTCCCTCCCACCTCTCATCCCTGTTTAATGTTAATCTTCTTCTCAAGCTCTTCGTCCCTACCCTGTCCTTGGTTAACAAACATGGAGGGAAATGAATTACAGTAGATGGGGTAGAGAGAGAAGATGGGAGGGGAGGGGAGGGAGGATAGTAGAGGTTAGGAAAGGTAGCAGAATACAACAGTCACTAATATGGTAGTATGTAAAAATGTGATGTGTATCCGATGTGATTCTGCAGTCTGTATTTGGGGTAAAAATGGGAGTTCATAACCCACTTGATTCTAATGTATGAAATATGATATGTCAAGAGCTTTGTAATGTTGTGAACAACCAATAAAAAAATAAACTCCCCTTATATCAAAGCAGTCATTTGGCATTTGTTTTTTAAGGATTGGCTAGCTTCACTTAGCATAATCTGCTCTAATGCCATCCATTTCCCTCCAAATTCTATGATTTTGATAATATCAGTATCTCTTGCTTGTGTGATAAGCAAATGAATTGTCAGGATTATCTGAAGGTGTCATAGATGAGGTGTGAGCAACCTCTGAGTGTGTGGGAGGGAGAAGGGGGTGAGGTGCAAGTGAAATTGAGCCAGCACCTTCAGCTGCTTTGAAGTGGTTTTTGTCAAACAGAGCTGTGAATCAGCAGGTGTACCACACACCTCCTTGACACTTGTGCCTGCAGAACCGTGAAAGTGGGGTACTCAAAAGAAAACCATCAGCTGATTTTATAAAGGGGAAAAAAATACTGCTGGTTAACTTTATCTCTCAGAGGTAGGACCTCAGGATAATAACTTCCATTTAATCTCTTTCCAATCTGGAAAGAATAAACTTGGATCAGTGCTTTAGAGGGTGAAGTGGAGATGTGTTAAGATGAGTAGCCTTGAGCTTAAGTAACATTATAAGAACTTGGACCACATTTGCAAATGTTGCTATCCTTCCAAAGAAATCCTGCCTCTCCTGCATCACTGGTGTGAGTATAAGTGGATAAAAACCATTGGGAGTAACATTTGACATGGCTATCATATTTTAGACAACTCATCTCTGTGGAAGAATTTGTCTGCTGGGAATTTAATATGTGAATTTTACTCACACGTCTATGTATTTATCAATGTGGTCATTGAAGCATTATTTTTATTCACAAAGAATTGAGAAAAGCCTTAATGACAACTAATGAGGAATATTCAGTAATTCACGATACTTTTGTAAAATGAGTATATTATGTAGACATTGAGAACAGACTGCACATTTATGTGTAGTCAATATGAAAAGACACCAGAAATATTTGAAGTGAGAAAGGAAAGTTGTAATCCTCAAAGTATATATGATATTAAATTTGTTACTCAAACACAGGCAGAGCTTTTTAATTTTTAAATCAACCTAAGTGCATGTAATTTGTAAAGATAATTAATGACAGGTCAAAATGAAAAACACCTGCTGTCACTTACTCTTGATAGAATTGCCCCTGTAAAAAGTTACAGTTTTCTTCAGAGGATCCACCCTTATGAATTCTGGTCGGAGACTCATATTTAAAATGCTATTAATTTCTTTTGCCCACAGCATACTAATTTACATGACATTCCACTTAGGCGTTCTCACTGGTCCCTGAGAATTTTATATAAACTTCAGCTACTACCAAGGATATCTGCCTATTCATTTGAGTTGCTGGTCGTTGTCCCCAAGCTGAATTTCACATTCTTCATGGAGTCCATATTTTAAGTCAGATAATCCATACGTAAAATACTGCAATGAATCACATTTTCCAAATTTGTGAACATGCTTCCAGCTCCCTTCACAAAAAAGATAGCATAGAAGTATAAGTGCTATTTTATTTATATTAATTAGTAATACAGGCACCCTCTCATTCCATATCCAATTAGCATATAGATCAAGTTTTCCCTCTGTGGTGCTTTGACTCTTTGTTTTCCTCTCAACTTGAAGTCCTGTGTATACTTGGGTTAGTTTGTTCTAAAGGGGAGTATCTACTCTTCAGATAAAGTACAAGTATGAGGTCATTCACTAAGATTACACTTCAAGGCTGTACATGCACAGGTCAACAGGTGGTGTTTATAATTGTGCACACATGCTTGTGAGGGGACCCCAGGCAGCCTCAGAGTGTTCCATGGAAACCAATCAATCTCTCTTCCTCAGCAGTAAGCTAGACTTCCCAAATGGCAGTTCTTATTTTCTAGTCTAACTTGTTTCTTTTCAATTCACAAGTTCCCTAGTATAAACTAAACCCTAGAAAGATGTACTGGTACAGTTCCAGAGTTCGCCACCTCTTAGACAGAAATTCAGTCTTGTTCCATGATTACTAAGGTGATGGGATAGCTTTGCAAAGCGTAAAAACCTTGTTATGCCCTAGTTTTTTGAACAATCAGATTGTACAATCTACATCCACCTAGTGCTTGGGATAATAGGTGATTATATGTTTATGCCAATATGGTGAAATAGCTAGCATGTCTCTTGTCAAACAAGAATAAAAAAATCAGTCTGGCAGGCATTTCTCCTGGTAAGACACACTGCTGCATGTGTAAAAGAAAGATGTATAAATATATGTGTGTACATATGTAAATACATGTACTTGCTTTTGCAAAGAACATTACATCTGGGATGTATAAGAAGCAGTTTATAGTGGTACTGCTGAGAGGTGGGAATGAAAAGTTTGGAGAACTTTTACTTTCCATTTTTAGCTCCTGCACTGTTTTATTTTTAATGTAATTTAATTATATAATTTTATAATCATAATTGAAAAACAAGGGCTTTCTTAAAATAATTTTTTAGTTGTAGAAGCACACAATATCTTTATTTTTATTTATTTATTTTTATCTGTTGCCACGGATTGAGCCCAGTGTCTCACACGTGCTAGAAAAGTGCTCCACCACTGAGCTTTGACTCCAGCCTGCTTTTTTTTTTCTTATTGTAATTAAAAAGAGGAGGATGGGGGGGAACCCTGTCTCATAGAAATTCCTGGATATTTGTATGCAATTACTGGCAGGGTTGAATCTGCTTGGAAATCAACTTGTTCAGAGTTACAAAGAAGTTCCCTTAGATTTGATATCATGTCAAAACCCATCATAATATGCTTTGCATTTAAATTGCACTTTTTATTTTTGAAAAATAAGTCCAAGCATATAACACACATACTCATCCCTGCCCCCACCAACAATTGTTTCTCTTTCATTTTAACAAATCTATAGAATTTAACACTCTACTAGGTAGACTTTGAGTATGCATTTGTCATAAAGACAAAGTGGGATGTGAATATATCAAGCAATGAGAATGTAAATGAACAAATATGCCACTGATATCACCTGAGGCCATACATAATCCTGAAGGATTTTCTGGGACTGAAAACATTTGGAGACCTGCCTTTAAGGGAATCACATTCAGAGTCTGAGACACTTTTTAAGTAAGCTAAGCTGAATTAAATCTCCATCTTTGAGAGTGGATTTGCTATTCAGCAACGGCAAAGTCCTTGCAGCCATGTCTATGTATAAATTGACCAATCATGGTAAAACACAAATAGTTTGACAACAAAGTGTATGTGTGCATGAATTAGTTCTGCTCTTTTGTAAGTCAGTCTTGATGACTCCAAAGTCCATGTAAGGAATTAAATGTTCCAGCTTTAAGTATCAGGTGTTATATGTCTCCAGGAGCATTGCAAGTTAAGCAGGGATGCTTCTGTTTAAGGATAACTAGCAGAGTCTCTTGCTTTATGCTGGCATATATTGATGTGTGATTCTGGTGGAGGAGAGCCCTCTGCTTTGATGCATAAATCAGGAAACTGCAAGAAATTTGCATTGCCAGAAACTTTCCAACCTGAAGTCAGAACTTTCATATCATTAAATTGATCCACTGATACTTGTTTTGATTAAAGCACCAGCTAACTCATAACAGCATCTGTACTCAGTGATATAACTCAAACAAGCATAATGAATGCCTATCTTTTAATTTTTTATGAAAAGGCTTCATAATATATAATTAAGATGTTTTTTACATGTTCTACTGATGAACCATCTGCAGGTATGACATTTAGCATCTGTACTTAAAAGTAGCCACCTGTTACAGTCTGGTAATCCTGACAGTGAATCATTTCAGATAAATAGAATTTGGGATCATTTGGATTCAGGGTTTTTCATGAATCTATCATATTCTTGACACTTACTATTTTATTGCAGTCTATCTTTTTTTTTTTAAACTCACATCCATTAAGAGATCTAGTCAACTATACTTGTTTTCAAGCTAGGAAAGCCTTGGTAAATGTACAGCAAGAGAAATTTTTTTTAGAGAACCGAAATTCACTCTTTCCTCCTTCTTCCCTCTTTATTAAAGTCCTATCATATCTGCATTCAAGTACTCAAAATTTTCAATCTTTGTTTGTGTCATCAATTTCAAAACACACATACTCATCCCTTTCAGATTCTTGCCTCACTTTGAAACGCAAAAAAGATTATGGCATTCAAGAGTTATTTGCATCAGATAAGTAAAGGGATCAAAATTTTACACTAAAGGGGAAAATTGCTAATAATATAAGTTTTTTTTAGAATGAACTAAGAATACAGTTTTAGAGGTATTTGTAGTTCTTTGGGAAAGTAAGTATTATTCCAGAATTTATAAATTTCTGGGCACAACCAGGGAGATAGCAAAAGCTACTCTGCCTCCACCTGAGCATAATCTCACTTTTTAATTGATAGATCAGAGGTCAGCCTTATAGAGCCTAGTCACCCTTCACATTCTATGGCAATAAGGTACCATAGAGGATAAACAAAACAAAAGCAATCATAATAATATCTACCTAAAGGTGGGTTTTTTTTATTGGTTGCTCAAGATAATACAATGATCTTGACATATCATACATTTGATTCAAATGGGGTATGAATTCTTATTTTTCCACGTGTACAGATTGCAGGATCACATTGGTCATACAGCCACATTTTTAAATTTGTTATCTTCAAGAAAACACAAGATAGTGTCATAAATATTTTAAGTAAATTATAGGTCAACAAATAAATTCATTATATGTAAGCAGTGGTTGTTTAGTTTTGGACTAAAATGTCCCTAAAAATTCATGTGTTAGAAGTATGGTCCCCAGTGCAACAAGGTTCAGAGGTGGGACTTTTAAGCAATGATCAGATCATGAGGAATCTGATTTTACCAGTGAATTGCTTCATTTGAATGGATTCACCAGGTGGTGGTGAGACCATAGGTAGCTGGGACATGGTTGGAGGAAGTAGTCACTGAGAGCATTGCCTTAGGATTGCATCTGTCCTGGGCCCCTTCCTCTCTGTTTTCTGTCTGCCATGAACTAAGAAGCTTTCCTCCACCATGACTTTCTGCCTTAAAGTGAGCAGACCATGGACTGGAACCTTTGAAACCATGAGATTAATGAATCTTTCCTCCTCCGTATTGTCAGTGTCAGGTATTTTCTTACAGCAATGAAAAACTAAGACAGTTGTATATTATACATGAGACAAAACCCAAACCAAACCAAAACAAAAAACACCCAAGTTTATATGCTGGTTTCCTGTATAAGGGCTTTTGCTGATCAGTACAGAAAAATCAACTCTTCCTATTGAACTTCAATATAGCACCCTGACTACTTTCCCATTAGAGAACACATGATTGTTTTGTTGTATTTAAAATATTTTATATACCACTATCTTGCAACTCAACAGAAAGTTTTGAGAATTCAGGGACCTTGTGAGAGATTAATTTTTACATATACACATTCCTCAATGTGTATTCTTTATACTCTTAATTCCTTACACTCTCACTTGAGTGTGTGTTTAAGGAGACAATAACATAAAGATAAAATTAACCCTGGAAGAAAGGCTTATTGAGTACCAATTGAAGAAGATGCCATACGCGTAGGGATCAAGCTGTATGTGAAGATCACAAATGATAGTAGGTAACATGATCACATTGTAACATATTCTTGGAGGCAGAGTAGCTGGGGAGAGTTGATTCACGTCTTCATCTGCCATGCACTACAAGGCAAATGCTTACAAAGAAGGGTGAATTTACCTATACTGTTCAAACCTCTCTTTTCTCTCTGAGATTGTTGTATAGAATTTAAACGATGTGTGGTGTAGATCCACTATATTTACACATGTGCATATAGTTCTTTATCAGATCTCTTTGATTATTGTATTAAGTTTTTTCATCTTCCCAAACTATGTAGCATTGTTTACAGAAACCACACAGAAACAAATGATATTTATTAGACATTTAAATAACTTTTTGAATTATTCATTTCATCAAAAATAAAACATTGAAAAAATTGTATGTGTCTAGATTGTGCTAGTCAGTGGTCATCTAGCAACTTAAGACATAGTGAATAGTAGGGGCTGAATAGCTCTGGATAAGGGACTAAGAATATGCAGTCAAAGCCAAAATGGTTTATATAATTATATACACATAACTATATATATTACACATATGGCTATATATAAATTTATTATTATATATTACTTTATATATAACATACATACATTTAACATATAGATGGTTATATATAGTTATAGTTAATACAGAAGTTATAGTTAAGGTAGTAGTTTAGTTAAGGTAGTAGTTTAATAGTAGGTTAGTTTTTTTGTGTGCGTATGTATACATATATGTTATTATGTATATACCATATATAATCATTATATGGTATGATTGGTGAACTACATATGATTACATGTATATTTACAAATGTGTAGTTTTCTATATACTGTTTAGTGCAGTTGGGTTATGCATGCACACCCATATATATTCTGGTTTTGGTGGAGTTCTGAAGATCACTCATTTGTTCAGTAATTTGCTTAAAGTACATGTGTGACTAAGCCTATAACTATACTTATGGCTGAGGTTCATCACAATAAAAAGGAAACACAACAGGATCAACAAAGAAAAAAGATAAAGGTGGACCCAGGAAAGAAATACACAGAGTTCTGATTTTCCTCTCCCTCCAGTGATAAATATGCTCCTTTCTCCATTAGTTAAAAATATACAGTAATATGTGTGCAATGTTTCTGCCAAAGGAAGTGTATTGAAACCATCAGCCAAGATTTATTGGATGATGTTCACATAGGCACTTATAACACATAACAAAATGTCAGACTCACAGGAGAAGAGGTATTTACATCAACCACCTTATTTGTGCAAATAACCTAGATATACTGAGAGACAACTCACATTATCAGTTAGGAGATGGTTTAAACACCAACTTTCCATGTGACAGCAATGACAGTTTTGTAAAAACAAAACAAAACAAAACAAAACAAAAAAAAACTTATGAAGATAGCCACTTCATGTGTATTATATTAAATAATTTCTGTAGTCCATCTCCTTGGCTCTTGGCCCTTAGCAAGGTGTCTTTATAGTACAATTCTTATCAGTAGTACAAATGCAGAATTGTGAAACTACCCTGTCATATTATTCTCAGTTATTCCATTTGGTGCCTAGATTTAGCCATTTAAATCAAATCACATGAACTTCGAAGGCCTATCTTAAAAATCTATGTGTCTTTCTCTAGTTTCCTTGTACGTGTTCTAAGGCATCAGGTACATGCCACCTCTGGCAGTAAGTAAGTTGAAGCTGACTTGAGACAATTAAAGTTGAGACACAGTGTCATGACATTTAGGGTAAATTTAAGAGATATAATCCAAGAGAGCATTCATCATATCTTCAGAAAGAGTGCATGTCAAACAGGATATATGCCAAAATCAGGCAGTAGAAACTAGTAGAGTCCCCAGTGTGTCTCCCCACCCATATAACTTCCTACCCTCATGTGTCCAGTTCTATGGCATCACATCAACTCCATGATGACAGTTGATGTCATCTGGACTGAGTTCTTCCTGGTGTTCTGTCTGTAGAGTGGGGGTATTTGGCCACATCCTGTTGTTTTATGGTCAGAGGTGTCAGAATCTGGTAAAGTTCTAAGCAATCAAGGCAGCCTTGAAAAACACTTTAGAAACTCAACACAGAGAGTTTTTCTTCATGAAGAAGAGAAATCTTCTGATCCTTGTTCTATTTTAATTCTGGATGGAGCTAATTTTTAACGTGAAGTATTATATCTTTTCTTCTTGGTTAAAGTCATTCTATTAATTTTCTCCTGCTGCCATAAGACACTCCCACAATTTAACTGCATCGAGTAATATAATTTATTATGTTATACTTCTGGAAGATAGAAGTCTGAAATGAATTATGCTGGATGGACTAACATCAGGGTGTTGGTAGTTGTAATCCTGTCTGTCTGAAGGCTCTAGGCTAGAACCTATTTCCTGGCTTTTTTGCACTTTCCTTGTTTCAAGGGTTCTTCCTGTATTTTTAAATTCAGTAACATTTTTTTTTTCTGATTCTTCTCCTGCCATAGCATCTTTCTCTGACTGATTGTAGTAGCAAAACATCTAAAACATCTTCTGATTTTTCTTTTTTTTAGTTGATGATGGACCTTTATCTTTTATTTATTTATTTTTATATGTGGTGCTGAGAATAGAATCCAGTGCCTCACACACACTAGGCAGGTGCTCTATCACTGAGCTACAACCCCAGCCCACATACTCTGATTTTAACAACTCATGATTAGATTGGGCCATCTGGATAATCCTGGATCATAACCGAAAAATCCATTTTAACATTGAAGGTACCATATTTTACTTAGTGCATAGGTTTTGGGGGACATCATTCAACCTTCCTGAACCTACTTAAATTATATGTTGATTTAAACACAGCACCTCCATGACTTTGCTGCCCCAGTTCTTGCAAAAATCTCTTCTTTATTTCTTCTCTAAGTCTCTAGAAGTCATTTTCATGTGGTCCTGAACACTTTTGCTACCAAAGCTCTGCTAATTACTTCTCTTCTCAGTTTCCACATAAACCGATTTCTGTTAGGCTAATCATATCAGGTTTTCTGAAATGTCTAGAATCTCAGTAGAGAAACAGCTCTGCTCATGACATAGAGAAAAGGTCATGACTGTGAAGCTGGCTTTTAGGAAAGTTTCTATAATTACCTGTGATGGATACATAAAGAAAGAATATAATTCATGCTAACGGAGGAGAAAACTTAGTAAGAATTTGAGTAGAAATGTTAAATTGTTGAAGTTTTATGGATCCAATGATTCTCTTTGTAGACTATGCATCTCACATGTTTACTATTGTAGTCAAATCTGTATGCAGTGGAAGGCAGTGACCCTCCATATAGCATGTTCTGAAAGATAATTGAGAGGTCTATCATACTTATGCAAAACTACTAGGTGTAGGCCTCAGGCATTTCTCTTTTTAGTAAACTCCCAGGGACATGTGATATGCTTTCTCTTTGATTTATAGCAATTTCATTAGATGCTAAGATTAATTTGGAAAATAGTTCCTTGAGGGATTAGAACTCATGATTTCATAAAGATTGAAACACATCACCTTTGCTCCAGGAGAGGCAAGTTCTGGTGACCACTTAAGAAGTGTTGGCTGTGTCACAGTTCAGGACCTCTGTGCCCACAGGGTCCATAATACAAAAGACAAAAATGTCCTGTGGTTTCAAAAACCATATGGTATTAGACTGGGAGCAGAAATTCTGTTACTCAATTTCTGTATCCTTGGCCAGGTGGGCCTAATGAGTAAAGTAAGGTCTCTGAGCCATGTGATCACTGTGCAGATTGACTTCATATACCAACTTGATGTGGCCATGAGCTGCCTAGACATTTTGTTAAACATGATTTCTCACTTTGTTTATTAGGACATTTCTGGATTAAATTTACCTTTAAATCAGTAACATGAATAAAACATGTTGTCTTCTCCAGTGTAGGTGTGCCCCAATCAACTCATTGAAGACCAGTGTACAATAAAAAGCTGAATAATAATAAAGAATTCTTTCTTTATGCCTGACTATTTTCAAGAGAGGATGTTAGTCTTCTGCCTTTGAACTTGTGGTAGGACTAGAGTTGATGAGCTGTACCGGATCTCCAGCTTGCAAATTATGGACTTCTCAATCTGTGTAATTGTATGAGCCAATTTCTCATGGTAACTTTGTATATCTGTATGTCTATGTATGTATATTTGTCCCTATGTATTCTGTTTTTCTGAATATCTATGCTATAGATATATAGATTTATGCTATACCATTACCAAAATCCTTTTTATCCCAAATATTCTGTTATGCCTTAGAAGATTGGTCTGGTGGGTCTGAATAAGTATTCCTCCTATGATTCCAAAGCTATGTTCTGTACTTTGTTTTATCAGCACACTTTCCACACTGTATTATAATTGCTTGCCAATTGCTATCTTGCTCACCAAACCTCAGGTAGTCTTCAGGTCAGGAACCATTTCAATCATATTGATTGATCCATTTTTGGTATCTGGCACGTTTCTGAAAAATAGTAAATTCATATTGAGAATTTGCTAAAAGAGTAAATGTAATTGAATTTCTAATTTTAATTTAATTTTGATTTTATTTAGTACATAGTGATTGTACAAATTAATGGGATTTATTGTGACATTTCTATACATAAATCAAAAGTGCTTCTAAAAAAATAGCAACAAAATTTTCCTTCTAACTTAACAGGTTGCCAAACATTATTCATTGAAAACTTATACTCGTGTTATCACATTTCCACCTACATTTTACCATTTGAAGAATCAGCCAGGGAACACAATTGTAGGATTTTGTCTTTCTGGGGCCAAATTCATGTCAAACATTTTATAAGTGAGGAAATTGTGTAGAAGAAGATATTTGCTACAAGTCATTCACAAAATATATTTTTTTTTACTTGGTAGATCATTTTTCTTTTTCTATTATTATCATAGGTCCGTGAGGTTATTCTAGCCTAACCCCTGCACATAGGCACACAACACAACAGGCATTTTATAAACATGTTTTGAAGGTGCCCAATTGATTCACTTAAGAAATCTAGAGGAAAATAAGACATGCAAGTTTTCCTACAATACAAGTTGATACAGAGTATGTCAGGATATATATTTTAAAATAGAGAAGAAATAGAGATTATCTCGAAAGAGATTTAATACATACGGATATCTTTCTACAAATATATCATTATTGTTGTCCTTGACATGAAACAATTGGAGACATAGGTAGTGAGGGGAGAATCTGTCATAGGATGACCAAACTTTCAGCACTAACTCCAGATAAGACCAGGGCAAACAAGAATTAGTTGGTCATCTGAGGATAAGTTATTTCATGAACTTCTTGCTTATTTCATGAACTTCTTGACTATATTTGGAGATTGCTTGGGGAAAGATGTTAGAGATGGGAAATTAGGTCTAAGAAAAACTATCAAACAAAAATGAACAACATAATAGGAGATGAGTTTCATGACCCAAACAAAGCATTCTGGGTACCAGAAAGCCAAGAGCAGAGAGCGGCAGGAGTGCCTAGGATTTTATGCGGATAATTTTGTTTCTTAATTATACACATGACATAATACACATGTGATAATAGATTATCACTGGACAGAAGTCTGCAGAGCATGACATTAAACTACTCCTTCTTTTTCCACAGCTAACCAGTCTTTACAATGTGATGTATATCCTTCCTGAAGTTTCCTGATGCATTACATATATTTTTTTTTTTCATTTCTTCCTCTTCACATTTGTTTTGTGATTTTTCTGTTTTCAATTAAGGTCTGTTTTTTGAGATGTTTTCACAAGTCAATTCCTAAAGATCAACTCATTTTTCAAAAACCTAGTGTTGTATTTTACAAAATATTTTATAAGATGTGTGATGATTTAGTTAACTATTGACCAATTGATGGTGTCTTGATTTTTTTAATATTTTGAAAATAATAAGTAATAATTCAAGAGGCATTTTTATACATATATATGCACAGAATGAAGAATCTCTGTGTGATAGTAATAACAAAATTCTAATTAACATGTATTTGTTACTTATTATGTGTCAATCTCTGTTATGCATTTTGTATCCTGCTTAATCTTTACAATAGTTGTGAGTTAATATGATTATTCCGGTTTTAACCAAATGAAGAGATTGCAGTTCAGAGGTGTTAAGCCCTACAAAAAGGTTAAACTGGAAGAAAGAGATGGAGTTGGGGGACACAACACAAGAGCACAGTCCTCCATGTTGGGCCAGAAGTGCAATTGTTTGGTACAGTTTGTCTCTAGAAATCATTAAGTAAATGAAAGCCTACCTTATTTATATTTGTTTATTTTTGGCAAAACTTTCCTCTTCTAACTAAACAAGATGTTGGTCAGTCTCATTTAGAAGCTTACTTAGTTTTTCATGCACTTGACATTTCTCTTCTGATAAAGCATCCAGTGTACACAAAATACAATTTTTTACTTAGCTTTATAATGTCAAATTGCTTTTGAAAGAGGCCATAACAAGTGCTTTTCTCAGCCACAATGACTGAGCTAAACATTTTCCAATATTTTTGATTATGTATGATATCATCTCAAAAATTTGTTGATCTATTGAGGGAAAAGTGATATTACTTCCTATTTTAACTTGCATTTATTTTAGTAACTACCATGTTCAATTTATGCTACTTATAATTTTCATTCATGAAATTTTTGTTTTTATCTTTTGTTCAATTTCTGTCTTTGACTTTTTAAAATAAAAATCCCTTATATATTTTTTATACTGTTCCTATTTTATGTATCTTTCAAATATTTTATTTTATTGTTATGTTTTGTATGCTGTGATGAGGATTGAACTCAGGGCCTCATACACACTATGCAGGTGCTTTAACCACTAAGCCACATGCCCAGTTTGTTTTCCAAATGTTTTATAAAATTGAGTTAATTCATTTAGTTAAGGCATAGAAGTGAAAGTGTTACTATCAACTAGGGTACTAACACTCTTTCTAGGATTGGCTAGACTGTAGATAGAGAAATTAAAGGTTCTGATTGTGGTTCTTTTAGATTCAAAGATTCTTCTTCCATATTTCTTTTTTGCACTGTAGCTTTAAATATTTAGCTGAGAACCCACTGAATAGAGTGCAGCAAAATGTGTTTTGAGACTGATGATAACATCAGGAGTTCTTAATAGGCCTATGTATCCAACACAGTAACTGTTAAGGGAAGTTAGCAGTCACTATTAGGCCTATTGAGAACTCTTGATGTTATCATCATTCACTGTTTAATTTTACATGGTTTTAAACCAAAACTCTGTTTTCAGTTTGAAGCACATGATATTGAATAGACAAGATGTATTTCCTAAATTTAAGAAACTGCTGTTTGTTCTTTAATAAGTTGAATCCAGTAGCAGGTTAACAGAATTAAAATAATCTTCTTTTTCTTTAGTCAGTTTAGGAATCATTAACCTTAACAGAACATATGTAAGGGATACCCCCTGTCAAAGTTATAACCCCAAATTCCCAATGCTATTAGAATATATGATTTCCTATAACAGAATAAATACAATGGTTACAGAATACTAAGTTTTTCAATACTTGGGAAATCAACTCTCTATCATTTTAAATGTAACCTATAATGGATCTTTAGTTAGAAAGCTTATAGAAGGCTAGAAATCTATTAATACAATTGTTTTTGAAACTAGAGCTTATAAACTCAAACTTGAGTTGAAGACTGTAAAATACCAGTTTCTGAAATAACAGAACAAACTATAAAACTAACATAAATGATAATTAGTAATATAAAATTAATTGATATTTGCAAGCAAGTGGTAATAAAAAGTTTGAGTACATACACTACCTCCCATGAAGGTTTAATTTCTATAGGATCTGTTCTTCTATAGCAAATAAGTAAATAACTGGTTATTAAAATGGAATATAATGTTATAAAGTATGATATTACATGTAAATGGTGTGTTATTTAAATATAGACCATGATGAATTAAAGGTGGAAATTACAAATAATATAGTAACCATGTAAATTAAAATACATGTAAGTTAACTAATGGGGACAGAAATCAGGTTAGTAATTTCTGGAGACCAGGGTAAAGGAAAGTGTGACTTGGGAAGGAGTGGGAGAAATCTGTGGGGGCAATGGAAATCTTTATAATTTTGATTGTGGCTGCAGTTTTAATATTATATATAATATTTTCAAAATTCATCCAGTTGTGCAGCTTGAATTGAAGATCTTTACCATTGTGCTACATGGTTTATAAGAAAAAAAGTTAAAAAAACAATCACAAACAAAATAATAGATGTCATCCTATAAATCCTTGGACTGGTTGATATTACTGGTCAATTTTCTCAACTATTTAATGAAGGAATTGTATCACAGACATACAAACTATCAAAACATGAAAAATAATCACTTCCTATTTGATTTATGATTCCAGTAATAACTTGTTGCTAGAACTAAATAAACATACTTGAAAAGAAGATTACCAAGAGCAATATCCTTCCTAAACACAGATGCAAGAATCCATTAAGAATACTAGCAAATTGAATCTAGCAAAATATTTAAAAAAACAATCCAACTTAACCAAGTAAAGATTATCCTTGAATTTATGGTTTACTTAACATTAAAAGGAGAAATAATATTATTCAACATGTTAAGGTAATAAAGTATAAATATAATTATCTCATTAAATTGCAAAAGAGTATTTAATAAATTTAACCCCATCGTGAATTAAAAATAAATTCTCTCAGCAATTTAGATATTGAAAGGGAAGCTCCTCATCTTAATACTGAACATGGAAAAAAAATAGCAGCTAACATTATACTTCATGGCAAGTGACTGAATGTTTTTTACCTAAGGTCAGAATCAAAGCAAGGATGTTTCCAGTCCCTGCTTCCATGCTTCTGTTGAGTATTGTATTGCATATCTGAGAAAAGAGAAATAAGCAAAGCCAGGAATCACGATAGGCTGATTGGAAAGCAAGCATCTGTGCACATCTGTTCTGATTACGTACTTTGAAAATCCTAAGGAAGCAATGCTGGAGGAGTTGCACGCACCTGATTTCAAAACTTACTGCAGTAGTAGAGTAATCCAAACAGTATGCTATTGATGTAAGAAGACAGATCAATGGAATAGAATAGACTCCAGAAATAGACTCTTGTTTGTATGATCAATAGGTTATTGACAAAGTTGGGAGGCCATTGAATGGCAAAGACACAGAGTTTTTCATAAGTAATGTTGAAACAACTGAATATTCTTCTGAAAAAATACACTATTAACCTCACAGCATGAAAAATTAACTTGAAATTAATTAATCATAGACCTAAATTCAAAGGCAAAAACCATAAATATCTTAAAAGAAAACACAATAAAAAGGTTTTGTGACCTAAGAAATGACAAATAATAAATCCTCAAAGTAAAATATGGAATTCGTCCAAACTTAAAAGCTTTGCTCTTTAAAGAAACAATTAAAAGGATAAAGGCAAGCCACAAAATGGAAAAGAAAACTGTATTATTTATATACAAATAAAAGAAAAAAACTCAGACTATGTAATAAACATTAACATATAAGTAAACACAATACTAAAATATCTCACCTGATCTCAGTTTAATAGTGATAAAGATATACAAATGGCCAGTAAATACGTGAAAAGATGTTTCGAATAATTATTTATTAGATAGTTGCAAATTAATATGCCATAAAACACGTCAATGACTAGAAATAACACTTGATTCAGTGGAACTTCAAACATTGCTGGTGGGCATGTAATAATTCACAACCACTTTGGAAAAAAATTTGGCAGTTTTTTTCTTACCAAATTAAGCATAAACTTACCATAGGATCCAGGATGACACAGGTTTCTCTCAAGAGAAAATAAAATATGTTTTACATAAATTGTACCCAAATATTCATGGCAATTTTATTCATAAAAACCAATACATGGAAACAACCTAAATATCAATCAGCAGGTGAATAGATGCTGCAGTCTGGCTGGCAAAGTAACCAGGGGGTGACAAGCAACTTGTGAAGATTGATACAGCAGGAGCAGGAGCTGCTTTATTGTAGGACAGTAGAGGTGTATATACATTACTGAATACACAGCTTGACTCAATTTAGCATCATCCAGTTACAGCAATCAGTCATTAAGGAATCCTCATCATCTTAATAATTATACACAGCTTAACTTTATTAACATCATTGGATACAGCAGTCAGTCATTAAGGAATCTCCATCATCTTAATGGCTCCCTGGCATTACTTCTCAAACCACTCCTCTTGGCAAAGTGCCAGGTGCCATCTTGACTTGTCTGTGGTCCTCAACAAATAGAGAAGAAAATTGCAGTCTATGTAAGGACTCAGTAATAAAAAGGAAGGAACTGCTAAGAAAGCTAAATATGGATGAATATCAAAACTGTGCTGCATGACTAAAGACAGATACCAGAGTACTCAACATATTATTAAATTATATTTAATTCTATGAAAGTAAAAGTAATCCCTGTAACAAAAATTACAACTGTAGTATTTGTACTCAAAGGGGAGTAAGAAAGATTTTGAAGGGAAGGAAAGATACATTTTTTTTTATGAGAGAGAGAGAATTTTTTAATATTTATTTTTTGTTTTCGGCGGACACAACATCTTTATTTGTATGTGGTGCTGAGTATCAAACCCAGCGCCGCATGCATGCCAGGGGAGCACGCTACTGCTTGAGTCACATCCCCAGCCCAGAAAGATACATTTTTAAATTTGATTTAGGAACTTTTTACACAGTTCTTTATATTCATCAGAACTCAAATGGACTCATCTTATTATATCATCAAATTTTTTTTTAAATGAAAGATTTATACTTAAGGGGTTAAATATATATGAGAAAATTTCCCTACTATATTTCCTTTTAGACATTCAGGATGGATGTTAATAATTAAAATTTTGCACAAAAACAAATAGACAAAAACAGTTCAACAAATTTTAAGCCCATTATTTCCCAAACTCATTTAATTAGGGAAACTTATTTTCAATTTGTCAATGATAATCATCACTATTAGTAAAGGAAATGAGGGAGACCTCCCTGGGAAAGACTTTGTCACTACAATTCCATGATTTTAGAAAAATATGCTATAAGTATTAGAGTAATATGCTACAGATTCTTTATGAAACATATACAAAACAAGTAAATATTGACACATATAAGGCTTTATTATGAAATAAGAGAAACTAAAGAATTAGAGAGATGCTGCAAATTCAAGTGTCTGATTAGAATTAACAATACTTACACTGTGTTTGCTGTATGGCTAATTCCTGATTAAATGCTGGTTGATGGATATATAGAAGAAAGAATCTCAAATAATTTCTCCATTTTATCTATCATAACAAAGTCAGATATGATATTCACATAATGATGCAGGTATGTTTCAACAAAAACAACAAAATTCATCTTTAATCAATGTATCGTCAATTCATTTCTCTTAAAAATTACTACTTTTTAAAATTCCCTCTTAATCTTATAGTTGAGTGGATGAGTTTACCTCTCCTTCATACACACCTGGAATTTCTATAGAATGCAACTTTCTCCTTTTGTTGCCTATGGTAGAGAAAAATAAATGAAGAGCTCCTGGCCACCAGCTCTTAGGGGAGGGTTAGCAGTGAACCTGTGGTTCTAATGTGAACAGGTGTGAGCAGGACTTGTAATGGATTACCGAAAGAGTAGATCAGAAAGAGTAAGTTTACACAGCTGCTAATCATGTCACTCAGGATAGTTTTTTTTTGTCACGTGTTTGCATTATTTTATTAAATAAAATTATTCTGGGTTTTATTGTAAGGAGGAGTTTATGTGAGCATTAATTGTCTGTGATTGAAGAGTAAAAGTTATGTGTAAGTATATCAAAGCAGTCTGGAAAAAGTAACAGAGGTTTGGTTTCTAATTCATTTTCAATCTCTGTTATCAGCAACTTGTTTTCTTCTAAAATAGTAAGGTATTTTTTATTTTGGAAGTAATGCAGATTTAACTAATTAAGTAGATAACTTGAAAATAAAAATTACATTAAAAATAAAAAAACACAAGATTATCACTTGGATGGAATCACTGTAAATGTGTTTTTCTTTCTAGATTATAAAATCATCAATATCACAGATTAAAGAGCTTTGTACTCCTCTTTTAAAATTTAACTTCTTGTCTGTGTTGTTAAATAGCCTATGGATATGTGATTTTTAATGACTGCATAATTATAAAATAATACTAATATAATTTAATTACCATTATAATATAATAATTATATTACTACATAAAATGATTAAATCATAATTAGTAGAAAATTTCCTCTGTGGCTGAGCAGGTGTATTTTTTAGATTGGCTTTTGTTATGTTTAGAAAAATATAAACTAAAATATGAGATCCAACTTGGGCATATATAATAAAACTATTTGGAAAATATGCAGTGATATTTATTCAATGTTCTGTACTTATAGACAATTTATACCAGTCACTTTATTTAATCCTCAAACAATACGTGACATAAATAATGTTGTTGTAATGACTATCAACATTTAGGAAAAAGATGAAACCATCTCTATTCATTTTTACAGTTGATAAACAGAAATACTGAGACTTGGAAAGATTAAGAAACTTGTCCAAGATAATTTATCTAGCAAGCAGACTCCAGATTTTAATGCAGAACTGAAAGATGGCAGAAAGGAGTTAGACAATGAGTTCTGATTTCCTCACAACACAGAAAGAATTCGGTGAAGGAAAAGCAAAATTGAAAGTTCGGTGACAACATAAACGCTCTAAGACTCAATATTACAAAGTCTGAGACCTGGAGGGACTTGAAGATAGGTTACCAGAGTAGAGAATAGGTGCAGACCTCCCTGGGGAGGGGCAGCAGAGATAGAGGGAATGGCAAAACTCTTAAGCTCACCCACTTAAAATCATGTGGAAAGGCAGACAAAAATTTAAAGCATGATGGGAACAACAGGGTTCTTCAGCCAGAGCAAACAGCTTACAACCAAACTGTGAAAAGCAAGCTGAGCCAGGGGTTTGAAACCATTTTATTAGGTCCTCTGCTGATTACTCAATCCATTATATCAACACGTCTTCCCATGCCCAGATAGTTGCAAATTAAACCAGAGGGAAGTTCCCTGCTATGGGACCTTTTAGGAATCCAGCCAGAAAGAATTCTAGAGGGGCCACTACTAAGAAATTTGCTGGAATCCCCTGTGCTTCCATCTCACCAGAACAAGGGGAGAGGACTGGTACAGAAGCAAGGGCAGAAAGCTCTGAACAACTTTCACTCAACTGAGGGACAGAGCAACAAAGAAGCTTTTAGTCCCAAGTAGAGAAAATTGGATTCACCAGTTCCACACCAGTACTGACCACTGGCATTGGGGAGAGGTACCATGGCAAGCGTAGGGACCGTCCCCAGGATCTCTGGCCTATCCTAGAGGGAAGCTGCCTGAATATCCAGGAATATAGAGGTCCCGTTCCCAGATGGTGGCACCCAGGAACAGATGGCTGAAAGCATAAGATCCCCAGAAAACTTAAGTGGAAGGCAGCTGCAAACAACTCCCCAGGGAGATTAGTTAAGCTAGAAAATTTTTAGAGCCAAGGCAACAGAAAGTGGCTGTTCCCAACCTTCACTGGCATCCAGCCTCATTCATGATCACAACTGGTGAGTGGAAGGGCATTGTTTGGATACTGGCAGGATCTTACATCAGACATAGTCAACAGAGGGAATCCATGTTCCTCATTCACAACCTACGGGCAGCAGAAACTAGAACCCAGGTCAATCACCTGAATCTCTTTATACAGTACCCCAGAGAATAAGGCATCACAGAATATCCACAGAAAACTCACAGTCAGAGTTTCTCTGCTCACAGACAGCTATCAGGAACTGCACTATCAAAAAAAGGATAGTGTATGGGGGAGGAGGTATATGTTGACCCACCTCAATCATGGGGACACTCTAGAGCCTGCATCCTGAACTCCTGCACAAATAAAACAACTAAATCACAACACTGAAACCTCTAAGCAGACAGATGCAGGTCTCTGAGCTGACAAACAAGAACCAGCTAGTGGGAAGTTTATAGAAACTAAGGAATTGGCTTCTGTGCCCCATCAACTCTGGAGAGATCAACAAAGAATAATGGATATCTGCTAAATGTCCAAATCCCAGTGAAATTTAAACCAAGATTCCACCAGAATTTCCTTCACCTTGACATGGTTTACTATAAACTCTAACATCAAATTTGATCATATAAATAACTCTTTAACTTAAATGGCAAATTGCTACCCCAATAACCAACTTTGTACCTTCAACACATTTTATTGTATTTTACCTAATGGTTTAAAACATTAATCAGAATTAATCTTCCTATCTTTGTAGTCCTAGCTCCAGCTTATACTTCTGCTCTCACTCCCTGATCCTCCCCTTGCATTATCTGCTATTACCTCAAATATCCACCGTCCATATATTTGTCCTTTCTACCTTGGCATGAATTTTCTTTCTTTTTTTCTTACTTTTGTTATGTCTTTCCCTCTCTTTTTTTGCCCAATCTTTCTTCCTCTCCCTGCTAGCCCTCATTTAAAGGTTATAGCAAGTTTATTAAATTTAATAACCAATTATTGACCTATTCCACAACTTCATTAAAAGTTTATACCTGTATTTGAGTAACTGTGGTGAAAAATAGCAACAAGTCTTTGATTATCATAAAGTTGAATAGTACAAGGCTTGGCTTAAAGCAATTATGGCAAATAAGATTTAATGGAATCTTTTGGAGTGGTGCTATTATTGGTATCAGAAGAGGATACACATTGACTAAAATAGAAATATCTGAATATTCACCCAACCCAGGGATCTTAAGAGAAAGATGCTCACAAACTAGTCCCTCACTTAAAAGAAGTGAGAAGTATCCCAATAAATGGGTAGGCATACAAACAATATGAAAAAGCGAAGGGAAAAACCATCCCAAACAGCCCATAATGAATGCTTCAACAACTGACTCCATCAACACTACAGTAGAGGAAATGGCAGAGAAGAATTTAGAGTATTCACACTTAAAATGTTCTATGAAGTAAAAAGAAGATGTAAAAATTAAAATTAGAGAGAAAACACAGGAAGTAAAAGATCACATAAATAAAGAGATGGATATTCTGAAAAAGAACCAAATGGAAATTCTGTCAACTAAAGAAAGATTTGATAAACCAAATTAAAAATTCAAAAGAAAGCATCATTGCTGGGCATGGTGGTGTATTCCTGTAATCCCAGCAGCTCCGGGCGCTGAGGCAGGAGGCTTGCAAGTTCAAAGCCAGCCTCAGCAAAAGGGAGGTACTAAGGTACTAAGCAACTCAGTGAGAACATATCTCTACATAAAATACAAAATAGGGCTGGGGATGTGGCTCAGTGGTCTAGTGCCCCTGAGTTCAGTCCCGGATTATACCCCCCACTCCCCCCCCCAAAAAAAAAAAAAGAAAGAAAGTATTATCAATTAGGCCACTATGATGATAGATTTTCAGGCCTCAAAGACAAAGTATGTAATCTTGAAAATGAATTTGACCATCCCATTCCTTGGTTTATTCCCAAAGGGCTTAAAATCAGAATACTGTAGTGATACAGCTACATCAATGTTTATAGTAGCTCAATTCACAATAGTTAAACTATGGAACAAGCCTAGGTCCCCTTAAATAGATGAATGGATAAATAAAATATTGTATATAAATATAATGTAATATTACTCAGGCATAAAGAAGAATAAAATTAGGTCATTTGCTGGTAAATTGATGGAACTGGAGAATATCATAAATAAACCAACCCCAAAAGAACAAAGTACAAATATTCTCTCTGATACACAGATGCTAACTCACAATAAGAGGGGTGGATAGAAAAGAATATAAATACTTTAGACAAAGGGGAAAGAAGGGAAAGGAGGAGAAATGGGAAGAGGAGAGACAGCAGTGTACATTGGACCTTACTTTCCTATGTGCATATATGAATACATAAGGTAATTCTACATCATGTACAATCAGGAAAATGAGAAGTCATATCCATATCTGTAAAATATGTCAAAATACATTTTACAGTCTTGTATAACTAATAAATACAAATTTAAAAAACATCTTAAGAGATCATGGACACAATATTCAAATAATCTAGTATAATAATAAGAGGCCAAATTTAAGAATCATTTAAATAGATGAAGACTCTGGAATACAAGATAAACGGATGCAACATTTTTTTCAATAAAATAATATCAGAATATTTTTCAAACCTTAGGAATTAAACGGAAATTCAAATATATAAGATTCTATATATACAAAATCACAATACATCCATTCCAAGACACATTATAATGAAGATAACTAACATACAGAATAAGGACAGAATTTTAAAAGCTTCAAGAGAAAATTAGCTTATCACATTTAAGAGGTAAAGCAACATGGATTTCAAATGATTTCTCAACCCAGACCCAAACAGCAAGGAAGGAAATGGACGTCAACTAAGAATACCATACCCAGCAAAATTAAGCTTCAGAATCAAAGATAAAATAAGAATTGCTTAAGATAAACAGAGGCTAAAAGAATTCATAACCAGAACCCCTGCCTTACAAAGCATATTCAGTGAAATATTTCATGAAGAAGAAATAAAAAATCAAAATGAAAACCAGCAAAGTGATGAATTACATTAGAAGAATAATCCATTAAAGAAGAATCAAGAATGATTAAACATTAGAAATAAATCAAAATGAAATGAAATAAAAATAATCTCTCAAAAATAACATTGAATGTAAAAAAGACATAGTTTGGCAGATTTGATTAAAAAACAAGACCCAACATTATGCTGACTCCAAGAGACTCACCTCATAAGCAAACAAATCCCCAGACTGAAAGGAAGGGTAAAGACATACCATCCAAATTGGACTTGTAAAAAAGCAGGGGCAGATAGTCTGATATCAGATAAAGTGGACTTCAAGCCAAAATGAATCCAAAAAGTTAAAGAAGGTCACTTCATACTGCTTAAGGTAATCATACATCAACAAAATATAATGTTCAAAATTATTTATGCCCCAGGTGATGAAGCATCTATATATATATAAAACAAACTCTTCTCAATATTAATAATCAAATAGACCACAATACAGTAATATTGTGTTACTTTAGCACACCTCTCTCACCACTAGATACATCATCCAAATATAAAGTAAGTAAAGTTTTAACAGAACTAAAAAATATGATTAATACTATGGCACCAACAGACACCCATAGAATATTTCATCCGTCAATGACTGGATTCCCTTTCTTCTCAGAAGTACATGTAATATTTTCTAAAATAGGTCACATTTTAGGTCAGAAGCCAAATCCTGGAAAAAAATATAGAATGCCTGCATTCTATAAGATCATAATGGAATGAAATTACAGATCATTGATAAGATTAAAAAAAAACCACTCTAATACCTGGATATTAAATGGTATACTTTCAAGTGATGAATGAATAGCAGAAGAAATCAGAGTTGAAATTAAAAACATCTTAGAAGTAAATGAGAATAGTGCTAAAACCTATCAAAATCTCTGGGACACTATGAAGTCAATTCTAAGAGGAAGGTTCATAGCATTGAGCTCATACTTAAAAAAAAAATAGAAAGATACCAAATAAATAATTTAACTTTACATCTCAAGATCCTGTACAAAGAAGAACAATCCAACACTCAAATCAGTAGACAACAAGAAATAATTAAAATCAGAGCCCAAAGTAATGAAACTGAGAAATTAAAAAAAATATAGAAAAGATCAGCAAAACAAAGACTTTTGTTTTTCTAATAAGGATAAAGAGGATTTTATAAACCCTTAGCCAAACTAACAAAAACAGAGGAGGGCAGAAAACTCAAATTAACAAAATTCAAGATAAAAAGGTGATATCACATTAGACACTGAAAATACAGAAAGAGTATAATCAGAAACTATTTTGAAAATTTATACTCTACTAAGGTAGCGAATCTTGAAAATATTGACAAATACCTAGAAACAGATGATCTGCTCAAATTGAATCAGGAGGACATAGAAAACTTAAACAGATCAATGTCAAGTGATGAAATTGAAGCAGCTATCAAAAGGTTTTTCAAACAAAGAAAAGTCCAGGACTGTATGGATGCTCAGGCAAGTTCTACCAGACCTTTAAAGAAGAACTAATACCAATATTCCTCAAATTATTCCATGAACTAGAAAAGGAGGGAAATCTTTCAAACACATTGTGTGAAGACAGTATCACTCAGATAACAAAATCAGGAAAAGTCATATCAAGGAAAGAAATATCCTTGATGAATACAGAGGCATAATTTCTTAATAGAATTTGGCATACAAAGAACTCAAAAAATTAAACAATAAGATAACAAATAACCCAATCAACAAATGGGCCAAGGACACTTCACAGAGGAGGACATACAATCAATCAACAAGTATATGAAAAAATGCTCACCATCTCTAGCAGTCAGAGAAATGCAAATCAAAACCACCCTAAGACACCATCTCACTCCAGTAAGATTGGCAGCCATTATGAAGTCAAACAACAATAAGTGTTGGCGAGGATGTGGGGAAAAGGGTACACTTGTACACTGCTGGTGGGACTGCAAATTGGTGAGGCCAATTTGGAAAGCAGTATGGAGATTCCTGGGAAAGCTGGGAATGGATCCACCATTTGACCCAGCTATCGCCCTTCTTGGACTATTCCCTGAGGATCTTAAAAGAGCATACTATAGGGATACTGCCACATCAATGATCATATAATTCACAATAGCTAGACTGTGGAACCAACCTAGATGCCCTTCAATAGATAAATGGATAAAAAAAATGTGGCATCTATACACAATGGAGTATTACATAGCACTAAAAAATGACAAAATCATAGAATTTGCAGGGAAATGGATGGCATTAGAACAGATTATGCTTAGTGAAGCTAGCCAATCCCTACAAAACAAATACCAAATGTCTTCTTTGATATAAAGAGAGCAACTAAGAACAGAACAGGAAGGAAGAGCATGAGGAAAAGATTAACATTAAACAGAGACGAGTGGGGGGGGAGAGAAAGGGAGAGAGAAGGGAAAGCATATGGAAATGGTAGGAGACCCTCAATGTTACACAAAATTACATATAAGAGGTTGTGAGGGGAAAGGGGGGGGACAAGGGAGAGAATTGAACAACAGCAGATGAGGTAGAGAGGGAAGATGGGAGGGGAGGGGAGGGGGGATAGTAGGGGATAGGAAAGGCAGCAGAATACAACAGTCACTAATATGGCATTATGTAAAAATTGTGAATGTGTAACTGATGTGATTATGCAATTTGTATTTGGGGTAAAAATGGGAGTTCATAACTCACTTGAATCAAATGTATGTAAGATGATGTGTCATGAGCTTTGTAATGTTTTGAACAACTAATAAAAAAAAAGAATTTGGCAAACCACACACACACACACACACACACACACACACACAACAAAAACCATATTAAAAAGTGTTTATAATAGACAAAAGTGAACTGTGAACAAGTATACTATGTCTTTGTTAGTTTGGCTAAGGGTTTATAAATCTTCTTTATCCTTATTAGAAAAACAAGATACAAGTTTGGTTCAACATATGAAAATCAAAAAGTCTAATTCATCACATAAATACAGTTAAGGACAAGAATACATGATTATCTCTATAGATGCAGAAAAGCATTTGACAAAACACAGCACCCATTCATGTTTAAAACACTAGAAAAAATGAGGGACAGAAGGAAAATATCTCAACATTGTATAGGCTATAGATGAGGATCCTAAGGCCAACGTTATTATTCTGAATGGAGAAAAATTGAAAGCATTTCTTCTAAAAACAGGAGGAGGACAAGGGCGCCCACTATTGCCACTATTATTAAATATACTCCATGAAACTCTACACAGAGAAATCAGGCAAGAGAAGAAAATTAAAGAAGTACATATAGAAAACGTGGTGTTCAAATTACCTCTGTTTGCTGATATCATGATCCTATATTTAGAAGACCACCCAAATTCCATAACTTCTAGAGCTCATAAATGATTTTAACAAAGCAATAGGATGAAAAATCGACATCCACAAATCAATCATGTTCCTTTATTCCAATGATAAGTCTGCATGATTAATTTGCTGAAGAAGAAATTAGGAAAACTAGCCCATTCACAATAGCCTAAAAAACAAAAACAAAAACAAAAAACTTGAAAATTGATCTAACAAAAGAGGCGAAGGACCTCTACAATGAAAGCTATAGACCACAATAAGAGAGGTAAATAGGGAGCCTACATCCTGGAAACAAATTTTTACTCCTCACACTTCAGATAGAGCCCTAATATCCAGAGTATACAAAGAACTCAAAAAATTAGACAATAAGATAACAAATAACCCAATCAACAAATGTGCCAAAGACCTGAACAGACACTTCTCAGAGGAGGACATACAATCAATCAACAAGTACATGAAAAAATGCTCACCATCTCTAGCAGTCAGAGAAATGCAAATCAAAACCACCCTAAGATACCATCTCACTCCAGTAAGATTGGCAGCCATTATGAAGTCAAACAACAATAAGTGTTGGCGAGGATGTGGAGAAAAGGGTACACTTGTACATTGCTGGTGGGACTGAAAATTGGTGTGGCCAATTTGGAAAGCAGTTTGGAGATTCCTGGGAAAGCTGGGAATTGAACCACCATTTGACCCTGCTATTGCCCTTCTTGGACTATTCCCTGAAGACCTTAAAAGAGCATGCTACAGGGATACTGCCACATCAATGCTCATAGCAGCACAATTCACAATAGCTAGACTGTGGAACCAACCCAGATGCCCTTCAATAGATGAATGGATAAAAAAAAATGTGGCATCTATACACAATGGAGTACTATGCAGCAATAAAAAATGACAAAATCATAGAATTTGCAGGGAAATGGATGGCACTAGAGCAGATTATGCTTAATGAAGCTAGCCAATCCCTAAAAAACAAATACCAAATGTCTTCTTTGATATAATGAGAGCAACTATGAACAGAGCAGGGAGGAAGAGCAAGAAGAAAAGATTAACATTAAACGGAGACATGAGATGGGAGGGAAAGGGAGAGAAAAGGGAAATTGCATGGAAATGAAGGGAGAACCTCATTGCTATACAAAATTACATATAAGAGGTTGTGAGGGGGAATGGGAAAATAAACAAGGAGAGAAATGAATTACAGTAGATGGGGTAGAGAGAGAAGATGGGAGGGGAGGGGAGGGGGGATAGTAGGGGATAGGAAAGGTAGCAGAATACAACAGTTACTAATAGGGCATTATGTAAAATTGTGGATGTGTAACTGACGTGATTCTGCAATCTGCATTTGGGGTAAAATTGGGGGTTCATAACCCACTTCAATCTAATGTATGAAATATGATATGTCAAGAGCTTTGTAATGTTGTGAACAACCAATAAAAAAATAAAAATAAAATAAAAAATAAAAAACAGACTTTAAAAAAAAAACAAAAAAAGAAGAAAGAAATTGAAGAAAACATTAGAAGATGGAAAGACCTCCCATGTTCTTGTATAGACAGAATTAATATGGGCAAAATGGCCATAAAACACAAAAGCTTATACAGATTCAACATAATTCCCATTAAATTTCCAATGACAATCTTCCCAGAACTAGAAAAGCAGTTATAAAATTCATTTGGAAAAATAAGGGACACAGGATAGCCAAAGCAAGAAAAGCCAAGTACGAGGCATCACAATAGCAAACCTCAAATTATACTCCAGATCTGTAGTAAAAGAAACAGCATGGTATGACATCAAAACAGGTGTGAAGACTAATGGAATAGAATAAATGACACACAGAGAAATGCTCATAAATACAGTTTCTCAAAATAGGCAAAAGTGCCAAAAATATACAATGGAGAAAAATTAGCTTTTCCAAAAAGTCATGCTAGGATAACTCACAATCTCTATGCAGTAAAATGAAATTAAACGCTATCTCTTCCCCTGCACAAAAGTCAACTCAAAGTGGGTAAAATGCTTAGAAATTATATCAGAAATCCCACAACTGCTAGGAAAAAAAAATTGTCAGACCAACACTCCAATATGTTGGCACAGGACACAATTTCCTTAACAAGACTCCTAAAGTACAAGAAATAAAATTAAAAAATCAACAAGTGGGATGGGATCAGATTAAAAAGCTTTTACACAGCAAAGGCAAAAATAATGTAAAAAGAGAGCCTACAGAAAATATTTGTCACTGCTTCTTAGATAGGGCATTAATATTCAGATCTCAAAATGGTTAACACAAAAAATAAACAAAACCAAAACCCAAAATACCATAATCAGCAAATGGACAAAGAAACTAAACAAATACTTCTCAAAAGATGAAATATGAATGGTCAACAAATATATGAAAAATGTTAAATATCTCTTGCAATTAGGGAAATGCAAATTAAAACTACATTGAGATTTCATCTCACTCCAGTCACAATGACAATTATCAAGAATAAATATAATAAGTGCTGCTGAGGATATGGAAGGAAACATATACTTATACATTGCTGGTGGGACTGCAAATTGGTTCAACCACTCTGGAAAGTGGTATGGAGGGATATTCCTCAAAAAACTAGGAATGTCATTAATATATGATCCAGCTATCCCACTCGTTGGTATATATTCAAACCTTTTTAAATCAGCATACTACAGTGATGCAATCACATCAATGTTTATAATGGCACAGTTCACAATAGCCAAGCTGTGGAACAAATCTAGCTGCCTTTCAACACATGGATGGATTAAAAAATGTACATATACACAACATTGTGGCATTTTCTGATAAATAGAGAGAACTGGAGACTATTATGATAAATGAAATAAGCCAAACCCCCCAAACAGTAAAATGTCTAATATTTTCTTTGATATGCTAAAGCTAATCCAAAATAATTGGGGAAGGGTGTAAAAAATAAAATTGAAGACCAGTGGACTAGGCAAAGGGGATTGAAGAAGGAGGAAGGATGGGGTAAGGAAAGAACAGCGGAATGAACCTGACCTAATTTTTTAGGTACAGGTTTGAATATACTACAGTGAATCTCGCCACCATGTATATTCAAAAGACACTAATTTTTTTTAAAAGTGAGATTACTCAGCAATTTAGGAAGGGCCTAAGTGACTTAGCAAGACCCTAACTCAAAATGAAAAAAAGTAAAAAGGGCTGGGGATGTGACTCAGTAGTTAAGTGCCTCCAGGTTTAATCCCTGGCACCAAAGATAGATAGATAGATAGATAGATAGATAGATAGATAGATAGATAGATAGATAGATAGATAGAAATACATACATACATACATACATACATACATACATACATACATACATTACAAGAGGCATCAGAAGAGTAGAGGAAAGGGAACAGGGGGAAGGGAGAAGGAGAGGAAAAGGAGAAGTATTGGCAACTGAGTTTGAACAAATTATATTTCGTGCTTTTATAATTGTAAAAATTAATATTAATAGTATGTATAACTAAAAAAAGAATAAAAATGGAAAAAATTAATTCAGATTTGCCCAACTCTAGGACTTGAGCTCCTTATAACCAAAATGTATTGCCTTAGAATATAAGGAACTATATATGACTATTCTGAAATTGTCAGCTTCATCAGGAAGTGAACCACAGAGGCCCACTGAGCCCTTAGGGAGCATTCTAGATAGCAAAATCTGAAGGGCCTCGAGTGGTGGCACATGCCTGGAATCCCAGTGGCTCAGGAGGCTGAGGCAGGAGGATTGAGCGTTCAAAGCCCCAGCTTCAGCAATGGTGAGGCGCTAAACAACTTGGTGACACCCTGTCTCTAAATAAAATACAAAATAGGGCTGAGGATGTGGCTCAGTGGTTGAGTGCCCCTGAGTTCAATTCCGGGTATTTCCCCTACCAAAAACAAAACAAACAAACAAACAAACAAACAAAAACCCTGAAGGACCCACAGGAGTGACTCTGAGATTCAGTGCTATGGGAGCTTAAGGTTCAAGGAGACAGTGTTTATCTTTCTCATAGTCACCGGACTTGCAATTTCCATTTATCTGACTCGCAATATCCATTTATCTATCTGCATTATCTTTGCTTATACGTTGTTCTTTCTCATTCCTCCACCTGAATGCTTTCTCCTATACAAATGCCACTTGTTTTAGATGAAGTAATACCTTCTCAGCAGAGGTCTCTACTGACTACTCGAATTCATTACATTAATATTTTTCTAAATTCCCCCAGCACCATTTATTCCAACTTTTGAATTGGGCCTAGCTGGTACTGCCTTAAAAATGCTCCTGTCTCTGCATTATTTATGCCTCTCATTTCTGGTCTTGATTTAAGCTCTTTGAAGTAGTTCCCTCTATCTTTTTACATGATGAGCATCAATAATTCTTGAACAGAATTGATGAGGATATATTTATATCACAGAGCAGACCTCAAGAAGTGTTAAATATCTAGCTTTCCATCTCTATATATGCTATTTCCAAAGTTTTCAAGTAATATTGGTTTCACAAATCCTGATTATTATTGGTGAATTCTCATTTTTATTTCCCAAATGTCCAGTCCTATGTTGTGTCAAAATTTTTCCTTATCAAATTCTGTACCAAGTCAGTTCCCAGGGTAAAGTCTGGTTGTATTAAGCCTATAGAATTCCAGCCACTGTATTCAAGATAAAAGACTTTAATTTTTTCATAGTGCCTGTGATCAATTAATTTGTGATTTTATTTCCAGGATTTCCAGTTCTAAATCCTCAGCATAACATTTATACCCATCTTCGATGTGAAATCAGCTAAATTCTTTCTGACACTCTCAGCTTGGGGCCTCATTTCACCCCCATCCTCACTATTTACATGTTTCCTTGACCATTTCAACTCTAATGACATTTCTTCCTTTTTTTTTTCTGAAAGTGAATATCTGTCTTCCCTCTGCCTCATAGTTTTTTACATAGCTATTATTTTTTGCTTAAACGAAGTTCCTAGAGAACGATGGTCTTATTTATTCTCATTGGTGTTCTTCAAAAGCACTTCATTCAAGGGTATATGTTCGGGTTCATATAATCAAACAACTAGAAGGGTCATACCATTTGTGCTGTTTTTCATGTTCTAAGTTGTATTAGAAATTCTATAAAGCTGCAGACTCCATAGCTTCTTTATGTGCCTACGCTGTGTCTGCATCTTTAAAAACACACATATAATAAGTTGTAAAACATATGCAGAATTTTTTTAAATCCCAAAAATCTTTAATACATAGCTGATGAGTTATCTCAAATTGAGTAGCACTGTTTTATTAAAAAATATTTTTTAGTTGTCAATGTACTTTTATTTTATTTATTTATAGGCAGTGCTGAGAATTCAACACAGTGCCTCACACATGCTAGGCAAGTGCTGTACGACTGAGCCACAATCCCACTGGTTTGTTGTCAAGACAAGAAATATAAAGTTACCAATGCCTTAGAAATTTTAGAGAACTTTTTATATTCTTCCCAATAAAAAATCATAACCGAAGCCCTTTCATTATTCTCAAAGATAGCCCCCCTTAGATATTACCATATATGAATTTGCCTATTTTTAATCTTCATATGTATGAAATCTTACTCATTACATGTTTTAGGTTCCAGCTTACTTTACACAAGATCATGTTTATGAGACTCATCTGCATGTCTGTATGTAAAAGTTGGGGATTTATTTTCATCCTTATCTAACATATTTTTTATCAATCTACCTCAATTTGTATACAATTTATCTGTTAGTGATCATTTACTTTGCTGTATATTTGGCAATTGTGAAAACTCATTTATAAATGCATTTGTTTAATTGTTTTGTGCACATATGTACATATTTCTAATAAATCTGTACCTTCAAATTGGAACTACTGGATTTGGGGTTATGTGCATTATCAAATTTGTAAATTTTGGGGTCTCTAATATAGTTTTGCAACTTAGGCTTCCAGTAGAAATGTATGAGGGTTTCTGTTGCTCCATAGTCTTACTGAGATTCAGTATTGCAAGTCATTTTTATTTCTGTTGTTATGGTAGTAGTACATCATTTTAGTTTTAATTTGCATTTTTGTCATAAAAATGATATTGTAATTTTTAAATTTTTGTTTGGCTATTCATCAATTCCTAATCGATTGACAGGAATTTTAGTTATGTTTGAATTCTCCTGAATTTTACAAATATCTTCTTCCACTTTCATTTTCCCCTTAATCATGCTTTTAATATACAAATATTCTAATTTTAAAGTATTCCAGAGTACTGACATTTTATATTATGGTTAGTGTTTTATGTAAAACATTAAAGACAGTTTTATAAATTCTAAGGTTATGAATATTTTTTGCTCATTTTATAATAAGAAACTTTATTATTTCCCTTTGGATATTTAGATTTACAACCAATCTACATTTGATTTCCTAATGTTGTATAAGGTTTAAGTAAATACTAATTAATGTAAAACTATTTTAGGAAAAGTTTGTCCTTGTCACAATCCTTTATGTTGCCATATTGATATTGCTGAAAAGCTGCTTATTTCAGGATGGGGATATAGCTCAGTTGGTAGAGTGCTTGCCTTGAATGCACAAAGAGCTGAGTTCAATTCCCCAGCACAACACACACACACACACACACACACACACACACACACACACACACAATGCTTATTTCCTTCCAATATATAACAGAAGGACCAACATTTATACTACTTTATAAATAATAACAAAATAATTAATTTCAAACCTGTGGACATCAGGAATGATCTAAGAATGATCTTGAAAAAATAGAAAAAAAATCAAGGTGAACACTTCAATTATCATGGATTACTCTTCTAGGAATTTGCAGTCTGGGAAACAGGGAAAGGAAACTCAAATAAAACTCAGTGGATTTCCTGAGATGGGAATTAAGTTGAGACCCCAGAGAGAAATAGTTCTGTTAAGGATGATAGGTTAAATTCTGCCATGCTCACCTCTTACAAAACTTAAAAGAGAAAAACCAAAAAGATAAAATCAATTTTAAATAACTTTACTATATCCCAGAACAGAATAAATCTAAGTATATGTGTATAAATAAAAAGTATCTAATATTCAGTAAGATAAAATTCACATAGCATCCAATAAAAAGTTTAGAGAGTCCAATAGGAATCAGGAAATATGATCCTGATTGGTAGAAAATGAATCAGTTGGAACCATACCAGGCTGGCATTAGATAGTAGAATTAGCAGACACAGAAATTAAAGCAATTGTTATAATTGGATCCTTAGATGTTAAAAAATTAAGTACAGACATGGAAAGTAATTTTGAATTTCTAGAGATCAGAAATACAATGGCTAAGATGATAAATGCATTGGTTGGAACAGATGTCTGATGGGACATTGCAGAATGAAAGATTAGAGGATTTGAATACATGGCGATGCAAACTACGCAAAAGCAGTGAGCAAATTATTTTTTGAAATTAAAAAAAAGAAATGTTTTAAAAATCAAACAGATTAACCTATGTGTAATTAAAGTCCCTAGAGGAATGGTATGTGGCAAAAATTATTGGAAGAAGTATAAGCTAAAATCATTCCAAGTTAAATTTATAACAACAAGGTTAGCAACAAAGATTCATGAACCTCCAGGAAACTGAAGCAGAGAAATAAGAAAACCACAACAAGGCACATCATAGTCTTCAATGGCTTGCAATCAATTGAAATGAAAAAATTATAAAGACCTTAAAAGAAAAAAATCAATAATATATAAAGAAATAATAAGGATTAGAGTAGATTTTTCATCAGAAACAATGATGATGACAAGAAAGTAAAACAACAGTTCAAAATATTGAGCCAAGCAAGAATTTTTGTGAATGTAGACAAGCTTAATCCAAAATCTAGGTGAATGGGAAAAGGAGCTAGAAAAGAGGAAATCATTTTGAAAAAGAACATAAACTACTTCATCAACCGTTTAACATTTTCTGAAAAAAAATGAAGTAAATATTATAGGAGTTTATCCTTCATTGAGAATTATTTTAGCAGGCAACCAATATAGGGCAGAGATGTCTGTATCTCAAGAATTAATAGTATTCAAAGGTGTACTTTTAAAAGAGTTATTTATTTTGTTACACTCTTTTCTTAGGAGTACTTCTGGGTTGAACTGAAAACTTAGCTGTTCAGCAGAGTCTTTCATTAGCTGAAGTTTAGTTTCTCTAGCTCTGAGATTACTGAAGGTTACTTCAGCATCTCAGTTTTTAAGTTACTGGTTTTGCTTCTTCAGAACAAAATACAAAATAATAAAAATAATACATAATACAAAAGAATACCAAGATCCAGGACCACTTCCTTTGATTTCTTTATTCTTCCAGATCTTGGTCAAGTAGATTTCTACTACTTTGATAATTCTCCAGCAACTTCAAGCTTTTTTTTTTTTTTAATTTTCTGATTGTTATTGGCATGAGGAATATTCCTGGTACTTCATTGTTGCCAGAAGTAGAATATACTTGATGGATTTCTCATTCTTCTGACTTTAGAAAATAAAGTATATCCTGATTAACATTAGAAAAAAATTGAAATAATCAATATTTACATTAATTTTCTTTCAACTTTCTTCAGAAACAGAAATTCCTCTTTATTCCTTTATTTTAGTTCACTTTTTACATTCTCCACTCCTCCACTCTCTCCTCTCTCAGCTTGCTTCTTCCTCCTCTAATTTGTCTTCCTTTAATCACTTGCTAAATCTTTACTTAGCAGAAGATACAAAAAAAAACTCATTCTCACTGAGTTCCAAATATTGATTACACAGTTGCCTCTTGACATAGAATATTCAATGTTAGAGTTCTTTTACTCTATCTCCTACATTAATTTCTTATAGGGCTAGGGAATATGAGTGCACCTGAACTTCCTTCTAGAACTTCTTTTGTTGTCTTAGGAAAACTTAGTGATTATCTGGGATATTTTCTTAAGTAACATGAGTTCCTTGCAGGTAAAATAAAAAGCACAATGAAGCAAAATGTAGCAACATATGTGCCTTTATGTATGGTAATGTCTCTCTGTATAGTAGAATGATTTTTCTACAAGGTGTCTCTTGTGCAATTGTTTCCTACTTCTTGGTTTTCTGTTAAGAAAGATCATTTCAAAGACAAAACTACTGGGAAAATACTTGCAGAAAAGAACTAATAGAAGAAGTAGAAGGCATATTATTTATTTGTTTGTGATACTAAGCAGCTAATATACTCCTATGCTGTGTTCTTGAACTCTTGCTTCTGGGGAGTGGGAAACTAATAAACATTGGAAAAACAAATCCAATGTAACTCATTCATGGAGATGAATACTGGGGTAGGATGCATTCCACTTTTTATATTTCAATATACAAAGACAGAATAAATTGGGAGAATAGCAGATTGATGTGTACATTCTGGGAAAACTATAAGAGGAAGGATGATTGCATGGGATCTTGAAACAGTAATGGGAGTTTGACAGATGGAGGTGGGAGAGAAGTAGTGTGAACTGTATTCTACAAACAGACATCCACATAAGCAAAAATTGAGAAATCAGGAAATGCATAATAGGAAAAAAAAACTGGTCTGAAATCTGACAAGGCTAGTGGACAGTATAGAGGCTATGACAGGCAGAAAATATTGGCTGGCCAATTTGTATAAGTTAAACTTATTACTGACAGAAGAGTTTTGTTTCTGTATACACAATAGGGATCTGCTGAAAAATTTTGACCAACAAATGGGATACTAAATACATAGTTACATCAGGCAATGATTTCTTCATGGGATGAGGATAAAGGATAACTCCAGGGGTAACATACAAAATATAGTGTGTATATGTATTAATCATGTTTACTGTTAAGAAATTTAGGATAGTATTTATCTTATGCAATCAATAATAATGAAGTCATAGAGGCACTAGGAAAAATTTTCAACACAAAACTCTTATTGCTCATTTGAATGCAGAAACTGATTTCAAGAGGACTTGGTTCTGAGGAATAATCTGAATAAAACAATCCAGACCAAAGCTTCAATTGAGGATCATGGCAGTCTTCTTTAGATTCTTTCCTTTATGACAGTACAAGATAGTCAATTATAAAGTTTGGCTGCTTATTTATAGTAATGGAGAGGATTAAATGCCCACACATTGAATTAAATAGTCTATTTACAGAGGAAAGATTTTGTGTGAGCCCTGAGTTGTATGACAGATCTATGTGAGCTTATATTAAAACTAGGGAGAAACAAATGAGGAATAGAAAATGGTAGAATCACAAAATAATGTACCAAACATGGGTATATTCCTGACAATTCATGAGAGGCATTTTGGTAAGAGCTGAAATTGTCATAAAAGATATTTGTTTGTATATGCTGGTTATTTTGCTCTCTGAGGGGAAATGTATCATACTGGGTGCTGTAAATGGGGCCAAGTTTAGATTTGCTAGAAAGTTTATTATCATGTAATCTATTTTTTTAATATTTGTTTTTTAGTTGTGGGTGGACACACAATATTTTTATTTCATTTTTTTTACATGTTTTCTTTTTTTTTTTTTAATGTGGTAAACCCAGTGCCTCTCATGGGCTAGGCAAGCACTCCACCACTGAGCCACAACCCCAGCCCCACATAATCTATTCTTTGAGAACAAAAACAATCAATCAATAGATTTTAGTCATACTAAAACTATGGACAGGCAATTTCTTTTTTGGTGTCTAACAACTGAATATGTATGTAAAATATTGATTCACTTGTGTTTTTCTTCGTTTTCTCTCACAGCAGCAGTTACATATGGGCTCTATGACAGTGATATTAATAAAATAGTGAAGTTAAACCTCTCTCTATATAAGAGCCCTATGAGCTGATTACTCACACCTAAGCTTACTCTTCTCCTAACTTGGAGCTTGCCAGGCTTAAAAATCTGTAGGTACTGAGCAGAGCAAATGGGATACTTAATAGAAAAAAAATTTCAGAGAATTTGGTTATGTGTGAGTAATCAAATACTCTAGGTTGTCCAATTAGTCCCAGTTTGTACTCTTTATTCTAGACAAATATTAATAGGTCACATTTTCACTCCTAAAAGTGCCCTAGTCCATATACTGCCACTTTTTAGATGCAGACAATCACATAGTCACACATTGATTTTTGTCCTTAATTGAAGAATCACTTGCTTTTCCACAGGGGAAGTATACTCCATGATATGTTTAAAGTCATGTTAGATCTTAAAGGTCAGACACTATATCTTGTTCACTGCATTCTTTTTGTTGATACTTGTAAGGCTTCAGACGTGGCTGGTGCACATAAAGTGCACAAGATTGAAGACTACAGCAACAAGATTGTGAATAAACTTGAAGGGAAGAAATGGATTCCTGACAAAACATGCCATGAAGAACAGCAGTAACAAAGGGTCAAAGGGTAATTGGAATCTACTGAAATGTGAAATAGGTTATCTCTTCTGGTTCAGTATTAAGGTATATTTCCAGCATGTTGCCTCATCTTTTCCCTTGATTCTAAAATTCTATCTCAAATCTGAGGAGTGTCTGGTACAAAGGCTTTTATCTTCTCCAAATGGTTAGATAAGCATCTATCTTACTCAATTTACTATATCTATTAATCATCACAATTAATGCTGTTAATATGTTTGCTCATTTACTCTGTGAGCTCTCTTTGAAAGTGTCTGATGTTGTTTACAGGATGCAGAACTATTTTAATGTTCGATACTAGGTTTTATTATATGTCATTTCAGATTTTGAGATTGGACATTTAATTACATGTAGCAAATATAGTATCTTTCATCCCCAGATTTCCAGCAATATATTTAAATAAAATTTAGAGCATAAATTTTAATCACTGAGAAAAACACAAGAAATTGGTCTTCCAAAAGAGAACTCTATGAAGAGATATTGGTGAAGGTGTCTATAACAACCAATATTTGACCTGTACACAAATAAAGCAACGATAATATTCTAGTATCTGTGTTTAACTAGTGGATAGAACGAAAAAAGAGATTTTTAAAAAATATCATCAATCATCCTAGGCTTGTTCCAAATCGACTTGTTCCATGTTTTAGGATGGCAGTAACTAAACCTACTTATATGAAGATGAGCTGCACAGTCTCTTCTTTCTTTTAAGAAAAGATGGAGAAAATATTTTGAAGGCATCGATGGATCAAAATAGTTTCTGTGGATTGCTTTGCCTGCCTCAGTCATTGGTATAATGATCACTTAAAGATTTGGGGCATGGAGTAGAGATGTGTCCATTAGTTACATACACTTCCTAATACCTGTTTTAAGTCTTCTTGTGAATGAATTAATGTATTCATTTGATCCTCAAAGAAGCAGATGTCAGGACAAAATTAAATATGCAAGACTTATAATGGGAAGCCCTTCTGAGGATGAAAGGAAGAAGGAATAGGCACAGTCAAGGAAAGATTTTCTACAGGCATACAGTCTGAAGGAAGGAGGTCATGTATAGAGATGAAGTCTTGGCCGAGAGAATGGGTATTCCCGTGAACAGTGTCTCCCATCTGCGCAGATGTGTTTTGTTCAGAGATTTACCCTCCATGCTTTGGTTCAGTCATTGGCTGGGAGAAGTTTGGGATAGATAGAATTATCAAAAATACCTGTTGGATCCCAAAATTTAGGTAAATATGGGGTATCAGGTAGCTATTTTCTGCACAGTAGAGTCTCTCTTGAGGAATATCTTCATGGTTGACAGCCCAAGTTCCCACATGTAATTTTCCACCTAATGATTTCTTCAGTTCTCATTCTTGGTTAAAATTCCAAGGAAATAAAAATTCAGATATCCTTAACTTTTCCCATCCACATATTCTCTTAGAAAAATGGAAAAACAACTAAAAAAGACCCATCCCTAAATTCAAAGGTATCATTAAGATATTAAAAAGTCTAAGCTATAAAAAATTTGAGAAATAGTGTATGATTTTTGAATGATCCTTAAAGACCCTAAGTTCTCCACGGTGAACTTGCAAATTCTTGGCCTCCATCTATTCCTTACCACCCCTCTTATTTAATCCCAATTATCTACTGAAATACTGTTCACCTGTGACTCAGTCTTCCTGCCACGGTATCCTTCCCAGTTGCCCCACATTAGTGAACAATACTAGGGAGGAAGAAAAAAAAAACTGAACCTTGATTGACCTTCCTCAATTTATCCCATAAAGTCGTTAAACTTCTTACTCCTCCAAATCCTCATCTAGAAGAAGTCATTCTCACATAGCAATGTTTGAATAAAGGCCTTAGCCACTGGTTTCCCTTCTTCACTATCCACTACTGTGCTGACCCTCTTTCAGTGTCTGTCTTTCCTCATTCCTTTTTGTGTCTGATTCAAAAATACCCTTCCTATTTCTGGCTGCATTGCTAGTGGACAAAATGTGTGTGTGTGTTTTTTTTTAAACTTCTTGGAATTTTACAATTTAACAACTTATTTCCCCCCACCATAGGAAGATTTATCTCATCTTTATGAAGTCCTTCTAAAATGCATGGATAAGCATTTGGAAACTGGCTTTGGTTTGAGAAAACAGTGTGTCCAGAGGAGCTACCTGTGACAAGTCCATTCCTCAAACACACTTACAGCCAACAGGACTGAGAAACCACCTGATGCTTTCAGGGTTAGGTGAGTGATGGAGAAAGCGTTTTGTTGGTTTCTCTTGGAGATTTCTTAAAGAGTTAAAAGCTTGCAGTTTCTTTACATTTTTTTTTGTAAGAAAAATCAAGTACAAAAAAATGTAGTGACATAGTTGGATGAGGGGTAGAATAACTCAAAGAATCTTCTTTTATGCATTCTATGTGTCTATTCCTATTCCCAGATTCGGATGAAGAAGAATATCTAAAATTCATAGCATTCTATTATACTTATTTGTAGTAAATAAAATGTTTGGATGGAAAAATTAGACTTGACATTTTGGATTCTTTTAACCACTGAATCATATAGCAGCTTGGAGGTAGGACCCCTGGGTTTTTGCATAGCTTCATTAATAGCTTCCTGGGTTTGCAGATTTTAATCACAGAACATTGCTTGGACTGCTTACAGGATTCCATTTACCAAATGGAACATAAAGTACCAGCAGCAAGATTTCAGAAACTGGGCAGGTTCTGGCAGGATCAATTCAAGGATGCAGGTGTTGCTGGGGCACTAGACAGGCTGTTGGATGAGGAATTTAGAAAGCAGACCAAAATAAAATAGAAACCCAGTTATGTGAACTAGAAGCAGATGGAGAGGCATTCAGGTTCAACAATTGGCCAGGAAATGCCAACAATACAGCCTTGGATGTTGACAGGAGTAATTTTTTGGAAATTTGTGCCTCCAATGGAAGAAACTGTGTTGAACAAAAGAAGAAAGAAAATAAAGAGGAGAGGAACCCACTGTAATTTCTGGGCTATAGAACAATAATTACTTAATTTTCAAGCACACCCATGTTATGAACTGTACTAAGGACTTCACATTCATTTATGCCTTAGTTTCATTTCAAATCTTTTTTTTTGAAAAAAAAATTTTTTAATCTTTTTTTTTATTGATTGTTCAAAACATGACAGAGCTCATGATATATCATCTTTCATACATTAGACTCAATTGGGTTTTGAACTCCCATTTTTACCCCAAATACAGATTGCAGAATCACATCTGTTACATATTCACATTATTACATAATGGCATATTAGTGACTGTTGTATTCTTCTACCTTTCCTATCCCCTACTATCCCCCCTCCCCTCCCCTCCCCTCCCATCTTCCCTCTCTACCTCCTCTGCTGTTGTTCAATTCTCTCCCCTTTTTCCCCCTCCCCCTTGCCCCTCATAACCTCTTATAATTTTGTGTATCATTGAAGGTCTCCTACCATTTCCATATGCTTTCCCTTCTCTCTCCCTTTCTCTCCCCCCATTCGTCTTTGTTTACTGTTAGTCTTTTCCTCATGCTCTTCCTTCCTGTTCTGTTCTTAGTTGCTCTCTTTATATCAAAGAAGACATTTGGCATTTGTTTTTTAGGGCTTGGCTAGCTTCACTTAGCATAATCTGCTCTAATGCCATCCATTTCCCTGCAAATTCTATGATTTTGTCATTTCTTAGTGCTGCATAATACTCCATTGTGTATAGATGCCACATTTTTTTTATTCATTCATCTATTGAAGGGCATCTAGGTTGGTTCCACAGTCTAGCTATTGTGAATTGTGCCGCTATAATCATTGATGTGGCCGTATCCCTATAGTGCGCTCTTTTAAGGTCCTAAGGGAATAGTCCGAGAAGGGCGATAGCTGGGTCAAATGGTGGATCCATTCCCAGCTTTAACCAAATTATTTAATAATCACTCCAATTGGCTCATGTCTTTCAGCCAGTAACATTTGTTCATGAAAACTTATTTTTTTAATTTTCATTTTTTTATTAGTTGCTCAAGACAATACAATGATCTTGACATATCATACATTTGATTCAACTAGGGTATGAATTCTCATTTTTCCATGTGTACAGATTGTAGTATCACATTGGTTATACATCCATGTGTATACATACAGCAATCCTAGTGTCAGTTGTATTCTGCTGCCCTCCCTATCCCCACTCCCCTCCCTTCCCCTCCCCTCCCATCACTATTCTCTACCCATTCTACTGTGACACTTGAGTTAAATTTTTGAGTTAAATATTGTTAGTCCCGTTTCATGGGGGAGATTTCCGGTGTGTTGTGTTTCAAAAAACAATCTCTAGCATCAAATCATCTGTGTTTAAATCCTGATTATCATTTCCAAGTTGTGGATCTTGAGCTAGTTAATTAACCACTTATTGGGTTGCTATAAAGATTAAAAGAGTTGTCATATTTTAAATATCTAGAATAGAATGCATTGAGCTCCTAGTAACAGTAATTATCTTACACTGGAATCCACAGCTCAGAGTTTCACCTGACCAGATAAGTCTGTGATTCCTCCTCTCCCATACCTCACTGTGTTATTTTAACCTGTGTCATATACACCTGTCATGTGTACAGAAGTCATGACATGATGACAGCTGAATAACATGGATTATCATTCCTGGCACAGTGTACTAACTCTATAAAGAGTTTGGGGTTCAGGTGTCTGAACTTTAAAGAGAGACCAAATGGGCAGGTGGAGATGGCACAGATGATATACAACCGTTAACCCATGTGTGATTCCATTGCACTTATATTAGCACTACCAAAACAAGCCCTATCTATTACCTGGCCCTGGTATTTTAATCTATTCAATGCTTTAGTGCTATTTATTTTGTGAGAGTTGTGTATTAAAGGAGTGTTTGTGACCATTAGGGTAATCGCTAATTTCCTTAACTGTTTAGGAAAAGTACTCAGAAATAGTTCAAACGGAAATTGCAACTTTAAATGCTTTACAGCAGCTGGGAAGATAACATAATTAGAAATTGCCAGATATAAGAAACACTAGGAAATCAGCAGCTTGTTAGGTAGGCTCTGAGAATATAGGTACCTTATATAAATGGACAATTCTTCCATGTAGGAATGAGAGGTGGGGTTCTCAACTGTCAAGTCCTATTTTTTTTACTTGAAATTTCTTGATTTTCTTAGATGTTTAATCAAATTAAAGAAAGATATTCTGTAAATCAAACAAAACGTATCAGTAGGATTTTGTCTTTTGCTACTTGTCCCCTAGGGGGAAATGGAAGAGAGTCATAGAATAGAACATAAAAGCTTTAAATTGCTAAGGTTTATTTAACAGCCCTGATTGATTCCTAAAAAAAAAAAAAATACTAGAACTTTATTTGAGACTTGATAAACAATGACTTAGTTTAATTCCTTTTTTTGGGGGGGTGTACCAGGGTTTGAACTCAAGTTTAACCATTAGGAAACATCTCCAGCCCTTTTTAAATATTTTATTTAGAGACGGTCTCACTGAGTTGCTAAGTGCCTTGCTAAGTTGCTGAGGCTGGCTTTGAACTTGTGATCCTCCTGCCTCAGCCTCCCGGGCCACTGGGTTTACAAGTGTGTGCCACTGCACCCGGATCTTGTAGTTGACTTCAAAATAATGATTATATACCTATTTCATGCCTATCCCTCTTCAAGATGTCACTAATATAACAGAACAAAATTCCAAGTATATATGCATTACATTCTATAATAGGAATACAGAAAAAAAAATATAAATAATCAATGTAGTGTATTTTTTTCCTTAGAGAAGAATACAACAGAGTAAGGAGGTATGGAATGCTAGAAATAGCATGAACAAGGTGATGAACAGAGAAGGCATCACTGTAAAATGAAATCTGAACTGAGACTTGAAGGACCTAAGGGAGTCAGCAATGCAAATTCTGGAGGAAGAGAATTCTGAGCAAAGGGAACCCACCAATCTAGACAAAGTCTGGATTCTTATTCAAGGCACAGCAGAGACCAATTGTTTCTTTTCATATTACACATTGATATAGAACATTAGCAATGAATGTGTTCAAAAACTGTCTTGATTCACAAAGGAAATTAGTAAAGATTTTAGATGATTAATGAACATTGACAAAGGGTGTCAAAATTCCACACTGTGATCCTCATTAATCTTTTTTTACCAAGTTGATGCAAAGTTTACTCTAATTAAAAAGAAGAAAATACAATATATTCCTGGGCAGATGGTTCATGGGTCACTTTCCTCTATTGAATTCTCCTATTTAGGAAAGACTATATTATAGTATCCCTCACTTATAATTCAGGAATTCCATATTTTCATCCTTCTAACCATCAATATAGCTGTAGTAATAAGATAATAATAAGGTGACCATATTCTCTAAGGAGAAATACCCAGTTCAGACATTCCCTTTTAGGTCTTCACCTGTAAAAGACATAGTACAAGGTCTTCAACAGCAGAGTGGCAGTGGTTTATCAATGTTCTCAATGGTAATCTTCCCCCACTGACTTTGCCCCACAGCACATGAGGCAAAAGAACTGGCTGGGCAAGTACCGCCTGTGTCTGTGAATGTTGTTCACATATGAACTGAGCATTAGACTTATATTCTTCAGCACTGGTTTCAGTCAAGAAGAGCTAAACTTTCAGCCACACGGAAGGTAGCCCATTCTTCTTATTATCTGTGGCTTTGGACATAATTGAGAAACACTGATCATTTATTTGTGGGTCACCACATCTGTATTCTGAGACTCCCCACAGTGGGATCTGATCATTCAAATTTGAAACTTATTAGAACTTGGGTCTGAGAATAGAAAGCTGACTTCAAATCACATACTTCAAACCTATATTTGATGCTTGTGAAGAAAAAGCTTGTCTATGAATCTGTACTAACTGAAAATGCGTGATGTCTCTTCTGGCCTAAATGATATATCAACTCAGTATACATTTTCCAAAAGAGTCCAGTGAGTTGTGTAAGACAGACAATTTTAGATGGCCTGAAATGGTGCTTCCTTCCTGAGCTAAAAAACCCCAATGGAACCAACTGCCCTCCTCTACACTCTTCAGAAATGTTATTTGGTAGGGGAAGACTTAAGCTTGGGGAGGGTATAATCAGGATACATAATGCTGAAAGGGGGTAATAAATTGTTGAATCAGAGAGGATGGTACTCTAAAGTAATCCTTGCAGTGTTTGTACTAGTAAGATCATAAGAAGTTGCTTTTGTTTTAACTTCTGTTATTATTTGATCCAAATTCTTTATTATATATTCAGGTTGCAGTGGCTCGGAAAAGCATAGGCCATATGTATAAGTGAGATTGAAAGCAAGATGACATCTGCTGCAGTCAGCAATAAAATTGCCTTGATATTTGGAGAAAATATTGTAGGAAAAAAAGTGAAGTAATAATTTAAAGTCTATTCACCAAGTCAATCTCTGGATTTAAATAACAGAAACAGCTTGAGGAAAAATTGCTCTTAGAGCGCAGGCAACACTCTGGTCAAGTGGAGGTACCGCAGGCCATTAGAATTATTAATTTGTTCTTAATTCAATAATCCATTATTAATTCAGGATTTCATAATTTCATTCATTTATTATCCAACATTCAGTTCTTATCTATGGAATGCTTATTACTGACATTTTGAGAGAAGAAGACAGAATCCTGTTTATGGGAAAGAAAATTTAACCTTGGCTATAATGTGAACGGAATTTATAGGATATATACACTGTAGACAGGTTGAAAGAAACCTTCTCTGGGTCCTTTAGGAAGCTTAAGACCTCGGAAAGAAAAAAAGTTTGAAGAATAAAGAAGATGACATGTGAAACATTTGGTAATTATTAAAATACAAAAACTGTTTTCTAAATAAGCGACCTAGCCATAAATCACATAGCCGGTTATGGCAGAGTTTGGAAGACATATAGCTAGGTTTAGATTAGGACTCAACTAGGGGAGATTGTATCTGCCTCCAGTAGGGGAAATTTGACGATATATGGAGACATTTTCCATTATCACAACTTGGAGCATGCAGGTGGCTTCCAGTGATCAGAAACTGGAGATGCCACTTAACAACCTAATAATGCACTGATTGGTTTCCCAAGCTGAACAATCTAGGCCTACCTGCCAATAGTCCAAGATGAAGAGAAACCCTAATCTAAAGTGAGAATGTAGAAAAATGGGATGGATATAGTAGAATCAGAGCAAGCAGGAGTAAAGAGAGAATAGAAAGAAGTTCTGGGCCACACAATGACAGTCTGTTCCTCATTCATTTCTGATGGTGAAAATGAAATATGTGAAATAAATGCGTAACTTACCGTGGGCCACCATTTCCATGGAAACTGACCTTGTGCAAAATGTTCAAATTCTTGTTCCCTAATTCCAAACCAGACAAGAAGAGTAAGTTATTTCACCTCAAACTGAAGGTATTCATCCACTGAGAACCAGGCTTTCCAGGTATGGATAGCAGGTGAACTTCAGGGTTACCACCTATGGCCTTCTTAGGTCCACAGACAAGCCCAGGGGAGTGGAAGAATAGCAACTGTGCCATTCCAACAGGATTTAGCTGAGTCCCATGACAAGTGACAGACATGGCTTGAGAAAAGAGGAGGTATCATTTTAGAAGTACAAATGCCCCAGAGAGCAACAGATTCACTTCACCTGGATTACAGAATGACACTAGTTGTCTGTCCGGAATCGAGCGTGACCTAAATTTACCTGTTATATTAGGTACCCCAGGAGGAACGACCATCCGGTTTTCTGTTTTATGATATAATTCAACAGTCTTATCAAGAATTGGTAAGCTATTGGCATAGCTATCATTGAGGGTTCCTATAAATCACAGTACTAAAAGTCAACACACTATGGAATATGCACCTAAGTGTCAACAAACCATCATTTTACAAAGTCAAAATATCTTGCTTAGGTTTGACTTGTCTTATTATGAAGTGCCATTTTCTTGGCAAGTGAAGAATTCACATAAAGGAGTCTTTCCTAAGAATAACTATCAATGCAATGATTTTACTATTCCTCAGAATTCAGGCCAAAATTCTCAATGGGCCTGTAACTTTCAAGAGTTTGAAGGCTCTTGAAAGTTTCTAGAAGATACCAAAGTAGTTGTAGTGAATTTGAATGTTGAGGTTAAAAACAGATTAAAGCTTTAGTTTTAAATAATTAAACAAAACTGAGAACTTATTCCTACACTGGGACAGGACTTTGTTTATTTCTGAAATTTGAGGAGGAGTGTACGTTTTTCCTGACTCTTCCTTCTTCTTTCTTTGGCATCTAGGGTTCTTCCCCCCTGCTATGTGCCAGCCTTGGATAGAACTTTTACTGCCCTAAATTGTATTTACTTCTCAGAATTCCTGAGCCTTGATACTAGGTTCTCTGTGGGAGCTCGATAAATATTCATTGATGGGGATGGTAATGAATACTAGATTTTTTTGGCTCTCTGCTTTCTGACTTTAATCCAGCCATTTCCTTCTCTCTTCCCTGGGGGAACTGGCAATCTGTTTAAAGCACGTTTGCACTTTGGAATCAGGAGGAGAAGCCAGCATAATTATTAGCTTCCAGTGATTCCCAGACTGTCAGTTAATTCTCAGGTCTTGCTGTTTTCTGTACTCTACACACAGAGCTAAATTTATATAAAAATGAATTAGGTACTACCCTGAAATATTTATTTGGCAGAGGAAAAAATGGAAGACTCTTTTCTCTCAATATAACATGCTCCAAACACACCACTGTACAGTGTCCTGAAATTCTATTATTGTCCAGCCATTCAGTGGTCTATTAACTGCCCATTCTGTATAAAGTTTTTCAGGTGGTGTTGAGTGAGGCTGGGAACTTGAATGAGCAAATAGTATGGCTGAGTCTTAATTCTGCCAACAATGACCTGTGATGATTTCAGAAATGTCCTTTCATGACTTTGGGACTCACTTTACTAATGTAGGAAGTGATGAGGCTAGAAAAGAACATGTCTGTTTTCCTTCATCTCAGGTAAGTTAAAATAAAATTTAAAATTACTCTCTTGCACATAAAAAAAATTTACTTATGTTAAAGATATCATTTACCTCATTATATGAATGAGGGAGGGCATGAGATTCTTTAAGCAGACATAGGAAGATCAGAGAAAAGACATTTATTTGAAAATCATGACAAAAAAATTGCTTGTCTGTATACAGGACTGCCTTTCATTGTGCTCAGGTATATATCAATGTAGAAAGTTGTAAATACCTCCCATAATATCAGAATTAAATGTGTTTTAGACAAAAGCATTGTTTTCTGTTAAAGCATATATTTTCTTCTTTGTTACAGTTCGGGTCCTAAGTTGTGTGTGGTCATAGTGTTACTCAAGATTTATTAGCCATTAATACTTCTCTTAAAATTCTGCTTCTGTTGGGCTGGGGATGTGGCTCAAGCGGTAGCGCGCTCGCCTGGCATGCGTGCGGCCCGGGTTCGATCCTCAGCACCACATACCAACAAAGATGTTGTGTCCGCCGAGAACTAAAAAATAAATATTAAAAAAAATTCTCTCTCTCTCTCTCTCTCTCCCCCTCTCTCACTCTCTCTTAAAAAAAAAAATTCTGCTTCTGTTGATTTCTCCATGGTCTCAGAGTCCAGGTCTATGGCTCAGTATATTGGATACTTAGCAATTTACTCTTTGTTCTCTGACCTAGTATTAACTACATGATACCTAGGAAGTTATACATAAACTTTCTATCAAATTGCATTTCTCTAGTTCATTAAGGTTGCTTCTCATCATTTGAGGAAGAATCCCACTCTATTCCAAAATACAGGGTTTCCTTATGCAAGATGTCTTCACTTTGTCTAGCATCAGAGATAATCAGAAGTTGGATCAATTCCTGCTTGTGACATTTTAATGAAGCATATGCCCAGGTAAGACAGGTCAAATCAATTTGTCCTTGCCTTTCACTAACCCTTATTAACACCTTCTCCTCCTTGACAACTCATTTTGGCTCTGAACTCTTTTCTATACTTTCTTTTTTGATTTAAAGAAGTTTTTAACCCCTTCTTCCTTTCTTTTCTCCCCTCCTTTATAATTTCACCAAAATCAGCATTTGGAAAAAGATAAAACTCTAAATCAGGGTAAATCTTACCATTATCCATTAGTAAAATTCTAAAGCAAACAGATAAGATTTATGATAAAAATTTTACATGACTTTGGTGTAATGAGGTATGTGTGCTGGGGCTGGTGGTAGTTGGGTTTTGATTATTATTACTCTTTTAGAAAAGCATTGCTGGTGGGACTGCAAATTGGTGCGGCCAATTTGGAAAGCAGTTTGGAGATTCCTGGGAAAGATGGGAATGGAACCACCATTTGACCCTGCAATTGCCCTTCTCGGACTATTCCCTGAAGACCTTAAAAGAGCATGCTACACGGATACTGCCACATCGATGTTCATAGCAGCACAATTCACAATAGCTAGACTGTGGAACCAACCCAGATGCCCTTCAATAGATGAATGGATAAAAAAAAATGTGGCATCTATACACAATGGAGTACTATGCAGCAATAAAAAATGACAAAATCATAGAATTTTCAGGGAAACGGATGGCACTAGAGGAGATTATGCTTAGTGAAGCTAGCCAATCCCTAAAAAACAAATACCAAATGTCTTCTTTGATATAATGAGAGCAACTATGAACAGAGCAGGGAGGAAGAGTAGGAAGAAAAGAGTAACATTAAACAGAGACATGAGATGGGAGGGAAAGGGAGAGAAAAGGGAAATTGCATGGAAATGAAGGGAGACCCTCATTGCTATACAAAATTACATATAAGAGGTTGTGAGGGGAATGGGAAAATAAACAAGGAGAGAAATGAATTACAGTAGATGGGGTAGAGAGAGAAGATGGGAGGGGAGGGGAGGGGGGATAGTAGGGGATAGGAAAGGTAGCAGAATACAACAATTACTAATAGGGCATTATGTAAAATTGTGGATGTGTAACCGATGTGATTCTGCAATCTGCATTTGGGGTAAAATTGGGGGTTCATAACCCACTTCAATCTAATGTATGAAATATGATATGTCAAGAGCTTTGTAATGTTGTGAACAACCAATAAAAAAAATATTGGAATGCAAAAAAAAAAAAAGAAAAGAAAAGCATCATAATTGTATGCTGTCCCCTGCTCCCAAAGATAACTTTCAAGAAGTTAATGAAAAAGTTGGTCATTGGGTTAGAAGTGCTAATATTACATTTTAAATGTATATAGATAAATACTTCTAGTAGTTCTTGTTTTGATGGATACAGGACCTAATAATGGTTGGCTTCCAGATTTTAATTCATTTTTTAAAATCTTATTTTTCTCTGAAAGTATAAGTGAGGGATTTTTATTTCAAAGTTGATTTCTAATTTAGTTTTTAGACCAGAGTTGGCTGGTATACTTACTTTTTATCACATGAGAGAACACTGCCAACACAATTGTGCTTCAAGGAGAATTTTACTGGACCAAAACCCAAAATAATTTAACCTGAATGGATAACACACTGGTTAATCCTCATCTCATGGGTGTGTTTGTATATTTGGTCACAATATAATTTCAATAACTGAGCTTTTTTCTTCAGTGAAATATTATAGAAAAGTGTCAATAAGTTTAATTTAAGCAAATTTGGAATAATGCAAAATTTGAATTAATAAAAACCTGGAATAACAAAATATTTTAAAGAATCTTTTACTGCAATATATATTAGCTGTAACTTAGAATGACGGTGAGAATATATTTACTATGAATGAGAAAAGAAATATATTCTTCTTACCCATTCCACATTCATAATTGAGGCTCTTATAACAAAAAGCAGATTGACCAGTGAAAAGTATAGGGATTTATTTAAGTTTTATGTAACCCACATATTTTTATAAAGACATTTTGATGCAAAAGGATGGATAAATGTGTATATTTAATGGTTTCTTTGATGAAGAAGTAGATATTAGTGGAGAAATATGATTGGATGAAAAGAAGTTTGATCTAATTTCTATAAACTTGGGAGAACGTGGCAAGGCCTATTTTTTTTTTTCAGATTTTTCTCTATGTACCTGTGTTTGCAGAGATAAAAATGTACCTTTCTTCCTCCCAGGTATAGGGTGGAACTATGCTTTGGATGTAGTTTGTCTCCCAAATGTTCATATATATTGGAGCGGTGATGAGAACTTTAAGAGATGGAGACTAAAGGGAGGTGACACGGTCAGGGGAACACCAATTTAGAAGAGATTAAGACCCTTGTCATTGTAATGGATTAGCTTGTGGGGTCTGATTAATCACTATGAGAACTGCTTAACATGAAATGGACCAGCCTCCCTTGTCAATTCTTTCTCGTGTGCATGCCTCCTCTTTGCACATGCCAGTTTCCCTTTATGCTTTATTCACCTTCCATGTTGTGATATAGTATAAGGCTGGAAGCTGAGCAGATATTGATGTCATGCTCTCGAACTTCCCTGGATCTGAAAATATGAGCCAAAATAGACTTTTTTTTTTTTAACTTACGATGTATGCAATCTGAAGTCTTTTGTGATAGCAGGACAAAACAGAATAAGGAGAATTTTCTACTCAGGAGAAATTATACCTGAAAATGTCAAAGTGGTTGTGGGAAAGATTACAAAAGTTTAAAGGAGCTGGCTAAAACAGTTCTACCTTACCATGAATAGAGAATTAATAAGGGTTTGGGGAGTATGGAGAAGCCTCAGATGATAAAAAGACTAGGGATAGTTTGGAATTTCCCTGACATTGGCAAAGTGGTCATCGTGAGAATAGTGATGGAAAGATGGGCAGTAAGGGCGATGTTGATAAGGTTTCCGATGGACTAAGACAAAGACTAGGCACACTCATGTGAGGATCTTCTGAACTTATTCAAGGAAGAACAGGAGAGGAAGATCAAATAATGACCTTGCTAGGTGTTATGACCTGAATCAAGGGAAAAGGATTCAGGAAAGGTGAGATTTACCTTTCTGCTTCTACATTTTTTTCAAATGCCAAGGTGCCATATTATGGGATAGCATGTCCTGAATCCATCAACTGCAATCGATAAATTCACAAAATATAGCATCTTATCAATGAGGTATTTTCAAGGTATCAAATGTGCTTTAAAGTTTATCTTTGTAAAAATATTTACATATTTTCTTTAAAAGGATTTTGGTGTTTATTGTCTAAGTAGGTCTGCCTATATTTGCTACAAATCTCTGTAATATGTCTTACACACTGTGAATATATAGAAACTACAAAAAAAGAAGCCACAAAGTAACAGAAAATTTATTGACTAGTGAACATGTGTCAGTATGTTTGGAAAATTTCTAAATGTATGCATTAATGGCCATAACAAATATATGAAGTAGACATTTTATTATCTCTGTTTTATATGTAACAAAAAGATAAGGGAAGGAGAGTTAAGTAATTTTTCCAAGGTTTAATTGCAAATAAATATTTAAATCACATTTGAACCAAAGAAGACTGACCCTTTACCCAGTTCTCTTGAATGTTAGGCTGCTCTGCCTTTGAGTAAATGGTTTGATATATTAATGGTTGATAACTCAATAAACATGAAGAGAAGGATTTAGTACTTATCTACTGCATCCATTGCACCCTGCTAGATGATCTCTATGAATCATCATTTTATCTTTACTTCAAACATTCAATATAGGTATTATTCTCCTCATTTTTCAAATGAAGAAAATGATTCAGAAGCAGCTTAATTAACAGCACAGGTGGCCAAGCTGGGAAGCTGGAGAGTAAGTCCTCCTGCATTTCTGTGCATGCTAATGCCCTCATTGTTTCTCTTTTACTGCTTTGCCTTTGAAAATTTTATTTCAAATTTATGTGGCCATAGGTAGAAAAAAAAAAGAACAATTAAGCTACTTATTACCTACCTCCTACCTGAAACTACAAGGATAAAGTACAATACTTATTGGAAAGAAAGTCATTATGAAACATGGCTATAAAAACCTTATACCTTTACTTCTAGGCACATTTCAAAGGCCAAAGAGTTGCATGGAAGAACTAAGTCACAAAGTGACCTAAATGCCCTGGAAGGATTTATTTTCTTGCCAGGCCTTCTCCTCCCCTTGCTTCCTGAATGCAAGGAGGTGAGCAGTTTTCCTCTGCCATACCCTTCTACCACGTCCTGCTTCAGCCCAGGCCCAAAGCAATGGAGCTGGCCAAACGTGCATTGAAACCATAAGCCAACATAAATCTTTCCTCCTCTTGTTCTTGTAAAATATTTGGGTCATAGAGAGTAAAAATTGACTAACATGAGATGCAATATCTACAACATGTGCGAGTCAGTAAAAGCATAAACTCCAGCAGCTCATGTCTCCTGCTGCCTTATATGCCTGGTAAAATTATTTGACCCACTTAATCCTGTAGGTGCTGTCTCTTTTATCATTTTTCTACTGGGGAAGTGATGAATAGGATATTTTAGACATTTGATTTTTCCAGAACTCTTTGTGTTCAGATATTAAAGGCTCTTTGCATTCTCACTGGCTTAGACTATTATAAGAAAACTGAAATGCTCTGTGATTCTAAGCATGAGTATTTGTTATCATTTTATAGTGGCCTTTTTGCATGTCAAAGAAGAGGAAACAAAGATTAAAGAACTGTTTAAATTTGCATTTAATGTCTCACACCTTTGTGCTTTAAGTCCTGTTAAAACAGGATTTTCTTTCTTCACTGCCCATCTTTAGCAGCAACTACTTTATTATTATATGTTAGTATATATTAAAATATTATGTGATATTATATAGCAGTTAAAGTAAACTTTTTGAAAGTTTATGGGTCATGAATTGGGGCAACTATAGAATAGTACATAATAAAGAAAACCTAAAATATAAAATTAAATCTCTCTCTTAAAAGCACCTTAGTTATCCTCACATCCTTTCTCTCCAGGCTATTTCCCACCATGTTACTAGATTTCATCTTACCTTCTTCCCTCACATATCAGTCAAAACCTTTCATGTCCTCATTAACACATTAGGTATAGAGTTATCTATTTCCAGATCCAGCCAACAATCTCATTATTTGCACGTTTAAAATTCACTGAGCTCTTTTACTAAGATAATAATCTGTTTTAGTTCAGAATACAAATCCATCTAAGGAACCTGTCAGCAAGGGCATAAAAATAAGATATATAGTTTTATTTAATACATTCTATACTGTGGGCAGAGCAAGGTACAGGGTCGTGGATGTCAGATAGGGTTCTTCCTGTTACACCTGTGACGTACATACACTGTATACAACGGGTTTTACAAGATCTCCCAATTGTCTTAGGATTTCCATCTAATACTGGCCACAACCCTTATTCCTTTCTTACTCGGCAAATTTCAAAGGCCCAGGAGCTGCATGTGAATTATGAAAGCTCCATGAGGTTCAGACAAACTTTGAACTCCAAGTGGCAGGGAACAGAATTGAAAATTTCACAAAACCACCTTTATTCTCAGGGTCAGCTCAGCAGGGACCTAGCAGTATAGAACAGGTGAGAATGAAGGCTAATCAAGAAAAGAAATCCTTTCAAACAACAACATGAGTCAGAAAAGCCAGGATTCATGACCAGGAATACTAGTCAGGTCGGTTCTTATTTTAACCAAAGCTCTGCCTTTGGTTTTCCATGGTGCTCCTTTCCAGTTCAGAGGAATGCTCCACTACAGACTTCTTTCTTACGTCTCATACATAAATCAGCAAGACAAAAATAGATGCTTCTTCCAAAGTGAGAGCAAAATAAAAGTCAAGGCTACAGTGATCTTTCTCCACTCCTTTCCTTCTTATATTAAGATTTAGCCGACTGTGAGGACCCAAATTATTCAAGCATAAGTGCAGACAGAAATTGTAAAAGAAAAAAAAATTCTATGAGACTGTTATTTAAAACCTAAGGTTAGTCAGTATTTTGATGGAAATGTAACTCCTTTTGTTCTCTTTTTTGAAAAAAATTATAGAAAGTTTTAGAGAATGTAACCATATTATGTCTGTCTTGAAAGAAGACAAACCATGCTTTTACTATAAGTCCTAGGCTATTATGGATATAAGAGGAAACTAAAGACATTTTTTTAATTGTGTCTATGGATAAAATAGTCCCTGAAGATTAGGGGTGCAATTTATAAAGGAGAGTAGCAGATGTATGTCTCCAGTAAGAAGAACTTCTAGCAAATTCTATCTTTTCATCTCTGTACATATCTCAAACATTTTTCATTTAATTTCAAGTTTTCAGCTTGCAGGTAAAGACAGCATATTCTTCCAATAACTACCAACATCTCCTTGATGCCACTCCTTATTCTTCAGAAAGACATGGAGGAGCTTTGATGTCATGTAGAATATAAGTTTCCTTTTATGAGACTGTCTTTCAGGCTTTCAGATACAGAACATTCATTTAATAAAGACTGACTAATGTGGCCACTCTGGAGTCAACTAATGCGTACGACTTCATATTAATTAAGCTGAATTATTTTATCCTCATATTTAATAACTCTAAATTTTGGCAGAGTGTATCTTTACATTTTAGAGCTACAAATACCATTGCAGAATTTATTATAAAATATCACTATAACTTTTAGCTTTGTATTATTGAGGCTGGAAAAAGTAGGAAAGACTATTACCGTATCTTAGTACAAAAGTATAGAACCTTAGAAACGGAAAACTGAGACATTCACTTCACCTTGCACCCTCTTTTTCATGACATTACTAGGAACTCATGAGAAATATTGGGAATAGTGAGTAGCCAGGATTGTCTTTCATGGTGAAAGCTGGGTAAAAGGAACAGGAGGTGCAGTGGAGAAACATAAGACCTTGTTGGATTCTTCCTCTCTACATCTACCTGGAAGAAAAGTCTTTTACAGTTGGTGGGAAGGCAGTAAATACGGTCAGACTTGTGTACAGATAAATACATACCAAAAATGAGGAAAGGAAACAGAAAATACCTCTTTTCTCGGAGAAGGATCAGAAAAACATACTTGAGCCAGATCAATAAATATCCCATTCCGTTGAAGGCAAGGCCATGATCACTGAGAAAGACCAACCCTGAGACTCATGAACACATCATCTGCCTAAGACTGAGGCTGAGAAGCAAAACCAATACAATATATTGCTTAGGTAGGAGCAAGAGCATGAGCTTTAAAAAATACTATCTGTGATACAGGCAAAGGGAGATTTTTATGCTTTTATTAGTACATTATGGTTATGCCCAACATTTGGGTTCATTTTGACAAAATCATACATGCATGGAATTTAATTTTTCCATTTCACTCCCCAGTTATCCTCCTTTTCCTCCTTTCCTCTGTTCCCCTTGCTCTACTCTACTAGTCTGCCTTCCACTCATTTATTTATTTTCTAGATATGCATAAATATGGAAGTCACTGTGGTGTATTTATATATGCATGTAGTGTCATTCTGTCAAATTCATTTTCTCCTCTTTCTTCTCTCTTCTCCCTCCTGCTCAATCTTCTTTTATTCCACAGATCTTCCCACTATCTTTTTGAGACTTGCCTCCAACTCCTTTACTCACCTTACTTTGTTCATGCTGCATATGAGAGAAAACAGTTGATTTTCTGAGTCTGACCTATTTCACTTTGCATGATGTTCTCCAGTTCCATCCCTTTGCTGAAAAATGGCATAATGTTATTCTTGTTTATGCCTGAGTAAAATGCCATTGTATATATGTACTACATTTTCTTAGTCATTTGTCTATTGACAGGCACCTGGACAGTTTGAATAACTTGGTTATCATAAATTGTGCTGCTATAAACATTGATGTGACTGTGTCATGATAGTAGCTCACTTTAGATCTTTTGGATAAATACTCAGGAGTGGGATTGCTGGGACACTTGGTGGATCCATTTCTGATATTTTGAGGAGTCGCCATATTGCTTTACAGATTTGTGGTACTAATTTGCAGTCCCACCAAAAATTTATGAGTATACCTTTACTCCCACATCCTCACCATAATTTTTTTATTATTTTTATTCTTGATAATTGCCATTCTGACTAGAGTGAGATGAAATCTCAATGTAGTTTTGATTTGCATTTTGCTGATTGCAAGAGATATAGAACATTTCTTCACATATTTATTGGCTATTTGCTACAATTTTGTGGGCTCTATCCTCACATTCTTGATTGTTTCCTTTGCTGTAAAGAAGTTTTTAATTTCACGTCATCCCACTTGTTGATTCTTCATTCTATTTATTGATCTTTAAGTGTTATTTTAAGGAATTTGGTGCCTGTACCAATATATTGGGGTGTTGACATTATTTTTTTTTCTAGGAGTTGCAAAGTTTCTGTTCTAACTACCAGGCCTTTGATTCATTTTGGCTCCATTTTTTTGTGCATGATGAGAGATGAGACCTGGAGTGCAGATGTGCCTGTCTAACTAGTTTTTGGTGTCTTTCCTCTTGTTTGTATGGGATGACAATAAGGGGTACTCTCTCTCTCCTTGGTTTCCCACACCTAAATAATCCTAAGCACGATTTTCTCTGTGACTATTTCAATCACGCTGGACCAGCCATAGGCTCTGACCCACAATAGCTGATGGTAGGGTCAGGCTGGCAACTTTTACTAGTTCCCACTCTCACCCTCTGTTTACTGCCCCACAGCCATCTAAAAATGATTTTTACAGCCACAACTCTGTTTCTCACCATACTCTCTGCCAATCAGTTGAGCAATTTTAATCACATTTTAATCAACAACTTCCCAACTTCCCAGGGTCAGTTGAGATAAGCCTTACTTACTATTCTACAGGTTCCCAGAAACCAATTTTATTTCCTATACCTTTTTCTCTGTGTCTTTGCCCCCCTTGCCTCTCAGCAGTGGACTGGTATATCATGACTGTATTATTTTTATATTATATTTAATATTTCCAAATTTCTGTCTCTATGAATTTTTATTTTTGTCCAGTGTTGAATTTCAGTGTCACCCACTTTGCCAAAGAGCAGTCTTCCCATATTTTAAATCTTAAACTGTGGAACTGTTGGGGAGTGCTCTCTTCCTCTAATCTGCCATCTACTCTTTGAACCCAGATTTAAGTCAGGAATTGAATTTAAACATTTGAATTAAAACTTTTCTAACACCTACCCTAAACAGAAGATAATATAGGAATCTACTGGTGATGAACTGAGTAAAATTGTAATTACAAAAAAATAAAATTTATTTTAACTTTTTAAGATGTATTTATTCCTGCATATAAAGGACTCAAAGAAAAAGAGGTAAGCTAATTTATAGGAATAAATAAGGTAAAACCTAGCATCTACTGTCCTATAAGAGGAATTTGACTTTCTCACAAAAATTATGAAATATACAAATAAATAGATAGAATAACAATTCTGTCAAAAGAAATTTATCAATAGAATCAGAATAGATTATAACACTGGGATGGGATAATCAGACAGGATACAGAAGTAATGATTAATTTGGCAGAAACTCTAGCACAAAAGGTACATAGTATGAATGAAGAGATGAAAAATTTCAGTGGATATATAAGAATTTTTATAAAGAATTGAGTAAAATGGGCAAGGAGTAAAAATAGTAACAGGCTAAGAACACTTCAATAAACTCATTAATAGACTTGAAGGGTGAAAAAATGAAAGCGTGAAACTCATTCTAGGTCAACAGCTATCACATAAATTAATCACGAGAAGAAAAATGAGGAATAAAAATAAAATAGGGATTCTAAATTATGTGGGACAGTTTTATTTTTTTAACATATGTATAGTACCACACACACACTAAATATATCCTTAAAAAAACTCTTGAAAATTAAAGGCAAAGAAAAAGCATTAAAGGTAACCAGAGAAATATATCTTCCATATACAAAAATATGTATTTTACTAAAATATGAGTGCCTAAAGTAAAAAAGTATCATTTTGTATAAAATTTTACTAAAATATGAGTGCCTAAAGTAAAAAAGTATCATTTTGTATAACCTGTATAAAAAATAGCCCATGTAAAAATAAAATATGTTATGATTAAAATAAAATATATTTTGACAAAAATAGGAATAAACAGGTGGAGGAAGTGAGAGTCAACAGTTTATAATACCTTTATTCTACACTTAAATTACATAGTATTATTTGAAGGTATTATTATGAACATCTGAAGATTTATGATGTAAACACTATGGTAACCTATGAAAGTACTTTAAAAGCAAATATAAATATTAGACAACATTGGAAATAAAATTGAATTATTAAATCAAGTAGTTCTGTTTTTGGGAGGCTGGGGATGTGGCTCAAGTGGTAGTGTGCTCGCCTGGCATACATGCGGCCTGGGTTTGATCCTCAGCACCACATACAAATAAAGATGTTGTGTTTGCCAAAAAATTTAAAAAAAAAATTTAAAAAACTCCTCTCTCTCTCTCTCTCTCTTAAAAAAAGAAGTTCTGTTTTTAGGAAAATTAAGTAGATAGATGTATCCCCATTTCTAATGCCAAGTAAAAGTAAACACTTTGACGATATATACAAGTAATACATATAAGACTAAAACAATTGAGACAAAGAGGAAGAACTTATAAGGACCTTGGAACCCATGAAATAACATGGTGCTGAATTTGCTGATTCTTCTTTTTAACTCAGATATTCTAGACTTGAAGCTGAAGGAGTCAAGTGAAAACAAAAATTGGCACAGACAAAAAAAAAAAAAAAACAAACAAAAATCCCACAATTCCTGAATTCTTTAGTGAAAGGCCCAGAAAAATGGTAGTGTGGAGACAGAAAATCTTTAGACAATAACTTCTCTACTTCAGTGAAACTACAGAAAACTATGACCCCAACAGTACCCATGGCAAAGAAGTTTCAGTGGGAAACCCAGGCTTCCATCTTTATGAGTCTGGATTATGGTTTTCCAGATCTGCACTGGATGATATCAGAAAAGGATCAGTAAGAAGCTAGCACATTTGAGTATCAGTAGAGACCAACATGATGCAGGGAATTTGTCCATATCTGGCAGTAACAATGACCACACTCCATCAAAATGGAATTTTATCAGAGGAGGCCTAGAGAAGTATCTGGATTTTTTTTTTTTTTTACTTCCCAGCAGTAATGAATCCATTATAACTACAGCAGAAACTATGGGGAGCCAGATTTTTACTTGTAGTTAGAGGTAATTAGGAAACTTCCCATTCTCAGGTATCCAGTGTCCAGGTGGAGTTCTCAGGCTTTTATATTATCCTATGAGCAATGATATGGCAACCCCATTCTATTGCCACAGTGGTATCAAAAAAAGTGAGCTCACAGAGAAAATATAATAGTTTAAAAATACAATAGGGCCAATATTCAATTAAAAAATATCTTATACTTAAGAATCAGCAAGATCTAAAAGTGAGTGAAAAAGGAAACCAATAGATAAAAAATTGAGATGGCAGAAATGTTAAAATTATGTCAGGAAACTATTAAAGCAGCTATTAAAGATACTTCAATAAGCAATTACAAATACAGTTGAAACAACATTTTTTAAAAAATAGGAAATAATGGCTAAGAAGTAAAAAAAAAAATCACTGAAAGATTCAAGCTATAAAAAACCCAAATGAAAATTTTAGAACTAAAAATAAAATTCTAGTAATCTAAATAAAAAGCTTAGTAGATTGTTCCAATAGCAGAATACCAAAGAAAATGGAGGAATATAGAAAATAGAAATTAGTGAATCTGAAATGAGAGAGAGAGAGAGAGAGAGAGAGAGAGAGAGAGAGAGAAACATGAAATAAAATAAATAGAGCTTCAGAAACCTGTGGGACTATTAAAAATTCAAATAAGGCACATCATTGAAATAGGAGACAAGGAGAAAAAGTTTTAAACTGAAAAAATTATTTAAAAATAACTTCCTAAATTTTGAAAGAGAGATAAAATCAACAGATTGTGCATGAACCCCAAACAGGACAAACAAACAAAATAATCTACATGGAGACACATAATAGTCAAACTTTTGAAGACTAATGATAAACTAAAAATTCTTGAAAGGAGAAGACACACATTATACTTTCCAATAGAACAAAAACATTTATATGAAAGCAGAGTTCATGTCAGAAATTATGGAAGCCAGAAGAAAATTATAGAATATTTTTTAGGTCCTCAGAGAACCAGAGAAATTATTCTTCAAGAGTAAAAGGGAAATAAACAAGTTCTCAGGAACAATAGTTAAGATTACTCAGAAAGAATGGCTAAAGGAAGAACTACAAACATAAAGTAACTATGGAATATCAAGGAGGAGGAAGAGAGAACTTGAAAAACAAGGAAAAGAGAAAAGAAAAAGTGTATTTCTTTCTCTTGAGTTTTCTAGATGGTGCTGGTGTGTGAGGTTTGAAGCAAAAATTCCAACACTGTCCAATATGGCTCTAAATATATGTAAGAAAAAATATTTAAAACACTAAAGTATAAGTGGAGGAGAGTAAAGAGACATAGAGTAGGCTTCTAATACTTCACTAAAACTGGTAAGATCATCACAGCAGACTGTGATAAGTTATGTTTGATACTCAGATCAACCATTATAAGAGCTTTAAAAAGATATCAATAATCATCACAATGTAATTACATTTAAACAGATTTTTTTAAAAAAATGGTCAATGAACAGACAGTAAGCCATAAAAGAAAAATGATGAAACAAAAACAGAGAATAAACAGAAATTTAACATAAATAATCACTCTATAGAATAATTCCTTTCATGAGTTGATGGCGATTATACCAGGAAAGATAAGGAAACAAACTTGAACAATTTTAAAAAAATCAAATAATATGGTATATTTTGCTAGCCACAATGGAATCAAAACTAGAAAGAAATTAACAAAAATAACAAACTCAAGTGAAAATAATTGAACACTGAAAACAAAAACAAAAACCATTCTAATTTTTGATGAATGCAAAAGAAAGTTTAAAAAGATGTTCAAAAGTACCTAGAACTGAATGAAAATGAAAATTCAATATTTATACCTCAACCTGGCACACAGCTAAAACAGAACTAGGAATAGATTTCATAATGTTGAATATATACATTCAAAAACAGTAAAAGTTCAAATCTGTAATCTAGTCCTCCAAAGTTAGGAATAAAGTGAACAGAAAATGAAGGACAGGCAGAAGAAAGGAAATTATAAAAGTCAAAATAGATATAAATGAAATAAAAACAGACAAGATAGAAAATGTCAATGAAATAAAGAACTGGTTCTCTTAAAATGATTTTTAAATTGACTAATATTTAGTGTGATGACAAAGGCAAAAAAAAAAAAAAAGAGAGAGAGAGAGAGAGAAGACTTCAAAATCCATGTCAAAATGATGTAAGATGTATCACAATCCATCCTGCAGACACCGGAAGGATAATAAGGAAGTTCTACAAATGATTCTATAAACATAAATTTAACAAAAGATAAACTAGAGCAATTCTTCTAAAAGAAAAATAACTAGTACAACTCAGTCAAAATGAAATGGATCACTTAAGTAATCCTATAACTATTAAACACAGAAAATTAAAAAGGAAATAGAAGACCTGAAAAAAAATGCTGTCAATCTTATCTCCTTGACAGGTTATAGATCATTCCTCCCAACAATAGGAAAGTACACATTATTTTTAGGTGCTTATGAGACACACCTATACAGACAATATTCTGGGTCACAATGCAAAAACAAATAATTTGAAAGTGAAACCATTTTGATACATTAAAAACAATACAAGATAGAGTTCTGCTAAAATTATTAAAAATAGTTACAAATACCAGAAAAAATACATTGGAAAAGTATGGATTCAGTATCATTTATTTTTTGTCTGTAGGCTGTGTAGATATTGTCTTTGATTTGACTGAGTGGATTTTGAGAAAGTGTTTCAAATACTTTTAAAGGAAGAATAAATCATATTTTATGTAACATTAGCCAAACTGTTAAATTTTATAGAATGAAACTTATTTTAGACACAAGGGATAAAATGTCACAGAGTTGAGTTTGGGATTGTTAGAATTGTTCATGAAAAGTCCTACTTTAAGCTAAACAAAGCAAAATAAAAATGAATAAGCAACAACAGCAACCAACCCTCGCTAAGATCTCCCATTTATATGGACGTCATTTCAACAGTAATGATTTTAAGACTAAGTGCATTGAAGGATGCTGTTAGAATGGGGCTGTGTGATTTGGAGTTGGTGGTATTCCATTAGAGCAGCCCGAGCACTTACACTGCCCATGAACTCTAGCCACTTAGTGGAGACTAAGGAAAGAAAAGCTAATCATAGGTGACAGAAGCTGGAGGCTAAAATAATGCAGCCAATGGATAGGCTGGCCATCAAAAGGGCATATCCAGAAAACAGGTAGTAAACTGTGAGATCAACTTAAAGAACTTAGCCCAAAGTCAGCAGAAAGGAATAAAGAAATTGAATGAGAGACATACCTTAAGATATGGGCATTAGCACAACAAGAATGCCAAGATCACTGGTACTTAAAACAGTAAGGAGAAAACATTTGTATAAACTGTACCTGAGGATTTCCTGCAATTAAAGAAAAATAACTGTTACTCCAAATTTTCAACATTTATTTAATGCCAAACAGGACAAATAATGTGTATCTAGAGATGCTTTATATATAAACTATAAACAAATTGAAATTATGAAACACAGAAAAAACTGAGAACACCATTCAGCTACATTGGACTCCTAACTTCTGCATAGGATTGAATGTGAACTCAGGAAATCACATTTGTAAATATCTTAGGAGCATATCCCTCTTTTGTTGAAATTGCTTTTGTTTAGAAACCCCAAATTTAGATTTGAGAAAACTACTAAAACTACTAGCATTGTGGTCAGTTAATAAAACAACAATTTTTATTTGATATTAATTATAAGGTCAGCTGTGAGTAGTGTTAAATTTCAAGGCAAAGTGAAATACGTTTGAATTTACCATGTATGTGTATTCTACGCACAAGTATATAATTTTACCATGTATTGTAGTTTTGTATAAGAGGGTATAGGAAGAAATTTAATTATTTTTACTTCTATTTCAGAGAGGATAAATAATAGAAAACTCTCTGAAATCCATACTGCAAACATAAAAATAATCTGGGTAAGAATTTCTTAAAGTGTATCAGTGACCTGAACATTTAGCAGTAAATCCTATGAGGTCAGAGATGGCAAAGGGAAGAAGAATCCACACAAGTAAGCAGGACACTGAAGGAATTTCCCCCCTTGAGGAGGTGTGCTGAAACTGAGGATCACAGAGCTTTGATATTTCGTGGCCTAAGAGCTTGCAGAGTGCAGGAGGCAAGCCTAGAACTTTTCCAGTTGAAGAGTTCCAATAGAAACAAATTTGCTCTTGACATAATTTTTACTTGAAATATAGATATAGGTGAATTGGGAATTAACAAGGCATGACGTTTACTGCAAAGGATTGTTTAAATCAAAAACAATGCCTTTAGAGTAAGTAAAAAATATTTTCTCAGAAATAATTCATGATGACAAATTTAACCCACATATTAAATCTCTCTTTGCATAGGCATAGTACTCTAAAGGGCCCATGGGCAGGCGGGTGGTCATCCAGTGGTCTGTTAATGATTAGTTCCTTCACATTCCTGAGGAACGAAAAATATTCTCTGGAGGAATCCATCTTTGGCTGGGCAGTAGTTCTTTCTCACAGACTGATTCTAAGAGCTATGGCTTTTTCAGACAGAATGTCACAATCCAAAAAATAAAAATAAAAAAGGATACAATCCCAAGAACCAGCAGAGAGCAAATCTAATGCTCAAATCTACAGATATTATAATTATCAAGTTTAAAATCACATGATTTTTAAATATACATAAATTTAAAACTATTGATCATGAATATAGTCTGCCATCCATGTCCACAGGTTCCACATTTGTGAACTTAATATATTGAAAACATTTTTTTAAATTATGTCTGTATTGAACATGTATAGATCTTTTTCTTGTCATTATTCTCCAAATAATACAAAACTATAGACAGAGCATTTACATTATTTTTAGTTATTATAATCTATAGTTGATTTAAATTATAGGAAAGAATATATACAGTTTATGTGGAAATACTATGCCTTTTACACAAGCAACTTAGACAACTTCACATTTTGGCACTCACAGGCATCCTGGAACCAATCTCTTGCAATACCGAGAGACAATGAATAGGTAAAGATCAAAAAGCTAACAAGAAGAATAACAGGAATGAAAAATAAAAATGCAATGAACTAGATTAGTACCTAAATAATTAATGACTTGTAAGAAATATGGGGAAAATTTTTCGAAAGCAGCAGAGCAAAGCACAGATAAAATCTTTAAAGAAAAAATTAAGAAAACTGAGCAAAGTATACAGTTGGAGAAATATTGAATGAGAATTATCTTAGTCTGCTAAGGCTTCCAAGACAACATAATATAGACTGGGTGATTTCAGCCATAAAAATTCATTTCTTACATTTCTGGCTGCTGGATATCCAAGATTAAGTTTTTGGTAAATTTGGCATATAGGGAGGGTTTTCTCCCTAGCTTTCAGAGAATCACCTTCTCTCTTTGTCCTCACATAGAGAGGAGGTAGAGATAGAAGGACACACACACACACACACACACACACACACACACAGAGAACAACACATGGGTTTTATTGGTGTCTCTTCTTATAAGGGCACTAAACCCATCGTGAACTTGTCCTCAAGACTTCATCTAAACCAGTCTCTTCCCAAGTCCCCATCTTCACACACCATCACAGTGGGAATTGGAGCTTCACACACCATCACAATGGGAATTGGATTTTTGCAGGGGTGGAGTACACAGCTGAGTTCATAGCAAGAATTTTAAAGAATATATAAAAGACACTGGCCTCACAGATTTAGGAAGTCAAAAGTTCCAAATTAAAAAAAATTAAATGAAAATAATTGTCCTTTAAGGTATACCATAGTTAATAAACTCAACAAAGGAAAAAGATCTTTAAAATAGCTAAAGAAAATGGTAGACTTAAAGAAGGTAAAAATCAGATTGAAACCTTCCTTTGTAACAAAAATTGTAGAAATCAGGTAACTAAGAATAATGTTACTATGTTTTGAAAATATTCTTGTCGATCTAATATTCTATATATGACAAAAGAGGTTTTTTTTTTGGGGGGGCAACAAGGGCAAATGCAGGCTTTTCTGGATAAACGAGTTTTCTACCAATCAACAATTACTAGTGGAACTACTAAAGATATACTTCAGAAAGAAGGAAAGTAATTCCAGATAGAAGAAGCAGAAATTAATGACAAACCAATTGGTGAATATGTTATAAGACTGAACTAATTTTGACTGTGTTGAACAAAATAATAATGAATTTATTTTTATATTTTAAACATTATTAAATGATTTTATTTAAAAAGTCAATGCATATTCAAAACAACAAATAAAAGCAACAGCATGTACTTTTACATGAATAATAACATGTACTTATGCTAGAGATGAAGAACTCTGCAACCTTTGCAATATTTGAAAGCAAAAAAAAATGAACTTGTTGTGAGTTAAATGTCAAAAACTTAATGTAAAATATAATAGAAATGACTTCTATAACTTCCAAACTAGTGGTGAAAGATAAGAAAAGAACAAAATTAATGTATGAAAGTAAAGAGACCAAATATTAGTACAAGTAGCACAAAATGAAAGTGATAGTGATAAATCTGAATGTAGTAGTAGCACTACAAGAAGTGCAAATGAATTAAATGTTCTACTTAGAAAAGGTTTCAAAAAGAATTTTTAAATGCAAGGCTATAAGAAAAAAGATATAAAACTATGCAGAAAGTTGAAAGAAAATATTTCCATAAAATAGATAATCAAAGCTAACATAGATAACAATAACAATAAAAGATGATGAAGATTTTTCAGACAGAAGGTATCATTACCTTTTGGGAAAAGATAATCTCTCTAGACTGATACAGACTCCCAGGAAGATTACCGATTCCATACCTGTATTACAGCTATAAACAAGTAAAGCAAAAACTGACAGAACTAGAAAAGACCCATCTATTACCATAATGAAGACTTTAACATGCCTCTGTTATTAATTGATAGCTAAACTACGTAAAATGTGAACAAATATATAGGAGAGCTTAAAGGTACACTTAAAATAATGCTTAATCAGTTTTGCTCTGGGTAAAATAGTGAAAATCAAAGCAAGTGGACTTAATGTACCCATCATAAGTCTGGCAAGTAGAAAAAGCCATGGAACAACCTGCCATGTTGTCTACACTGGGGAACTACTGAAACAAGGACAGTAATTGTGTGCTATTTAAAAAATACTTAGGACTATTCCCATCTATCTCCCTATTTCAGTGTCACTGTTGACAAAAACTGGTACCATTGTGGACCACAGAGATATGGAGCACTTTTGGAGATACGTTCAGAGTATCCATTCCAGGGTATAGTCAATATTCTTTTTTGAACTTACAGTACCCTGGGAAATTTCTATTCTCAAGAATATGGAGGCTACTTCTGATGGGACTCAGAGTTGAACTCAGCAAGAGAGAAATAGTCTACTTTTATGGCATTTCCAATACAAAAACAAACCCTTGGCAACATCTCAGTTGCCTATGGCTGTGATTTCAGTTGGGCAAAATGGAGCCTGTCTAAGAATTGAAAAGGAAATCTTGGAAGACTAGATAATATCAGGGAACTTTGAAAAGCTCTGGCATATTCTAGGGGATATGAAAGTCTACTTGCAAGTGTAAGGCTATGTGCATGCAAAGGAAATATACGGGAGAAAAGGCACCAGCTATTCACTTTAGGCTGACTTCCAGGCCCATAGGAACAAGAGCTGATATCAAGGCTGTCTGTCATGCAAGCTGCCTACATAAAGCTTAAAGGTGTACCTTCTCACAAGGGTCTTCCTTAGCAAAGAGGGAAAGGCAAAGAGGGAAAGATGTACAGGCAAGTCACTGAAGGAAATTTTAATTAATTCAAATTGATTACTTAATTTAATTAATCAGAGTTAGTTATTGATGAATAAATTATACTGATTCCGATATGACCATTAGGAAGCAAACCTTAAAAAAATATTTTTTAAAAAAATCCACTAACAGGTAACTTCTTGCCACACACTGCATAAGACACAAAATCTAAATATTAATCTGGAAAAACTTTTAAACAAATAACACCAACAAGAAATGACAGCAACACAACAATAAAAGTGGAGAACTTTATTATCCTGTGGACTTATCCTATCTCAAGCATCCAGTTTTAAAAAAAATACTAGACTTCAAAAAAATAGAAATATACATGGAAAAATAAGAATTTAGCTGAATATCTGACTGAAGGGATCATAGATTTAGTGGCTTTAAATCCACTTTTAAAACATGTTAAAGGAAATAACATTAAAAGTTAAAAAGAAGCTGCAATTATGAATGCCCAAATATAGCTTTTCAGTAAAAACTTAAAAATTATAAGGAAGAATCAAACAGAATTTCTGAAGTTGAAAAATATAATAACAAGTAGAAAATTTGCTAGAGATATTCAACACTAAATTGAGCTGAGAGAAGAAAACAAAAGCCCCATTTTACCTCCAGACTCCTTCTATATATATATGCGTGTGTATATATATATGTATATACACACACTGATATACATATATAACCATATATATATCCATAGATATGGATGTTAAAAATATTAATATGTCTGTGGCTACATATTTATATATATATAAATATAACATAAATATGCCAACAACATAAAGATAGAGCATTATATATGATTATGATATATAATCTGAGGAATAGAAAGATCAATGAATGAAGAAAAATGACCAAAGCCTTGGAGATAATGTGAATACCAAAAGAAGAAGACAATGAGAAATGGACATAAAAACTTAGTTCTAGAGGGAAGGAAACTTGTGTTTAGAGACAATAAACTGCCCAAATTCCCATAGAAATTGATTGAAACCTTCTCTTTCCCATCTGTTGTTTTATATTCTGTCTATCCTAGTGTTGAGAGCCACAGCCAAAGGGGCCCCAGCAAACTTCCAGCTGCCAGCAAACTTCAGACTGCCAGCTGATGATTGGCTCACAGCGGCCCCAGCAACATCTAGCTGATTGGCTCCTCTGCGGTGATGTTCATTGGGCTGTTTCCCTGCCCTTCAGACTGCCAGCTGATGATTGGCTCACAGCAGCCCCAGCAACATCTAGCTGATTGGCTCCTCTGCGGTGATGTTCATTGGGCTGTTTCCCTGCCCTTCAGACTGCCAGCTGATGATTGGCTCACAGCGGACCCAGCAACATCTAGCTGATTGGCTCCTCCACGGAGCTGCTCATTGGGGGACTTCTTTGGCTCCGCCCATGCAACCCAGCCAATCAGCCTCAAGAGCAGGAGGATTGTGGGAGGTGGAGAGGTTTGTGTGGGGTGAGAGGCTTGGGGAAGCCGGTGGTGGCAGTTGGGCTCTGAGGGTTTTTTCCTGAGGAGCTGTTTTGTTTGGCGTTTGTAGTTCTAAAAATAAAGTTAGTTTCTTTTGACAAGTGGCTCCTGAATTGTGCCCAGCCAGACTGCAGCATTTGGTGGCTCGCACTGGGAGTGACTGAGGGTAAGTAAACTGCTCGCCCCTGAGGGCAGGGCGAGAGGATGGGTAGCCATTCTAAGTTTCCTCTTTTGTTTTGCTTCATTTTTGTTTTAACTTGCCTGTCCCTGGAGATGAGTGAGACAGAAGAAAAACCACTCACATCTGAGGAAAAACTATTTGCGTCTGAGGAACAGATAGGGAGAAAGGACGGATGCACATTTCAGGAGGATAGAAAGGCTGATATAATGATTTTGTGTTGTTCCATTTTTATTGCATTCTGTCTCGGTTTTGTTTGGCGTCATCTTGTTGGGTTGTATTATAGTAGAAATACGGGATCAGCAATTAGTAAAAAACAAACCGAAAGACTGTTAAGTAAATTGTTAGAGGAAGGAGGCATCCCAGTAAAATCAAGAGCAGTCAGGGCATACGTTGATATAATACAAAAATTTAGCCCATGGCTTTTTAAGGAGGAGTTGTTAAATATATCACAATGGAACCATCATGGTGAAGATTTTAAAAGAATAGAAAAGAACAACCCAGGGACTCTGCCAGTTGGCACATTGCCATTGTGGGTGTTGGTATCTGGTTTGCTTAGTCCAAAGCCTTCAGTTCAGACAAAGGTAGAGGAAGGAGAAGACATATTGATTCAAGTAAAAGAGAAGGTCTCTCAAGTTAGTCAGAAAGAGGAAAAGATTCAAGTAAAAGAGAAGGTCTTTCAAGCTAGTGAGACAGAAGAAGGAAGTTTAGAGCAGAAAAAGCCATCAGGGGAAAAGTTACAACAGGAGACTGCTAATAACACCTTTCTATCAGAGAGCGTAAGTGTCCAACCAACAGCACCACCTCTACAGGAGACTGCTACTAACAGCATTCTATCACCAGAGGGCATAAGTGTCCAATCAACAGCACCACCTCCATATGCTAGGAGACTCCCAACCCCCGCAGTTGATAGTTGGGATCCTGAGACAGGATCTCAAGTATGCCCTGTATTTGAGGTAGGAGGGCAGCGAATTTACCAGGGTTTAAATTTCAAAACAGTGAAGGAGCTAAAAGAGGCTGTAACAACCTATGGTCCTCAAGCACCCTTCACTGTAAGCTTGGTCGAATCCATTACCAACTTAAACATGACGCCAGCAGATTGGGCTAATATTTGTAAAGCTGTGCTACATGGAGGACAATACCTGTTATGGAAGGTTGCCAATGAGGAATTTTGCAAGAAGACAGCTAGGCGAAATGCAGCAGCTGGTTATTCTCAGAGAAATCTAGATATGTTGTTAGGAAAGGGACCTTATGAGGATCGGCAGCAACAAATTGCATATGATCCTGGTGTATATTTACAAATTGCTGTAGATGCAGTTAAGGCATGGAAGACTTTACAAGGACATGGAGGTTTACAAGGTCAATTATCTAAGATAATACAAGGAGCTAATGAACCTTACGCTGAATTTGTAGATAGGCTTATTCAAACAGCTACCAGAGTTTTTGGGAATACAGAACAAGCAATGCCATTAATAAAACAACTGGCTTATGACCAAGCGAATCGTTGGTGCAGAGATATCATTAGACCATGGAAACAGGAAGATTTAAACACATATACTAAATTATGTAGAGACATTAATGAACAAGAGCAAGTCATGGCAGCTGCAGTAAAACAGGCTTTAGGTGCCAGAGACATTAATGAACAAGGGCAAATTGTGGCAGCTGCAGTAAAACAGGCTTTATATACCAGGCCAAGAACATGCTACAATTGTCAACAAACAGGACATTTTAAAAGGAATTGCCCCATAGGAGGAGGGTTTAACAAAACTAGGTATCAAAGGAGTAGAATACCGGGTATTTGCCCACGATGCCGTAGAGGGAGACATTGGGCTAATGAATGCCGTTCTCAAACCACCATAGAGGGTACTCCATTACATTGGGCTAATGAATGCCGCAGTCTGGCTGGGCACAATTCAGGAGCCACTTGTCAAAAGAAACTAACTTTATTTTTAGAACTACAAACGCCAAACAAAATAGCTCCTCAGGAAAAAACCCTCAGAGCCCAACTGCCACCACCGGCTTCCCACAAGCCTCTCACCCCCACACAAACCTCACCACCTCCCACAATCCTCCTGCTCTTGAGGCTGATTGGCTGGGTCGTGTGGGCGGAGCCAAAGAAGTCCCCCAATGAGCAGCTCCGTGGAGGAGCCAATCAGCTAGATGTTGCTGGGTCCGCTGTGAGCCAATCATCAGCTGGCAGTCTGAAGGGGAGGGAAACAGCCCAATGAACATCACCGCAGAGAAGCCAATCAGCTAGATGTTGCTGGGTCCGCTGTGAGCCAATCATCAGCTGGCAGTCTGAAGTTTGCTGGCAGCTGGAAGTTTGCTGGGGCCCCTTTGGCTGTGGCTCTCAACATCCTAGAAAGAAGTGTGTAATGCTAGGATAAAGGTGCAGAAATGCCAAGAAGAGTGTGGGCGATAAATGGTCGTCAGTTACACGAGTAATTTTGTGACCTCCTTGCTCAGGGCAGATAAGCATATGGTGAGATCTGACACTGAGAGTAATAGCATAACTTGAAATGATGTAATATAGTGAGTATTATAATTTTCTACTGCTATGTTTCAATTTTGAGTTAAGTTTTGGTGAGACCAAAGAAGATCAAGAGAGATAGAGATTGGAAAAGGTTTTAAACTTTAACTATACTCACATTGCCTTAGGGAGAATACAATCACAGATATTCACTCAAAGGAAGTACAGGGGTCAATCATGAGGCAAAGGGAGAGAGGAATTCTGGGGAAGTTCCTCCAGTGTGTTTTACATAGAAAAGAAGAGGCAAACCAGGGCACACCCATTTAGGACTGGCCAATTTGAATAATTACATCAGGCTTTGGGACACAGAGCAGTCTTTATTTGTAGGGCATCTAACTCTGGGGTGATTAAAATAGATGCATAATGGCCTCATAGAACTGGTTGAGTGAAGTGGTTGGTGACGTAGCCTGAATCACACTCAAAAAGGGCATTAACCTGCCTTTATGCAGGACCTCAGAATTGGTTCAAGACAGCATTTAAAAGGGTATTACATATTAATTTAACCAATTACAACAAGTTTGTCAGCTTCATACAAGACAAATTTACATCTTACCATTTTATAGGTCAGAAGTTCAATGGTCTCAACTGATTCTTCTAATTAGAAATAAAGACGCTGGGCAACTGGCACCCCTTATTGGGAGCTGTGGGAAAAACTTGCTTCCAAGTTTACAGTGTTGGGTGGAGGCTTGGGAGAGGGGGGGACGGGGGGGGGGGGCGGGGGAGGGATCCCGATAGGTGGAAGAAGATGAAAGTCGCAGTTGGGATAGTAGATATTCTTTATTCAGAGGCAGCAGCAAACTTCACCCCCTGGCCTCCAGGCCCAGTCCTATTTTACCTCCAGACTCCTTCTATAGATATATGTGCATGTGTATATATATATATATATATATATATATATATATATATATATATATATATATATATCTCCATAGACATGGATGTTAAAGATATTAATATGTCTGTGGCTATATATATAAATATAACATAAATATGTAAATTTATATATATATATACATGCCAGACACAGAAGGCACATTACCAGAAGTTTATGTTTATGACTTTTAGTACACATGCTGAATCAGGGTGTTTATGACCTTGGCTACATACTAAAAACATCCTTCTGGAAATCTTGGCAAGGGACCCTAACTATATCCATCTTGGGCCTGCCCCATACACAGGTTCTTGCAAGAATTCATTTCTGTATTGTTGTAGGACTGAGGCCCTTATTTTTAGCTGACTGATGATCTGAGAGTCTTTTTTTTTTTTGGAAAATGGATCCCTTCCTCTATTTTAAAACCCCAAATGACACAAATCTTTCACATGCTTCAAATTTATTTGATTTTCGCTTCTGTATCTTCCCTTCTCTAATTCTAGCTAGAGAAAGTTCTCTGCTTTTAATGATATATTTTCATACTAGACCTACCCTAATAATCCAGGATTGCCTACTCATCTCAACATGTATAGCTTCAAGCTTATCTGCAAAATGCCTTTTGTCATGTAATGTTAACATGATTTTTGTAAATTTCAAGGATTAGGGTATAGGCATCTTTGGGGAGGTAATTATTCTGCTTATTATACTTAGATAAAGTTAATATCATTAATCTTAAAGTTAGTATCTGTAACATCCTTGTCTGTGGCTAGCATAAAATCTCAGTCTGCCATTCCACGAACAATGCACTTTTTCTAACCAGCAACCCATGTGTTTGGCTTTCTGCAACTCTCTAATAAACATCAAAGGAAGAACATCTCTGCGCAGGTGAGGCAGGAACACTGACCAATGAAGAAATTCAGATTGTAAACCATTAGCTTGTTTAGCTATTTGCTAAGTCAAAAAAATGCTTGTGTTTTTAAAATGCTTAAATGACCTGGGCACAGTGGCACATACCTGTAAAAAATTCTCAGCTATTTAGAAGGCTGAAGCCAGAAGATCAAGACCAGCCTCGTTAACTTAGTGAGACATCCCAAAATTAAAAATAAAAAATTATGGAGATTGTAGCTTAGTGATGAAATGATCATGGGTACAATCCCAGTAAACACCACCCACTTAGGAAAAAAAAAAGCTTAATTAAGAGGCTTAGGTAGTTTCTCATTTATGTTTCTGCATTATTTCTAAGAAGCCATTTTTGTATGTTTTTATTTTTGCTGAAATGCAAGTGAAACTGAAATTGAAAGTAAAATTGCAAACCTAAAATAAGCAATTGGTGATGAGGATGGTATGACATTGAGAACAATGTTAGCTAACTGGGCTTTGATATTTTTCCTTACTGAAGTCCTGATTGCTTGTCTCTATTTATTTGTGTAATTTTTCATCTTAATATATGAAAAAAGTTCATAATAGAAGAGAGCTGAAATGTCCTGATAGTATTAGAGCATTAAATATTTGAGGCTCAAAGATGAGCTTGATCCTGAGATGTAATACAGTAGTAGGAGATGGGTGATCTGGTGAGAAGCTCACTTGCCATTTCTCATTCACCTTGCAAATCATCACCTCTCTGGGCCTTCGTGTGTATGTTCTTTCACTTCTGGTACTACCAAGGAATACTGTTTTCTGAATGCTCAATATTTCAAATAACATAGCACATTCAAGTTAATGCACATAAGTCTTTATATGCAATAATTCATTTAACTATAATAACTATGAAGGTAGTAAATATTATTCCTGATTGAAAAACAAGCAAACTTGAGAAAACTAAAAATCAGTGAAGTTATGTAACATCATCCAAATCATGCAGGCAGAATTAAATCTTGTTCTGTTTAAATCTGAAGCAGTAAATATTGTCTTGAAAATCGTATGATAATTTTAACGGTTAGTTTACTGCCCCTTCATTGATACCAAAAATGGCAATAGAATGCAAGATAATAGGTTACTCTTAGGTAATTTCTTTAACTACAGAGCATAGAATCACAAATGTTTTATATTTGATATTAAACCTCTTGCCAAGAGTTTGATGTAGATCTAGGTTGAGGTGGCATTCTTCACATAAGAAAAGTCACCTGTCTCTCACAGGGTCTTTTGCTCACCTTCCTTTTATGCTACCTTGCCCCTAATGATTTTTAGGGTGCACTTGTAGGACTTACCCCCCATTTCCACAGGCTGCATGTTCTCAGTTGCTTGGACCCCTTGAAGTATCTCTTTACCTTCAGATTCCCCATGTGAATATCTGTTTGCCTCCAAAAAATCTGTATATGATGTTTGTTCACATTTATTTATCCAAGGATCAGAAATCATAAGGATTTTTAACCTGATTTTTTTTCTTATTCTAAACAAGATCTTTGAAATATGGTAAACACTTTTTACAAGCAAGATAATCACCCAGTTTGTTGCATCAAGTAGTCCTGTGTGATTTTCACTCTAAATACACTCTTTGTGTCAAGCAGTACTTGTGGAACAACAGCAATTTGGCCTCCCATACTCAGACTCTCAAACAAACAAAGCGAGAGTGTGCTTGACCACAAGTGCATGATCACTCTTTCTTTATTGGCAGAAATTGTGGTGCTTGAAAGTTATTGCCAGGAGCTTTGGAATTTTTATTGAGGATTCCAGGAAGGCAGAGGTTTCTGGGTAATATGTTAATTAGTAAAAAGAAATCTTTCCATTTTTCCAAAAAGTGACTTTTAATTTCATAAAAATGTCAGTAAGCCAGGAGCGTTCCATTTTTTTAATATTCATAGGATCTCTTTTCTTGATACTGCATAAGAAAATGAAGTGAACTCTGCTATTGTTAAGGAATGAATGCGTTTTCTTCCCCTTGTTTATGTATTATTTGGCAAAACTCACATTTTTTTTCCTTTTTATGGAGAGAAAGTCTGTTTCTTTGGAATGCTAGTCTATTTGCTAGCCCTATGTAGGCTGTTTGGGACCCATGTACTATTATTATACATCAGAATCAAAAAATGCAGTAACACACCCGGCATTTACCTTAAAAAAGGCCTTGAATCTTCTGTAAAGAAATGTTTTCTTAGACATAAAGCTCTATATATTTTAGAATATTTCTTATGTAATAATTGTTTCTTTATATCTCTTGGATAGTTAATGATAATGGCAATGTACTTAATAATGATGAAGTTATCTTAAATTACTTTAAAATTTAAAGACTGGGATCCATAGCATTTAGGATATTGTGCAATCTTGAAACAATTTCTCCTCTACTTCCAATTGTAGTAGAAACACGTGAATCTTAAACATGTCTCCGATTAGCCACAGTGATGGAACCAGGTTTTGGAACCAGGTTTGATAAGGAGGCCATTAGGCCAGTTGAGTGTAATTTCTAATGTACCATGGTTCCATTGATAAGTATTTGTAGCTATCCACCTTCACATTTGCCTATCTAGCTAACCCCCAAATCTGCCTACCACTGTTATTGCATTGGCTTTTCATGTAGAAATACACCAAGAAAAGCAGTTAAACTGTTTTTTGAACAATTGATTGTCTTAATTTCATCTATTTATATGTCATCTGGGATGTTAGAAGTCTTTAAAAGTATCTTTAAAATTATTATTCTGTTGATGCTTCCACATCATATCATATATGTGGGGTTATACATCTTTCAAAATGGAAGTAAACACATGTCAATTGTATTACAATTGGGTTCCATGTACAGGAGAATTACATACAGCATGGGCTACTCCTATGCAGTACCACATGTGTGGTTAGTAGGGGTGTTTAAAAGGCCCCCTGCTGTCAGAACAGTCTCTCTTAATCATGCCTACTTTTTATAAGTCCCATCTTCTGGAAGTACATTTTTAGGAGACAACTATGAAACATATCAGTGTGAATTCCATAGGAATGCCCTTGTAGTATCTATTAGGTCTTTGGAAGAGTAGGGAGTATAGTAAATATAGACCTTATACATTTAATGATCTCCTTACAATGTTTTGATAAACTACACACTGCGTATATGATCATGGTCCCTTAAGATTTTATTGCTGAGTGATGTCATAGGTGTTTTAGTTTGTACAAGTGTACATAATTATTGCACAATGACCTCATGTCTAATGACACATTTCTTAGAATGTATCCCCATTGATAAGTAAGGTATGACTGTATTTTCTTTTAAATAACATGAGAAATTAGGTTTTGCATGGTGCATCTGTTTCCCTTTCTTCTACCTCCCCAACCACTAATCTATTCTGTTACAGAGATTGAAATAACTCTAGTTAAAACTTGGCTTCATCATTATTAAGTACATTGCCATTATCATTAACTATACATTTTTTTCTTTCTTTCTTTTCTTTTCATTTTTTTTTTGGGGGGGGGGTGATACTACATACCTAAAGCAAACTCTTCTGTTAGCAAAATGGCAATTTACTGTGACAGTAAATCTTGACTTTGTCCAGCAGGGAGGGCTGTTGAGCAGCAGTGGTGGAGTGAAGCATGAATACTTTTGAAAGAGGCCAAAAGTCCCCTGTGGATTTCTAATAATTCCCTACTGTCATTCTGAATCCTTTGAAAAATCACTATATTTATTTCAAATGAATTCATCAAAAATTTTCAATGCTGCCAGCAACTGGATGCTAAAAATGTATGTCTTTTTTTTTTTTTTTTTTGTCTAGAATATTCTTCCTGACATGGATAACTCTGAATTCCGGGCTAGTGCCTATGCCTTCTTTTCATCTACACTCTATAGACAGATTCCCTGTCTGTCTCTCTTTCTTTGGGGGTCTTTGATCCTCTACATTACAATAGTACTGTGTCACTAGATAGCAAATTTTATTTATTGGATTTTCTTCTTTGGTTTGTGTTTCTCCTCTAGTACAGAGGTTATGTCATTTTCACTTGATTCTGGTTTTTATTGATATGATATGTGATTGATAAATGTTGAGAGAAAGCCAAGAGAGTGATCTTTGACGATGAAGCCAGGAAAAGTCAAGGGGGAGATGTTGCTGACGGAGGTCATCATCCAGAGGAATACCACAGGAAGGGTACTGAATTGGTAAGGTAGACACTGAAGACTTGAGGAAAAACAAAGTTCATGTAACAAAGGAAAGTTTGCCAACTTAATTTTCCTCAGGACTTGTCTACAAGTAGGAACAATTTATTTTTGCTCAAGGCCACATGTCTGGCGTGTTAGCTTTGTGCCTCTGTGACCAAAAGCCTGACAAGAACAACTTAGAGGAGGAAAAGTTTATTTTGGGATCTGGGTCTCAAATGTTCATTCCATGGATGACTGACTAACCCCATTGCTCTTGGCCTAGGAACATCATGGTGAAAGGGTTGCAGTGGAAGAAAACTGCCCACCTCATGTCAGCCAGGACGCGGAAAACAAGCATCCAGGGACAAAATGTAAACCCCAAAAGTAATCATCCAGTGATGCATATTCTCCAGCCTAACTCCACCTGCTTGGAGTTACCGCCCAGTTAGTCCATTCAAATTGTTAATCCACTAAATGGATTAACGCTCTGATCAGGTTACAGCTCTCATAACCCAATCATTTATCCACTAAATGTTTCTGTGTTTACACAGGAGCTCTTGGGGGGACACCTCATATCCAAACCATGACACTTAGGAAGGCCATATGTCTAATGATTTGCTGTTGTTGTGATGTCATTCCTAGTAATTTTTGAGAAGGGGTCTCTCATTTTCATTTTACCTTAGGGCCTGCAAGTTATGTAATTATTGCCTCATTTACCTTCCTAGAACCTTTCAGAGTCTCACATAATCATAGCACTCAACAGCTAAGATCTTGACCAAAACCTGCATTAAAGTATAGCAGACAGGCATGTTTTCAGCCCATCAGCAACATCTGCTTGTGCCACCTGACCAGCTTATCCCAAACAGCATGCTAACATCTGGAGGTGACATTGGGAGAGCGGTTGGTTTCCATTCTAATAGTCTGTGGTAAGGATCTAAGGAAGCAGATTTTTTCTTTTGCCCTTAAAATGAAACCTATTCTGGAAGACCTTTGGCAAGAAATGAGAGGAATGAAACTTGGTTAAGAAAAACAATTACACGGAAATTCTAGGTGGGCTTTTAGTTGTTCTGCTCTGCTAATGGCTGAATTGGTGCATTTTGTCACGCTGCAGCAAGAGTAAATCTATTAAACAGTTTAGAACCACCAGTGTTTAAATTCTAGTCCTATCCCTTAATAGGTGTGTAACCTTAGGAAGGTTCTGTAACCTCTAAGTATTAATGTCTGTAGTTGTACATGGAAATGGAATAATATGTATGGGGCTCAGGTTTGTTGTGAAGATTGTATAAGCTAACATATGGAACATTCATCAGAACATTGTGCATGTGAATGTTATGGTTTAGATGTGGTGCCCCCCAAAACTCACATGTGAGAAATGCAAGAAGGTTTGGAGGAGAAATTATAGCCTTAACCTTATCAGTGAATGGATCACAGATGCGATTAACTGAGTGGTAAATGGAGGCAGGTGGGATGTGACTGAAAGAAGTATTTCATTGGGGGGCGTGGCTATGGGGTATATATTTTGTAACTGGAGAGTGGAGCCTCTCTGCTTCCTGATTGTCACGTGGGCTGTTTCCCTCTGGCCATACTCTCCCGCCATGATGTTCTGCCTCACTTTCAGCCTCAAGGAATGGAGCCAGCCTTTTGGGGACTAAGACTTCTGATACTGTGAGCCCACAAATAAACTTTTTCTCATCTACAGTTGTTCTGGTTGGGTCTTTAAGTCATAGCAGTGAAAAAAAACGGACTAAAACAGTGAGCATGTAAAAGTAGCTGAATTAATATAGAACAAAAAGTGGCTAGGCTCCTCAAGCTTTGTTGGGAAGAGTTCAAAATGAATTTTCAATAGGGAAGGAGGAGGAAGGGGAATAATAAATGTATTGGCATGTACAGATCTAATCCAATGTATATTTCTTTGTGTATGTGCTTTAGCAGTTTGTAATATTCCTGCAAAATAGCAAGGGCTTCTACTGCACATGACAGCAATGCTGGGAGTCAGGCCGTTGATGGTTCTAAATGTTCTAAAACACTTTTTAAAATGTTATATTCCCTCTGGTGTTTCCTCATTGACTTAGAGCTAGGAATGAGGTGAGGTCTCAAGATTCTCCTGGGAGCAAGTGGAAATTAAACAGCCATCTGGTATTTTCAGGGGCATTTGGGGGCTCTCTATTACTCTTTCACATCCCCACACACCAGCTCAACACGCAGAGGTACTTGTACAAACATGCCAAACCTCAGCAAAATTATGAATTTGACAGAAACTATCTTCTTAGTGCTCTATCTTCATTTTTAAATTTTTTTTATTCTCAAGAAGTTAATTTATTCCACAAACATAAGTACTTACTTGCAATAGGTATTAAGGATTCATAAGTTGGTCAGATAAGGTCTGCACCCCATCTGGCTGGAGAAAATACGTGGATATATGATTTAAATACAGTAGGTTGTTAATGATTCTGAAAGTACTATGTAAAAAGTGACCAGGATATAGAGAAAGAAAAGAGTAATAAGAAACCAGTTTGGAGAGAAACATTGCTGCAAGATACTTCTCTGAGGAGGTATGACTTGAACCAACACCTAAAGGATGAAAATCTTTTTTTTTCCTCTGTGCAAAGTAAAAAAAAAAAAGTGCATGCCCAGTAGAAGGAACAGCAAGTTCATTATTCCAGAAGCAGAAAATGAAATTGAAAAGAAGTAAATGATGCTAGATTGTGGTGAGACATAGGACAAATCAGGTACAGGGGAAATAGAATGATTATGGACATTAGGGCCATAGTAAAAGTGTTGGATTTAAATTTAAGAGGAGTACAAGCCATTGAGGACCTTTGTCCAGGGGAGTTACATTTATTTACATTTTATAAAGAAATCATTCATTGCTGTGCGCAGTGAATACTAGGAAGTTACAAAAATGGAACAAAAGAAATCAGCAATCATCCGTGCAACAGATGATAGTAATTTGCAAGGGTGGTGACATAAAAATGAAGATAAACTGTTAGATTCAAGAAGTATCGGGAAGGTGGAACTAATTTGGTGATAGATTATGTGTGGGGATGCAGGGAAAGGGAGAAATCAAGGATACGATCTATATGTTTTGCTTGAGCAGTGAAAGGATAATGGTGTTATCAATATTCTGTCCAAATATATTCAGAAAAGAACTGGATTAAAATTGTATTTGGTTAGTAAAGTTGTTTTGTTATTTTTTAGAAGTGCTAGGTGCACTTTTGCAAATAGGATCAACTGAGAAGAGTTCAAAGTGTTTTGTCTTTGGAAGCCTTTAATTCTATGAGGCAATGAAGACCTAAGTTAATATCATCCGTACAGGACTTTTGATGTTTGCATAATTTTTCTTATTGATTTAACTTGAACTCAACAGCATGTGCATTCCCACCTGTTTAGCCTCTCACTTCATGAAGGTTCTATTCCCCATTCCTTTCTTTGTTGCTGTTGGTAGCATAGTGTGTACCAGTCCCAAACCCATGGCATGCCTGGAGTAGATGTCAGAGCGTACAGGAAGAAAAGTAGTTAGATGGAGTTGTATGGAGGGAGAAAGAAGGAGGCGACAGTGTTGGACTACCTCTTCAGCATAGTCAAGATATGTAATAATATTATTAAGATGTATGCTACAATGAAACTTCAATTCTTAGGAAAAAAAACCCCCAGACATTTGTTTGTTGAGTTTTCATCCTATGTTTTCTTGTCCCTTTTAAGTCTTACTTTCCTATAAAGTCTACCTTGAAGGATTCTTTATTTCTGATTTTCCCTTAAATGATGAAATTCTTTTGTGTGCCATTCATAGACACTTCACTGTTCACTCTCACTTACTGGATCTTAATGATCAGCTACATAGTAACTAATCACAAACCTCCTTTTAAAACAAGCCCAATCACTGGACAATGTCTGATGGACTGTCAAATAAAAATATTTTTGAGTAAGCTTTTTTATTCTCCAATTTTTTTAGAACTGATAAAAATTTTCTAGAAACAGAGTCATCTATAATTCTGAGATAATTTTTAATCACGGTTTTAAGAAATGCAGCATTCTTTAAAAATCTTCTGATATGTTTTTCAATTCTTGATCTGATTTTATTCATTTTTAGTTATTTTAGTAAACTGTATTTCAGTAAACATTTTAAATATTAACTATTTCTCCCACTCATGATATCAACTTACTCAGAGATTATATATCCCTATCCTCTTAATGTCAGATTTGGCTGTCAAATATGATATAATGCACTTTTTACCTGAAGCTGTAAGAAATATTTTGTGGATTTCCCTCCTCTCCAGTCCTTCTGCCATGACAAAGGTGTACCCCAGGATGCATATAGAGTGAGGAAGATCTAGAGTCCCAGATGAACTTCTATGGGGAAAAATATGAGCTACAAAAAAAAAAAAAACTCTTTGATTTTGTAAGATACTGAGAATTTTTATCATTGTTACATACACTAATTTATTTTAATAGTTCATTCTTAAAATCAATTATTCATTTCTTGGGAAACTCAAAACAGTTGTTTTAGATAGTTCTTTCATCAATTAGCAGAAATTAGCCCAAACACTATACAATATCTTTTGGGATATTTAAGTATGTATGATGATTTTTGTGGATGATATGAACATTTATGATGATTTGGGAATATTATCAAGATATCAAGATCTAAGAGAAGTTAGAAAGCTGTGGGGACATACTAAAATACATCTATAACCTGAGGTATGTAAAATGAAAAATGAAGATAATAACAGTATTTACTCCAAAGCAGCCAGGACGATTAAATGAAATTATTTATTTTTAGGACCAATCAGGCCAGGCATGGTGGCACACACCTATAATCTCAGAGACTCAGGAGGCTGAAGCAGGAGGATCGCAAATTCAAAGCCAGACTCAGGAACTTATTGAGGCCGTAAGCAACTCAGTGAGACCCTGTCTTTGAATAAAACATGAAAAAGGGCTGGGGATGTGACTCAGTGGTTAAGGACCCCTGGGTTCAATGCCCAGTACAAGAAAGAAAGAAGAAAAGGAGAGAGAGAGAGAGAGAGAGAGAGAGAGAGAGAGAGAGAGAGAGAGAGAGAGAGAAAGATTAAGATTAATAGAGAATTCCTGACACATAAAAAGAGCTTAGTAGACTTTATCTAAGGTAAAAATCAGGTGGGAAGAAATGAGGTCAATAACATTTCACATTTTCAAAATGGTCCAGGGCTAAAATGTACCTGTCATCCCATCTTTGCCATGATAGCTCTGAATCCTTAAGTGTGCTAAATAGCACATTTTATTAAAAAAAAAAAAAGATGAGCCATTAGACTTTTAATCCTGATGCTATTCGAATGAATGATTGTACCTCTCTCATAGCCTCAGATGTTACCAGAGAGACAGAGGGCATAGGAGAATATGTGGGTCATTCTGTCTCATTGACACTAATGACTGACAGATGCACTTTCAACAGGACCAAAATCTAATTCACATATTTGAAACTTGTCTGAACAAAGACTTATATTTTCAAAATTATTATAAGTATAAATGCTTTACAAATATTATTGCTATTCATTTTAAGAATAACATTTAAGCTAGTAAGTAACACTATTGGTTTCATGTTTTAGAATTTACAATATCAGTGTACTAATTAAGGGACTATCAGAAAGTGGAAAAGAAAATTCTCTCTACCTACTGCCACTGACCCCTCCATTATGAATTTTTTTTTTGGTTCAATGCTAATTTTTTGTTTGATTCATGGCATATTCTGGAGATGATTCAGGGAAAGGCAGCAGGGGCCATTAATATCTTGCCTTGCCACGGTGAGAATGATTCTGCAACACCACCATTTCTCATGAAGGATGGGTTTTAAATATGTATAGAATGAAATGCTGTTTGATGGATCACAGCAATGGCTCTTTCAATGAGAGAACAAGCCCATCCCAGAGCCAGACATTCGCCTAAAGATGACACTCCAGAACTCTGCTGTCAATATACTTTTACTTAAAATAAAAATTGACTGATGATCAAAACACTCTAGTGTGAAAAATGGAGTTATGCTGTCTGCTAAAATGTGATGCTGGAGGTTCAACTTAAGAAAATTCTGTCTCTTTCTACCCAATCCTGGCTGATGCAAGAAACCAGATTTGTACTGAATTCCAAATGACTAAAGCTAATCAATTGTGTTTCCTATGATCAACACACACACACACACACACACACACACACACACACACACACTTTCTTATACTTGTTTAAGAATGGGACTGTCTAAAAAGAATATTTCCAACAGTACCTACTATAGCTAGGAAGAATTTTTTTCTGTTTTCTTACTTTAATACCTGGGGGGACAGTTTTCCTTCTAAACAGATTATGTCTTTTAAAAAAAAATTATTGGGGAGACAAAAGAGAAAGATTTGGGTGGCGTTTCTTTTATCTCCCGGGGCAGAAGGATTGACATTCTACCTCTCTTAGGTCTTAGGGATCTTCTCAAACATTTCTTTGAGCTTTGTTAGGAGTTGGATTCTTTTGTCCCCAAAGAGATGCCAAAATCCTAAGTTCCATTTCCTTAGAATGTGACCTTATTTGGAAATAGGATCACTGTGGATAAAGAGTTCAGATGAGGTCATACTCAAATTGATATGACTGATATCTTTAAAAGAAGGGAAATCAACATCTCCCCTTTCCCCTTTGACTTTTACTCTAGCCTCTGGTAACCACTAGTTAAGTATCTACTATGAATTCAACTTGTTTAGTTTCCCCATATGCAGGGTGACTATCAGCACCATATTGTATATGTTTACCTATAAAAATATACACATATATTTTAGAACTATGTATGCATATGTACATTACATACTTCAAAAAATACCTTAATGTGGATTTACATATTCACACCACAATGAAATAAGTATTTAAGGTGGTAGAGGTTTATTAGCCTGATTCAATCATTTATCATTGCATGCATGTATTGAAATATTACCTTATACCCTATAAATTCATAAAATTGTTATTTTTCAATTAAAATACACCAAACTTTAAAATGAGAGCAAGACAGAAGAAGGCCTTGGGAAGATGGAAGGACTGGGAGTTTTTCTGCTGCAAACCAAGAAATGTTTGGGGTTTCCAGAAGCTGAGATTGGCAAGGAAGGATTTATCCCCTAAACACAGAGAACCATGTCCTATTGGCACACTTATTTAGAACATAAAGCTTTCAAAAGTGTGAAAGAATAATTTTTTTGTTTTCAGCATGCTGTTTATGGCATTTTGTTATAATAGCCCCAGGAAACTACTAGATGTCCCAGTGGGCAGACTCACCCCATTTCTTTGGCTTTCAGGGAGCATAACATTCTGTCCTTCAGTGCACACTTGATCTCCACCAATTAGCCAATGACAACTAGCTGAACTCTTCCAGCTTACTCTTCTTTCTTGTGTGAACTTTAGTTAAGTCAAAGCTCATTATTCATGCCTTTATATCTTCCTGTCTTTTCTTAGAGTGTGAAATATTTATCTTCTGACCTAAGATCTCTTTACAGGTCAGAAAAACTAAGACATATATGGTTTATTGGGGTTTATTTTCTTTTTCTTTATTTCCTTTTAATTTTCAGTTAGAAGCTAAATTCTTTCCAGGTTTCAATATTCTAGAGTAGGAACCAAAAGCAGTGAATTGAATTTGTTTTATTTTAGTTTTCATTCCATTTAAAATATTTCAGTATGTTTTCTAATTTTCTTTGCAATTTTTCTCATTGACTTGTGGCTACTTTGAAATACATTATTTATAAATTTCTACATGTATAAGGATTTAAAAATATTTATTTTAGCACCTAGCTTAAGACTAAATACTCAATATAATGTAAATTTTCCAATTTATTGATTTTTTTAAAAACTCAGAAAATGGTTTGTTTTGGTGAATGACCCAGATTCATCTGAAAGATATGGTTGTTCTATTATTATTGATTAGAATGTTCTTAGATTTGTAAGTTTATGATTTCCATCAAATTTGGTGGTTTTTGTGGTTGTTGGCTAGTAGTTATTCAAATACATTTTCTTGTCTCTCTTTTCTTCCTGTACCCCAACTGAATGCATATATATTATAGCATTTGCTATTTGTCTGCAATTACTGAGGTTCTCTTTTTTGGATCTTTAATCTTAACCTTATTTTTTAAATTTTTTCTATGTTTTAGCTATGTCTTCAGGGTCAATGAGAATTTTTTTTGCAATAACAGATTACTATTAATATTTTCTAGTAAAATTTAAAATTCAAAGTTCTATTTGGTGTTTTTTAATTCCATAATGACTCTCCTAATTATGCTTATCTCTTTCTTTAATTCTTCAGTCATATTTATAAAAGTTGTGTGAGGTTCCTATTAAAGTTCTGTGTAAAGATTTTGCTGTACTCATTCCATAATCTCTGCCATTTCCCATTGCTGTTTTTCATCTGATTTTCCTTCTACTTGTAGGTCATATTTCTTGCTTTCTGTATTTTTTGTTGAGTACTGGATATTGAGAATCGTCTGTTGTTTGAATTCTGCATTTGGCCCTTTTCATTTAAGACTATTCACCTTCAATCTGGAAGGCTGTTCCTTGCCAATTGATTTGATCCTTTCAAAATGTCAGCCTTTGATAGGGAAGATATAGAGTAGTAGCTTCTGATCTAGGTCATAATTTCTCAACCTCAACATTAATGGCATTTGGTGCAAGATAATTCTCTGTGTTGAGAAGTTGTCCTGAGAGTGGTGGGATATTTAGCAGCATCTGAGACCTCCACTCACCTCATATACACTATTCCTCCCTACATATTGAGATGACAGAAAATGACTCTAATCATTACAACGTCCACAGGTGGGAAAAATTGCCCTTTGTTTACATTTAGAACCGGTTTAGCCCTACTACTCTGATATGAATCTTCTAGGATACCTACTAAATATTCTAGTTCAACTAGGATTCTTCACTCTGCTGGTTAAGACCTGTATGTCCTCATGTTTTTGTATGATACAGTAATGTTCACCTTCCAGCTTCTAATTATTCTCTGCTTATTCTCATAGAGATTTATCCTTTGAATGAACAATAATGATGATCTTTTAAGAGAGAAGAGTTTTGTGAAGATTAGGATGAATAATTTATCTCAAGGCAGAACAATAGGAAATAGGATGATATTAAAGAAAATACTTTCTGTGAAATACTAAAGTAATGAAATAACATTTGGAAGTAGGTGCAAATTTTAGTGTTATCCATGTATTCATTTATTCCATGAATACTTATTAAAAATGACTTATACAAAACTATTGCATGTCTATTGCATGTTCTGAAAAAAAGAGTAATGCTCACGATCCATCCCTTAAATTGTCTCATTTCTTATAGAAGATATTAAGACCAAAAATTAAGGCCAATGATAATCAATGATCCCAAACATTATGAATAATGACATATCAAAGATTACTTTTTCATGGGAAAATAGAAAATGGTGACAGAAAATATTTTCTAATATTTATCTAGGCCTGGCACTGTTGGTAAACATTTTCAAGACAAAGAACACATTAAAATGAGTTTTAAAATGGGCAAACGCAGAAGATACTCAATTGGGAAAGGAAAGTAGAAACAAAACACAAACAAGTAGAGAAAATGGTTTGCCTGGAGAAATGTGAGCAGACCATCAGAGCTACAAATTACAGACCTGCAGCGGAGTAGTGTGGCTGAAAATGCACTTGGGGATCAGGTCTGTGTGTCCTTCTGTGTCATTTTTAAATACTTAAAAAAGTTTTTTTTTTCTGAAGGCAATGAATAACCTCTGCATGCCTTGGGATGGGAATTACAATGTGATTAGATTTAAATTTTGGTAAAAAATTTTTTTCAGACTGATGGTGATAGATAAAGTCTTTGAAAAGACTTCTATCTTATAGTATCAAGCCAGCCTAAATGTTCTCTATTCTGTACAAATGGCACACTGGGCCTCATTCTCTTTGTTTTTATGGGTTAAACTTACCTTTCTGTGGGCCACACAATTACCTCTTGCTCAAGATTGTTTCATTATCTTCTTGTATTTAAGTGTGCTGAAGAAACTTGGGGTTTAGAGGTGAAATGATTGGTTTATGAGTGCCTTAACCGGATCAGTGAGTACATTAATGCCCTGATAGGGATAAACTGGGTGGTAACTGAAGGCAGGTAAAGTGTGGCTGGAGGAGATGGGATATATATTTTGTCCTTGCTGAGTGAGTACTCTTGCTGCTCCCTGGCGATGTCCTGAGCCACTCCCCTCTATGATGCTTTTCTGCCATAATGTTCTGCCTCATCTTAGGCCCTAAGGAATGGAGACTGCCATCTATGGACTAAGACGTCCGTGATGTCATAAACATATCAGGCCTTTTGGTAACAGAAGTGAAAAAGCTGACTAAGACAAAAGTTAATCTTTCTTTTGCCTTCTAACTTTATTCTTATTTCCCATTATCCTACTATATTACTAAATTTGTGACCTATGAATTCACATCTTCCTTTGGCCAATAAGTGATTTATTCTAATTTATATTTAGGCATTATTATTTCAATTTATTTTATTCTTTTAATTTTTTTGAGATCAACTTTTCCAATGTTGTAACTTTGCTTTTATTAATAAATTAGATTTTCTTTTGGCATTTTTTGATGCCTCAGAAATAAATGACTAAGGATTTTATGTGTATTTTATTGTGTCTAATGTTAATTTTAATGTTTTTTTTTTAAATATGAGTTTTCTTGATGGCCTTCCTATCTTATCCTACTTACTTTCTTATTTTTTTGCTCAACCAGGTTGTTAAATGAACACACACATCTTTATTGAAGTCAAGTTGACATACAATACATTGCAAATGTTTAAAGCACATCACTTGATATCTTTTGGCATCTGTATGTGCACATTAAACAACACAATCAAGACCTGTGTGCACACCCTCTAAAGTTTCCTCCTGCCCTTTCCTACTCTGCTTTTCCCAAACTTTTTCCCTTTTGTTATTACTAAGCAGTTGGTGTTTTGTTTTTTCCTCATTGTAGATTGACTTGCATTTTCCAGATTTTATATAATTGGTTTTTAAAACATGTACTTTTTTTTTTTTGCTGGCTTTTTTTTTCCACTCAGCATACTTAGTTTGTTGCATGAATCAATAATTCAAGTGTTTTCATTGGTGAGTAGCCTCTTATTGTGTAGGTATACCACAATTTTTTCATTCCTCACTTGAAGGACATTTGAGTTACTTCTTATATTTGACCACTGCGAATAAAGTTGTCATAAACATTCACATGGAAGACTTCATGTGGGTATATGCAGTATTTCTCTTGGATAAATATGCAGGATTAAACTAGCTGGGTCATATGGAGTGTGTTTAACTTTTATATGAAATGCTAACTATTCTTCAGTTGGCATAATTTTATATTTGTACTGGTAGAGTATGAGACTTTCAGTAGTTCTGTATCCTTGGCAATAGTTGTTATAGATAGTATTTTATATTTTATATTCTAATAGGTGTGCAATGGTATTTTGTTGCTATTATTTTCTCTATCTCTTGTCTGCTTTATTACTTGGTGTTCTGTTTCATTGATTTCCTATCTAATTTTTATTATTTTTCTATTTCTTTTATCTTCTTTCTTTTTGACACCAGGGATTTAACCAAAGGGCACTTAATCACTGAGCCACATTCCTAGTCGTTTTTTGTATTTTATTTATTTATTTATTTTTAATTGATTTTATTTTTTTAAATACTACAACATAGGAATGCATTACAATTCTTATTACACATATTACACAATTTTTCATATCTTTATATATAAAGTATGTTCATGGCAATTTATGTCTTTATACATGTACTTTTTTTTGCATTACAATTCTTATTACACATATATACCACTATTTTTTATATTTCTGTTTGTATATAAAGTAGGTTGACACCAGTTTGTGTCTTCATACATGTACTTTGGATAATGATGTCCATCACATTCCACCACCCTTGCTAATCCCCTGCCTCCTCCCTTTCCCTCCCTCCCCTCTTCCCTATCTAGAATTCATCTAATCCTCTCATGTTTCCCCTCCCTACCCCACTATGAGTCAGCCTCCTTATATCAGAGAAAACATTCAGCATTTGTTTTTTGTGGATTGGCTAACTTCACTTAGCATTATCTTCTCCAATGCCATCCATTTCCCTGCAAATGCCATGATTTTATTCTCTTCTATTACTGAGTAAAATTCCATTGTGTACATATGACACATTTTTTTATCCATTCATCCACTGAAGGGCATCTAGGATAGCTCCACAGTTTAGCTATTGTGAATTATGCTGCTATAAACATTGATGTGGCTGTGTCCCTGTAGTATGCTGTTTTTAAGTCCTTTGGGTATAGACTGAGAAGAGGGATAGCTGGGTCAAATGGTGGTTCCATTCCCAGATTTCCAAGGACTCTCCATGCTGCTTTCTATATTGGCTGCACCAATTTGTAGTCTCACCAGCAGTGTATGAGTGTGCCTTTTTCCCCACCTCCTCCCCAACACTTATTGTTGTCTGTCTTCATAATAGCTGCCATTCTGACTGGAATGAGATGACTTGATGACTACCAGAGTAGTTTTTATTTGCATTTCTCTAATTGCTAGAAATGATGAATATTTCTTCATATATTTGTTGATTGATTGTATGTCCTCTTCTGAGAAGTGTCTGCTCAGATCCTTGGCCCATTTGTTGATTGGTTTATTTGTTTATTCAGTGTTTAGCTTTTTGAAGTCTTTATATACCCTAGAGATTAGTGCTCTATCTGATGTGTGAGGGGTAAAAATTTGCTCCCAGGATGTAGGCTCTCTGTTCACCTCACAGATTGTTTCTTTTGCTGAGAAGAAACTTTTTAGCTTGTGTCCATTCCATTTATTGATTCTTGGTTTTAATTCTTGTGCTATCAGAGTCTTATTAAGGAAGTTGTGGCCTAGCCCCACGTGATGAAGATTAGGGCCCACTTTTTCTTTTATTAGATACAGAGTTTCTGGTTTAATTCCTAGGTCTTTAATCCATTTTGAGTTAAGTGTTGTGCATGGTGAGAGATCGGGATTTAATTTCATTTTGTTGCATATGGACTTCTAGTTTTCCCAGTACCATTTTTCGAAGAGGCTATCTTTTCTCCAGTGCATGATTTTGGTACCTTTGTCTGATATAAGATAATTGTAATTTTGTGGGTTAGATCCTTTGTCCTCTATTGGGTACCAGTGGTCTACCAGTCTGTTTTGGTGCCAATACCATGCTGTTTTTGTTACTATTGCTCTGTAGTATAGTTTAAAGTCTGGTATAGTGATGCCACCTGCTTCGCTCTTCCTGCTAAGGATTGCTTTAGCTATTCTGGGTTTCTTATTTTTCCAGGTGATTGCTTTTTCTATTTCGATGAAGGATGCCATTGGGATTTTGATAGGAATTGCATTAATCTGTATAGTAGTTTTGGTAGTATGGTCATTTTGATAATATTAATTCTGCCTATCCAAGAGCAAGGTAGATCTTTCCATCTTCTAAGGTCTTCTTTGATTTCTTTCTTTAGGGTTCTATAGTTTTCATTGTATAGATCTTTCAGCTCTTTGATTAAGTTGACTCCCAAGTATCTTTTTTTTTTTTTTGATGTTATTGTGAATGGGGTAGATTTTCTCATTTCCTTCTCAGAGGCTTGGTCACTGATATACAGAAATACCTTTGATTTATGGTTGTTGGTGTTATATCCTGCTACTTTGCTGAATTCATTTACTAGTTCTAGAAGTTTTCTGGTGGAGTATTTTGGTTCTTCTAGGTATAGAATCATATCATCAGCAAATAGCGCTAATTTAAGTTCTTCTTTTTCTATACATAACCCTTTGATTTATTTTGTCTGTCTAATTGCTCTGGCCAGTGTTTCAAGAACTATGTTGAATAGAAGTGGTGAGAGAGGGCATCCCAGTTTTTTTCCAGTTTTTAGAGGGAATGCCTTCAATTTTTCTCTGTTTAGAATGATGTTGGCCTGAGGCTTAGCATAGATATCCTTTATGATGTTGAGATATGTTCTTCTTATCCCTAGTTTTTATAGTGTTTTGAACATAAAGAGGTGCTGTATTTTGTCAAATGCTTTTTCCGTGTCTATTGATATGATCATATGATTCTTATCTTTGAATCAATTGATATTAATAATTGCATTTATTGATTTCCATATGTTGAACTGACCTTGAATCCCTGGGATGAATCCCACTTGATCATGGTGCACAAACTTTTTGATATGATTTGTATTCAATATGCCAGAATTTTATTGAGAATTTTTGCATCTATATTCATTAGAAATATTTGTCTGAAGTTTTCTTTATTTGATGTGTCTTTGCCTGGTTTTGGGATCAGGATGATATTGACCTCCATAGAATAAATTTGGAATTACTGCCTCTTTTTCTATTTCCTAAATAAATGGAAGAGTATTGGTTTTAGTTCTTCTTTAAAGAACTTCTTTATAGAATTTGGCTGTGTATCCATCTGGTCCTGGGCTTTTCTTGGTTGGTAAGCATTTGATGGCTTCTTCTAACTTGATATTGGTCTGTTTAAATTGTATATATCTTCCTCACTAATTCTGTGCAAATCGTCTGACAAGAAATCTGTCAATCCCTTTGATGTCTTCTATTTTATTGGAGTATAAGATTTAAAAATAATTTCTAATTATCATCTATATTTCTATAGTGTCTGTTGTGATATTACCTTTTTTATCATGTATGCTGATAATTTGAGTTCTCTCCTCTTCATTAGGGTAGCTAAGGGTCTGTCAATTTTATTTATTTTTTCAAAGAGCCAACTTTTTGTTTTGTCAATTTTTTCAATTGTTTCTTTTTTGTTTCTTTTGTTTCAATTTTATTGATTTCAGCTCTAATTTTAATTATTTCTTGCCTTCTAATGCTTTAGCTGCTGGTTTGTTCTTCTTTTTCTAGGGCTTTCAGATGTACTGTGAGGTCATTTATTGTTGACTTTTTCTTATTTAGGGGATGAACTCCATGCAATGAATTTTCCTCTTAGGACTACTTTGATAGTGTCCCAAAGATTTTGATATATTTTGTCCATATTCTCACTTATCTCTAAGACTTTTAAAATCTCCCCCTTGATTTCTTCTGTAACACATTGTTCATTCAGTAGCATATTGTTTAGTCTCCAGGTGATGCAGAAATTTTTATTTTTCATTTTGCCATTGATTTCCAATGTCATTCCATTATGATCTGAAAAAAATGCATGATAGTATCTCTACTTTTTTGTATTTGCTAAGAGTTGCTTTGTGACATAATATATGGTCTATTTTAGTGAAGAATCCATGTGCTGCTGAGAAGAAAGTGTATCCGCTTGATACAGGTTTAAATGTTCTCTATATATCAGTTAAGTCTAAATTATTGATTGTGTTATTGAGTTCTATAGTTTCTTTATTCAACTTTTGTTTGAAATATCTAACCAGTAGTGAGAGAGGTGTATTAAAGTCACCCAAGTTTATTTTGTTGTGGTCAATTTGACTCTTGAACTTGAGAAGAGTTTGTTTGATGAACATAGCTGCACCATTGTTTGGGGCATATATATTTATGATTGTTATGTCTTGTTATGATTGTTGTCTTTCCTAATTGATTTTCCCTTATATGTAATCTGATTCCTTTCTCTTGTGGCTTTTAAAATTCTCTCCTTATTCTGTAAGTTGGGCATTTTCATTATAATGTGCCTTGGTGTGGGTCTATTGTGAATGTGTACATTTGTTGTCCTTTAGGCTTCTTGAATTTGGATTTTCAATTCATTCTTCATAATATTATTTCATTAGATAAATTGTTCATTTCTTTGGTTTTGACCTCTATGCTTTCCTCTATCTCAATAACATATTTGGTCTTTTTATGCTATCCCATATTTCTTGAATGTTCTGCTCATGGTGTCTTATCATTTTTGCTGTGTGGTCTATGTTCTTCTCAAGATGATATTTGATCTTCATTGTCTAATATCCTATCTTCTAAGTGGTCTACTCTGTTGCTGATGCTTTCATTTGAGTTTTTAACTTGGTTTATTACCTCTATCTCCCTGTTGCAGTAATCTTATGCTTCTTGAATTTGTTTATGTAGCTCATTGTCAAAGTGATCTTTCACTGCATGTATTTGTTCTCTCATTTCTTTTTTGAGATCCCAAAATATTTTACCCATGTATATCCTGAGATCTTTCTCTGTAATTTTTTCTGCTGTAGCTGCTAATGCGTCTAATAATGTGTTGTTTTGATTTGTTTGTGGTACTTTCTTCCCTTGTCTTCTCATGATTCTCATGTGTCTTCCTTTCTAGCTCTGTGGATCTGATGTGTTATTGTTTTTACCCTATAGATTTGTAGTGCTCTTGTAGGGGTTTCAACATCTCTTTTTTGTGGGCAAGGACAATGTTAACAGATCCCAATATCAATAATACATTACCTACGAACAAATTGTTGTTATTAAGACATTTACTGTTTAGTCTCAATGTCCAGAAATGTTGGATTCAATTATTATTTAAAATATAATCAGTAGTTTCATGAAAAGGTTTGCAGTTTCTGGTGGTGCACAATGACCAGAGGGTCAGGCATAGGATGATATGTTGAGGGGAGAAGATGTGAGTAAATAGAGTAAATGTATGTTAGGAAATGTGAAGGAGAAATCTAGTGATGAGGGTTAGTTGTAGGAGAATAGATAGGAGGTAATTTGGAGTAGACAATTACATGGGAAGACAGTAGAGTTCATAAAACAACACACATATGTTTATAGAAAGGAGAAAGAGAAAAAAGGGGAAAGAAGAAAGAAAAGAGAGGAAAAAAAGAAAAAGAAGAAGAAGAAAAAGGGCTCATGCAATTCCTCTATATTATATTTTTTAGGTGACTCAGTCCTTAATGTTCTATTTCATGCAAAGTTCTTGGTTTTACATATGTTGGGGATGTGAGGGCCAGAGGATAGAAGGGTAGAAGAGAAAGAAGAAGAGGAAAAAAAAGCCTCTTAGAGATCTATTTCTTTCTCTTCTCATCCAGTAGGTGGGGTTGTCTCATCCAGTAGGTGTCTCTGCCCTCAGGATGGTGTAGGTAACCACAGTGTGAAGACTGGACCTGATGTGGAGCATCTGGAAGCAGGGAGTGCCGCCCATCAGTTCCAGCAGGGAAATAATGTCTCACGGGTCTTTTTGTGACCACTTGTCTTACTTGAGCCCCTGGTATCGTCTCCCTATCTTGCCTTGAGATTTCCCAGATCCTGTCTCTCTGTTATGCTCCAGACATTGGTCCTCTCATCCCTCTTACTCATCAGATCCCAACTGCGGGACCTCTCACCCCCAGGCTCACATCAGGTAGCAGCGCCCTGTTCCCTGTTCGCACTGAACTCCTGTCCAACTGACAGCCCTTCTTGTGTTGGGTGGCCACTGTGTAGAGTTAACACCATTGGGGAGAGGAGAGGAATTGGAAATCAGATACCTGCTCAAATGGCGATCTGATTTGATAGCCATGTCTGCCACAAAATGGTTAGGGACTTTTCCAAGATGGAGTCTGTCAGCTTCCAGCACCAGGGTGTCTGGTGAGGTGGAGGAAGCTGGGCTATGGCCTTGTGCTGTGGATAGGTAGCAGCCTAGTGACCTGTGTGGGAGTGGAACACAATCTGGAGTTCTGCAGAGATGCTGATAGGTGTTTCTGCTAAGTTGCTTGTGAGCTCTGTGTGAGCTAGAACTATGGGCTTTGGGTCCAGAGTCTGGAGACTTACTTGAGCCCAGAGGCTCTGATTTCTGCCCGGGTGGTCACAGTGCTGGTGATTTCTGTGAAAATCCACTGTCTAGGGGGGTCTTCTCACACCCTCTGAGATGTTGTGTTTCATCTAGGGGAGACCTTGTGGAGAAGCTGCCTTTCTGCTTTTTTGGATTCATGTCACAAAGCAGCCAGAAACAGGACTTCCTCTATTCTGACATCTTCCTGCCTCCCTAATTGTTATATTTTATTTACAGACAGGGTCTCCATGAGTTGCTTAGTGCCTTGCTTTTGCTGAGACTGGCTTTGAACTCATGATCCTCCTGCCTCAGCCTCCTTAACCATTGGGATTATAGGCGTGTGCCGCTGTGACTGGCTGGGATTGTTAAAACTATCTTGATGAACTTGCCCCTTTTGTCAGGCAAGTTTTCCTGGTAAGAAATTGTGCTCTGAATCTACTTCTCTGACATTGACATAGACATTCCAGCTTTCTTTTGATCAGTGTTAGCAATATATACCTTTTTCCAATTTTTATATGTTGCTGTGGTTTGGATATATTTTCAGTTTCTTCCTCAAGAATTCATGTTCTGGCTGGGGATGTGGCTCAAGCAGTAGCGCGCTCACCTGGCAAGTGTGGGGCCGCTGGGTTCGATCCTTAGCACCACATAAAAATAAGAAATAAAGATGTTGTGTCCACTGAAAACTAAAAAATAAATATTAAAAAATTCTCTCTCTCTCTCTCTCTGTGTGTGTGTGTGTGTGTGTGTGTGTGTGTGTGTGTTTAAAAAAAGAATTCATGTTCAATTCATGGAAACTTGGTTCTCAATGGGATGGTATAAATGCAGAATGAAATCTTCAAGTGATAGGGGTTAAGGCAAAGTAATTAGGTCATGAGATTGTGGTCCTAGGAAGGAATTTCTGATAGCTTTCCTGGGATCCTAGTTAGTTTTGTGGAGATGGTTGCTTAAAAGAGCAAGGTGGGCCCTTGCCAGCTCTCTGACTTGCTGTCTTACTGTAGTTTTCTGTCACTGAAATGCCATCTTCCAGGGATTCCAACTAGAGTCAAGCAGAGGCTCCAGCCATGTTTTTGGACCTCCAGAACTGTGAGCTAACTAAAGCTATTTTCTTTAAAAATTACTCAGCTTTAGGTTTTTGTTACAGCAATAAAAAACAAGCTAATACACCAGTATTTATATTTTGATTCTTGAAGAGAATTTTTTTGGGGGTCAGCATATGTTGTTTCCTTTTTTTAATCCAATTTGAAAAACTCTACAATTAAACTTAAATTTTTAGACCATTCTAATTTCATGATGTTAAGTTTTGATTTACTCCTTCCTTCACATTATTGTTTATTTGTTCATCTGTTCTTTATTATTTTTCCTTATTTTATCAACTTCTTTTACATTGAGTATTTCATTTCTTTTCCTATCTTGACCATTTGCAATTCTGTTATGTTAATGGAAGTATTATTTTTTGTTTGTAGTTTAGATCTTTTTTTTTTTTTTTTTTTTTTTTTTTGTATCAAGGATTGAACTCAGGGGCATGCGACCACTGAGACACATCCTAAGCCCTATTTTGTATTTTATTTAGAGACAAGGTCTCACTGAATTATTTAGTGCCTCACCTTTGCTGAGATTGGCTTTGAACTCATCATCCTCCTGCCTCAGCCTCCCAAGCCGACAGGATTAGAGGTGTGTATCACCACTCCCGGCCCTACATCTTTAATTCTTTAGAGTTTACTTTCAAGAACTTTTATACTGTTTTACATATAGCAACATAACTTTAAGATAGTATACTTCTATTTGTAGATTTTTAGCTATTGTCAGTTTTTCATTAAATGTTAAATATCCAAACTATATTATTATAGTTGCACTAAACTCACTAAACTCTTGCTTTAAAAAGTATTAAATAATAAATGAAAATGTATTTGTCTGTTATTAAAATTCCTGTGCTCATCATTCCTTTATGCAGATCCAGATTTCATTATGATACAATTTTCTTTTGTTTTAAGATCTTTTTAAAGACATTGTTTGTTCCACAGAGCACTTAGTGATTATTTCAACTTTTGCATGTCTAAGAAGGTTTAATTTTTATCTAAGTATTTGAATGATATTATTATAGGCACTACTTATATATTAACAGTTTCCTTTTTTTTCCTTCTCCCTATATTTTATAGATGTTACTGCATTATGATCTGGTGAGCTTTCCTCAGAGAAATCTAATGCTATTCTTATCTTTGACTCTGTATAAAACATGTTTTTGCCCCTTTGAGCTCCTTAAATTTTTCTATTAATATATGTGTGGCCACTTTGTCCTCACTTCATTGATGTTCTGTTCTGTCTACTCTTTTTTTTTTTTTTTTTTTTTTTTTTTGAGCACAGAGGCTCTTAACCGTGAAGCCACATCCGCAGTATTTTTCATATTTTATTTTGAGACAGGGTTTTACTAAGTTGCTTAAGGCCTTGCTAAATTGCTGAGACTGACTTTGATCTCATGATCCTCCTACTTCAGCTTCCTGAGTTGCTGAGATTACAGGAATGAGTCAGCATGCCCAGCTCCTAGGCTTTCTTCTTCTTTTTTTTCCTGCTTTTTATTTTGAATATTTATCATTGCTATATATATTTAGAATTTTTTTTAGTTGTAGGTGGACACAATACCTTTATTTTATTTTTATGTGGTGCTAAGGATTGAACCCAGTGCTTCATACATACCAGGTGAGTGCTCTACCACTGAGCCCCAGCCCCAGCCCTATTGCTATATTTTCAAGTTCACTAATTATTTTTTCTACAACATATAACCAGGTGTTAATTATATTCTGTGTCTTTTTCATCTCAGTAACTGTAATATACAACTCTAGGCTTTGATCTAGATCTTTATTATAACTTCTGTGTCTCTTCTGATCAAGGTCAATAGCTCCTTAACATCTTGAACATCGAGAAAATGCAGTCATAACACCTGCTTAATGTTCTAGTTCATTAATTCTATCACTATTTTTATTCATATGTCAGTTTGTTAATTTTATTCTTATTGTTGTGGATTGTTGTATTTTTTATTCTTTACATATTTGGTAATTTCTGATTTTATGTCAGATATGAATCTTACTGTGCTTGATGCTGGATATTTTTATATTCCTATAAATAATTTAGAGGGTTTTTCTTCATTTTTTGATAGTATAGGTTTGTATAAGGAAACCATTTGATCATTTTAGGATTTGCTTTAAAGTTTGCTAGGTACAACAAGGATTGCTTCCTGGTTTAGTTTTCTTTTCTTCTGGTGTGTTAAGACCTTTTTACTCTATGCATTGTCTCTTGAAAGAAGATAGTTTGAATCTGGGTAGTGATAACAGATCCTGTGGTTGGCTGTGGGTTTTTCCATCCAGTACTGCTCCTGGAAACTTTCTCTAGGTGATAAGCTGAGGTTAATGTAGAGCTCAAATTATTTCTTTTTATCTCACTATCTTTCATTGCTAATGTTCAATGTTTTGAATGTCAATATTTAATATATTTATTTATATTTTATAATATAAAATATTATATATATTTTTCTCTTTCTCTTTTTTCTCATTATTATAAAATATATTTGGATTTAGAAAATCTATTTTAGCTTTATGAAAACCACAAAGTCTGACTCCTAAAACAATCCTTTGATTTGTGGAGTAAATCATGTTAATATTATGCATTTTCTTAGTATCTTGAAAGTGATGATCTTGCTTTTGTATTTTTAAGTATTTCATAAGCCCATTTATCCTTGATATACATACCCTTAAAAATAAGGCCTAATAAAATTGGTGTCTGCAGATATACATGGCCAGTTTATTTCCTTTTTACTTTATCGTGACATAACCAATTGTATTTAGAATCATAACCTTGGAAATATAATAATAGAATCAGTAATACAAACCATTCCATTCAAGTGTTTTTCTACCATCTTTCTTCTATCTTAGCTGAGGACCCTTCACAAGGAAAATATAAGTATCTATTGGGACCAAGGGTAACCTACTAATACGTCTAGTCTAAATCTAGTAATAACCATCGTCCTCCTTCAAAGGTGTGCCTGCACTGTGTTGACAGGTTTAGCAGCTGCTGAGGTAGAGCTGCCAAATAAGTTTCAGTTGTGATGCTTCCCATATCTCCATGAGTTTCTTTATGATGTCACTTACTGTAGGGGGATACTGCGGTTACTCATGAAAATGTATTGTATGATGTATGAGAGGATGCCTTTCCTCTAACATCATATCTAGAAAAGGTTTGACATATGCACTTCACTTTTCAGAGTCTTCAAAGCTAAAAAAAGATATTTCTAAATTATTGGGATTTAAATCTGAATCTAACGTGAAAGTTGGATTTACATCACTGCCTTTTCTAGCAAGTGTTTAAAGATTTAAATGACTAATTATATCTGAAACTTCAGGGGGATGTAGGCACGGATCCATGCTCTTTTCTTTTTGGATTTGACAAGCTAAAGGAGGAAAGGAAAAAACATCCATAAAGCAAAATAAATGTATCATAACTAAACACCAAGTCTCAGCAGCAAAAAGATAAATGTTATTATGGGAAAAAATTAGTACTACTTTGAGAATAAATAGTCAATAATTAAAGAAAGAAAATCAAAACTAAGTGAAATTTCATTTCTATCTATCTATAAGCAATAAGTTCTCTCCTCTCTCTTAGAAAGTGGTGGTATTCTTGAGGAGATGTGAAATACAAGCACATTTATTGACCAAGGCATGATAGGTAAAGTGGATTGAACAAACCATTACTTTTGTTTTTTTTCCAAAGGCTATTATAGATAATAGATATACATACCACTATGCTAAACTAGCCTATTTCATCAGCTTTGTATAATATAAATTAACTTTTATTTTGCTCAAATAGGCGATTATTTCAGAGTAAAAGGATCTTTTGTGAACAAACCAGGATGTGATGACTCAAAACACTTCTTTGGCCTGAGTATCTCCAACTCAGGGGAAATAACAGCTACTTATGGAACTTCAGATAAAGCAAAAACTTTTCTATATGGTTTCCAGGGCTCTCCATAATCTCAATGATCTTCACCTATCTATTACTCCCCTGCTGTCGGGCTCTCATGGAAGAGACACATTAACATGAGCTTTGTAGTATGACCATCCTGATAATGAATCTTGGCAGACTTCAGCTTCAGCCAAGAGCTCAGTGACTATGAGTGGCAAGTTATTATCTTCAATGTGAGAATAAGGATAGATTACTTTCTGGGTTCCCATGAGCATATTATTTAGGATAATTTTTCTTCTATCTAGCCAAAGCAGTAGATAGGTGATATCTCCTTTTCCTGGGTTAAGATCATTGGCATAATCTAAGCAAGATATTGAGCAATACCTAAGAGAATAATGTATAGTTAATGGGAAGTAGGGTCTAACTTGTAATATTAGCCAGAGCTCAGAAGGATGTCAGGGGACATCCCATGGACTGAGTGGTGAGAGTCCCAATTTGGTTGGGAAATGTGAGGTAACTACAGTAGAAGCCAATGTATCCATATCAGAATATTTGTGTAATAGTCAAGGGCAGATTCTATGAAAGCTTTCCATAGGCCACTATAGATACCTTAGGATCACTCATTGTATACAGATGAACAAATACACAGTTGTTGGGTCTAATTCTAATGATGAACATACTTTTGGTTACTGATAGTCACATTGCTCTTTGGCTTTGACATCAAACTAGAATATATTTGGAATGTAAGGAGACATGAGGATAAAAGTGAAGGCATAGATATGAGAAACTAGTGAAAAGGAAATAATTCAGGAGTTACCAGCAGCACAATTTTAGACAGATTTTAGATACTTGAAATTACATCTTGATGCAGTAATAAAATAGTTTAGAAATATATTTTGCCATTTTCTTGATAACTTACAAGTTCTATTGACAATAGGTATTTTAAATGTAGCTTCTGATTTACTGATCTGTTATTATTAGCTCAGGTAGCATTATTTGTGATGAAAAGCACACAGATTTAGTCAGACTCTTCTGTTCCTGTCAGAAACCATAAGGTTTGATCTTTTTAACTTATAAATGGACTGTGAACATTGATTACTCTCACATCCTGCATTTATTTTTTGACATTTGTTTAAATTTTTATTTTTTATTGAGTGGAAAATCACACTGATTGAAATGACAAACATTTGCACTTTGTGGTTTCTCATTTCTGTGTGTTATAGATCCCCTACATTGAAACCTCTGAAGTTTTCTAAATTATATTTATGTTTTATTGCATAACTTACACATTAGTAGAAGAAGAAAAGCATGTGCATTTGGAAGGATAGGTCTGTTTTTCTTACAGTATACATTGTGAACATCTTTCTAATATAACTCTTAACATCGATTGTGGTTTATATTTGAATTTGTTTTTTTCTTTTTCATCACTAATGTCTTCTAGAAATTTCTTTAAAACTGAAGAATCCTGCCCATCATTGACTTTGGGTACTCAAATATTTGCCCATATATCAGTTGGAAAGCTGCCAAGATTGTTTTAGTTTAGGAAACAGAGGCATATTTGGAAGAATACTTATTTATAAAAGGCTTCATACATTTTAAAAACTTTGCATTTCTAGGCTAATCTGTATCTTCTTATATTTCATTCTTTCCTTATGAGAATAACAAACCAATTCTAATAATAACACTTATTATGTATACAATGCATATATATATATATATATATATATATATATATATATATATATATTGAGAGAGAGAAAGAGAGTGCTTTATTTTATGATGTCCTACATATAGTAGCCAATTTAATAAACATTGTAAATTTGGCAGGGCAATTATTTTATAAGTGAACATACACACACACAAAATTAATGACCATTCATGTTTACACAGCTGTTGTAAGATAGAGTCAGGAGTTCAAAATGAATTGTCCCAATTCATAATTCACTTGTAAGTGAATTGCTAAAATTCAAATATATGTGAGCAGGTCATATTGGCAAATCAACACTAAAGTTGAACACAGCAAATAAAGAATAGTGTACTGGTAGCAACATTCAGTGGGTATACAAAATATCTGAGCATGATTCCTTACTTTGATACCAGCCCAGATACTAAGCCTCTTGAAATAACATCTGTGTTTAAAATGAGCATAAAATTTGTCCCAACATCATAAAATTATTATGAGAATTAAAGGAAACAATGCAGACTAAGTATTTTGCATAAGTGGTCAGCACTGGTAAACAATAGATTATAACTTTTATTAAAATTTAAATTCATGTATATGGACAAGTCGTTATAACTTGTTATTAGTTTTGGGTAGACTAAGATTTGGATTCTTCCTTATCTCTACTGAACTCCCCCTGGATGGGAAGACAAACTCTCTTACTCAGATATTTTCCAACATTCTATATTGATAGTCATTCTTTTGAAACTCACTGAGATCTGCATTTTCTTTTCAGGCATTGTTACTGTTTTAACTCTTCAATTAAGTTTTGCTCATTGGACCATATCTGATTCAGTTTTATTTTTATCTATTAATTATAGCATAGGACAGGGATCTCCTCTCATTTCCACTGTGCCATGTTACAGTTCAAGCATGAGAACAACCTTGTAGATGATGGCTAGACAATGGACTTTGAGTTCAAGCAGTGAGTGGCAAACTATGTGTGCTTCCTTGATCTCATAGCACATATTTCTACTCGCGTGTCTCCACAGAGGGCAAATATGCCGGTTAATATGCTCTGTTTAAATCTCTAATGACTAAGAATGACTAAGAAAATATGAAAGTGATTGGACTTACCTGTAATTTATTATTTTACTCTTATTTGTTTGGTACTAGCCAAATAGGGAATATGAGCAGACAGAAAAAGTGACAGAAAAAGAAAACTATGTTTTTCCATGTCCAAGATTTTTGGCATGAGTTCTCAACACACATAATATATGCATATATTAAGTCATAACTGTGGTACTTATTTGTGCTATTTGCTAAACGTTTCTGTCTCTCCATCTTCTGGACACTGGAAAAGATGGTACTTCTTGGTTTCATTGGCTGAGTGAGAACAAGAATCACAAATGGAAGTGACATGGGTCCCTTTTGAGACAGAATGGTTAATTCCTTGTGAAAACTTTTCCTTATTTCCTTTTTACCTTCTGCCACGACAGCCTGCAACACTGAGAAATGGCTTTACCATCAGCCTGAGTCTGTTCCAATCCAGCCTTACCTGGCATACTCTAGCACAAAAACATAGGAAAGTTAAATTAAATTTCACTTCAGAGTAAAGTGCTAATGTTTGTAGTCAAGTGCATTCTGCCTGCATCCCCTGACAGAAAGCACAAAGACACTGAAAATCAATCCTTCTAAGATATGCATGACTGACAAATTCTTCCCTGAGGAAAAGTGAAAACAGAAGTGCTCTGTCTGAATTAAGAAGAGGAATATGTACTGCTGAGATTTGAAAAGAATCTTTTTTTTTTCTTCAAAAAGCACAAGTGTTACCAGTGGTAGAAAAATAAGGAGACATAGTTATACTTGAGGGCCCTTTTGTTAGGCTGTTGGGTTATTCTGTCCTTTAATATTTATCACACATATAAATTATGTTCTATTATCATCATTTCACAAATCAGAACACCTCCATCTTAAATATGTTAAGCCTTCTTAATTGTAAGTCAAGTTAGAGATGGTCCCATAATTTCAATGCATTACCTATCTAACTCTAAGTTTAAAAGATACACTTCATATCATTCCATGTGATCTCCCACAGAATAGATGTACACTTGGAAGGATGAACTGTAAGGTTAAATCATCCCCCTAGAAAATAAAAAGTTTCTTTAGAGAGAAAATATTTCTTTTTTTTATTTTTCTTTTTTTTATTATTTTTTATTGTTGGTTGTTCAAAACATTACATAGTTCTTGATATATCATATTTCACACTTTGATTCAAGTGGGTTATGAACTCCCATTCTGCAATCTGTATATGGGGTAAAAATGAGAGAAAATATTTCAAAGATGATTTATAGTCACCTCTAAACAACTCTCAGCAGAAGACAAATTAACTTAATGGAAAAGGGTGTGGCTGAAAACCTAATAGACTGTGATCCCTGAATTCTACTGTAAGTCCCAAGGCATAGGATATTTTCTCAATTTATTTCCTTATATTTTTCATTCACTGAATCTTGCTCATTAATTTTCCATTACACTATGGTAATGCTAGAGATGGCATAAGGCTCTCTATTTTAAATGTGTTGTTTATCTTTGATAAAACCTGTTCCTGCTTAAATAAAACATGGGATTTTCTGTTATTCTTGTGTATTGTTGTCAGCTATACATATTATGTTGTTATTGTGAGATTCCTATTATACATAATGTTACATGTTAGGTCTTTGGAAACCATATTATTTAGAGACAGAAGCTTTCTCCTATAGGTTTCTGAGAATTTAGTGCTCAGTAACTTGTTGACATTCCTGGCTGTATCAATACATCATATTGTAATACTTTAGTAATGGCATTTGTTATTACTGAACTGGAATTATACAGTTTAGTTACTCAAATATTCCTTATTTACAGATTTATGAAATCCTAAACTCCTCATAATTATAAAGCATGATGCATGTTAAGTGAATTGACGTCAGAATTGAATTAATGTAAAGTCATTAAAGGATTTTAAAGGCTTAAATTATTGACATCCAAGTCTCAACCCAACCCTTAAAAAGGAACATTTCCACTTAGATGGTGCACAGATTTCTTTTCAAATAGAACTGCATTATATTTCCAAGTATAGCTGCTCCTATATTCTCTACATCAGAGAATGACATTGACATACCCAAATTACCTTTGGATTTAACTTTATCTATTTTCTCTACTTCGCTTCTTCCATATCAGATGAATAATCAAGTTGTTTATGTTATTTTTCTTGTGTTTCTTAAACTTATTCAAACCTGTTATTTCTTAAATTAGGTTCACAACTAAATCTTATGTCTTGCTATGAATCCAGGAGCCAACTTCCAACTAGCTTCTCCCTTTTCACTCCTCAAGGTGCCAGACGAAATGCATCCATAGGCTCTATCCAAGTTGATAAAATTCTGACACTAATGGCTTTCCATTTGTTTTTGTTTTCTCTATTAAGTAAATGCAATAAACTGTCACTTCTTTTGTCAATCATAGGTCTTTTTGTAACTTGGGGGAAATAAGCTATTCAAGTTTCAAAAGTCTCACTCATAACTTTAGAAATTCACTTTTCCAACCCCATCCACTCCTTTCAGTATTTTCAGGAGTGAAAGAGTGCCACTCAACACATTACAGATATTTTCTTGACTTGTTTCCAGAGAACTTTAAGATGGACGTACAGAATCAGAACTTGAACATAAATTTCTTTGTATTACACCTAGGAATAGAATATTCCCTCTTCTGTTCATGACCGCGAATCATCTTCAGTTCATCAAGATCATCAGAAAATTATATGGCACACATTGGCAACCTAGACTTCAATGGCATCACCTATTTTGGTATCTCTTCTCCTGAAGCCTTCAAGCCTGGCAGTGCTTCATCTCAGGATTCATTTTAGTTTTTCTCTAACTATCCTAAACTTTTTCACAGAATAAGTAGGTGTTTTTAACCTCAAGCTTACCTCTTAAATCAACTTTGCTTCTTTGCTTTACTTATGTATATAGCATGATTTGTCAAAAGAATACCTTTGTCCCTTTCTATCCATTTCCCCCTTCTGTTGATTTTATTTTTGATGTCAAAACCTATTATTTGTGTGTGAGTATATGTGCTCTATTAAAAGTTTATTATGTTCTACTCTAGGGAACTTTTATCCCCCCTTTATTTACATCTGGCTCTACTTGACTCAACCTAGTTTTCAGTATTCCAGGCCCCAGGCCCAAGGTCATTTTTAAATTGTTGTTGTGCCAGGGTTCTAGAATTCATGATCAGTTTTCCTTGTTGCTTTTTCTTTTCTTTACAAGCCAAAAGTTAGCCATTATAATTGTATTACCAGATTTCAATACCTGGCACCAAAATTTACTCAAAATTTGACAGTGTGTCACTACTTAATCCTTCTATTTTTTACATACTGTATCTAAAAGAGGAGTAATATTATTATCTACCTTATATATTTTTCATAAATACTGTGATTTATAAGACCTTTCTTGGAGGCAATAGAGAGATACAAAAATAGGCACAAGACAGGGCAAGAATGAATATTCAATGAATATTACAAAACAGGTCTGTATTTCTAGTTTCTATTACTAGATTGCAATTCTAGGTACTTGAGTGTGATGATTGCAAATTGAACCACTTTTTATGTATGTTTCTGTATATTATTTATACATGACTCAAATATGGAATTCTATATATTAACTTCTGGGTCAGCCTAAATAAATGCCACTGTGGCAGAAATGAACTTTGCTTTAAGCAAGCAACATTATTCACATTTAATCTTAAACAATTACCTTTGATTTTTAAATCTAGCAAATTTAAATGTTCATATGATCAATTATTACCAAAATGTATTGACATTTAATGTATTTTATTTGATAGGTATTTTTATCCTTATTAACATGGCACTCATGCAACAATTAATGTTGTAATCCAAAGAAGTTATCACATTGATTACAAAGCAGTCTTCTACTCAATTCATCACTGACATCATTGCGGATCTGTTCTTTGTTCTTCAATTAATATTTGTGATGATGAAATCACATCACTTAATAAATTGTTTTAATATTGAATCAAGTAGATGTCAGCTTTCATAACATTTTATTTACCTGAAAGAAGTAAGTATTTGGAATCCACTTGGTACTCATTAGGAAAACACAACAAAACAAAACACCAAAACACCAGAATTTGGAGGATTAAAATGGTTTCAGGATCAGAATATTGTCCTTCAAATAAACTCAAAAATAGTTTGAAATATATTAGGTGGCAATTATAGATTCTTTTTTATTTACAGGTAATGTCATGCTAGCAATTTGAAAATATCCTCAGTGAAAGTGCACTTAGTACACATAACCCAACGAACAGGGTAACTTGGCAACACTGTATATAGTGTGGTCTGTTGTTCCCACTCCTGATCATGTGGCAGACCGGAGCTCAGGCTCACTGAAACTGCTGTGCATCGAATGGAGAGTGCAGCACAGCCTCTCACAGTTCCCAGAGAAGACTGAGTCGTACTTTCACAATATTATAAAGTCCTAAACTCTTAAATTGAATCATCAAAGTTGGGAGGCAAGATATATTGAAAACTGATATAAAAATTACTGCATTAAAACTATGCTTCAATCATGATTTTTTGTTTCTTATATATAATAGAATTGAAACCATTAATATGCTAAATATATATAAAAAATATATCACTATCATGGATAGAAGTGAAAAGGCACGTGACTGTTACTTTGAATAAGTCATTCCAATTCTGTGTCTAATTGGTTGAATTTTGGGAAATGACAGAATTGCAATTCTTTCTATGGAAAGTGACAACCTGTCTCACATGATTGCAGAGACATCAAACCAAATATGAAGAAATGCTATGTAAATTATTGAATTGAATCCAACTCTTATGGAGAATCAGTGTGATGTTTCTTTGTTCCTGACGTCAATGTTAATCACATGGCTGAGCAGCTTCCTTAGGGCCTTTAGGTACCACTATCGCTTGGATGTTGTCTGTCCCCCAGAGGTTCATGTGCTGGGAGCTTGATCCCTGGGGTGATGTGGAAGCTGATGGAACCTTTAGAAAGTGGGTCCTAGTGGGAGGTCCTGAGGTGACTGGAGGTTCTTCCCTCAGAAGAAAATCCTGGATCTCCTAGAGTGAATTCTACCGAAGCATGGGTCTGCCTTCACTCTCTCTTGCTACCTGCTTTTGTGATGTGATTCCTCCCTCTCCTACACTTGTTATCTGCCACAAAGTGACAAAATCAAGGGAGGCCCCTTGTGAGACTTGCATGTTGCTTGGACTTTTAACCTCCCAAACTGTGACCTAAATAAACCTCTTTTCTTCAAAAGTTGCCTGCCTCAGATATTTTGTTATATTGACAACAAATAGATTAATTCAGGTACCAAGCTGTGAGGGAGAAAGGAATGCTTATTCCCAACCAACTTATTACGTCTTCAGGTGTGGAGGGTTGTTGGTTGGATCTTTTGTTTTCCAAAGAGTGATATGAATCAGGTTTTAACTAGTGGTCCACAGAAGGACCTGATAGAGACCTGAATTCAAAGGTTTAGTCTGTTAATTGTACGTCATTTGTCCTTGAGAAAGTAATGTAACCATTTTGATTTCCTTTGGCTTTCTTAGAAAAATGGACCTAATGAAGAATAAATAACAAAACAAAGATGTACAACAAAACACTTCACAGTATCTGAAGCCTAGTAGCTACTTACCAACTATTTAATACCTCCTTCTTCCTTCTTTCTTGCTACTAATCTACAAGAGTCAAATACTTTCCTACAAAATAACCACATTTTTATATATTTAAAGTCACATAATATTACTGTATTTTTTTCAGATTGCCTCATTTTAAGTGTGATTTTTTTCATTTCATTGTCATAGAATTAATATGGTAATTTCACTCAAAGATTGGTATTTTGGGCATTTGAGCATATTTTATTTCATTGTGATATCTGAATGGAAGATGGATATTTTTGTTCCACCTCTGATTCATTTGCATGCATGTTTTCCTAGTCACACACCATTCCTCTCTTAAAGTTCTATAAATCCTATGTTTCATTTTGTCCCTTCCTGGAATGTTCAGATTATTTAATTGTTTATCACAATCCTCTTCAGCTATGTGTAGTCCCTCACGATTGTTTTGGAATATGTGTATCACATACAAAGCACTTGTATCCTTTACAAAGGAGAAGATTAATATCATATATTTTTACTCAAATATATCAACCCTCTATTCTTTTATGATGGAAATACTTTTCCATCTATTTATTACTGTTAGAAAAAGAATTACTACTAAGTTGTACCTGTTTTCCTCTATTTTTAGCACTTGTTATGGAATCTCATTTATTTGTTTGAAGAGTATTGTTATATGGTTTTAAATCTGTCACCATTTTAAATACACTAGTAAAGTCATACATCAGTTTAGATACAAAATTTGCAGTTTGTCACCTGTAACTTTGATAAATGACATCTGTATTATTGGGAACACGCAATAAAAATAGATTAGGAAAACCATCCCTATGTGGAATTCCAAAATGACCACCAAAAATTACTTGGACAGTAGACTATATTCCCATTCTCATTTATGTAAAACCAGTCAATTTCTGATCTCACAAATTGCTATTACATCTCATTTTACTTTCTCTGTAACTTCATTATCTTAGAAGAAATATTATCAAGTACCTTATTGAAATACCTATGTTTACTTGGTTTTAGCAATCAATCCATTATATTTTCCAAGTAAATGAACAGAGTTAAGTTAATGTGACGTTACATGTTAGATTCAACCAAGCTTATGCCTAGTAACATTTGACTTTAGAATCTTTTCCAGGATTAATATTAAATGATTGTGTCCATAGCTTCTTTACTTTGGTTTTAGCCTGTATTGTGAAAATCGATGCTATAATTATCAGTTTTATTAGTATTTTCTTCCATTATCAATATCTATACCATAGCCATCAATAGCCATTTAGAGATCTTGCTTACTAGGTCTTTCATTCTAGAATCAAATCTATCTGAAGGAACTGAAATTATTTCAAACAATTGCTCACTTAAAATTTTCTGACGAATCTTTTTTTTTTTTTTCTGGGGGTGTGGGTACTGGGGATTGAACTCAGGGGCACTTGACCACTGAGTCACATTCCTAGCCCTATTTTGTATTTTGTTTAGAGACAGGATCTGATTGATCTACTTAGTGCATAGCTTTTGCTGAGGCTGGCTTTGGACTCATGATCCTCCTGCCTCAGCCTCCCTAGCCACTGGGATTACAGATTTGTGCCGCTGTGACTGGCTGGGATTGTTAAACTATCTTGATGAACTTACCCCTTTTGTCTGGCAAGTTTTCTTAGTAAGAAATTGTGCTCTGAATCTACTTCTCTGACATTGACGTAGATTTTCCAGCCTTATTTTGATTACTGTTAGCAATATGTACTTTTTTTCTAATTTTTAAATCTGTTGCTATAGTTTGTATATATTTTCAGTTTCTTCTTCAAGAATTCATATTTTGGAAACTCGGTTCTCAATGTGGTGGTGTAAATGGAGGATGAAATCTTCAAGAAATGGTGCTTAAGGCAAAGTAATTAGGTCATGGGATGGTGGTCCTAGGAAGGAATTAATATAGATTTCCTAGGATCATAATTTTTTTGAGGAAATGGTTGCTTAAAAGAGCAAGGTAGAGGGCTGGGGTAGTAGGTCAGTGGTAGAGTGCTAGCCTAGCACATGTAAGGCACTGGGTTCGATCCTCAGCAACACATAAAAATAAATAAAGTATCGTGTTCATCTACAACTAAAAATATTAAAACAAACAAAAAAAGAGCAAGGTGGGCCCCTGCCTGCTCCCTGACTTCCTGTCTTGCCATAGTCTTCTGTCACTGATATACCATCTTTCAGGGGTCCTTAACTAGAGCCAAACAAAGCTCCAGCCATTCTTTTGGACCTCCTGAATTGTGAGCTAGCTAAAGCTGTTTTCTTTACAAATTACTCAGCTTTAGGTGTTTTGTTATAGCAATGAAAATCAAGCTAACACACATGTATTTATATTTTGATTCTTAAAGAGAATTTTTTTGGGGGGGTCAGCATATATAGGTCTTGTTTAATTTTTTTTTATCCAATTTGATGAACTCTACAATTAAGCTTCAGTTTTTAGACTGTTTGAATCTAACGATGTTAAGTTTTGATTTATTCCTTCACACTATTTGTTTTTATTTGTTCATCTCGTCTTATTATTTTTCTGTTTTAAGGAGTTCTTTTATGTTGAGTATTTTATTTCATTTTTTTGCTATCTTGGCCAGTTGCAATTCTTTTATGTTAATAGACACATTATTGTATGTAATTTACATCTTTAATTCTTTAGAGTCTACTTTCAGTATAAGTGCTCTTATACTGTTTCACATATAGTAACATAAACTTAAGTTAATATACTTCTAGTTCTAGACTTTGTGCTATTGTCAGTTTTTCATTAAATGTTAAAAATCCAAACTGCATTATTAAAATTGCATTAAACTCTTGCTTTTAAAAAGTGTTAAATAATAAATAAAAGTGTATTTTTCTATGTTATTAAAACTTCTATGCCTGTCACTCCTTTATGCAGATCCAGATATCATTATGATCATTTTCTTCTGTTTTAAGATCTTTTTACAAACATTGTTCCACAGAGCACTTGGTAATTAATTATCACAACTTTTGCATATCTAAAGGGACATTATATTTAAGTTTTATGAATGATATTATTATAGGCACTACTTATATATTAACAGTTTCTTTTATTTTTTTTCCTTCCTGTATTTTATAGCTGTTACTCCAATATGTTCTGGTGAGATTTCCTCAGAGAAATCTATTGCTATTCTTATCTTTGCCTCTTTCTAGAAAACATGTTCCCCCCGCCCTTTGGGCTCCTTAAAATTTTTTCCTAAATACATGTATGGCCACTTTGTCCTCAGTTCATTGATGTTCTTTCAATCTGTTCTTGGTTTTCTTTTCTTTTCTCTCTCTTCTCTCCTCCCCCCCTCTCTCTTTTTCTTTTCTTTTCTTTTTTTTCTTTTTTTTTTTTTTTTTTTTTTTTTTTTGGTATAGGATTGAGCACAGAGGCTCTTACCTGTTGAGCTACATTCCCAGCACCTTTTTACATTTTATTTTGAGACAGAGTTTTACTGAGTTGCTTAAGGCCTTATAAGTTGTTGAGGTGGAGGCTAACTTTGAACTCGTGATCGTCCTGCCTCAGCTTTCTGAGTTGCTGGGATTACAGGTATGCACCACCATGCCTGGGCCATATAACACTTTAAAATATAAATATATTGACACACAAAAGCTCATGGCAGACTATCTATTATGACTATATATATATTATGTCTGAAGAATAAATTCAAATTTCTTTTTTTTTTTTTAAAGAGAGAGAGAGAGAGAGAGAGAGAGAGAGAGAGAGAGAGAGAGAGAATTTTTAATATTTATTTTTAGTTCTCGGCGGACACAACATCTTTGTTTGTATGTGGTGCTGAGGATCGAACCCGGGCCGCACGCATGCCAGGGGAGCGCGCTACCGCTTGAGCCACATCCCCAGCCCCTCAAATTTCTTTAATAGTTAATCATGTTTGCTCCAGGAAAAGTCAGTGATCCTCTCAGAACTATAATTTTATCATCTTTTAAATAGTTTAATGAAAATACCTACCTAAACTCTTGATGTACAGGAGCATCAAGAACTTTCTCAAAGACCCAACAAAGTCCTTTTTCCCAACTATTCTAGACAAAATATAGTTTTTCACATATATGACCAAACATGAGTTGTAGAAAGTAAGTCTTCAAGTACTAAAAATTAGGATCTATAACACATACAGTGAGAAGTTTTTGAAGCTTGTTAAAATCACAAATGGCATTGGACCAGGGTATATAATGTAGTCAATTTGTTTTTATATCAGTGAGGGGAAAAAAGGAAAGTGAACAGACATGAAATAATCATCTTTGCTTGTTATTATTAGATTGAATATAACAGTTTATTCTTATGTATGAAGAACTATTTCTATTGCTCTGTAGTATAGTTTGAAGTCTGGTATCGCTATACCACCTGATTCACACTTCCTGCGTAGCATTGTTTTTGATATTCTGGGTCTTTTATTTTTCCATATGAATTTCATGATTGCTTTCTCTATTTCTACAAGAAATGCCATTGGGATTTTGATTGGCATTGCATTAAACCTATAGAGAGCTTTTGGTAATATCGCCATTTTGATGATGTTAGTTCTGCCTATCCATGAACAGGGTATATTTTTCCATCTTCTAAGATCTTCTTCAATTTCTCTCTTTAGGGTTCTGTAGTTTTCATTGTATAAGTCTTTTACCTCTTTTGTTAGGTTGATTCCCAAGTATTTTATTGTTTTTGAGGATATTGTGAATGGAGTGGTTGTCCTCATTTCCATTTCAGAGGGTTTGTCGCTGATATACAGGAATGCCTTTGATTTATGCGTGTTGATTTTATATCCTGCCACTTTGCTGAATTCATTTATTAGCTCTAATAGTTTCTTTGTAGACCCTTTTGGGTCTGCTAGGTATAGAATCATGTCATCTGCAAATAGTGATAATTTAAGTTCTTCTTTTCCTATTTTTATGCCTTTAATTTCTTTCGTCTGTCTAATTGCTCTGGCCAGTGTTTCGAGAACTATGTTGAACAGAAGTGGTGAGAGAGGGCATCCCTGTCTTGTTCCAGAATTTAGAGGGAATGCCTTCAATTTTTCTCCATTCAGAATGATGCTAGCCTGGGGCTTAGCGTAGATTGCTTTTACAATGTTGAGGTAAGTTCCTGTTATCCCTATTTTTTCGAGAGTTTTGAACAAAAAGGGATGCTGTACTTTGTCGAATGCTTTTTCCGCATCTATCGAGATGATCATATGGTTCTTATTTTTAAGTCTATTGATGTGGTGGATAACATTTATTGATTTCCGTATATTGAACCAGCCTTGCATCCCAGGGATGAATCCTACTTGATCATGGTGTACAATTTTTTTGATATGATTTTGTATCCGATTCGCCAGAATTTTACTGAGGATTTTTGCGTCTAGGTTCATTAGAGATATAGGTCTGTAGTTTTCTTTCTTTGAAGTGTCTTTGTCTGGTTTAGGAATCGGGGTGATGTTGGCCTCGTAGAATGAATTTGGAAGTTCTCCCTCTTTTTCTATTTCCTGAAATAGCTTGAAAAGTATTGGTATTAGTTCCTCTTTAAAGGTTTTGTAAAACTCTGCTGTATACCCATCCGGTCCTGGGCTTTTCTTAGTTGGTAATCTTTTGATGGTTTCTTCTATTTCCTCTATTGATACTGGTCTGTTTAGGTTGTCTATATCCTCCTGTCTCAATCTGGGCAGATCATATTACTTAAGAAATTTATCGATGCCTTCACTATCTTCTATTTTATTGGAGTATAAGGATTCAAAATAATTTCTGATTATCTTCTGTATTTCTGAAGTGTCTGTTGTAATATTGCCTTTTTCATCCTGTATGCTAGTAATTTGAGTTCTCTCTCTTCTTCTCTTTGTTAGCATGGCTAAGGGTCTGTCGATCTTATTTATTTTTTCAAAGAACCAACTTTTAGTTTTATCAATTTTTTCAATTGTTTCTTTTGTTTCGATTTCATTAATTTCAGCTCTGATTTTAATTATTTCTTGCCTTCTACTTCTTTTGCTGTTATTTTGCTCTTCTTTTTCTAGGATTTTGAGATGAAGTATGAGATCATTTATTTGTTGGTTTTTTCTTTTTTTAAGGAATGAACTCCATGCAATGAATTTTCCTCTTAGAACTGCTTTCAGTGTATCCCATAGATTCCGATATGTTGTGTCTGTGTTTTCATCTAACTCTAAGAAGTTTTTAATTTCCTCCTTAATGTCTTCTATAACCCATTGATCATTCAGTAACCTGTTGTTCATTCTCCAAGTGATGCATGATTTTTCCTTCCTTCTTTTATCATTGATTTTCAGTTTCATTCCATTATGGTCAGATAAGATGCATGGTATTATCTCTACTCCTTTATATTGTCTAAGAGTTGCCCTGTGACATAATATATGATCTATTTTTGAGAAGGATCCATGTGCTGATGAGAAAAAAGTGTAACTGCTTGATGTTGGGGGGTATATTCTATATATGTCAATTAAGTCTAGGTTGTTAATTGTGTTATTGAGTTCTATAGTTTCCTTATTCAACTTTTGTTTGGAAGATCTGTCCAGTGGTGAGAGAGGTGTGTTGAAGTCTCCCATGATTATTGTTTGGTGGTCTATTAGACTCTTGAACTTGAGAAGAGTTTGTTTGATGAACATAGCTGCACCATTGTTTGGGGCATATATATTTATGATTGTTATGTCTTGTTGGTGTATGGTTCCCTTGAGCAGTATGTAGTGTCCCTCTTTATCCCTTTTGATTAACTTTGGCTTGAAATCTATTTTATTTGATATGAGTATGGACACTCCTGCTTGTTTCCGCAGTCCATATGAGTGGAATGATTTTTCCCAACCTTTCACCTTCAGTCTATGTATGTCTTTTCCTATCAAATGCGTCTCCTGTAGGCAGCATATTGTTGGGTCATGTTTTGTGATCCATTCTACTAGCCTGTGTCTCTTAATTGGTGAGTTTAAGCCATTAACATTTAGGGTTATTATTGAGATATGGGTTATCCTTCCAGCCATATTTGTTTATTTATGTTACTGAATATGGTTTGTTTTCCTCTTTGATTATTTTCCCCCCTTTACTGTCCTACCTCCCACTGTTGGTTTTCATTGTTATTTTCCATTTCCTCTTCCTGTAATGTTTTGCTGAGGATTTTTTGGAGAGATGGTTTTCTAGCTGCAAATTCTTTTAACTTTTGTTTATCGTGGAAGGTTTTAATTTCATCTTCCATCTTGAAGCTCAATTTTGCTGGATACACAATTCTTGGTTGGAACCCATTTTCTTTCAGTGTTTGAAATATGTTATCCCAGGATCTTCTAGCTTTCAAAGTCTGTGTTGAGAGATCAGCTGTTATCCTGATTGGTTTACCCCTAAATGTAATCTGTTTCCTTTCTCTTGTAGCTTTTAAAATTCTCTCCTTATTCTGTATGTTGGGCATCTTCATTATAATGTGTCTAGGTGTGGATCTCTTATGATTATGCACAGTATTGGTACCAAAACAGGCGGGTGGACCAATGGTACAGAATAGAGGACACAGAAACCAACCCACAAAACTACAACTTTCTTATATTTGATAAAGGGGCTAAAAGCATGCAATGGAGGAAGGATAGCATCTTCAACAAATGGTGCTGGGAAAACTGGAAATCCATATGCAACAAAATGAAACTGAATCCCTTTCTCTCGCCATGCACAAAAGTTAACTCAAAATGGATCAAGGAGCTTGATATCAAACCAGAGACAAGGCATCTGATAGACGAAAAAGTTGGCTACGACCTACACACTGTGGGGTCGGGCTCCAAATTCCTCAATAGGACACCCATAGCACAAGAATTAATATCTAGAATCAACAAATGGGACTTTCTCAAACTAAAAAGTTTTTTTCTCAGCAAAAGAAACAATAAGAGAGGTAAATAGGGAGCCTACATCATGGGAACAAATCTTTACTCCTCACACTTCAGATAGAGCCCTAATATCCAGAGTATATAAAGAACTCAAAAAATTAGACAATAAGATAACAAATAACCCAATCAACAAATGGGCCAAGGACCTAAACAGACACTTCTCAGAGGAGGACATACAATCAATCAACAAGTACATGAAAAAATGCTCACCATCGCTAGCAGTTAGAGAAATGCAAATCAAAACCACCCTAAGATATCATCTCACTCCAGTAAGATTGGCAGCCATTATGAAGTCAAACAACAACAAGTGCTGGCGAGGATGTGGGGAAAAGGGTACACTTGTACATTGTTGGTGGGACTGCAAATTGGTGCAACCAATTTGGAAAGCAGTATGGAGATTTCTTGGAAAGCTGGGAATGGAACCACCATTTGATCCAGCTATTCCCCTTCTGGGTCTATTCCCTAAAGACCTAAAAACAGCATGCTACAGGGACACTGCTACATCGATGTTCATAGCAGTACAATTCACAATAGCAAGACTGTGGAAGCAACCTAGATGCCCTTCAATAGACGAATGGATAAAAAAAATGTGGCATTTATACACAATGGAGTATTACGCAGCACTAAAAAACAACAAAAACATGGAATTTTCAGGGAAATGGATGGCATTAGAGCAGATTATGCTAAGTGAAGCTAGCCAATCCCTAAAAAACAAATGCCAAATGTCTTCTTTGATATAAGGAGAGTAACTAAGAACAGAGTAGGGAAGAAGAGCATGAGAAGATGAATAACATTAAACAGGGATGAGAGGTGGGAGGGACAGGGAGAGAGAAGGGAAATTGCTTGGAAATGGAAGGAGACCCTTAGGGTTATACAAAATTACATACAAGAGGAAGTGAGGGGAAAGGGAAAAATAATACAAGGGGGAGAAATGAATTACAGTAGAGGGTGTAGAGAGAGAAGAGGGGAGAGGAGGGGAGGGGAGGGGGGATAGTAGAGGATAGGAAAGGCAGCAGAATACAACAGACATGAGTATGTCAATATGTAAATCAGTGGAAGTGTAACTGATGTGACTCTGCAATCTGTATACGGGGTAAAAATGGGAGTTCATAACCCACTTGAATCAAAGTGTGAAATATGATATATCAAGAACTATGTAATGTTTTGAACAACCAATAAAAAAAAAAGATAAAAAAAGAACTATTTCTCTGAACTCAGAGTGGACATATGATTTGATTTGCTTGAATGCAGTTTTCTTATGCTATTTTGACATTTCAATGTTTTGATAATATTAATACAGTTCTTATATAAAATCACATTCCCATGCCCAAAATGATTAGGTTATCATCATTTCATGATTTCCCATCTATATTTATCAGCAAGACAGGCTTGCATTATTATTACTGAGGGCTGTCTTTCTCAGAGAACGTTGAATACTTACACAACACATTTGCAGAGTAATTTCTAGAGCTTCCACAGTTTTATCTGATTTACATCAGTACATTGAGGTAATCTATTCCTTAATTTTAAAAAGATGTCATAACAGGTTTCTGATAATGAAAGTGATGGGCTGTGATCTATGCTGTATGGAGATTCCTGAAAGTGGTAGTAAGTGAAGGATTTTCTTCAAAGCAACAGTTAGGAGTTAATCGTAGGGCCCGGAATTCCAACATTTCTGTAAAATGATTCTAAATTCTGAGACCTTTCCAAAAAGGCCAACAAGTATAAGCAGCTGATCTCTGAACTTCGGAAGTACATGAGAAGCATTCTCAAGGCTATATTTAAAAGCTGTAGGTACTAATTGAGTGTGATGGCATGTACGGAATTCATAAAATATTGATGGATGGTGAATTATTTGTTACTCACATGGAGGCAATTAGAGAACTGATAAGCATCCTATATTATTTTTTAAAAAAGAGATCTGCAAAGAGACTTTTGTTCTCAAAGAGCCAGGGGTAGTGAAAAAAACAAATCTATAATTTCTGTTTCCATATTTTGTCATACAAATGGCCTTTTGGAAAAAATTAAGTTCTTTTTTTTTTCATTTTTTTAAAGAGAGAGTAAGAGAGAGAGAGAAGGAGGGAGGGAGGGAGGGAGGGAGGGAGAGAGAGAGAGAGAGAGAGAGAGAGAGAGAGAGAGAGAGAGAGAATTTTTAATATTTATTTTTTAGTTTTTTGGTGGATACAACATCTTTGTATGTGGTGCTGAGGATCAAACCCGGGCCGCATGCATGCCAGGTGAGTGCGCTACCGCTTGAGCCACATCCCCAGCCCCAAAATTAAATTCTTAAGTCAGTCTTACACAGAGTAAAGTACATACTATGCACCCATCTGTTTTCATGGTTACATAACTCTAATTGAAACATTTAGCCAGTCTAAAGTAACTGTACATTTAAAACAGCACAGTATACTTTGGCTATTAACGTGTACTATACTAGTATCCTATCTGAGGGTTAATACTTCCTTCCAAAAAATTAACAGCCAACCATGTGTATATTTCCAATGAACCCTTGATATATGGGATTATAGTGCCAAGAGTGGCAAAACCACCTTCCCCAAAATCTCATATCCACTGGCTTGCCAGTGGAGTTAAAGAGCTTGATGTCCACAACTCGGTGTGCTGAGTAATAGGATGCTGTGATAACATCTTCAGGGCCACTTTAAAAAAAAATCAAAAAAATTTTTTAAATTAATTCATTTATTCTAATTTGTTATACATGACATCAGAATGCATTTCAATTCATAGCACACAAATGGAGCACAATTTTTCATTTCTCTGATTGTACACAAAATAGAGTCACACCATTCATGTCTTCATACATGTACCTAGGATAATGATGTCCATCTAGTTCCACCATTTTTCCTATACACCCTTGTCCCGTCCTTTTGCTCCCTCCCCTTTCCCTATCCAAAGTTCCTCTATTCCTCACATTCTCCCCCCACCACCCTTGCGTGGACTCTCTCTCATCCAGCAAGGAGGTCCATGGAACAGGGTAGAGGAGAGTGTGGCTGCAGAGTCGCTCATCAAGACCTCTGGAGACCAAGTAGGAAGCAGGTCTGTGTAGTTACCATGTATATATACTCAGGCAGTAGCTAAGCATATTACAGGGCAGACACCAATGCAATTTCTGCTAACTGTCCTTGCAGTGACCAATTGAGGAGTGGGCTGTGGAGCAAGTACACAGGGACTGCAACACATGGCCTCATGCCCAGGGCTGTGCCTATGGTGTAAGTGGTCTGCCGCTCACATGGCTAGCACTAGGGGAGTGGCCTGCCACTCAGATGCCCTTAATGTATGCCATGTATGCAGTACTCCATGCACTTGTCCCCACACACCTCCATTATGGATCAGCATCCACTTATCAGGGGAACCATTTGGCTTTTGATTTTGGGGGGATTGGCTTATTTCATTTAGCATGATATTCTCCAGCTCCATCCATTTTCCTGCAAATGCCATGATTTTATTCTCTATAAATGCTGAGTAATATTCTATTGTGTATATATATGTCACACTTTCTTTATCTGTTTGTCTATTGAAGGGCATCTAATTTGGTTCCACAATTTAGTTGTTGTGAATTGTGCTGCTATAAACATTGATATGGCTGCATTGTTGTAGTATGCTGTTTTAAAGCCCTTTGGTTACCAACTGAGAATGGATAGCTGTATCAAACTGACACCAAAATAGACTGGTAGAACAGTAGTTTAGAATAGAGAACACAGAGACAAATCACATAAATATACAGTTATCTCATACTAGACAAAGGAGCCGAAAACATACATTGGAGAAAAGATAGCCTCTTCAACAAATGGTGCTGGGAAAACTGGAAATCCACATGTAACAAAATGAAATTAAGCCTCTCTCTCTCACCATGCACAAAGCTCAACTCAAAGTGGATCAAGGACCTAGGAATTAAACCAGAGACCTTGCACCTAATGGAAGAAAATATAGGTCCAAATCTCCATTATATTGGTTTAGGCCCCAACTTTCTTAATAAAACTCCTGTAGCACAAGAATTCAAACTAAAAAACTTCTAAGCAAAAAAGACAATCAGTGAGGTGAATAGAGAGCCTACAGAATGGGAGCACATTTTTACCACATGAACATCAGATAGAGCACTAATCTCCAGTATATATAAAGAAGTGAAAAAAAAAAACTTAATACTAAAGCAACAAATAACCCAATTAATAAAAGTGCTAAGGAACTGAAAAGACACTTCTCAGAAGAAGATATACAACTGATCAACAAATGTATGAAAAAATGTTGAACATCTCTAGCAGTTAGAGAAATGCAAATCAAAACTACTCTAAGATTTGATCTCACTCTAGTCAGAATAGCTGTTATTAAGAATACAGGCAACAATAAGTGTTGGCAAGGATGTGGGGGAAAAGGCACACTCATACATTGCTGGTGAGACTGCAAATTAGTGCAAGCAATGTGGAAAGCAGTATGGAGATTCCTTAGAACACTTGGATGGAACTTCAAGGGCTGCTTTCCCCAAACTCAAGGACATAAGAGAGTGCCTCAGGTATATGACCAGTATTAGACTTGAAGTGAATGAATGAAAGATTTAGAAAGAACCTTGATAATCTAGTTTATTGCTTCTGATCTAAACTACATCATAACCTTGTGGTTGAGGTAATTGACTCCTATCTGAAGGCATGCTATAATCTTCCATATTAATGTTGTCAGCGAAACTGAGAATAGAATGAAAATGGGAACAAGTAGACACAGATCAAATGGCCTAAAGGGAAAAGGTTGGCTAAATTAAATGAGCTCGGAAAATTTATATATATTTAGAAATAATTTTTAAAAGAAAGTTCTCTTAGATACTAAAGTGATCATGAAGGGTAGTACTTATTTCTCTGTTGTTATGGTCTTCTTTTTCGGAACTGGGGATTGAACTCGGGGGCACTTGACCACCAAACTACAGCCCCAGTCCTATTTTGTATTTCATTTTGGGTCTCACTGAGTTGCTTAGTGCCTTGCTTTGGCTGAGGCTGGTTTTGAACTCATGTTCCTCCTGCCTCAGATTCCTGAGCTGCTGGGATTATAGGTATGTGCCACCCAGAGCCCAGCTATTGTTTTGATCTTGAACATCAATAATTCAACAAGAAAGCAACTAGAAAATGAAATCATATTCTAGCGTATATTGCTTGATTTCCTAGATTGTCTGTTACTTTTTTTTTTTTTTTTGTTTTGCACTTTGAAATCAATCAGAAGAGAATTATACAATGGCCCATTTTCAAAAATGTGTAAAACTCCTAAAAACTTTTTTAAATGTTTTAATTTGATTCTTACATACATGAAAATAGTGGAGTGCATTACATTCTTAAGTATCCATTCACAGCACAATTTTTCCTAACTCTGTATACAAAGTATGTCACTCCAATTTATGCCATTATACATGAGCGCGCGCTCTCTCTCTCTCTCTCTCTCTCTCTCTCTCTCTCTCTCTCTCTCTCTCTCTCTCTGTCTCTCTCTCATACAGTTCTTAATATATTTTTAAAAATTAGTATCATCTGGGAATTTGCCAGAATACCAGAAAAGAACACCTAACCCCATCAGAGAGAGGAGAGTTCAGGGAATGGCTGATAGGAGGGAACAAAGCTGGAGTAAGACTTAAAGGAAAAATAGGGAGAGAAAATAATGTTAATAAATACCCAGAGGTATGTTGTAGCTTGTGTGAATGAAGTGCATCTTTCTGAAGTATATAAAACAAGATTGGGAGTTACAGGAAATAAATTTAGATCTGGTCAGAGGGATATAATCTATGCCAAAGACCTTAAACTTCATCCTGCAGACTGTTAGCTTTGTCTTGGTTTTTAGTGCTGGTGATTTAACTCAGAGCCTCATGCATTCTAGGCAAGCACTCTACTGCTAAGCTATATCTCTGAACCTAAACTGTACTTCTATAGCAATCCTGAAGGTATTGTGTGATTTAAAAAAATCAGAAAAAAATGAGAATACAGTTTGGAATTTTTGTAGATTTTAATGGAGGCAGTAGATAAGAATAAGTAGGCACATTGAGACTTGGGAAGAAAACTGGAAATGGGGGATCCGTCAAGAGATAATTCCAGAAGAGTGATGCCCTGTTGACTATGAGAAAGTACGTGTCCTACAATAGGCATGGAATTAATGTGTGTGTTCTAAGCACAGAATCATATAAACTGTCTGTGTTTTTGAACAGACTATAAAGGCATGGCATTGGTTTGCAGGTACTTAAAAAGTGTCTTACACTAGACATGCATTAAATACATTAAATTATATTAAAATTAGAATAATGTGAAAATATATGCTACAGAAAAAAATGTTCATGTGTGTAAGAAGTGTATTTTAGAGTAAATTGTAGTGTATATGAGAATTCTTACAGAGAAAAACTCCTACATCTTTGAAAACAATGTAAATTTTTACAGCCATTGTGGAATACACTATAGAGTTTTCTCAGGAAAACTGAATTAAAATATAGAATTGTCATATGATCTAGCAATTTTACTGCTGTATTTACCCAAAAGGATTGAAATAAGTGTGTTCAAGAGATGTCATTGTAAAATTCTATTCACCACAGCCAAGTTACAGTATCAAACTGTGTCCATCAACATATAAAATGTTGTATATGTGCACAATGGAATACTGTTCTGTCTTAGAAAAGAAAGAATTCCATTTTCTGTTACAACATGAATGAAATTGGAGAACATTACACTAAGTGAAAATAAACCAGGCACAAAAGACAAATATCATATGTTCTCACTTACATATGAAATCTAACTGAATTCAGAAGGAGAGAGAGAATGGTGACAAGAGGCTGTGGGCTTCAGGGAAGAGGGCGATGATGGTCTTATCTAACTAAGCCTCCATTAGCTAGGAGAAATCCTTTTTTTTTTTAAAGATCTATGGCACAACATGGTGAATATAGTTATAGAGGGGTTTTGGAGGGGGAGGAAGAGGGGGTACCATGGATTGAATTCAAGGCCATTTCACTTAACCACTGACCCACATCCCCTGGACCTTTTTTGTATTTTATTTATAGACAGGATCTCACTGAATTTCTTAGTGCCTCCTGTTGCTGAGGCTGGCTTTGAACTCACAATCCTCCTGCCTCAGACTCCCAAGCTGCTGAGATTACAGGTATGTGCCACTGCAGCCAGCACTTATACTGTTTACATTTTAAAATTGTTGAGAGAGAATTTCAAATGTTCTTACCACAAAAAATAAGTATTTGAAGTTGGGCTGAGGATGTGGCTCAAGCGGTAGCGTGCTTGCCTGGCATGCGCGCGGCGCTGGGTTCCATCCTCAGCACCACATACAAATAAAATAAAGATGTAGTGTCCACTGAAAACTAAACAATAAATATTAAAAATTCTCTCTCTCTTTAAAAAAAATAAGTACTTGAAGTAACGCAATGTTAATTATATTGATTTAATTATTCCACACATCACATAATCATTTTGTATTACACAAATGTATTACACAAATATATAATACTATAATCTGTCAATTTATGATAAAATTAATTAATATTAAAATTAAGTATATGCTATTATTGGCATCATAAATATATGAGAAAAAAATAAAAGAATCAGTGCTTCACTGAGAAAGTCTGAGACCATGTCAATTGCAACAAGCCCCATCAACTCAGAGGTGTCAAGTCCAGGTAAGTCTAACTGAAAAACATCCTGATAATTTTCATTTGTCAATTTCTTTCATACAAAACCAGCCTCTCTGGTCAAAGGAATTCTGAGTAGGCTTCTTCCCCACCCTCACCCCCACCCCAACCCCCACCCCCGCTCTTTCATTCTCCCCCCTCCCCCCACACATATATCACATCTCTGTCACCTTCAGCTGCCTGGTGGTCCAGTATTGCTGCTGTGTGCTGGCTCCAAGCCCTCAAAGTTCCCACAAGTAGCCTGGAATAACAAAGGATTATTCTTGGATTGTAAATCTATCATCTATCCCAACACACCCTCCCCCCTCCCCCCCCCCCAAATTCCTTATTTCTTCCTCTCCTATCAGATGCTGGAGGCAGGGATATATTTATTAACTGAACCCCAAATTCCCAAGCTAACTATTTCCTCCTCACCTGTAACTGGGTGAGACTTCTTATTGTCAGACTCTCATGACAGGCTGAACAAGGGGGAAAAAAGTACTTTACCCCCCAACTGCATTGTGAAGTCTGGGTGGGCACATCAGTCTGAGTGAAAAAAAAGACTCTCAGGGGACTCAGATCTTTGGGACAACTCATTATCACTGCTAAAAATAAAAACAAAGCAAAACCAAAAGCCAACCTGGGGTCTATTGACCAGAGCAATATGCTTTATGCAGAAAGGGAAAAAAAAGTATCTACTTATTTCACCTAATGTGAATTGTCTTGGCACTCTTGTGGAAAAATCACCTGAGCATAAATATAAAGGTGTGTGGACTCTCTCTCATCTAATGAGGAGGTCCACAGAGCAGAGTAGAGGAGAATGTGGCTGTGGAGTCATTAATCAAGACCTCCAGAGACCAAGCAGGAAGCAGGTCTGCTCAGTAGTAGCTAAGTAGATTATAGGGCAGTCACCAATGTAATTTCTGCTAACTGTCCTTACAGTGACCAGTCGAGGAGTGGGCAGTAGAGCATGCACAGGGACTGCAACACCTGGCCTCACACCCAGGGCTGTACATAAAGGGTAAGTGGCCTGCCACTTGCATGACTAGCATGAGGGGAGTGGCCTGCCACTCAGACCCCCTTGACATATGCCATGTATGCAGTACTCCATGCACTTGTCCCCACATAAAGGATTATTCTTGGATTGTAAATTTTATACATGATCTACATGTCTACCTTTTGCCCAGTTTCACTACTTTTTTCATAAGAGTGTAACTTTGGAGTAAATTTTCAAATCTGGACATGTAAATCCTTCACATTTTTTTTCTTTTCAAGATTGTTTAGGCCTATCCATATAAATTTTAGGATTAGTTAATTAATTTCTAAAACACAGTTGGGATTTTAAGAGGACTTCTATCTTATCAAAAGCTTGATATGCAACACCTTCTAAATGATATTAAGTCTTCTGATTTATTAACGTGGCATATTTCCCACTTAATGTCTTTGATTTCATTCAATTATGTCTTCAGTGTATAAGTCATATGTGTTTTAAAAAAATCATTACTAAGAATTTTATCCTTTTTGATGCTATTTAAGTGAAATTGTTTCTTTAGTTTTATTTTCAGATTGTTTCATATACAAATATAGTTCATTTTGATCTTGTTTTATTCTGCAACCTTCCCCAAACCATTTATTAGCTCTAATAGTTTGTTATGGATTCTTTAGTTTTTTTTTTTTTTTTTACATAGAATACCATATAATTTCTCAATAGGGATAGTTTGACTAATTCTTGCTTTCCTAAATCTGATTTTCCTTCTTCCTTTTTTTAACCCAATTTCACTGGCTGTAATCTCCCAGTACAATGTTGAATAGACACGTCAAGAATAAACATCTTTGTTGTTTTTTTAATGATAAGCTGCAAATTCTCTGCTTTTCACCAGATAGTATGATATTAGAAGACCTTTATCACATTGAAGAAATTGCTTTCTATTTGCAGTTTGTTGAAGCTTTTTTTTATTGTGAAAATGTTTTTTATTTAGTCAAGCACAGTTTGTGCATATATTGGGCAGGCTGTGGTTTAATTTTATGAATATAGTATTATATTAACTGATTTTAATACATTGAATCACCATACTTTGCAGCAAAGTAATAAATCTCACCTGGTTGGGGGCATGTAATTCCTTTTATATTGCTGTTTTAGTTGATTAATATGTTGTTGATCATTTCAGCATTTATGTTCATAAGTATTATCATTCTGTGATGTCATTTTCTTATGATGTTTTTGTCTGTCTTTGATATTAGGGTAAAACTTTGATATTAGGGTAAAACTGTCTTTGATATTGGGATATTGCCCTCCTTTCTTGTTTTAAATGAGTTTTTAAACGTTGATGTTGGTTCATCTTTAAATTGTTGGCATTCATAAATAAAGCCATCTGTTCATTGGCTTTTATTTTGGGAGGTTTTTTAAAAATTTATTATTCCTATTTAAATTGCTCTATTTGTTGTAAGTCTCTTCAGAGTTTTTATTTTTCCGTTAATCACTTCCAATGTTTTGGGTATTTTTAGGAATTTGTCCATTCCATCCAAATTATCTATTGTTTCGGTAAGGAAATATTCATGTAATTCACTTGGATTTCATAATTTTTTAGTAATTTTTCATCTTCTATTCCTGTTTAGTTACTTGAGACGTTTTTTTAAAATCAGTCACTTAAAAGTTTATGATTTTTAAATCTTTTCACAGAACTAACTTTTACTTTCATTTATTTTCTCTGTTACCATTATCTTCTGTTTTATTAGTTTGTACTCTAGCCAGGAGTGGAGGTTTCCAGTTTGAGGTCAGTCTTAGTAAATTAGCTAGATTTTGACTCAAAACATTAAAAAAAATTAAATTTCTACTCTGATCTTTGTGTCTTTCCTTTTGCCTGCTTTGAATTTAATTTCTTCTCTTAAGAAAACAAGACTAGAAAGTTTCTGTAGGTAGAATGTTAGGTTATTCATGTAAGATCTTTCCTCCTCCTCCTCCTCCTCCTCCTCCTCCTCCTCCTCCTCCTCCTCCTCCTCCTCCTCCTCCTCTCCTCCTCTTTTCCTTCCTTCCTTTCTCCCTCCCTCTTCTCTTCCCTTCCCTCCCTTCCCCTCCCTCCCTCCCTCCCTCCCTTCCTTCCTTCCTTCCTTCCTCCCTCCCTCCCTCCCTTCCTTCCTTCCTTCCTTCCTTTCTTTCTTTTGAACCCATACATGATTCATCAGTGAGCTACATCCCAACACTTTTTACTTTTTGATACAGGGTCTCACTAAGTTGATGAGGCTGGGCTCAAACTTGTGATTCTCTGGCCTCAGCTGCCTGAGTCATTCTTCTTTTTAAAATATAGGTATTTAAAGTTATAAATTCTCCTCTAAGCCTTGCTTTAGTTAGACTGTGTGTGTGTATGTGTGTGTGTGTGTGTGTGGTGTGTACTGGTTTCTTTTCTTTTCCAAATATTTTCTGGTATCAATTGTGATCTCTTCTTTGACCCATTTGTCTTTCCTGAGTATGCTGCTTAATGTCCACATACCTATGTATTTCCCAGATTTAATTATGGTAATTTTTGCTAGTTTAATTCCATTGTTGGAAGTGAACTTACTTTATATGATTTCTATGCTTTTGGACTAATACATGGAAAATTATGAAGATGATGTTACCTGTGCTTTTCTGTATCAATGTTGTCAGAGTGTTCTATAGTGTCAGTTAGGTCCTAATAGATTTTTTACCCTGTTGATAATGTTTTCTATTTTTTATTGAATAGTTACCAGACTTTTTTTATATTATTAAAACTGGATATCAAAGACTCTATTATTGTTGAATTGTCTTCTCTTCAGTTTTGAAAACTTTTGCTTCATTATTATTAGGTGCGTTTAAATGTACAATTATCATATATAAAATATAAAATATAATTGCATATTTGTTTTTGTTTTAAAGTTTTTTTTTGTTTGTGTTAATATAGCGGTACCAGTTTTCTTTTGGCTATTGTTTCTATGGTATATACTCTCCCATCCTTATTCATTTAGACTATTGCTGCTTAAAACCTAAAGTGTGTTTCTCGTAAATACTATATAGTTAGACAATGTCTTTTATCCATTCTACCAATTTGTTGTTTGACATGTTTAATCCATTTACATATACTATAACTACAGATAACAGAAGATTTTCTTTGAGTGTTTTGCTGTTTATTTTTATGCACTTATGGTTATCCCATTGACCATTACTGACTACTTTTGTATTAAATACATATTTTGTTGTGCACCTTTTTAATTGCTTTGTTTATTTTAGTATGTTTTTAATTAGTGGCTATCCTGTGGGATCCCAATTAATATCTTAATTCATACCAATGTCATTCAGATTAAGATCAACTTTTGTTAATATTAAACAAAATCTTCCTTTCTATATAGCTCCTTTACTACCTCTATGTTTATGCTCTCATTGATATACAAATTGCAATTGTTTTCATTTTCTGCTTATATAATAGAATAGGAGATAAAAATAACTAAAATAGCATAAAGAATTGCAATCAAAACTTATTTATACCCTCTTTTATATTCACACAGTGCTTTTTATTTTTTATGTGGATTTGAATTATTACCTAGTATTTTTCACTTCAACTTGAAGGAAATTCCTTTTGGTATTGATTTTTGTAAAATTGGATGGCTGGGCCTAGTTCTATTTAACTTTTCCATATGTATAACCCACAGTCCTGGAACTACTTAATGAATATTTTGTCTTTCTCCACTGATGGATAATACCCACATCTGAACTATCAAGCTGTTTTTTCCTTTTCTTCCTTCCCATTTTTTTTCCAATACTGGAGATTGAACCAAACCTTTATGCATGCTAGGCATGCACTCTTACACTGTACTACAACCCAACCCAGGTCTTTTAACATTTTATTTTAATATAGGGTCTTGCCAAGTTCCTTGTGATTCTTCTGTGTCAGCCTCCAGAGTAGCCACTCTGGAGTAGAAAGTGAACCACTGTGCCAGCTAATATCAAGCTTTTCTATGTGCTAGAGTCTGCCTCTTGTATCTCTAAGGAAAGACAATCCTATATATATCTATCCAATCCTTTAAATATCCATTTCATTTCCCATTTATGATGCCACTCCTCTGTTCATCTTCTGTCTGCTTACAGGAGGCTGACTCAGCACCTTGAATCAAGTGAATGAAAAATCATTAAGGTGATACCAACAAAGTTGGTAAGAGGCTCCAATAAAATTCTTATTTGGTTCCAAGCTAATTTATAATATTTAATATACTTTTATCCATGGTAAAAATATTTTATCCCTGCATAGACAATTTGGTATTTTCTGCCCCCCCCCCAATTATTTTGTAAAGAAATAAAGTAATATGGGATATTTTCTTTGGATTGTTTTATATGTTTTGTCCAGCTGTGCCTGTACCAACAAGCCAGGTACTTAATTTGTTTTTCATGTGCACAAATGAGAAATGAGTTCTCCTTCTTGAGCTGTGCTCTTAATTCACTTTTCTGTATATTTTCTATATATTTATCTCATGTGTCACTATGGTATAAATGTCATTGTTTTATCTACCTTTCTATTCATATTCAAAATATAGTTGTTTCTCCATACACATGGATTCTGCATTCAAGAATTAAAACAACTTCAGATAGGATATAGATAAAAATAGATAGATATAGATATATAGATAGATATCTACCTATCTATCTATATATATCTCCTATCTGAAGTTTTTGAATTCTCTGTATATATAGATATGTAGATATGTAAATATATAGATATATAGATATTGCACCTTCACTAAATTTTTACATTTTTTTCTCATCATTATTCCCTAGACACTATAGTATATCAACTATTTACATACCATTTATATTGTATTTTGTATTAGAAGTAATTTAGAGATGATTTAAATGTATCAAAGGATGTCTATTAAATTCTAAAATTTTTTATATAAAAGAATTGAGTATCTGCTAATTTTTAGTATCTGTGGAGAGGGGATCCTGGAATCAATCCCCTGAAAAACCAAAGAACGACCATATTATACTGCATTATTATTATTTTTTTTAGAGGTGGGGGGGAGAGAGAGAGAGAGAGAGAGAGAGAGAGAGAGAGAGAGAGACAGACAGAGAGAGAGAGAGAGAGAGAGGAGAGAGAGAGAATTTTTAAATATTTATTTTTTAGTTCTCGGCGGACACAACATCTTTGTTGGTATGTGGTGCTGAGGATCGAACCCGGGCCGCACACATGCCAGGCGAGTGCGCTGCCACTTGAGCCACATCCCCAGTCCCTGCATTATTATTATTTTATTTAATAATACGACTATCTTTGTGATAGAGAATTCTCCCCCAACATGACTCTTTCCTGTCATGAATTTATTATCAATCTTCAACTTGTTATAGCAAACATTGTGTGTACTCTATTGTAATAGATTTTTGTAATAAGGATGAAGAACAAATAAATAAATGTATCCCCTTTGAAAATTCAGAATATACTTCAAGTTCTTCTGAGACTCGATGATGCTGAAATACGAATTATTAACATTTTTATTCCCCATAGCAACTAGTAAAGTGTTTATGCATTGTCAGTGCTTAATAAAAGCTTTATTGTTCTAGCAAAAGCTAATACTAGTGAATGCATTAGCAAGAATGTCAGTTGTAAGCTCTTAAGTCGAAGCCTCTTGTGGGCTGGGGCTGTTTTATTGTTTCACATGCACATCATAGTAGAGTTAATCTTGCAAACACTTGATTAAAGTTAATGCCATCATTTGGCATTTATCATATATATGTTTTCCTGCAAATAACAGAATATTTGCCTAAAAGTGGATTTAAAAATAGAGATAAGTCCACATGAGCTATTTCAGAGAATAAAAATTTCAGATTTGGCTAATTCAACAGCTCATCAATGCTCACATGCGTCAGGAGCATTCCTTGTTATTTTTTTTTTTTGGTTCCTTTCTCATGGCCACATTACAGCTATTAAAGCTCTGGGTTCACAAACACCACAAGGTCCAAAAATATTTCAGAGGGGCAAGGTTTCTCCTCATGTTGTCTCCATCATGGAATAAATCAGGCCCAGAAGCTAACTTCATTTTAATTCTCAAGAGCCACATTCAGTCTCCTTTCAATCACTGGCATGGATTATGATTTATCGTCAGGTGGAGTGCAACTTACTGAGCTTAATGCTAAGAACTATTGAAACAAAACCAAGTTTCTTTACCAGTGGAAAAGGATGATACTGTAGAAATTTAGCAGTTCCTCCCACATGGAATTTCATGCTTGCAAGCCAATAATGAGGACAGCGTAACAAACATACTGAAAATAGGTGTTATTTAGGATTTTTCTTATTCTAGTTTATCTATACAGTTCTTAAGGAAAAAAGGTTGAGCGTTATTTACTGTCTTTAAATTTCTACATTTTAAGTTGATTTTTAAAAGATTTCCTCCTAATTAGAAATACAACAACCTGTTTTATTGTCAACATAAAACATTGTTACTTCTTAATTACTACATAGAAATTAGTAAGAAAAATTCTGAGGCATTCCCCTGGAGTAACATACATTGCAGCATTTCCAATAAGTAACACATGTGAAAACATAAATGACACTTAATTTTTCCACAGATAAAGCAGAATTTACATATTTGAAGATCAGTTTCTTCATCAAAACAAACACATGCAAGTTATAATCTATTAATATAATCTGATTATGTAAATATCTTCTGGGACTTCTGTTAGAAATTCTTTTTAGATTTTACACTATCTCTTCTTTTCCTTGCTTCTTTATTTTTTTAGTGAGAGGAGATGAAATAGAATTCCTGATACCATGAATTAATTGCATCTCATTGTCAATTTCTACACCCAGTAGTTATATTTGGTCTCATCTGTTACTAAGATTTAGAGGTCAAAAAATAAGATTTGAAGAAAAAGCATGCAACTTCTTTCTTATACATTTTCTAAACACCTCCAAGTACACATTGATAAAAGTATTTCAGTAAAATTTTGAGAAATAGTATCCTATTGAAACAGATATACATATCTATTGATGACAAGTGAAAAATATTTATTCAGATGTATTTGTTGTATTCTCACTGTTTTGATACATCTGATTTCTTCTATGTATCGAGCAAGGTACACATATTTTAACTAGAGTGTCTTTGCACTGATACTGCAGTAAGATGAATTCAAGATTGGTAAGTGATCCTCAAGTCTCTACTGATCTATCACACTACTAAAAGTTGCCTGACAATTGGAATCAATCCAGTATTGTCTTTCTGATGACCGTGGCAGTCCTGGGATATGAAATATGTGATGGCCAATTTTTCTGAATATCCTTGCTGGCTTCATGAAATAGGCACCTGGGAATGTGCTGAGCTTGTGAAACAGGTAACCAAAGTAGGAAATGGATAAGATTTCTAACTTAAATTGGCCATTATGTGAAATGAACAAAAGTGGCTTCCATTTCCTGAATAAGGAATGATTTCTTCCCTCTGTGAATTGAACGGCAATCGATATGAGAGGGGGTAAAAAACTGATAGTAATCTTTTCCTTATGAAAAGGAGCACTTCCAAGGTTGGCATCAGCTGTTGCAAATCTGGAGCTGGGAAAAGAAAGAAGTTGCACTTTCTTGCTTTCTTGAAAAATCCAACTCCACACACAGACGCTGAGTAGCCCCTTTTTTTTCTGGGGGTGCGAGAGGAGGGGTAATTTATGCTTGTGAAGTGAGGTCTTCATTGTGTAAATCCGAATGGAAATGAAAGCTAACTGAAGTATACACAGCTATGAAGATTTCCCTTTTTCCTTCCTACTTGCTACATCATAATATGTACATAGCTGCACACATGCATACACACAATGCACATCTACATGCCTTTTCTCTAATTTAGAAACCCACTTTGTTTACTTGGCTCAGGTAACTACATTTGCTTTCTGTCTGTATCAGTCATGCCAGGCCTTTTGCTGGTTTAATATCTTTTCCTATGAACACTGCACCTCTCTTTGAACTTTTACTCAATCCTATTTACATTTTATCCTATGCTGTTTGCTACTTTGTTTATAAAGTTAAGCTTTCCCTCTTTATTATACAATTTTAGCTTAATCTGGATGAGGTTCATATCTTTAATTTCTTCTTTTCTCTGTTGGTATAGAAGGGTAATTCAAGAATAATTGTATGCTGAAACAGTAATTACATCTCAATGATTAGTATACTGAAAATGTGTAAATGATTGTGTTTGGATCCACCTCCAGTCATCAGAGACAGACTGTTTTTATCTAGAATGAGAAAACATGTATAGTGAAAAAGTACATGTATTGATGCACATGGGGAAAGTGAAGACAGAATTTAGAACAATGGTTGGAAGATAAGTTTGCAGATTTAAGTCATTCCTATTTAGTATTTCTCGTGTAAGTCTTCAAAACTATTTCAAAAGTACTCAAGGAAATTATTTTTATTACATCTCTCTAAAGAAAAAAAAAACCCTGTTCTGAACACACACACACACACACACACACACAGACACATACAATTTGTAAATTCTTGCTAACATATTTGTTTAGGCATTGAACCATTTTGCCTTAAAGGTAACCACCACAGACCTAGAGAGAATACAATTAGGATTGTGGTTGATCACTTTAAACCACTTTCAATGTTTGCGATTATTTGGAGAGTTTACTTAATTTTGTTTTCCTATCACCCTCAAAATCTTAATGTGCATAATGAAATTTTCTTCATGGGGATTAAATGAGATGGAAAAGTTACATTTCTCATGTTGGTTTTTATTCTATTCCTTTGGTTTTTTAAACACATATTGACATGCTGCCAACTATGAATGGGCAGTGTTCTAGATGGTGGACAGGAGCTGAAGCCCTTATCAAAACAGACAAGATTCCTACTCCTCTACTGCTTCATTGTACTCAGGAGACAAAACATAAATACACAAATCAAGCGAATATCAAATAGTGTTAATACTAATGATAAAATTCAATATGAAGGTCCTGAAAACAGCCTGGTATGTTGTGTGAAGAGGAAGAGAGTCATAGGTAAGCATGTGATGTATAAAGAAGAGAGTGGTTCTACATGCAATCAAAGAAGTAGGTAGGTGGCAGACCATGTGGAGGCCAACAACAACAACAACAAAAAGAGTTTGAATGTTATTTAAAATTCAATCAGAAGCCATTGGGGTTTTCAAGTAGGAAAGTGACATGATGTGATTTATATTTTAGGAAAAGATTACTAGGGTTTCTATGTGAAAAGTGCATTGTAAGGAAATAAGAGCAGAGTTGGGGCAACTAGCTAGGAAGGTCGTACGGAATATCAAGTCAGGAAATGATCTGGCAGAGCCTGGCACGTTGCAAGTAAAGGTGGAGATAGATGGATAGAATATATATCTGGAGGGTGTTTAGTCATAAGGTGAGCAGAGGGTTAAATATGAGCAAACGTGGTGTGAATTTCCAATGTAGCACATGATGTGGATATTGTTCTCACCTTTGTTGTGCATTTTAGCACCAGAATATCACAGCTTATCATGAAGCAGCTTACAGAACAGTAGAGACCAATGACCTAGAAGGAGAAGTTATTTAAATCTTTGCTTCTGTGTTCTATCTATGAAATGGGAATAACAATTGTTATCGTTTGGATGTGAGGTGTTCCCCAAAAGCTCATGTGTGAGTTGATGTAATAAGGTTTAGAGAAGAAATGATTGGGTTATGAGAACCTTAACCCCATCAGTAAATTAATCACCTGCTTCGATTGAGTGCTAACTGAAGGCAGGTAGGGTGTGGCTGGAGGAGGTGGGCATTGGAGACATGGCTTTGGGGTCTATATTTGTATCAGGCAAGTGGAGAACTCTCTCTCTGTTTTCTGACCATCATGTGAGCCACTTCCCTCTGCCATACTCTTGCCCCTTGATGTTTAGCCTCACTTGGAGCCCCCCAAAATGGTGCTGGACGTCGATGGACTGAGACCTCTGAAACTGTGAGCCATTAAATAAATGTTTCTTGGGTCTTTCAGTCACAGCAGTTAATCATAAAACAACAATATTATGTATTTCATATAAGCTAGAACAGGATTAATATATGTAAAGTGCTAAGAGTAGTTCCTAGTCCTGGTAAGTGCTACATTATATCACCACAATAGTAGTTGTTATTATGTCCACAGTGCAGTATCGATACAATGTACTGGAAAGAATGAGGATTTTGAACTAAAGAGACCTAGATGCCTGTTCCCTCTTGTATCAATTTTTCTTGGCATGGAACAAATTGTTAAACTTCTGTGAGCCTCAGTTTTCCACCTACATAATGGAAATATTAAATCATATGTTGCAGTGGGAATATTATGATTAAATGGGATGTTTGTAAGTCATCCAACATTATGATTAGCACTTGCGGTAAACTTAAATATGAGTTACTATGAAGATTAGATGACTCAAATTACTTTTTAACCAATGAAAAGTTTATTTGAGCTGAAATATGGAATACTTCCAAACAGAATATTCATTTAGAGCTAACGATTGAAGAAAAGCTTTATTCCTCAAAAAATATATGTTTATGATGTAAAACTTTGCCAGAAGCCTCATCTTTAAGACTCATTAACTTGAAAGTTTTTTCTTTTAAATTTAAAAGTAGGTAAGTGACAAAAATTGTATATGTCAAAGTGTACAATATGATTATATACATATGTGTATATATATAATATATGCACACATTATATGATAATTTCTGTGATAAATTTAATTAATCCCAGGCGTTGCTGCTGCAGACGCCACTGTAGTGCCTGGAGGAGGTCATTTCTCTAGCCTCCGCCACAGTTGCCTTGGTTACCTAGGTTGCTACTTCTGAAGCTACCTCTAGTCATCTCTGCTGCTGAACCCCAAATCTCCTGTCGATCAACTGTCGCCTGCACTGCTACCGCCATTGCTGCTGCCTCTGATTCTACTGCTGCCAGCCTGAGGTTGCCTGGAGGTCTTCTTTCTTGGTGCTGCTGTCATAGAAGACACTGTTGCTCCAGATGCAACAGAAGCCAACACTGCTACTGATACCTGGAGATTGCCTGGTGACGCCACCCCCACAGCTGCAGTTGCAGCTGCCACTGCTGCTGACCCACTACCTGCTGCCAACAACCACCTCCACTACCACTGCTACCATGGCCTAGAGGACTGCTGTGGGGGAGATTTCAGGTTTGGTTGCCACATGGCTGCACCCATTTTGGGATACCAGCCAGGGCCTGGGGCCTGGATGCCAGCAGGTTTACTACCACAAGATCCTCTATCTGTGCCCCTGTAGTATGCTGTTTTGAAGTCCTTTGGGTATAAACTGAGGAGAAGGGATAGCTGGGTCAAATGGTGGTTCCATTCCCAGATTTCCAAGAAATCTCCATACTGCTTTCCAAATTGGCTGCACCAATTTGCAGTCCCACCAACAATGTATGAGTGTACCTTTTCCCCCGCATCCTCGCCAACACTTATTGTTGTTTGTCTTCATAATAGCTGCCATTCTGACTAGAGTGAGATGGTATATTAGAATAGTTTCCATTTGCATTTCTGATTGCTAGAGATGATGAGCATTTTTTCATATATTTGTTGATTGATTGTATATCCTCTTCTGAGAAGTGTCTGTTCAGGTCCTTGGCCCATTTTTTGATTGGGTTATTTGTTTTTGTTTTTGTTTTTTGTTTTTGGTGCTTAGTTTTTGAGTTCTTTATATACCCTAGATATTAGTGCTATATCTGATGTATGAAGGGTAAAAAATTGCTCCCAGGATGTAGGCTTTCTGTTCACCTCACAGATTGTTTCTTTTGCTGAGAAGAAACTTTTTAGTTTGATTCCATCCCATTTATTGATTCTTTGTTTTAATTCTTGCACTATAGGAGTCTTATTAAGGAAGTTGTGACCTGATCCCACATGATTAAGATTAGGGCCTACTTTTTCTTCTATTAGACACAGAGTCTCTGGTTTAATTCCTAGGTCCTCAATCCACTTTGAGTTGAGTTTTGTGCATGGGGAGAGATAGGGATTTAACTTCATTTTGTTGCAAATGGATTTCCAGTTTTCCCAGCACTGTTTGTTAAAGATGCTATCTTTTCTCCAGTCATGTTTTTGGCACCTTTGTCTAATATAAGATAATTGTAATTTTGTGGGTTAGTCTCTGTGTCCTCTATTCTGTACCATTGGTCTACCAGTCTGTTTTGGTGCCAATACCATGCTATTTTTGTTACTATTGCTATGTAGTATAGTTTAATGTCTGGTATAGCAGCACAATTCACAATAGCTGAACTGAGGAGCCAACCTAGATGCCCTTCAGTGGATGAATGGATAAAAAAATGTGGCATATATATACAATAGAATTTTACTCAGCATTAAAAGAGAATACAATCATGGCATTTGCAGGTAAATGGATGGCGTTGGAGGAGATAATGCTAAGTGAAGTTAGCCAATCCCCAAAAAACAAATGCTGAATGTTTTCTCTGCTATAAGGAGGCTGACTCATAGTGGGGTAGGGAGAATTATATGAATTCTAGATAGGAAAGAGGGGTGGGAAGGAAAGGGATGGTCAGGAAATTAGCAAGGATGGTGGAATGTGATGGATATCATTATCCAAACTGCATGTATGAAGACTTGAATTGGGTGTCAACCTACTTTATATACAAACAGAAATATAAAAAATTATAGTATATATGTGTAAATGCAAAAAACAAAAACAAAAAAGTATATGTATAAAGGCATGAATTGGCATGAACATGCTTTATATACAAAGATATGAAAACTTGTGCTCTATATGTGTAATAAGAATTGTAATGCATTCTGCTGTCATGTATTGAGGAAGAAGAAGAAGAAAAAGGAGGAGGAGGAGGAGGAGGAGGAAGAGGAGGAGGAGGAGGATGAGGAGGAGGAGGAGAAGAAGAAGAAGAAGAAGAAGAAGATAAAGAAGAAGAAGAAGAAGAAGAAGAAGAAGAAGAAGAAGAAGAAGAAGAAGCTGCTCTATCTGAGAACTTCAGCTAGGACTTGCAAGTTCTATGTAGAGGTGCCTGTGGATTTGGAGGAGCCTGGGGTCTTCCCACTGATAATGCTGGCTGTCTTGCTGCTGCATCTTGGAGTTGCTCCTTTCCATGAGTGTATCCCTAGTTATCTCTCTGCAAGTAGGAGCAGCACTGAGATCTTGGGACAGCAGCGTGACTGAGCCTGAAGTATCTGAAGCCCAGATCAGTGGTATAGTGACTGGGTTTGTGAGGGATGATCTGGGTTTGGTGATCCCAAAAAGACATCAGAGACAGGGCACTGACAGAGACAGTTTGACATTCCAGCAAGATTTATTTTATTTTACTTTTTGATTTGCTAATCTCTCTACCATATTTAGAACAGGATCTTTTTAATGCATCATTTTGTGAAGGACAATAACATATGGATGCTGTTTTGTATTTTTGTTGCAGTCTTATGTCTTTAATATTTTCTCTTTGTTTGTATTCTTCCTCTCTCTTGTCTATTTTCTTCCCCAACTTGTCTCCAACCAATAGCCAATCTCTTTTGGCTTCACTTCCACTCTTCTTGTGAATTTTTACTTCTTGCTTCTCTCTTCCTCTCTTACAAATATTGCATACTATGCTACCCCTCTTTTCTCATCCACCACTTGAAATTGTAAACTGTTTTGACAAATTTTCTGTTTATACTATAGATAGTTATTGAATTCATAATTTGGTTTAATGTGAGAAATTAATAAATGCCTTAGTTGGAACTATTATATTCAAAGCTATATATTGTGTACACTGGGTGCTATTGATACTGATCTCACCATTATGGACAAGAAATTATAAACCTTTAGAGTCACTATCAGTCTACAGGGTAGAATTTATGCTGCCATAAGTCCATACTTCTAGATAGAAAACACTCTAACAACATGGAAAAACAAGGGAATAAAGTGCCCCAAACAAACCAAGATGCTTCAACAACAGAAGCCATTGATAACACAGTAGAAGAAATGTCCAAGAAGGAGTTTAGATTGTACATAGTTAAATTGATATGTGAAGTAAAGGATAGTATAAGGAGTAAAATCAAAGAAAAAATACAGGAAGTGAAAGACCACTTGAATAAAGAGTTAAAGAATGTGGGAAAAAACAAGCAGAAATCCTTGAAATGAAGGAATCAGTAAACCAAATTGTAAATTCAATAGAAAGCATCATCAACAGACTGGACCACTTGGAAGACAATCTCAGAAAATGAAGACAAAATATATCATCTGGAAAGTAGAGTTGACCATGCAGAAAGGATGGTAGAAACCATGAACAGAACATCCAAGAATTATGGGATAACATGAAAAGACCAAATTTCAGAATTATTGGAATAGATGAAATAGCAGAGATACAAACCAAAGGAATAAACATTCTTTTCAATAATATAATAGCAGAAAATTTCCTAAACTTAAGAATGGAATGGGAAATCAAATACAAGAGGCTTACAGGACCCCAAATGTCCAAAATTACAGCAGACACAAATCCAGACACATTATAATGAGAATGACTAACACACAGGATAAAGATAAAATCTTAAAGGTTGTGAGAGAAAAAAAATCAAATTACATATGGGGGAAACCAATTAGGATCCCAACTGATTTCTCAACCCACACCTTCAAAGCTAGGAGGTCCTGGAATAATATATTTTAAGCTCTGAAAGAAAATGGGTGCCAACCAAGAATTTTATATTAATCAAAACTAAGTTTCAGATTTGATGATGAAATTAAAAACTTCCATGATAAACAAAGTTAGAAGAGTTCACACTACACTTCAGAGCATTCTTAACAAAATATTCTATGAGAATGAAAGGGGAAAAAATGAAAAACAGCAAAGGGAAGATCTACACTAAAGGAACATTCAACCAAATGGGAAACAGAGACAAATCAAAAACTAGAAATAAATCAAAATGATAGGGAATACAAATCATATCTCAATAATAACCTTGAATGTTTATGGCATAAACTCATTAATAAAAAGATATAGATTGAAAGATTGGGTTAAAAAGCAAGACCTAATAATATGCTGTCTTCAAGAAACTCACCCCTGGACAAAGACAGCCACAGGCTGAAGGTGAAAGAATGGGAAAATGTTATCACTCATATGGATTATATAAACAAGCAGAGGTCTCCTTTCTTGTCTCAGATAATGTAGACTTGAAACCAAAGTTAATCAGAAGAGACAAAGAAGGACATTTTATACTTCTTAAGGGAAGTTCATATAAGCAGAACATAACAGTCATACATATTTATGTCCCAAACAATGGAGCATCTATGTGTATCAAACAAACCTTTCTATATTTCAATAGTAAAATATACCGCAATACGATAATACTGTGTGATTTTAACACATCTATCTCTCTACTGGACAGATCTTCCAGACAAAAACTGAATAAGTAAACTATAGAACTACCTAATACAATCAATAATTTAGACTTAATAGGCATATATAGAATGTATCATCCATCAATGAGCAAATATACTTTCTTCTCAGGAGCACATGGATCCTTCTCTGAAATAGACCATATCTTATACCAAAAAGCAACTCTTAGTAAATACAAAAACACAGAGATAATACCCTGCATTCTATCAGACCACGATGGAATGAAATTAGAACAAGAATCAACAAATGGGACTTACTTAAACTAAAAAGTTTTTTCTCAGCAAGAGAAACAATAAGAGAGGTAAATAGGGAGCCTACATCCTGGGAACAAATTTTCACTCCTCACACTTCAGATAGTGCCCTAATATCCAGAATATACAAAGAACCCAAAAAATTAGACAATAAGATAACAAATAACCCTATCAACAAATGGGCTAAGGACCCGAACAGACACTTCTCAGAGGAGGATATACAATCAATCAACAAGTACATGAAAAAATGCTCTCCATCTCTAGCAGTCAGAGAAATGCAAAACAAAACCACCCTAAGATACCATCTCACTCCAGTAAGATTGGCAGCCACTATGAAGTCAAACAACAACAAGTGCTGGCGAGGATGTGGAGAAAAGGGTACACTTGTACATTGCTGGTGGGACTGCAAATTGGTGCAGCCAATTTGGAAAGCAGTTTGGAGATTCCTGGGAAAGCTGGAAATGGAACCACCATTTGACCCTGCTATTGCCCTTCTCGGACTATTCCCTGAAGACCTTAAAAGAGCGTGCTACAAGGATACTGCCACATCGATGTTCATAGCAGCACAATTCACAATAGCTAGACTGTGGAACCAACCCAGATGCCCTTCAATAGATGAATGGATAAAAAAAATGTGGCATTTATACACCATGGAATATTACGCAGCACTAAAAAATGACAAAATCATGGAATTTTCAGGGAAATGGATGGCACTAGAGCAGAGTATGCTTAGTGAAGCTAGCCAATCCCTACAAAACAAATACCAAATGTCTTCTTTGATATAATGAGAGCAACTATGAACAGAGTAGGGAGGAAGAGAAGGAAGAAAAGATTAACTTTAAACAGAGACATGAGATGGGAGGGAAAGAGAGAGAAAAGGGAAATTGCATGGAAATGAAGGGAGACCCTCATTGCTATACAAAATTACATATAAGAGGTTGTGAGGGGAATGGGAAAATAAACAAGGAGAGAAATGAATTACAGTAGATGGGGTAGAGAGAGAAGATATGAGGGAAGGGGAGGGGGGATAGTAGGGGATAGGAAAGGTAGCAGAATACAACAATTACTAATATGGCATTATGTAAAATTGTGGTTGTGTAACCAATGTGATTCTGCAATCTGCATTTGGGATAAAATTGGGAGTTCATAACCCACTTCAATCTAATGTATGAAATATGTCAAGAGCTTTGTAATGTTGTGATCAACCAATAAAATAAATAAATAAATAAATAAATAAATAAATAAATAAATAAAATTTTTAAAAAAAGCCTACCAACCGAGAAAAGCCCAGGAACCAGATGGATTCTCGGCCCAGTTCTACAAGTCTTTCAAAGAAAAATAAACACAAATACTCCTGAAAGTATTCAATAAAATAGAAAAGGAGAAAATGCTTCCAAACTTATTCTATGAGGCTAATATCACCCTTATATCAAAATCAGACAAAGACCCATCAAGGAAAGAAATCTTCAGACCAATATCCTTGATGATCATAGATGGAAAAATTTTCAATAAAATTCTGGGAAATTGCATACAAAAACATTAAAAAGATAGTACACCACAATGAAGAGGGGTTCATCCCAAGGATGCAGTGTTGGTTCGACATACAGAAAAAGCATTTGACAAAATATAGCACAGCTTCATTTTCAAAACACTAGAAAAACTAAGGATAGTGAGAACATACTTCAACATTATAAAAGTTATATATGCTAAACCCAAGGCCAGTATCATTCTACATGGAGAAAAATTAAAAGCATTCCCTTTAAAAACTGGAACAAGTCAAGGATGTCCTCTTTCACCATGTCTATTCAATATCATGCTTAAAACTCTAGCCAGAGCAATTAGACAAAAGAAAAAATTAAAGGGATATAAATAGGTAAAGAAGAACTCAAACTGTCACTATTTGCTGATGCCATAATTCTATATCTAAAAAATCCAAAAAATTCCACCAGAAAACTTCTAGTACTAGAGAAGAATAGTATTACCTTAGATTAGGTAGAAGGAAGTGATGGTGGGGGGGAGGGGATGTGGGGAGAGGAAACATAGTAGAATGAAACAAACATTATTACTTTATGTATATCTGTGACTACATGACCAATATGATCCTTCAACATGTACACTCAGAAAAATGAGAAATTATATCCCATCTATGTGTGATATATCAAAGTACATAAATGCATTCTACTGTCATGTATAAATAATTAAAACAAGTAAAAAAATGTAATAAAAATAAGAAAAAATTAACTTATCTGTCACTATAGTTACCATTTATGTACACATAGGCCTATTAGGATTTTGTTTCTTTGCTGTTCCTACATTTCAAGTGAGCAACAACATTATTAAATTCAATCATGAGTGCTGTATATTAGATCATCATAATTTATTCACCCAATAACTGAAAGTCTGTAACATGTGACCAACCTCCTCCCACTTTTCCATTATGAAAGAATGTTGAATTTTGTCAGGTTTTTTTTTTTTTTGTGGGGTGGGTATCTTTCAAGATAATCATATGATCATTATCCTTCATTTCGGTAATGTAGTATATGACATTAATTGACTTGGTCCATCTTCGCATACCAGGGATAAATCCTACTTGATCATTGTGAATGACCTTTTAAATGCGATGTTGGAAATGGTGCTAGTATTTTGTTGAGTATATTTTTTCAAATCTATTTGTATCAGTGATGTTGACCTGTAGTTTTCTTTTCTTGTTGAGTTCTTCTCTGGCTCTGATAACACAGTAATGTTGGCCATGTAAAGTTATTTTGAAAGAATTCACACCTCTGCAGTATTTTTACAAAAGATTAAGAAGCATTGATGTAAGTTTTTTAGACATTTTAAAGAATTCACCTATGAAGCTGTCTTGTCCTCAGAGGTTTATGATTACTGATTCAATCTTCACCATTGTTGGTCTGTTCAGATTTTCCGTTGTTTCAATGATTTGTTCTTGGAAGATTGTATGTTTCTAGAAATTTATCCATTTCTCTAGATTTTCAATTAATTGGCATATAATTTTTCATAGTATTCTCTTATAATTCTTTGTATTTCTATGGTATCAGTTGAAATGTCTCTTCTTACACTTATGTGTTTATTTGAGTCGTCTTTACTTTTTTAAAAATTTTGCTGGTTAATCTGGTTTAGATTGTTCAATTTTGTTTAGCATGGAGTACTGCATACTTGGCATACATTAAGGGTTTCTGAGTGGCAAACCACTACGCTATGTTAGACATGTGAGGGGCAAACAGCTTACCTTGTAGTAGGCACAGCCCTGGGCATAAGGCCACGTATTGCAGTCCTTGCACTTGCTCCACACCCCACTCCTCCATTGGTCACTGCAGAGACAGTTGGCCAGCAATTGCAATGGTAGCTGCCTGTAATCTGCTTGGCTACTGCCTGAGTGTATATATATATGGTAACTGCGCAATAAAATCAGACCTGCTTCCTGCTTGGTCTCTGGAGGTCCTGATTAGTGACTCTGCAGCCACACTCTCTTCTACCCTGTTCCATGGACCTCCTCACTGGATGACAGCCCACACACTTTAAAAAAAAAAACAGCTCTTAGTTTTATTGATTTTTTCTATTATATGCTATCCATTCTCTGTTTTATTATTTCTATTGTGTTTCTGATAGTTTCTTTCTGTCTGCTTTTGAACTAGTTCTTTGGACTTGTTCTTTTTCTTGTTCTTTATGACACTATATCAGGTAGATTATTTGAGATCTTTCATCATTTTAATTTTTTAATTAATTAATAAGCATTTATTTAAGAAATTTTTCTTATTCCTTTCAAAGGCAAATGAAGTCCTGGAATGTCCTTACTTTAATTATAGACATAACAATGCAGACAGTATACACTAAAAATTTTATCAATATTATATGTATCATAATTTGTTACTAGACTAAATCATTTTTTATAGCATGTGCAGCTTACAAAATGAATAGTGAAAATTAACTTTGCTGTTAAAACTGCCTTTGCTGCACCTCATACATCTTCGTATGTTGTCTTGGCATTTTCATTGTCTTAAGATATATTTTTAATTTAACATTGAATTTCTATTTTATCCATTGATTGTTCAGGAATGTGTTGTTTGATTTCCACATATTTGTCAAGTTTCCAAAATTCATCATTTTTGATTACTAATTTTATACTGTTGTCATCAGAAAACATACTAGATGTTGTTTTATTCCTAAAAAATTTAAGGCTTGTTTTGTGGCCCAACATGAATCTCACCTGGAAAATGTTCTGTGGGTACCTGAAAAGATTGCATGTTCCACTGTTTTGGGGTAGAGTGTTCTATATCTGTCTGTCAGGAATGTTTGGTCTGTGGTGTTATAGAAGTCCACTGTTTATCGATTTTCCACCTGGATGATATATCTGTTGTCAAAAGTGGGGTCTTGAAGTCTCCTATTATTGTATGTCTATTTGTACCTTTAGTTCTGTATACTTAAGTGCTCCAATGTCAGGTGTGTGTAAATACTTATAATATTCTCTTGATGAATTGACTCTTTTGTCATTATTTAATGATCCTCTTCATCTCTCCTGAGAGATTTTGACTGAAAACCTATTTTGTCTGATGTAAGAATAGTCACCCCTGCTCTCTTTATGCTACTATTTGCATGGAATGTTTCTTTCAATTCTTTTACTCTCAGGCTATGTCTATTCTTAAGTCTAAAGTGAGTCTCTTGTAGGCTGTATTGTTGGGTTCTGCTTTTATTTTTTCATCCTGCCACTCTATGTCTTTTGGAGAATTTAATCCATTTATTCTTAAAATAACGTACACTATGTATCTATGAACTTATCATTGTCAATTGTGAATTTCTTTTGCCTTTATTATAGTTCCTTTGTTCCTCTTTTGCTTTCTCCCTTTGTGATTTAAATTTTTTGTAGTGCTATTATTTGATTTTTTCCCCTGTATCCTTTATGTATCTACTAAAAGTTTTTTTTTTGTGGTTACCATGTTGCTTATATAAAATAACTGATAGTTATAACATTCTATTTTAATATGATGACAACTTCTATTGATTACAAAATCTCTAAAATTTTCCTAATCCTTTTCCTCAATTTTATGCTCTTGATGTCACATTTTTCATGCTTTGTATCGATTGTCAAATTATTGTAGTTAGTTATTTTTACTTCTAATGTTTATACTAAAGTGAAAATATTTCTATGCCACTCAATGTCTATGTATTTTAACCCTATGTATTTTAACCTTTGTCAAAAATTTTATACTCTCATATTTTCATGTTGTTATTTGGTGTCCCTTCATTTGGACTTTTAGAAATCTCTTGTATTTCTTGTAAGACAGTTCTCAAAGTGATCCACTCCCTCAACTATTTTTTTTTGGGGGGGGGTCTGGCAATCTTTATATTTAGTCATTTCTCTTTATTATGTTTCTATTAGTACATTATAATTACAAAACTTGGGGTTCATTTTGACATTTTGACATATTCATTCATGTAGGGAATATAATTTGCTCCACTGTAGTCCCCAGTACTTTCACTTTCCCTGCCTGTTCCCCGTTGCCTATTCTACTGGTCTTCTTTTATTTATTTATAGGTTTTTAAAATTGGTGCTATATAGATATACACAAAGGTGAAATTCACTGTGGTATATTCCTATAGCATAATTTCATCAAATTGTTTCACCATCTTTTCTGCCTTTTTCTGTCCCTCCTCCCTCCTGCTTTATCCTCTACTCTACTGATTTCCCTTCCATTTTCTTGGAATTCTCCCCACCACAGCCCTGACTTTGTTCCCTTATCTTGGACTAGCTTCTGAATATGAGAGAAAATATTTGCCCTACCCCTTGATTTTCTGAGCCTGACTTATTTCACTTAGAATGATGGTGTCGAGCTCCATCCATTTACTAGCAAATGCCATAATTTTATTATTCTATGGCTGAATAAAACTCTATTGTGTATTATTACCACCTTTTCTTATTGGTTTGTCTGTTGACAGGAACGTGAGCTGATTCCATGTTGTGGCTATTGTGAATTGTGCTGTTATAACCATTGAGGTGGCTAGTTCTTTAGGATAAATACCAAGGAGTGGGATAGCTGGGTCTTATGGTGGTTCCATTTCTAGTTTTTTTTTTCAGGAATCTTCATACTGTTCTTCAAAGTTATTATACTAATTTTCAGTCCCACCAACAATGTATGTGTGCATTTTCCCCACATCTATTCATTTACAAAAGAGAGCTTTACTGGGAGTCATATTTTTAGTTAGCAGGGTTTTTTTTTCTCCTTTTAGTAGTTGACTATATCATCTTATTTCCTCCTGACTTGCAAGGTTTTTATTAACATGTCAACTTATAGCCTTCTATAAGTACATTTAGATGTGCTGGATCTCTCCTGCTGCTTTTAAGATTCTTTATATTTGACATCAGACAATTTGATTATAATATGCCTCAGCCTTTTCTTCTTTGAGTGTTCATGTTTGGTGTCTTTCAAATATGTTCTTAATCTAATAATTTTGCCATGCATCTCCTTTTAGTCTTCCATAATTAATATATTCCATAATTAATATATTAATATATTTCATTCTGTCCCCAAGATACCTTGCATTTATTATGCTTCATTATTATTTATTCTTTCATCATATAGTTTAGTATGTTTTTGAAGCTCTCTAATTAATTTTTCAGTTCTGTGGTTATATTCTTCCATTCTAGGATTCTGATTTGATTCTTTATTATTGCGTCTATTCTTTTGTTAATTATCTAACTTTGTTCATCCATTGTTTTTGAATATGTTTTTTGTTTTACATGAGTACTCTCATTTTATTGAAGGAAATTCTAATCATTTGTTTTCTTTCCTAGTTTCATTGATTAGTGTGCATCCATTGAACTTCTTTGAAATGATCATTTTGAATTCTATTTTTAAGCAGTTTGTAGCTCTCCATTTCTTGGAGATTTGTTACTGAAGCTTTATCCATTTTGTCTTTATATTTGTTTGTTTATTTTTAGTGTTCTTATGTTTGCCTAGCTTTTTATTATACATGTAGTCTTGTATCAGTGTCTGCATATTTGAAAGAACAAACATTTTTTCCCCAATTTTTACAGACTGGTTTTGGTATGTGAAGACCTTCTTATTTTGGAAATCTAGACTGATTCTTTGTCCGTGAATCAGAGTCAAGTGAAATTGGAGTCTCCAATATGTGGACTGTTACCAAAGGTTGAAGTGGACAATGGGCTATAGGATTTGATCCCATCTTGTTTCTAGGTAGATTGTACTGTCTCAAATAACTTGGTCTATAGGTATGGAGCTGAGATGAGGGTTTGCTTCAGGGTCTGCAAACAGTTAGGCTATTACCAGGAAAACAGAGATCCCTGGAGAGCTTCTTCTGGGGCAATGAGTGGGACTCTATGTAAGCAGTATCGGCCATGGACATTGGTCAAGAGAAGCTGAAACATACACAAGTTATTTTATAGCTTTGACATGGGCAGATATATCTCAAGCTCCCACAAAAACACTATTGTCCTTGGAAAGCTAAATTCTTTCTTTCTTTCTTTCTTTGCTATTGGGGATATTATCAAGGAATCTACTAATTTTACCACATTAATGATATTCTGTTTGTTCCCAATTATTTATTCACTTTGTTGTATAAAATTCAATATCTGCAAGCTGTGTCATATGATTTTGAAGTTTCTCCCAATGTTGATATTTTCACGTCCCTATTATACTGATGTTGATCTTAGTCGTGAATTTCTTAGCTAAATATGTATTGCCAATGTGACTCAAGTACATTCTATTCATGTACAAGTGTTGGCTTACCTTCTTAGCCTTCTATAATCCATAGTGAGAATAATATGGTCCAGGTAGCTGCTGGCTCATGGAAAACAAGGAAACCTATAGAGTAGATCTGAAGCAAGTCTGACACCTGTAGCCAAGCTGGGTAGAGCCACAGCTAGGTCAAAGACCTCTGAACCAGACAAGAAGCCTTTAATATTTTAAGATGCTGGAGTTTAGAGGATATTTGATTTGCAGTTTTATTATGCAAAGGTTAATTAATACATTAACTTTTTTTCTTTTATCATCATGTCAATTTGCAGATCTTTAAGTTTTATCTAAAAAATAATTGTTCTATGTAACTTAAAAATTTCTAGTTTGAGGAGATGGAAATGCTGATTACCCTGTTTCGATCATTTGCACATTGTGCACATGTACCAAATGATCACACTATATACCTGATTATGGACAATATTTCATGTCATTTAAAAATTGAAAAAAGAATATAATTCTATAGTTCTCTAGGACTTTATTTAAAGTACATAAATAATGAATATACTAAAACTTGTTAAATAGCACTGTAGTAGACTATCTTTAAGAGATTGAGAAAAAAAAAAGGAGAGAAACTTGGGCTTTCTCACTGAGAACATATTGGTAAAATATTCCAAGGCATGCTCCAGGACACAGAGGTAGGAAGGAGATACTGGTATAGGTAGGAAAAGTTCAAGAGAAGATTCCAGTGTCGGATTGCACATGGAGAACAGCGGTATTTCAACATTGGTGCTTTAATTCCAAAGCGATTTCATTATACTGTAACTGGCCATGAAAGCATAGAGTCATTGTTCACTGTCTGACTGCTGTTTTTATTGAGGCCCTAGGAAAGCCTCTGCTCTTTCCCAGCCACGGGGCCAGTGCATCCTCTGATGCACACTCAGCTTCCTGCCTAATGGGACCTGGTCCCCTCAGAGGCTACAGGCAAGGCGACTTTTGCAGTTGATCAAATTTAACTTCTGAATATTGTTTTCTTTAATTAGTCAAAGTGATACTTTACATTAAAAGTTAAAAGTAGAAGAGAAAAAGGAAAGTCCAATTATTTACTGTTTTATTATTATATTTTTTATTGGAAACAGATGAGCTATGGCCTTTCCTGTGAAATCATCTATCTTTCTCCTCTGGTTTTCAGATTTGAAGTCGGTGACTTATTTATCCCAAATTTGTCAGGCTCTGTAGCAAATACAGCACATTTGGGAAAAGGGAAGAAAATGGTTGAATTGAATTCTACATAGATTTAAGATTTTATTTTTCCCAACTTTTTAACTTTTCCCCAAAAGTGAAGGAAAGTAGGAAAAAGTAAAGAAGGACATAGGGAGGTGAGAGGGAAAAAGATGAACAGCTGTCTCTTGAACAATTACTATGTGCCAAGCATGTATCGTCATATATAAATATCTTTATATTAACATTCATAAATATAAATACATGTGTACTTATATATAAATTAATAATAAATATATAAATACATGCATAAATATTTATACACTTAGTTGATTCTCAAGTTGTACCTGAAAGCTAATTATTTTATAACCATTTTGCAGATATTGATTTAAATAAATTGTTTGGTATCTCAGCTAATAGGAGCCTATAACTACAAATGATATAAGCAATATACTTATTTTAAAAATAATTTCATTTAAATTTTGTAACAACTATTGAAAATATTTTATAATGATCTAGTTTTAGAGAAAACAGGTTTATGAAGGTTTAACAACATGTACAAAGTCATATAACTTATAAATGACAAAGCTTGCTCACACTTGGATTTGCCTAATTATAAAACTTTAGCTTTTCTATGTCTGATTAATAAGTATGTGTGTATACACACACACACACACACACACACACACACACACACACACACACACATATATATATATATTTCATAATATAAAAACAAAACTTACTTGTTTTGAAATATATTTTGGAGAGAAATTCACTTGATAATTATGAAAAACCTTGTACAGTGTGGTCCCTGAATTGATTCATACATCTTGCCTAATTTAAATGATTTCCAAGTTCTTTTTCCCATTAGATTTTATAAAGTAAAATCTCTTTCCCACATTTCAACTAACCACTAATTGCAATTCTTCTATTTAGCAGATATACACTTCTGTCAACTGGCTTCTGCTTTCTAAAGAAGCAAGGTTTCAGTGGCAATTAGAAATAATTGTTGTGATTTCTCCACCTACCTAACTCTGGCTTCCAACAGAGCACTGCATCTCATTAGCCTTTAAAGATAAGAACCTTGAAAGAAAAATGTATCATTTGAAAACCAAACACCATGGAGTTTAGGAGGCAGTAATAAGTAATATTTAAGTCTCTCTCTGACCAAAACAAAATAGATGATGTGTAAAAATATAGAAAAAAGTGGAATACAAGTTTGTTTTCCTCAGAGAAACATCAAACATTAGAAAAATTAGTTGAGGTAGACAAGGTAGCAACTGTATTTTTCAAACTAAGAAGTGTTTACAAAGGATTCTTCAAGTTTTACCCAACTTAAAACTCCAAAATTGAGTCATTCCTTAGGACTAACAGTTCTTAGTCAACAGTTCCCTCTGAAAATGAAAATTCTTACTGAAGTGGTGGCATATTTATTTTTTTCTCTTTGAGTGTGTGTGTGTGTGTGTGTGTGTGTGTGTGTGTGTATCTGTTTGTATTTGTGGTGGGGGGAAGGAAGGAAAACTTTTCGTAAGACATGTACTGCCTTTACCACCTAAGTCCTTATCTACCTGGAACATAGACTTTAGGGCTGTGACTCAATGTGTTGAGATGTTTTTATTGTTTAAGTTCTAGGTACCCTGTCTCTCCCAGTGACTTCCACCTGGGCTTTTAAAGTGATAGAAAACTTTACTAGTTGATTCAGAGTTTCTCTAAATTGGTTTCCATCTAATTGGAGGGATCCATTGTACAATGTGTACATGCATTGGTACATCATGTGATTCTCCATTAATAGGCACACTTTTATGTTTTTATGTATTAGTAAAAAATAAAGATAATTTCAATTATAAAGCACACCACATTATTACTTTATGTATATATGTGACTGCATGGCCAATATGATTCTACAACATGTACACTCAGAAAAATGGGAAATTATATCATTTATATAATATATATATATATATAAATGTATATATATATTATATTAATATATAAAAATTTATATATATATATATTTTAAATATATATATATAAATGTATATATATATTTAAAACAAACAAACAAAATAAATTGTTAAATAATAAAAAAAAAACCACCATAGTTTAAGACTTCAAGTTTTAGCAGTCTGGCCCAGAGCATTAAAATTAATCTAGAAATAAGATTAAACAGTTCATTTACTCTGTCAAAATTCTAATCCTGTGCTATTTTAGTATCATCTATGAATTTGAAATATGCAATCCTCTTAACTAATTTTTACCCACCTACTTTATCTGTAACTCTAGACCTTGGCATTTAAAATTCCAGCATTGAGTCTTTCCTTTGGATTAGTAGTTCCTGGTCAGTATTCTGCTCTTACAATAAAAATTCTTATTGACATGATGATATATTTAGCTCTATTCTTGCATATGTATGAGGAAGGGGGATCTGTTTGTATTTTTATATGGGGAGACAGAATTTGTTTTAAAACATTTTGTTGTTGTTTTTAAAGGGGAGACAGACAGAGAGAGAGAGAGAGAGAGAGAGAGAGAGAGAGAATGAGAATTTTTTTTTTTTTGGTAGATGGACAGAACACAATGCCTTTTTATTTTATTTTTTATGTGGTGCTGAGTATCAAACCCGGGTCCCACCCATGCTAAGCGGCTAAGCGAGCGCTCTACCGCTGAGCCACAATCCCAGCCCAAAAACATTTGTTTTAAAACAAATGTTCCTTTTAAAATCATAGTTCTTCTCTGCATAGAAGGTAGAGATTTTAATCTCAACAGTTCCTAACCTCCCTTCTATGGTTCAAAATACCAGATTTTAGAAAAGACCACAACTTTGTCCCTGGAAGATTAACATACTGCAGTTCTCTTCAATTGAAATTTTATCCTGGACTAGCTTAATGTAATCAGGAAATTAGGTAACCAATTTAACAACAATGATCAAATGAAAAATAGGATGGGAAGTCAGGTCCCCTGGAGAGTTGATTAGGCCTTTGAACTTGGGGTTATTGGGAAGTGACACTGAGAGGAGGTGGTGGACATGGCTCAACTCTGAGCTCTTAGGAAGGGTAAGATTCAAAGGATCTGTAATCCAAACCTTTATTTTTATGCAGATACCAAAGAAGTTGATTTTTGTCCTTTGTGATATTAATTCCAAGTATTAGAAATGCCTCCCTCTTCCACCTTTCTTTAATAACAGAAATACCAATTTGAGAAATGTCAGCACAATTCCCCTGTTGGGATAAAGTTATTCCAAATTAAATTCTCTCAAACTTTGGTGGCAATCTTCCAGTCTTGGTATTCAAAGATTTGTTTTCTTATTGCATCATCCTCTCTATTCTGGTACTTCAATCATGACTTCAAACATAGCTTCTTCACTTTCTCATTTTTCCCCAGACCTAATCTTATCAGTTATCTTAGGAAACCTCCCAGTATCCTGTATTAATCCCATGCACATTTCATCTGGAACTCTCTGGACCTGCTTTAGCATTGTTTACATATCAAGGTAGGAGACTTGAAGACAGGGGATTATGAAGGCAGCATCCCACAGGCAAAGAGAGAAACTGGGCAAGTGAGAACAGGTGGCCAGGATGTCTTCACACTGCCTTAGGCCACTCTATTGGATCCTTCTCGAGCAGTAAAATTCATTAATAATAGAGATTTGGGGCTGCTAGACATTAGAAGAGAAAAAGGGGGTGGGGAGAGAGAGAAGGGAATAGAATCAAAGCGAATTTTCATTGAGCTGTGATTCATTTTTCCTTTACAATTACCTCAAAAACAAGTTCTTACCAATGGGTCCCTGAGTGCCTTCTCAGAGCGCATAGCTACACAGAAAGTAAGAACAGGTATTATATGTGACGGTAAAAAATCAACTTCCCAAGACTGTCTTGTACTAATTAAGAGAGAACGTTAGAACAGCGCAGAAAAACACACATTTTCACCACTGGATCAAACTCCAATGATCAAAGGATTCCTCTTGGGGAAATTCTAATCATTCTTAAGCCAATGCCTATTGGCTGGTAAAACTTAGGCACAGTGACTTTAAGGCAGAATTACTTGAATGGAGTACACAGAAGCTTATGCTAGGATTTTAAAAAACAAGAAAACAAAAGAGATTGTATGGTCAGGGAGTATATTAGGGATATCACATTTAATAATAAAGGACTGGTGACTTCTGAAACTTTGAGTGGACCATTACTGATGCTTTTAGTATCATTAGGGGCAATAGGCACACCACAGTTGGGCAAACTAATGCCTATCCAATGTTGAGAACTAATGATACAAAGTCTTCATATCTCATTAATATCTAATGAATCTGATATCTAAACTATTATATCAAATTGGCTAAGCTTTCCGTGTTGGATGCTTCTAAGTTTCAAAATTTGCTTTCAAAAGCAACAGATTTGTTTTAAAATTCTGGTTATTAGAATTTAATAATTCTACTAAGTTTGCTCTTACTAGAGAGTGTTTAAGCAAGGTTTATTCTCTCTCTTGCAACATATGTCATCTGGGCTATTCTCCATATGTGTCCCTGCTTCAATCCAGTTTCTACCCTTTTGCATTCTAGGGGCAGGGGTGGGGGAGAGGCTTGCATTATATCTCTCTTATCCTTTTGCATTTATTAGGCTGGACTAATCAGGGATACTGGTAATTTGTTGTCAGAAAGGATTAATGAGAGCTTGGAATCTTTATTTCCCTCACTTGTTTTCCTGTCTTGGCTAAAGGTTTACCAGTAGCTGATTTGCATTCATGTCAGTGGTGGGTTTTTTTTCCTGCTCCTAACTCTTGCCAAACTGCAGACCTAAAGGTGGTAAGACTTCCCACTTTTCTGTCAATATCTGCTTCATTACACTCTCCTTTTTGATCCCCTTTGACTATAAATTTTAGTTCTTACTGTGACTGTGACTAATTCCTCTTGTTCCCATTGAGATTATAAAACCTGGTGGTTACATGGGGATCCCAGACATGTCAAGAGAGAGGAAACTCAGTCTCCGCGTCAATTCCTATTGTGTGTCCACGGTAGACCTTTTTCTACACTGTCCTCACCATTTATACATTATCTTTGGGTTGGCCCTGAAGGCTTCATTTAAACTGCCACTCAGAAAGTTGGTGAAAATTAAGCTAAGACAATTTTGGCTTAGCTAATTTTTCAAAGTGACTTATGTAATGTATGAGGGTGAGGGTTATTTATTCATTCATTTATTCATCTATTTTAGTGTTCATAGATTTGTTCAGTAAGCTTATAGTAGATACCTCTGTTCCAGTTTCCTGACTAATGTGAAAGAAAACCCAAGACTGCTAGCATTTGAAGAGAGTTTAATAGAAGCTCTTGTTGTCAGTAGATCTGAAGGCATGAAAGAAAGCATAACCTAAGCCCAAGGAATCCTGGTACTATGGACTCAATCTATCACAAAGGAGTGGCAGTCATAGAGAGATTAGTTACTACCAGAATTTTACCCAGAAAGAAGGGCTACCTAGGAGTACTACTACTTTTTTGCCTTTTCTCCTTCTAATTTCCAGAGGATTCCTCCTATTTTTGCTACCATAAATGGAACCCAGGGGTGCTTAACTGCTGAGCCATATCCCCAGCCCTTATCTGTGTATTTCTTTTGAGGCCAGGTCTCATTAAAGTTGCTTAGGGCCTCACTAAATTCCTGAGGCTGACTATGACCTTTCAATTCTCCTGCCTCAGCCTCCAGAGCTGCTGGGACTACAAGTATGTGCCAACATGTTTGGCTTCCCCCTTTCTTTTAACTCATCCCAATATAAAGCATAGGACTAAGGAATCCAGGTGATGCAGATTACAGAGGTCAGAGCCTTAGCGGATGAAATTGGGGATGATGGAGTTGGTCTGCATGTGGCATAAAATAGAAAATGGCCTCTTAAAGATGTAGAGGGTGAATATGTAAATCCTGATGAAGAAGATTCTGATTTTTGTTCACAATGTGCTCGAAATATGAGTATGTAGTTTTTATGGACAATAACAGAAGCAAGATTTAATGGTGTTGATTCCACTAGTCACAACTATCTCCTTAGGAAATTATGCTTCTCTATACCAATAATTTTTTTCATTTGGATTCAATTAAAACTGGCATTGATGACAAAAATCCATTCTTCCATGCTTAATTTGAATAAGAAATGAGGCTTGGCGCTCAACTGAGGCCATCTAAGTTATAGCAGAATATTGTATATGTGTTTCTTGTCACAAGAGATGGGCTCATCACTTCCTTGAGATTGAATTCCACAAAAAAATATGGAAACTGGAGGCTTTCCAAGTGAACTCTTCATGGTTGTTCAGATTAAACCATAGTTAGATTTCTGAAGAATATTTTGTGTTGGAGGTCTTCAAGGACAGCCTCAGGCTCAATGATTTATCAGAAGGATTCACAGTACTTAGAGGTGTTATGTTACTATTGTGGTTCCTTATAGTGAAAAGATACAAGTACAATTTTTTGAGTTCTTTGTATACTCTGGATATTAGGGCTCTATCTGAAGTGTGAGGAGTAAAAATTTGTTCCCAGGATGTAGGCTCCCTATTTACCTCTCTTATTGTTTCTCTTGCTGAGAAAAAACTTTTTAGTTTAAGTAAGTCCCATTTGTTGATTCTTGTTATTAACTCTTGAGCTATGGGTGTCCTATTAAGGAATTTGGAGCCTGACCCCACAGTATGTAGATTGTAGCCAACTTTTTCTTCTATCAGACGCAGAGTCTCTGATTTGATATCAAGCTCCTTGATCCATTTTGAGTTAACTTTTGTGCATGGCGAGAGAAAGGGATTCAGTTTCATTTTGTTGCATATGGATTTCCAGTTTTCCCAACACCATTTGTTGAAGATGCTATCCTTCCTCCATTGCATGCTTTTAGCCCCTTTATCAAATATAAGAGAGTTGTAACTTTGTGGATTAGTCTCTGGGTCCTCTATTCTATACCATTGGTCCACCCGCCTGTTCTGGTACCAGTACCATGCTGTTTTTGTCACTATTGCTCTGTAATATAGTTTGAAATCTGGTATCGCTATACCGCCTGATTCACACTTCCTGCTTAGAATTGCTTTTGCTATTCTGGGTCTTTTATTTTTCCATATGAATTTCATGATTGCTTTATCTATTTCTACAAGAAATGGACAATAAGATAACAAATAACCCAATCAACAAATGGGCCAAGGACCTGAACAGACACTTCTCAGAGGAGGACATACAATCAATCAACAAGTACATGAAAAAATGCTCTCCATCTCTAGCAGTCAGAGAAATGCAAATCAAAACCACCCTAAGATAGCATCTCTCTCCAGTAAGATTGGCAGCCACTATGAAGTCAAACAACAACAAGTGCTAGCGAGGATGTGGAGAAAAGGGTACACTTGTACATTGCTGGTGGGACTGCAAATTGGTGTGGCCAATTTGGAAAGCAGTATGGAGATTCCTGGGAAAGCTGGGAATGGAACCACCATTTGACCCTGCTATTGCCCTTCTCAGACTATTCCCTGAAGACCTTAAAAGAGCATGCTACAGGGACACTGCTACATCGATGTTCATAGCAGCACAATTCACAATAGCTAGACTGTGGAACCAACCCAGATGCCCTTCAATAGATGAATGGATAAAAAAAATGTGGCATTTATACACCATGGAATATTACGCAGCACTAAAAAATGACAAAATCATGGAATTTGCAGGAAAATGGATGGCACTAGAGCAGATTATGCTTAGTGAAGCTAGCCAATCCCTACAAAACAAATACCAAATGTCTTCTTTGATATAATGAGAACAACTATGAACAGAGCAGGGAGGAAGAGCAGGAAGAAAAGATTAACATTAAACAGAGACATGAGATGGGAGGGAAAGAGAGAGAAAAGGGAAATTGCATGGAAATGAAGGGAGACCCTCATTGCTATACAAAATTACATATAAGAGGTTGTGAGGGGAATGGGAAAATAAACAAGGAGATAAATGAATTACAGTAGATGGGGTAGAGAGAGAAGATATGAGGGAAGGGGAGGGGGGATAGTAGGGGATAGGAAAGGTAGCAGAATACAACAATTACTAATAGGGCATTATGTAAAATTGTGGATGTGTAACCGACATGATTCTGCAATCTGCATTTGGGGTAAAATTGGGAGTTCATAACCCACTTCAATCTAATGTATGAAATATGATATGTCAAGAGCTTTGTAATGTTGTGAACAACAAATAAAAAAAATAAAAAATAAATAAAAATTAAAAAAAAAAATTTAAAAAAGATATAAGTACAAATCCACAAAAGGGCACATGTCATGAAAGTTTAGAGGAAAAGATTAGCAAGTATCTAAGTGTCCTCTCCCAGCAGGGTCATACAGAATGCACTTAATTTCTCCCAGCAACAATGTGTGGCAACTCCTGCGAAAGTCACTTTTCTAAGCCTGGTTGGCCATGGATTTATTGGAAGTCAGTTACACAGGCATGCAAGACCCATGCAACTGACCTCAGATACTGAAGGTACAGTTTCCCAGAAGGAAGGCAGGTGTTCAGAATAGATCGCATTGAAGACATACACCATCTGGACAAACTGGCACAGGACGGTTCAAAACACCCTTTATCGGACCAAGCATTCAGAAAGGTCCATTCCCAGGAGTAAGCAAAGGGCCAGTCGTGCATGCAGGCCTTTCTTGGGAATGAGCAAGTTTGAGCATCTCAGGCCAGCAGAACTAATGCTGCCTCATGTTAAAGTGCTGTATTTGTTTTTCTAATTCCTTTCTCAAAATGAGCAGCATTTCTGAAAAAATAATACTAAGCAGTCCATGAGTATGCCTTTTATTGAAAGTAGCCACCAGCAGAATCAATGACTAATCACCTTTGTACCGTTCTTCCTCTTTTAAGACTCATTTAGTTTCTTACTACAAGTTCTCACCATCCTCATGTTGTCTCATCAAATCTCATTTTCAGGAAGGCTTGGAGCTACTTTTCACTTACAGTGAGCCTGTGTGTCCTTTGCTTCTCTCATAAGGACTTCATACCTCAGTGTCAAGGGTCTTCTATAACGGACAGATTCGATGCCTGATAAATGAAAGGAACCCAACCCACATGAAGTCCTCATATTGGGTGGTCACGGGTCCCAGACCTTTGACTGAGCTGGTCTATTTCACATTAGGGACCTACATTACACTATGTAGATATTTGTTTAACTTTTGACTTAAAAAAAAAATCTAAGCAAGTCATTTCACAATAATTTCCCAGACTTATTTGGTATAATGTATCACTGTCCCCTTACCTGTTATAAAACATAGTTATTCAAATAATAACTTGAGCCAAGTAGAATTAAGTCCAGTATGTATCTTTAAATAACAGAGCACATTTTCCAATTTTGTGAATTAGAATTTCTTAGATATTCTCCTTTAATTGAAAAAGTGTCTCTTTGAAACAAAAGCATCACCAAGGAAACATATTTCATTTATTTTATGTTTTATTCCTTCTTCTAACCCTGGCTGCAATTCAAATAAGTAAAGGAGTCGAGACCTCAATGTGACATGATTGGAAGCAGAATGGAAACCACCCATGAAATTTTGGTATAATCTGCTGCATTTTATGCCTTCCTTTCATTCCTACAAAGTCTCTGGGAAAAAAAAAAAAAGAAAACACAATACCATTTGTTATTTGTAGATAAGAAGCTGCATTCGGGACAATATAATTATTAATAAAATTCTCTCTACTTTAGGCAAGGAAATGTACATGTGAATATTTGTATAGACACTTGTTATCTCTTGGAGTGGTGGGTGAAGTCTGTGTGTGAGGGTCTAAGTAGGCTCGGAGGACTATTTAGCACACAGTGTTTGTGTCAGTATCAATAGTCTCTTGTTCCTAAAATTAATTCATAGAAAACACACAAAAAAAGAATATAAATCTAGTTGCACAAGAATCCATACCATCGCTTAGAAGGCTGTCATGGTATCCTTCGTGGATCACATATTTTTCAAAGATGACATGAGAAAGGAAAGCAGGATCCCTGAAGACAGTTCTAATCCTGTGTGCCTCACAGAGAAAAAGACATAGCAAAAGGCGGTGGATTGGCTAACAACACTGGATGGGTATTCACCTCATTGTGTTGACAGCCCAAGGCATTTCTTTTCATTTCCTGTGTAAAACCCACAGCATATCAGAAAAGTTACAGATTAAAGTCCATTGGTTCTGGCATGCTTTTAAGATAAACAATTAAAAGCAGAGATGTTCACAGTGTAATTTAGTTGTAGCCAAATAAACACTGCAGATATTTATACTAAAACATAGGTTGAAAAATTTCCCTGACCCCCAGGTACAATATGGTATTCATAGAAAAACAGAGGAAAATAATAGTTCCTCTTTCTAATTCCAGTCACTTTGTTGCAGCCTGTATCTGGGATTTCCCCCTTGAGTGCACTCTCTACACAGCAGTCAAAGTGACCTTTATAAAACAAATAAAATTGTATACTCCCTGCTTCAAATTTTTCAGTGACTTTCCATCTTGTTTGAATTCCGAAAATCACAGCACAACCTTCGAAGCTCCAGGTGATCTCACCTGTAGGCTTAATTCTCAACCTCTTTCCCTGCACTGGCCTTCTTCCTCACCATATTCCTAGACACTAAGGCATCTTTGGATGGTTTCTAACACACCAGCCACTATCCTACCTTTGGACTTTTTGCAGTCACTGTTCTCTTTGCCTGTAATGCTCATTGCTTCTCTTGGGCATAGTTGGTTCATTTTCTATTTTTCAGATGAGCACTGAAATATTAGGGTATAAAAGAAATCTCTCCTAAGGACCCTTATTTATTTTTTAAAGTTAGTACACAAATTCCTTTTATTGCAATTTGTAATTTTATGTAATTTTTAATTTCATATGTAAATAAACCTCCCATATTTACTGATTCCCTTCCACTCTCTTTCATCGTATTTATCATCAGAACACCACTTGGTCATGAACCAACTGCCTCAGTCCCACGATATTAGAGTTTTTGTCATTGTCCCTGGGGCAGAGTAATTAAAAGTTCTTGACCTTCCACAACTACTGAATTGCATTGTTCTTTTTTTCTTTTCTTTTTAATTTGTTCACACTATGCAGTAAACTTTATATTCATTAAACTCTGTGGTAGGTCCTTAGGATGCATTCTTTAGCAAAACAGATGAGTTCCTGCTTTGATGAAGGGTTAATTCCAAAATAAAACAACAACAGAGAAAAAATAATGATTAATGAATTCCAACTATTTTAAGTACTTTAAAAATTCAGTTTAAGCCCACCCTAGTCTTGAAAGGTGAGAAGAATATGGCAAGCAAGGAGAGAAGAGACAAAGTTCTACACATCTCCCTCTGAAACAGGGAGATGCACAGTGTACCCAGATTAATGGGGATAGTAGTAGGGATACTAGGCACAAAGGGCTAGGGGAGGAATCATGTAAAATGGGCTAAATGAAAGCTAGGGCTTGATCCTGCAATTCTGAAGAGGCTATCACAAAGAATTAGAATGGATTATAGATGCAAGAATAAAAAGTCATAAATATGCCCATATTTTGTGTCTAAAACATCTCTTAATTTTTATCTCTCTCTCTCTCTCTCTTGATTTCTTATTTAGAGTCAGTGCAATGAAAAGTACTTAAGCATTAGCACCTTGCTCAATCTGACATATGGCAGTCACTCAAAATATATTTGATCGATAAATGACTAAACAATGAAAGGAATTCCCAACAAGACTACAATTCTCTCTGCAAAGACCTTCAATCAAGGACTTTCAGTAAGGGCAAACCAAACCAAAATTATTAGAAGGAAATAATTAACAAAGATTGAGCAGGAATAAATAAACTATAGACTAAAATGTCAATACAATAGATCAGTGCAATTATGAGTTGCTTTTTTAAAAAGATAAGCCAATTTGAAAAATCCTTAGCTAATCAAGAAAAAAAGTCAAATAATTAATATTACAGATGCAAAATGCTATATTGCAACAGAGTCTACTGAAATTTATATGTTTGGTAAAGACTATTTTTAGAAACTATCTGCCAATAGTTTCTAAATAGTTTAGAAGACATAGAAGAAATGGACAAATTTCTGGACACATCTGACCTGATCAATTAAATTATGATGACATAAAAACCTGAAGAGACCAATAGTAAATACTCAGATTGAATCTATTACTTATTATTGACTTCATTGCTGAATTAAATGTTTAAAGTAGAATTGATGCTGATTCTTTTGAAACTCTTGCAAAGAATTGAAATAGAGACCAATTCTCCAAAATTCATTCTAGAAGGTCAGTCAGCATTATCCTGATACTAAAACCAGGCAAGGACACACACACACACACACACACACACACACACACACACACACACACAAATGAAACCATAGACCAATATTCTTGATGAACATACATGCAAAAATTCTCATCGAAATTCTAGTAAATCAAATACAAATGCACATAAAAAAGATAATTCACCATGATCCAGGTGGATTTATCTCAGGGATTCAAGGATGGTTCACATACATTAATTAATAAATGTAATATGTCAACAGAATGAATGAAAAAAGAGCATATGATCATTTCAATACCAAAAAATTTCAATAAAATTTAATAGCCATTTATGACAAAAGTGCTGAACAAGTTAGGTTTAGGTAGATTGTATCTCAATAAATGTATGTGAAAAACCTACATCCAGTATTATACTAAATGGGGAAAAGCACAAAGTTTTCCCTGTAAGAGCAGGAATAAGACAAGGATGCCCAGTTTTACCACTCTTATCTAACATAGTGCTGGAAGATTTAACCAGAACAAATAGGTACAAGAAAGAAATGAAAGATGTATGAACAGAAAGGGAGGAGTCAAATTATCTTGGTTTTAGATGATTTGATTACATAGAAATACCTAATGACTCCCCCAAAAGACTATTAGAACTGACAAATTCTGTAAAGTTGAGGATATAAAGTTATACAAAAATCAGTAGTATATTGAAAAATCATAAACAATTTTATACTTCAATAACAAACTGCTAAGGGAAAAATGGGAAACAATCTCATTCATAATAACTATGAAAAAAATCTAGGAATAAATTTATAAATGAAAGAATTCACAAAAGATCAGTGAAATAATGAGTTGCTTTTTTGAAAAGATAAACCAATTTGAAAAATCCTTAGCTAATCAAGAAAAAGAAAGAGGACAAATAATTAAAATTACAGATGCCAAAGGGTATATTGAAACAGTCCATTGTTAAAATGATAAATAACTGATTAAAGACTTTGAAGAAGACACAAAACATAAAAGATCTCCCATATTAATTAATTAGAATAATTAATATTGTTAAAATGTTCATACAACTCAAAACAATCTACAGATTCATGAAATACTAGATGCGGTTATTCACAGAATGAGTTAAAAATATCCTAAAATTCATATGGAAACACAGAAGATCTGTCTAGCCAATGTAATTTTGCTCAAAAAGAACAGAGCTGGATGCATCACAATACCTGATTAGTAGACACAGTACCCCACAGAGCCATAGTACCCCAAGCAGAATGACATTGGCATAAAAACAGATACATAGACTGATAGAACAGAATAGAGGTTATAGAAATAAATCCACGAGCTTTTAACTGAATCTTAACAAAGGTGCCAAAAACATACACTAGAGAAAGAACAGCCTCTTGAATAAATGGTGCTGGGAAAACTGGATGGCCACATACAGAGGATTGAAAATTGACCCTATTTCTTACCTGTAAAAAACCGAATCAAAATAATCAAAGACCTAAATATAAGACCTAAACTTATGAAACTATTAGAAGTAATCACAAGCCACTTTAAGACATCAGTATAGACAATGAATTTTTGGATACCACCCACAAAATACCGGAAATAAAAGGAAAATAAACAATAGTATTATATCAAACTGAAGATCTTCTGTATATCAAAGAAGAGTATAAACAGTGAAGGCAATCTACAGGGCAGGAGAAATTATTTTCTAACTATTCATCTGAAAAAGGATTAATATTCAGAACATATGAGAAACTCAAAAACCTTACCAACCTAACACCAAGCAATCCAATTTAAAAAAGGGAAAATGATCTTAGTAGACACATCTCAAAAAGAATAATATAAACTGGTAACAAACATATGAAAAATGCTGAATATCTTTAGCTCTTAGAATTAAAATCAAAACTACAATGAGATATTGTCTCATCCCAGTTTGAATGACCTTTATCAAAGATAAACTAAATGTTGGCAGGAGAAAAATTAATTCTTATACATTGCTGATAGGAGTGTAAAATAGGATAGCCATTATGAAACAGATATGAAGTTTTCTTTGAAGAACTAAAAAAAAAAAAAAGAAAAGAAAGCTGGATGTGGTGGTGCATGTCTGTAATTGCAAATTTGGAGGCTGAAGCAGAAGGATCACAGATTTGAGGCCAGCCTGGGCAAACTAGTAAGATGCTATCTCAAAATAGGAAAGGATGGGTATACATCTCAAGGCACAAAGTTCTTGATTCAACCCTCAGGACTATAGTAGACAGTGGGGGTATTGTAGGGCTAAAATCAATCCACTATGATTCAGGTATCCCATTACTGAGTACCTCTAAAGAAAATGAAGTCAGCATACCAAAGAGATACATGCACAGTGATATTTTTGTGCCATTATTCACTTCAGCTAAGGAATGACCCCAGAGGCCCATCAACAAATGGATGGCTAAAGATGGCATACATATGCAATGGAGTATTATTCAAACACTAGGGAGACTGGAATCTTTTCATTTGCAGCAAAATGCATGGGAATAAAGGACATTTTATTAAGTGAAAAAAGCCCTACAAAAGCTGGAAAAATATAACATATACTTTCTCATATCTGGAAGAAAAGAAAACATTGACAGGAATGTAGAATAGTGATTACTAGAGGTTGGGAAGGGTAGATTTAGAAGGGTTAATAAAAGGAGGTTAGATAAAGGGTACCAAAGCTTAGAAATAAGGAGTGAACTCTGGTGTTCCACATTATAGTGAGATGACTGTTGTTCACAATAACCTATGATATATTTTATGAAGATTTGGAAGACAGAAGCATGAAGGTGGCATACATAAAACAATGATGGGAACAGGCAATGCCAATTACTTTGATCAGTGCAGGCTGTATGCACGTGTTGAAACTTCATGCAAACCCTATTAATGTGTTCAACGAATACATGTTAATAAAAATAAAATATATATTTTAATAAATTACAATTCTTGAGTATAGGGATTTTAAAAATATTTTGGGTGTGTTTAACTTTCCCCCCTCTTGATTTGAAATAAAGTATATAGGACATAGTAAGTGTTCACTGTGTATTTGGCTAATTGTTTTGATTTCTATGATCCTTCCATCACCTTGTAGTAGTTCCCACTCTATGTATTTCATCCTATTCTTGCTGCTCCTGAAATTTGGTCATTAATTTATAAGAAAACTTCACAAAAATAAGAGAACATAATCCTTGACCGCTGACAGCCACACAAGTGCACTGGTAAATACTTATAGATTCCCATACAAAGCAGAAAAAGGAAAGAGAAGCATGTGTTGTTGAATCCGTCCTAGGTCTTTTGCCTAGTTTTGATGTGACCTATGTTTATTTGCTGTAGTCTTTCAAATTTGCACATTTGCTTAAATGTGTATGCCCCAAACCTGATGGGTGGATGAAAATTAACATCCTGGTCATTTGTAGTCCTATCAATGTTTCCTTCTATTCAGTTGGCATGAGTTCTGTGGTTTTAAAACATACTATGGTTCCTGCCATTTTACTGTAAAATGTTTGTGCTTCCAATTATTTCAATCATTTTATTAGTAGTAATGTTTAGTTATAATATGTTGAGGGAATATTTTTGCCAGAGTCCTTAGTATGAGACTCATACAATGAACCATTCAAACACTTTTACACTTAAAGATTATGTTGGCTTTGCTCCACATAGTAAGATCTTTAAGCAAAGACTACAGTTACATGAATGTTTAAAAGTTATTTTTGTCTTCCATATTCATTTTCTATTTTTATATATCTTTTGTTTTTTCTCTGTTCCTCTTTACCAGAATTCCTTTTTTCCCCATTTTATTACTGTTTTCTTATCACCGAGAGGATTTATAATAGAGTTCTTTCATAGTACTTATTTTTTATTGAATAAAGTGCCACCTGCTCGTTTCAAAGTACTTTGGCTATCTGGGATTGTGATGGTTGTACAGTCATAATATAAAGAGAAAAAGAAAATTATTTTAATATTTGACCTCCACCAGAAAAATGCAAACCTTAAGTTTTTCATTTTACAGAGATTACCTTGGGTTAGCACAAAATCTTCCTTTATAGCTCTTGATCTTAATCTCTTACTTGGTCACTAGATATCCTTTCTTTTTACTTTGAATCATTTCTTGTATGTGGACTGATTTTCCTCTGGTTTAAGGTTGTTGAATGAGTCAGTCATCCTATGTGCACCTGATCATTCTTGTAGCCAGCTAGGCTAATAAGGACAGAGAGTTACAAACTTTCAGTGGTATATTAAAAGAAAGGCCTTTCTATTATAATTTTTCACACAGATATCTTCTTTAAGGAAATTAGCTTCATCTCATCTCTAAATTGAAACAAAATGAGTGTCAATACCTACACTACCATATCATTTTTCTCTACCAAGAATCACCTTATTCTTAAGATAGAGGCTGAATAAATTCTCTTGTTTTACTTGAATCATTCTCTGCAAAGTTGGGATAGTGTTTTCTGATTACTTCCACCGACCACTGCCTCAAGTCTTCTTTATGGTGTGCTGGAAGTCAGTGGGTCACATATGTACAACAGCTTAGGCCCTTCAAAACTTCTATGGGATACTCCTGGTAAATATCACATGGTATTTCTGCTAAACTAGAAAACAAAATAACAATAACAACAACAACAACAACAACAACAAAACAACAAAAAACAGGTAAGTTTAACTGGTTATACATGGAATTTCAAATCAAATATCCCACTAGTAATATTGATTTATTATATTTTTAAATTAAATTAATATCTGCATCATTGGATAAGAAGCTCTTAACTCCATAGGAAAAAAAGAATTCATCTTAGGACTATGTTTAAGAATTCTAGTCCTCTTGCAATTTAGTGCTTGGTGATAATCATACAAAAAGCTAAAGCAGAAAAAAAAAGAAAATGTCTGTAATTGAAATGAAATTGTACATGTATATGAACATCATGCATTTGCTAGATTTGCAGGACAATTTGTTCCCTGTTTTGAAAAGAGAAAGACACCAATGCATATGTGCTTATGTCTATAAATTATCATTTCATTTCTGCCTAGATATTCATTTCCATTCAGATCTTTTCCTGCTAGTTTCACAAATCACACCTTTTAATTGCATATAACATGACTGAGCACCAGGGAGGCCTCAGGGATTACTTTGGAAAAATCTACTGATTAGACATATTAAATAAGACAATATAAGTAAGTGTAAGTATTTACAGTAAAACAGTTTTGTTCCAATTTATGGACTTCTTACATCTACTCTGTCTCTTTCCACAAAGTAATAATGCAGGACATAAACTAGAGAGAAAAGGGAAAAAATAAACAAAGTAAGGAGAATATATCTTGGTTCCATTTATGTCAAAAGAGCAATAAACTGGAAAAATATATTCAGCTGAGGTGTTATTTGGAGTTTATTTATAAAGGCTACAGTCTCTGGCCTAATGTTCATTAGCTTTGTCCTTGTTGCCTAGTTACAGATTTATAATTTTGTCTCTCTTGATATTGATGGCTCTAATGGAGAGAGCAGTGATTGAGGCCTGATGAAAATACTTTAAATCTCTATTCAGAAATGTTAACATTTTTCTGTGTATGGCTGGTGTTGCTGATTACAATGATCAGAAAAAATGGTCTTAGAAAAAATCGATGACAGCCAGTCTCAAAGGTGGTTTGAGAGGATCTGTGTTTTTTTTTCCTCTTCGTTAAGTACATTGTTAAAAGTATTTATTTTATGAATAATATTTGTCTTTAATAAAATTATTTAGTTAGGTAAACAATTCTCAAATGTACAGCATATATTTGAGATGCAGTGATTATATTCTTAAGAGTCCTTACTCCTTATCCAGTCTTAGTCTTGGGTGGAAGTGGCAGAGTGGAAGTCAAATTGTATACTGTGGCACTTGAAGGATTTGCAAAATAACCTCAGCAGTTATAGTGTTGGGAGATGTGGCAGGTGAGGACTGGGTGTTGATAGTAGGGTCTGTAGTCATTACTTTTGGTCAGTAATAGTTGGCCTATTTGTATGTATTTGGGTTCAATTAATGTTTTATTTTTTAAATCTAAAATGTAAAATTTTAAAACCAATCACAAAAAGGTCCTCACTAGACTTATGCCAAGAATCACCTGCTCAACAAGTAAATACAGTTATAAGTGTTATATTGAGGTGAGTGAAATATTCAAATTAAAATTACAGTCCCTTAGTTGAATACTGATGTGATCAAAAAGATGGTGGGATTATCATACCTTGAAAAATCCTCTGGGCATGAGTGTTTTCAAAATCTCAATAGCATTCTATAGCTAATTAACATATTTACCATTGCATAAGCTTCATTTTTGTGAAAGTAGAGTCGGGAATTTGATGAAAAATGAGAGGCAATCTGTCGATCAATGTTTCTCAAAGAGTTGTAAGGCCAGCAATATCAGCTTAAAGCAAACTTGTAAAAACTGCAGATACTTTGGTCAAAATTTCTTAGAGGTGGGTTCCAGCGAACCTGGACTGTTTTAATAAGAAGTCTAGGCAATATTACATTTTAAGCTTTGAGAACCTGTACTCTAGAAGAAGGTTACTCAACTTCAAAACTATTGATATTTTTGACCAGATAACTTTGTAGGATCCTACTGTCTAGAGTGGTATTGCAGGAGATTTACCAGTAATCCTGGTTTCTATACTCCCAGCACCAGTAAGACTCATCCCAATGTAACAGCTGAAATTTCTCCAGACATTACCAAATTATCCTTTAAAAATTTTTTTGGTAGTTATAGATGGATCAGCATGACTTTATTTTATTTGTTTATTTTTATGTGATGCTAAGGATCAAACACAATGCGTTACACGTGTGAGGCAAGCACTCTGCCACTGAGCTACAGCCCCAGCCCTGCCAAATTACTCTTGAGGGCAAAAAAATTACTCTTGCATTCAGAATCATAAACATTTTTGGAACCTGCTAAAATGAAGATTTCTGTGCCTAAATTGTACAGAGTTAAATTTAGTATATGGAAAAAACTCTGTAAATTGTGTCAAAATTTGTCAAACATTTCATAGAGATTACAAATTCTTTGAGGACAGGGATCAGATCAAATAATGGCTCATGAGTGATATTTGGGCAAACAGTACTTTGAGTCAATGATTCTCAAACTTTAATGTTAGGTTTTGAAATCTCTATTTGTGGATAACTGTTGAGAGCCACAGCTGAAGGGGCCCCAGCAAACTTGGTGTCATTGGTGATACAATTTTTCCAAAAGGAGCCGTCAATTGGCTTGGTGTATCCTCCTCCCTTCTGCTTGTGATGGTCGTTCAGCTAAAATTTGGGGGCCAACAAAGTGAGGCAAAGAACCTCACCCCCCGCTGGTACAAAGACCTCTCCACAGGTGTGGCTGTATGCTGGACCGGTAGTCAGTGACCGGTAAGATCCAATTGCAATGGTACCAACCTAAGACAGGAGGCTGATGCCTTGAGGTCAGCTCATCCGATGACGGGTAAGGACCATATGTACTATTGGACAACCTAAAACCTAAGGCAGGCATGGTCCCTAAGCCACATGCTTGTTGTTTAAACAGAGAGGGGGAGATGTTGAGAGCCACAGCCCAAGGGACCCCAGCAAACTTCCAGCTGCCAGCTGTTTGGCTTCTCTGCAGTGATGCTCATTGGGCTGTGTCCCCGCCCTTTTAGACCATGGAGCTGCTCATTGGGGGACTTTTTTTGGCTCCGCCCACACGACCCAGCCAATCGGCCTCAAGAGCAGGAGTGGGGGGTTGAGAGGCTCGTGGGAAGCCGGTGGTGGCAGTTGGGCTCTGAGGGAATTCCTGAGGAGCTCCTGTGGTGTGGTGTGTGTGTTCTAAAAATAAAGTTCGTTTCTGCTTGATAAGTGGCTCCTGAATTGTGCCCAGCCAGACTGTGGCAGTTGACTCTAGTGAGTGACCATCTGGAGGGACTAGGCCAACTCAGTAGTTTTCAATCTTGGAAGGACATGCAGATCCCTGGGGGAACTGGTTAAACTATTGATGCTCAGACCATGACATGGAACCTCTGGAAGTGGGGCTCTGGCATTAGATAAAAATGGTTCTCAAATTTTGTCAAATATAGAGATCACCTGACAATTGTGGAAAGTACTGAAGCCTGGTTCCCATACTTGATCTGATGTGTGGGTGTGAAGTTCTTTCAGGAGACTTTAATGTGCAGCAGAGTCTGAGCACCACTGCACTGGAATGTCTCAGAGGCTTTTCATGTGGTCCTAATCTGCAGCAAGGGTTGCAGGACTGCTGTGAGCTGATTTCAATCCTAAACTGTAGTGGTCAGATTAAAATTGCTATATCTAATACACAAAGTTCAGTGAAGGATTCTGTTGAATTGATTCCTCCAAATTGCTTCCAGCTAAGTATCAAGTTTGGATACCAAATAGGATGTCTCCATTTTCCCAATTTGACAGGGGATTTTGGTAATAACTCAGAATCTGTGATTATTTAAGAGTATCCTATAATATATTGAAGAGCCTTTAGTCTTCAATGTATCTATGACTAGATGACTAAATAACATCTTAGTGTTTTCTTTGAGGGAAGAATCCTTCCTGTGAGTTCTTATAGATTCCATATATTTTCAAAAACCAAAAAAAGAAAGTGTCATATGCCCTTTGAGCACATGCTTTCCAATTGATCTATTCACTCAACTAGGTCATTGCAGTAATCCAATCACCCCTAAGTATCTCATTTGTTTATATAAAACTCAGGATAGATACAAATCCCCAAGGCAGACAAATTTCTTCAGAGAAAAGGAAACAAATATTTATTTGTCTACATATATATGTATGCTTTTCATGCTTCAATATGCATTGCATGTTATATATATAATACATATATATACATACATACATATATGTACACTTATATCTGCATTAGTGGTATATATTCCCATACAATCTGTGCTAAGAATTATGGGAGTTACAGGAGGGAATGATAAAACAATTTTCTCTAAACAAGTTTGTAATCCATATCACCTGGATGAAAACCACATTTTTTTCAATGAGAACTTCCTATAATTCCATTATGTCTTCCTAAAGTTTTCATTCAAAGTACAAGCTTTCTTCTAAAGTTAAAGCAAAGCACTATTTAAAAGATTTTTAGAAATCATGTAATAAGTCATTTTAGTCTGTGAACATACACAAAATCATTTGCGATTGAAATTATTTTCTTAAATCTATTTTTCTAGTATCTTATTTTTAAATAACTGTTCCAAAAATACAACATGTGACAGTGTTTGTTTTAATGTTTACATTTGTAATCTTTCTCCAATTAGGCATTTAAGGAGGCTCTCCATTTCCCCCATCTGTAGGTGCCTTATGGCCCCTGAGGAATGACAGTTCTAGGACACTGGTGAGAGGTAGTGACTGGGAGCTCTAATCTTAGGGGTAAGATGTCAAGTAAAACCAAATCTGAAAACTATCTTTATAGCTAATTCATAATTCCCCTCCCAGTAGTTTAGTAATAACAGACTCCTTTGAATAGTCACAATGTAATTTTTTTTTTTAGTTTCTAGTGAAAAATAATTATACGGAATAGTGGGTTCCAGTGTGCATATTTATACGTGTACAGAATACAATTTGATCAATTTTAACCCCCAGTTTTTCTCCCTCACCACATCTTCTTCCTCTACACTTCTGTATTGTTTTTTGAAAAAGAACCCTGATCTTTGCCAGAGTGATACTCTTGTGAGATTTACTCTTTCCTCTTAGTCATTAATCAAATGTAAACTGAAAGATTATCTGTATATTGGACAAGAAGTAAATTGTGTAGTGCATGAGCTTGCAGCAATGTAATTATGAAATGGAGCTCTGTCCTCCGAACTCCAGTGAGTTTTCTAGCATAAGCATTCTATTTCATGGTCACTGTGGGATTAGTTGGTTTGCTGTTGCTTCCTGCCTTGTTTCTTTGGACTTGGTATAGCAGTCAGAGTTCAAATGCTCAGATTCTGTCAATCCTAATTCTCTGTCAGATCTTGTATAAAGTTCCCCACTTGTGAAATAAATAGTTTGAACTCAGTAGATTTTTATTGTTGTTTGTCTTAAATAAATTAACTCCCTTTTCAAGAAAAAAAGTCACTAACAGGTTTATTGTATGAAATGTTTCAAAGCAGCACAGCTTTGACTGAGCCGGTTGATCATCCCCCAGCCTTCCTTGTTCAGCTTCCCTTGTCCCGAGGTATCTTCCAGAACACCTGGTTTTAGATGAACACAACTGGAAATGCATCAAACTAGAGTTTTCTGTAACTACCTTCAGCAGCATTTTTTTTAACTTAATGTGAGTGGCTATAGGACCATAACAGAATACCAATTGAGAATTTAAGTAGATATAATTGAGGTACAATGTGGAGTGTATGTATAAAGAAACATCTATCATATATAGAGTTTTGAATGCAGATCTCATGTAAAGATATGAGTTTTTCTCTATCTGTCAGAAACATAACAGAAACTCCTCTGTGCACCGAAGGAAATTATGCCCTTTCAAATATTAAATGTCATCCATAGAAATGCCAGGCACCATTAAATATGGAGAGAGAAAATTGGAAAAGATGGCAGAGTTTTATTCTTTTTTTTTTTTTTGCAAGTCACTGTATACACATCTTACTTTAAAAGAAAACCCTATACCTTTATGCAAGGATTATTACCGCTGCAGCTATTGTAGAGATATGACAGCTGGAGTACAGTGTTGAGGGAAGAGTGGGATTTAAGTATAGTGGGATTTGTTTGTGCTTTGGACTGTGTAGTTTGTGACTTTATGGAAGGATGTGCTATTTCTCTGAATGTTGTCCAGCAAGCTGTAGCACAGTGCATCTTTAAAACTCTGTTTCATCAATAGCATGCTGGGACTTTCATTAGGGCCCAATGCAAAAACATTTTCTGATGAGGTTGCCAATCACGGTCTTTCAGAAATGTATAGATAACAAGCAGGTGAAGTCGTGAAAAGCATCTTACAGACTGAGCTCACCGCCTCCCAGGGAATAGGCAGGAGAGATGAGATTAGGATTTCAATGTTTATTGCTGATTATAAGAATGAATAATAAGTACTATGAGAATATATTATTTATTAGACCAGATCCTGGACAACACAAATCTATTGAGGTCACCAAAGCTATCTTTTGTTTAAAATCCAGAGCCCAACAACCAGAAAACAAAGAGGAACAAAATAAGTTAACTAGATACTAGGTATGGAAGCTGTAATTATAGAAGCCTTTTTTTTTCCCTCTGGGATAAAGTGTTTTCTCACCAGATTATCATTAAGGTTTTTCCCAGGGTGTAGCAGAGGAGAAAAAAAAGTTTTCACTGGTTTAGGAAGGTGAACATTTTAGGTCAATAAGTGGCCAAACTTAGTATTTGATATTCTCAGAAGATGAGATAAATTTTTACAAGAATTGTTACTGAACTTTTAGGATTTCTTTATGTCAAATATATTAGTAAGGATTTTAACATCAAGTGAGAAAAAAAAAAAATTTCCCTGCCACTAAATACATCTACTTCTTGTCTTCCCAGATATGAGAGACCTTTCAACATGAGAAAGCACGGGTCTAATTGTTTCCTTTACCCACTTCCCTTACTTTTTCACAAACAAAATTTTCTCTTTACTCACTGCTCCCCTTGCATTTATCACCCTTAAGCTATCACTGGAGAGATGCAGACTTGAGAGATGGTCCATACCTACTCTTTATCTGTGTCCCACAAGATCTCAGTGATATTCCTTTCCATAAATTTATATTAGTTAAATGGTAAAAGCACTGAAGTAAAGATATGAAAACAGTATCTGTCAAGTAAGAGTAAAGATAAAATATTTTCATAATTATAAATTTGAACATCTAATGAAATTTGTTTGAAAGGAGACTATATATATATATATATAAATAAAATTTCTTTTCAGCCCAAAGGTGTGTTGGGTGATACCATGCTTTATTGCTTTTGGATATGATACATTTATATATATTGCTTATTTGACTTAAGAAAATAACTTCGTGATGTTTTGAACTTGTGAACATTTGTAGAGCTAACATTTTAACATTTTCTAGTCATGGATGATATTAAAGTTTAGAAAAATTGTTGTCTTACCAAAGGTCTTCCAGATGATAGATGTCATAATCAGAATTAGAGCACAGGTCTGCTGATCTCCAAGGATCTTTTCATCATTAAAAAATAATACCCTTCATTTGCCTACTATGATTTAAAAGTGATTGTTCTTATGTTTATGTCATGGGATAGGCAACTGATCCGGGATGAAGCTAATGAGTTAAATAATAACACAAAATAATGAAAATTGAAATAATTAAACTCTGTTCTCTTATAGCTTACCCTGTATCTTCTTCTCATCACTTAATGAGAACCCAGTGGTTTTCAAAATGGTGAATGCTAATGACATGCCAAAATGTCTACAAATATTGGCACTCTCTTTCCCACATCAAATGCCCATTGATGACTAATTCACATTAGACATTATTTTCCAAGTGAAAGATTTAATATACTATGTGAGATTGTCTTAAAAATTGTGTGTCTCCCCCTCCTTTGTATTCCGTTTGATAAATGATCCACACTTAAGAGATATGTTTCTTTACTACTTTCACTGAAAGTCAGACTACAATTACTTTTCTTTTAATTGTCTCTTTTATAAGTGAAGCCTTGTCTTGGTACTGATGTCAGCTATTTTATTCTTTGAAACATTTTCACACTGACATCTTTATCTGGCTCTTTACTTATGTATTGGTGAAAACAATGAAGTATTGTAATAATGGATTTCTTTCCAGATGTTTATCACAGTATCTACAAGAAGATGTTTCAAATAAATGATTTTTCTTACTTGTATCTGGAGAAAAACATCAATTCTAAAATTGATGTTTCTACAATCTTTCTAAAAAGAATTGGGGCAGATAAATTATACCTGTAATTTCAAGCACATAACATCCACCCATCTTTATAATGTCATGTAGATAATGCACATAGCTCTGGGAATAAAAGCTAAGTTACAGTAAGGAAAGCAGTTTCAAAGACAAAGACTGGGTAGTATCACCTGTCCTCTAAGACAAATATGATGCCTGTTTGGTCTTAGTTAAAGGAGATTCAGCTGACGACACACATCTTCAGTTACCCTGGTAGTTGATCCAAAGTTTTAAAAACGTTTTTCAGGATCATCTTAATGGAGAGTTATGGGTTGTGTTGTTATTATTGTTAGCATGTTTCTTTTGTCTAGAACCCTTTCTTAGGTGAGATACAAATTTCTCTACAGTGGCACTAACTGGGGTAATTTTCACTGATGATTGAAGGACTGTGTTACCGAACTAGGCTTATTTTGCCCTCTGCATGGTATGCCAATCACTGAAGTCATGAATTTTGCAAAAGACAAAGATTTTATTCATGTGGAGGCCAGGCATGTGGAGATAGGACAGAAAGTGTCAAATCTGACTCCTCAAAAGGATAGGGGTTAGAGATATTTTATGGTATAAATAAGCAAGATCATTTAAGTTATTGAGAAAGTTGTTTAGAGGTGAAGTAATTAGTAGACAATGTTCGTAGCCCTCATATGACACAAGTTTTATAAATGGCAATGTTAATATGATCTGAAGGTTGAGTTCTTTGTGATGACAAGAGTCACTTATCAAACACCTGACAGGTCCAAGAGTCAGTTGTCTCAAAAAACGCAGACTTCAAGTCCCTAAAAAGTAACTTAGGTAAACATCATCATCATGACCCACATGTTAGCAGTGTCATCTACATTAATGCTATTGGGAGACTAATGTTATATTGTTCAGTTGAGTGGCCTCCAAAGTTTGTTATTTTTACAATCAATTAAAAGTAAGTAAAAGCAAATGACGCTAGAGAGTTTATTCAGGTTCCACACCCCCCCCCCAGTTTCAAGATCAACCAAATGCTATAAATCTGAGAGGTTAAGTATTACAGAACTCCAGAAAGAGGAAAAAGTCTATGACCATGAGATTGATGACATTGAAGTCATCACCACAGTGTATTGCTTTCCCAAGTTGTTATGCATGGCATATGTGAGCTATGCATGGAGGTAGGTAGACCTAGCCTTGCAATGAATACATTGTGTTCAGTAAACATGGGAGCAAAGTATATCATTGTGGTAGAGAAAATCTATGTAAAATCAAATTCTACTCTGCTCTCATGGACTTCAGAGGCAGTCTAATTGACACATAAAAATTGTACATATTTTTGGGTGTGCCATGTGATATGTTGATATGTGTCTACCTTATAGAGTGTTCAAATTAGTGTCTACCCATCTCCTTGATAATTTATCATTTCTTTATGGTGAAAACATTAAAAATCCTCTCTTTTAGGTTTTTTAAATGTTTTTAATGGACCACACACTATTACGATCTGTGATCATCCTATGTGCAATGTGCAATAGAAGATCAGAAATAACGTGGAGGGTTGAGTTCTAGTTTGTGTGGCTGATTGTCTCTGTGATGTCAGGGACATTACTGTTCAGGTTTGAGACTGAAATAGATGACTTCTGTGACCCCTTTCCACTCTCAGAGATGAGCTGGTGCCCAGATTGTATGGAGAGGTGCTTGAGAAAGCCATCCCCAGTTTCTGGGACACATCCAGAGCAGCTCCATTACACTTCAGTCAATATCCAGCCAAGGAGGCTCTTAGGGAGAGCACTACAAGGTGTGATCAAAAGAGACTCCCAGCTATGCTTGCCAAGCCATAAATATACCTATCAATATAACATCTATTTTGCTATAATAATTTATTAACATGTCATCAGTTATCAAAGTTTCCCATATTTTAGATGGTTAATACATTGAATTTTATTAATACAGGACACTCTTCATTGTTGAAATAAAATATGAAGATAAAAACCTATCATTGATGAAAATATGCTTTTCTTTTTGCTTACTTTTTATGTTGCTTTAAGTTGAGTGCAGAGATAAATTGTGTTTGAGAAAATGGGCTCAGGAACATGCATTCATTGCATTTTTCATTTATTTAATGATATAAGGAATGCATTATTCATAATTTTTCCCTTGAAGACATTTAAGAATCTCAAAGTATTGAGATACATATATGAAAGGAATTATTTTGCTTAAAAACAATAATTGTTTAGTAAGTAGTCATTCAAAACTTACGTGATACTTGGTGTTTTTTTGTGCTATGGTATAAATTCTTAAGAACAAAACAGCGTTATAATCATTACAAAATATATAACTAAGATTGATGGCAAAATTAACACATTTGGGGAAACGAGGCAATAGATAGCATGAAACCAACAAGCTTGTGATTATCTATATCTACATCTCTGTGTGTATGTGCGTGTGTGTGTGTGTGTGTGTGTGAGTGTATGCATTGATATTTTCTGTTTTAGAGCACTTTTTTACAATTTCTTTACCCTAGACATTCTTACTCCAAATAATATATATCCTTCTGAGCCAAAGCATGTTATTTTATTTTCTTCATAAAATTCATCATGACTCAAAAAATTTTATTTGTTTACTTATTTTCTGCTTTTATACCTAAAGTACAAGACTCACTGGGAGGGGGAGGAGCTTTAAATCTTTATTTTTTTTCAACTTATTCCACATTTTAACCTTAGACTGGGACAATTCTGACATTAAATGAGTGATTTAAAAAAATTTCATTTAAAAAAATGAAAACCTAGGATGGATAGTTGGCAAAGAATCAGATCATCATGAGGTAGAATGCTTAAGAAAAATGTTCAGGTAGGGTTCACTTTAATCTGTCTCAGAGAATAGGAATGGATCAGATTAGTCCAATGGAAGAGGACATTCTCATTGTAGAGAGAGAACACAGAAATATGTGTTTGAATGATGAAAGATAATGTGGGAGATGGTGTAAACCTGGATTGTCCTTAGTTTTGGAGCAAAAATCTAATACAGTAACATCAAGAGCAATCTATTGCTTAGTTTCTAATCATCAACTACGGTTGTATGTTTTTAAAATATTTACTGAGTAATATATGTCAGGAAATCTTCTAGACATTCAAAACCAATAGTGGAAATATAAATAAAAAAAATAAGAGTCAAACTTTCTGTCCTTGGAGGCATAAAATAAAGAAGAAAAATTATAATGCTTAGAATATACTAAATACCATTGAGGAAGAAAATAACTAGGGACATGTAATAGACACCAAGGTTAAAAGGCTAAATGAGACAAAGTAGAACAATTCACAATTTATTGATTTAAGAAGAGAAGCAAAACAAAAATAAAACAAAGCAGAAGATACTGAAAGTGCCATTGTGGAAAGCTACATGAAGTGTGGTTTACTAAGAAGCAGTGCAGCAAGCTGGGTTCTAAGAACAGAGATCTGGGCAAGACTCTTTACCTCTCTGAATTTCAGAAGCGTCAGTTATGACAATTGTAGAAGATTGTCTATGAAGATCAATAAAAAGGTAAAGCACTTTCTTTCCAGTATGTAGTATGTTCTAAAATTTTTAACCTTTATTGTTACTATAGATTTACTTACTTTGTTTAGTTGTTATTATAGCCCAATTCCCAGAGCCTGTGTCGGTTAAGTTTTACAATTTCCCATTGACCTCTACCTTACGGACATAATTGGAAGCAGAAACGGCAAGAGATTATGTACCTTATGCAAGGTCACATCTGGAAATAGGTAGCAGTATAGGTACTTGTGTACATCATCACTTCATTATTCCATTTTCTGAGCTCAGAAGTACAGGTAGGTTCAGAACTTTACTTTGAATCATGACCAATGTTTCATGAAGCACAGATAGGAAGGGAATTATAGTGGGTTCAGTCTTGGCACAAAAACTTGAAAAGGCTAGCATATTTTGTAAAAGGATACACCTCATGACCAAAATCTGTCAGGCAAAGTGAGGAAATGCTAGAGACTGAAATTAAAGATTTAGGATAGAGATTTTCAGGATTTTTAATCTAACAAACCCTTAACCAGGCCCCCATTCTTTTTAAAAAATATATTTTAAATAATTTAATTGAAAAATAATGACTGAATATATTCAAGGGATACAACACAAAGATTTGATACACACAACATTATGTTGTAATTACTACAATCAAATTAACAAATCAATTATCACTATTGCTTTATATTTGATCTCCAAAATTTTTTCATGCTGTAACTCAAAGATTGAGCCTTTTCTTAATATCTTTCCACTCCCTTGATCCAATACTTGCAACCACTGTTCTATTCTGTGTCTATAAGTGTAATTTTTTTAATTTAAAATATAAGCAAGATCTGTCTTTTGGCATCTGGTTTATTTCACTTAGTATAGCATGCTCCAGGTCTATCCATGTGATCATAAGTGGCAGAATTTTCTTCTTTTTAGTAAATAGTTAAATAATATTCCATTTAAAGGATGCTATTAAGAATCCCAAAGAATTTTTGCTTTTTGTAATATGTGCCATTTTAGTGTTTTAATGAGTGGTGTTTTTGTCCTATGATATATCATAAATTGCCACAAATATGGATGCTTAAAACAACATTTTTTTTACTGCACAATTTCTGTGGGTCAGGAGTCCAGGCATGACTGAACTGCATCCCCCGATTAAGGTCTCTCAGCATGCAATGTGGCTGGGCTATGTTCTCTGTCAGAGACTGTTATGCTTTGAAACTGGAACATACCCAGAGGCTCATGGATGAGGATTATTCCACAATTCAGCAATATTCAGAGGTGGGATTTTTGGAAAGTGTCTGGATCATGAGGGCACAGTAGCCCATGCATGAATTGGGTATTAGGAGATAGGGCCCTGTTAGACAAGGTAAATCACTGGGAGCATGCCTCTGTAGAATATATATTGTCTCTGGCCTCTTCCTTCCTTTGTCTCTGATCCTCATGGTGACCAGGAGGTCAGCAGCTTTGCTCTGTCACACCTTCCCTGCCCATGATGTTCTGCCTTTCTACAGGCCTAAAAGCAATGGAGTCAGTTCATGGTGGACCAAAATCTCTGAAACCATGAATCAACATAAATCTTTTCTCCTTTACCTTGTTTTTCTCATGTATTTTGTGATAGGAATGGACTAACACACTGAGTCTTCAGTTAGGAAAACTCAGCTTCAAAAATTACTGAATTTTTTGGCAGTATTCATTTCCTTGTGGTTATAGAACTGAGCCCTCTGTTTTCCTAGAGGTCATCAGCTAATGGACAATCTCAGCTTCTAGGGCTCACTAACCATTCCTTACTATCTGTTTCTCTCCCAACAAGGAAGCCAATTTCAAATTTATCTTGGGAGTGTTTCCTTATCTTACTAAGATACAGTCTTACGTAACTGAAACATAATCATAAATATTACCTCCATCTCCATGTCAGATTTTCCAGAAATCTCACTTCAGAAAAAAAAAAAAACAACTATTTTCAGAACAGGACCTGTTGGTCCTCAGGGTGAACTTGAGGCACAGTGAAGTTTAACAAATCAGGCAACACAGCCCATTGACATACCTGAGACTAACGCCAAAAAGAGACCAATACTTTTGAGTTCCTTGAGTACGCCATAAGCTAAATAGTGTAGCCCAGAGAACAAAAAGTAGGAGAGGATGGATTTAGACATATTCTAATACTTGTCTTCAATTATTAAAAAAAATATCTGGAATAGATGCTCATATGCATGACGTAGAGGACTGTGTGGTCTGGAATAAAGAGCAATTGAATTATATTTGGGCTACAGATATCTTCACTACTTTGCCCAAGAAAGGGCCACCTTAGGAACTACAGGGATAGAACAACAATGGACAATGGATCCTAGTTTGATCTTATTACATATATATATATATATATATATATATATATATATATATATATATATATATAATTTATTGGATTAGCTTACACAACCAGAAGTTAGATATCCCACATGGCCACCTGAGGGTGGAGAGTGGGAAGAACAAGTAGCTACACAGTCCAGGATGCTGAAACAAGAAGGATGAACCATGTTTTCCTACTCCTGCACCAAAGGCTTCTGGAAACTCACTAGAGAATCATTGGCAGAGTTCACTTTGGAATAGTGAAGGAGATGGAGTCTGATGTCCTCAGGCAATCACAGCAGCAATCAAGAACCTGTTTAAGAAGAATTGAGCTTGCATCTATTGCTGCTTCCTTGTTCTTCCAACTTTTATTCTATCCAAGCCTCCAACCTATTGGACAGTGCTGCCCATGCTTTGGGAGGATCTTCACTATCCTACATGCAAATCATTCCTAGACATACCCTCAATGACCCACCCTGAAGCCTCTTAATCTTAGGCATCTCTTAGTCCATGCAATTAGACAATTCATGTTAACCATTACAATGTCTTATGCACCAAACTAAATGGCTAAATATATCATTCAGATATTTATTTATTTAATTATTTTTAAAAATTTATATATGGCTGTGGAATGTATTACAATTTTTATTACACATAGAGAGCACAATTTTTCAAATCTCTGGTTGTATACAAAGCATATTTACACCAATTTATGTCTTTATACATTACATGTACTTTGGATAATAATGTCCATCACATCCCACCATCATTTCTAACTCCATGCCCTCTCCCTTCCCCTCCCACCCCTCAGCCCTATCTAGAGTTCTTCTGTTTCTCCCATGCTCCGCCTCCCTACCTCACTATGAATCAGCCTCCTTATATCAGAGAAAACATTCGGCATTTGGTTTTTTGGGATTGGCTAACTTCACTTAGCATTTTTTTCTCTAACTCCATCCATTTACCTGCAAATGCCATGATTTTATTCTCTTTTATTGCTGAGTAATACTCCATTGTGTGCATATGCCACATTTTTTTTATTTGTTTGTCTACTGAAGGGCATCTAGGTTGGTTCCACAGTTTAGCTATTGTGAGTTGTGCCGCTATAAACATTGATGTGGCTGTGTCCCTACAGTATGCTGTCCTTTGGATTTAGACTGAGGAGAGGGATAGCTGGGTCAAATGGTGGTTCCATTCCCAATTTAAAACCCCTCAACTTTTAGTCTTTTATACAAACTTTTATAGTGACTATTTTTTTTAAAGAGAGAGTGAGAGAGGAGAGATAGGGGAGAGAGAGAGAATTTTTTTAATATTTATTTTTTAATTCTCGGCGGACACATCTTTGTTAGTATGTGGTGCTGAGGATCGAACCCAGGCTGCACGCATGCGAGGCGAGCGCGCTACCTCTTGAGCCACATCCCCATCCCTATAGTGACTATTAACATGACTGATCCAACTGCTTACCATGCCTAAAACAACTCACTGTGATTTGACAACCTATTTCAGAGCAATTATTTCAAATTCTGATATATATATATATATATATATATATATATATATATATATATATTTTTTTTTTTTTTTTTTTTTTACAACTGTCACTATCATTAACAACCGCCAATCAGGCTAATGCCTGGACAAATTGTAGGTAACAGAGAAATTGAACATAATAGAGAAAACTCAAGAGATGTTTTTGAGCATACCATAGTCTAGCAAGCCATGGTGGCAATGAGGAGCTGAATAAAAGTAATCATCTTGTTCTGATGTAGGCATATTTAGATGTTTTTATTGGTGTGCATATAGAATTGGTGTGTATATAAAATTATGGTTGCATTCTAGCATATGATCAATTTTACTCTCCAATACTTCCCTCACTCCTCCTGTTCCTTTCCTCTACCCTAATATTCTCTTCTACTTTCACAGTTTCTCTTTTTTTCCTAATTTTCCCCACCACTTCCACATATGAAAGAAAACATATTATACTTACTACTTATGTGTGTGTAAGTGCAGAGGACCTGCTCTTGGTACCTGTATAGTGATATTGATGAAATCCAGATGGCTTCCCAACTATAATTATCCCATTCCAGAAGCTCTATTAGAATCTCCCACGCCTTCTTTAATGGAACACGAGAGCCCAGCTCCTCAGCTCCAGCCCCTGCAGTAGATTATGGTGTCAGAGGTTTGGTGAAAATGTTATATATTTGAGAAAGTGAAGGACTCCTACCAAGGCTACTGCCTTTCTAGGTCCAACACAGAAGTGGTGAACAGGCAAAAATACATTAATTGCAAAACCATTTCCACTTCACAAATTTTCCAAGCATCTGAACCCAGGTGCTTTAGGGAAGGGTGATTGGTGGTATGCTGAGCAGTCCAAGTATATTTGTACAGTTAGCATGCTGATCTGTCCCCAGGACCAGCACATTTGAGACCAAGTCACTATAAAGAACTGCAGAAAATACAGAAACAAGTCTCAGTTAACCTTTCCAAATTTGCATTTTTTTCTGATTATTATATTTTTTATTCTACTCTTCTTCTAGCTTTCTTCAAATATTATTATGAAATATTTTAAACATAGAGAATAAAGCAGGGAATAGTAAGACAACACCCATAAAGATAAATCTCAGAAATATTGCAGCGAATATGGTAAGTTGGAGAATAATATATTGAGCATAAAATTTATATATATAAAGTTTGAAAGCTTACAAAATATTACGATGCAATGTTTATCAATATGGATTTTTACATTTTGACATACAAAATCAATATTTTTTTTAAAAAGAAAATTTAAAATTTTATGGTACAGTAGAAATATTCATGTTCTTTCTCCCTTCAGAAAGTAATACTATCATAATATTAAGTTTACATTTTTGCATGTTTTATGATATTTTACATATATAAAATTCATATAAATCACAGTACACATCTCTGCTTTTCAGATTTGACATAATCAGCATTTTACAAGAAAGCATGCATATCATTATTTCTAAGAATTTTTTCTGTGTTGATACATGTGGCCCTAATGCATGCTTTTTACTGAGTAATATATACTTTGTTATCTTTATTAACATTTAATATTTTGTCCTATGGAGGAGAGATATCCATCAATATATTTTCTTGTTATGTGTTGAAATTTCAAGCCCTGCTGCAATGGACATTGTCATCCATATGTATTGGACACACTTGTAGGAGCTATAGACATTAGCTACAGGGAAGACTTAGCAGTTCTGTAGAATAATGCACTGTAAGTATTGGTATCAAAAGTCAGTATATGAGGCCGGTACTATGGTTACTGTTTTCAGTTTATAACAAAGGATCCTGCTGCAGGGCTTTTCAATATCCTTAGCCACAAATCCCATCTGGTGAGGGAGGTCTGATATACCACTCCTTACTTCATAAATGGTCTTAATTTTCATGACTTCAAGCTCTTCCTATATGTTGACATCCTCCTATCCAGTACCTCACATTCAAAATCCTGAGTCCTAAGCAGCTGTTTTATTCATTCATGCACAGAAAGTATTTTTTTAACCTGTACCAAAAAATCAAATTGGCATATTGGAAATTATATCTGCCTCTGTTAAATTTCTTTTCCAGTTTTTATATTCCAAAAACAGTCCTTTACTTTCTTCTTCGTCCTCAGTTCTGGTTCTCATCTGTCAAGTTCTTTCTTCTTCTAATAACTGAAATAATCTTTTTAATTTGAAATTAAAATTGTGATGGTACTCCCATTTTTAGTTGATAATTTTACTCCCCCAGTAGCTCTCCATTGCTTCCGTGACCCCAACAGGCATGTTTGTCTCTTTACCCACCCCTGGTCTTTCTATAGTCTTCCACAACTTTCATTTTAACTGTGTAGAATTTTTCTCCCTCTTCTTTACCTAGCTATCTCTTCCCTGTCTTTCAAGGTTGACCTTCTCAAGGTTTTTCTGAGCTATGAGTTATGGTCCAGTGTCCTTTTTTTGGTTTTCCTGTAGAACATTCTCAGTACTTCTGTCATGCCCCATATCATAATGCTTGCATTGGTAGTTTAATTGTTTCACCCAGGGATATTAGAAGGCAGGTCTAGTTTTTATATCTCTACCATTCTACCACCTAGAATTGAGGTCAATTCATAGTAGATCCTAATCTAATGATTGGACACACATGATGAAATGACCTCATGATCACATAGTTGGATTGAGTTCAAGTCCACACCAGGCTTCTGTTCATCACCATTCAGAGACTGTCATTTTCCAAAAGGACTATCAAAAAAGTTCAGTGTCATATTATACTAAGATTGCTAAGGAAATCTTTCTCTGTTCAAAATGTCATTTTTGGCTTTATTGACTAACTGCTAAAATCTACCAGCAGGAACATAAAGAGTAAATGAGTAAAATATGAATAACTGTAAAAAGAGGGAATGGTGATTGGTATTCCCCTTCTAGTACATACATTTTCACCGAAGAAAGAGGGACAGTATCACAACCTCTCCTTGTAGCAGGTAAGGAGGCAGAATAGAAGACCTAAAACTGCTAGGAACTGGGTGACAGGTAAAATGTCTTGAGATAATGAAAGTCAACTCCATTGGTTTTGCCCTAAGCTGGCACCTTTTTGAATCATGTGTGTCAATGTACTTCCTCAATTTTTTTCCTCGTTCCTGTTCACCCTTTAACATCCACATCCAAAGAGGCCATTAACACATTAGATCTTTCCTCAAAGAATAATTAGTACATTAAAAACATATTCATGATTTGCATCTCATATAATGAAAGATGTGTATAAAAATAATTTGTTAATCAAATAATCACCATGAAAGTATGATTGTGAATGCTTTCCTGAAGGAGATGATGATTGGTGTTAGAGGTACAAGTGGCTGCGGGTTCATCTTCTCCTTCCTCATTCTTGTCTTAGTCAATCTTTCCTATTTTTGTGACATCATGGTTGCTTCCAAGTTTATACAATTATGAATAAGGCTGATATAAAAAGGCATGTGCAATTGTTTGTAAGAACATAAGTTTTTACTCCTTGTAATAAATACCAAGGAATCAGACAGCTGAACTGTACAGAAGACGGTATTAAATTTTGTGAGAAACTGACAAATTATCTTCCAAAGTGGATATACCAGTTTACATTCCCAGCAGCAATGGATCTTAATAATAAGTTCCTTATTCTTCACAAGCCTTAACAAAGTGTTAGTGTCAGCGTTCTAGATGATGGCCTAATAGGTGTGTAGTGGTGTTTTGATGTTTTAGTGTATATTTTCCCTGACGACATCTGATCTTGAGCATCTTTTCATTTTCCCATTCTTAATCTGTAAATCGACTCTGAAGAGATCTTTGTTAAGGTCTTTGGCCCATTTTTAACTAGGGTTGTTTGTTTTCTTATTGTCAAAATTTAAAAATCCATGTATTTTGAATAACTGCTTTTTATCAGATATGAATTTTGCAAATATTTCTCCTAGTCTGTAGTTTGTCTTTTCATTCTTTTTTCTTTCTTTCTCTTTTTTTGGTGTTAGTGCTGGGGATTGGACTCAGTGCCTTGTGCATTCTAGGCAATGCACTCTATCAACTGAGCTATCCCCAGCCCCTGTCTTTTTATTCTTTTAATGGTATTTTCCAAAGAGTAGAATTTTGAACTTCAACTTATAAATTCTTTTTATTATGAGTCATGCTTTTTAAAAGGCAATCATCAAGTCTCTGTTTATTTAGATATTCTTTAATGTTTTTATCTAGGCATTATGTCTTTACATTGTGTTGATATTTATAGTTGTGTACTTGCATGTATGAGATTTATTTCAAAATTTTAAATAAAAGTTTATTAAAAGGAAAAAAAGTTAAGGAAATTTTATTCTAAAGGATAAAAACTCAGTAAGAGAACAATATCAACCTAATATGGTAAACTGACTTGTTGAATAGGAAGGATTAAAAGAAAATGCTATTAAAGACTGAAACTTTCCCAATCTCTAGTTAAGCAAGTTACCTCTCTACTCTACTTTACTCTTTCCTTTTTTCACCAAACACACATGCACTTATATACACATTCACACACTCATATGCACACAGTACAGTTGTTCAGCATGTATTATTTTTACATCCTTGCTTTTCATGAAGAACATTAAAGGTGAGGGTAATTGAACAATTTTTAAGATGGGTAAAATAAAAGCAGTTCTTGATATCTTGGAACTAACATGCTACTCTCAGGTATATTTTGATATTCATGTAGTAGAAAATAAACAATTTCATAGAATACCAACACCAGACAAGGCCCTCTGTAATCATGATGGATCAAACCAAAATTATCTCACTTTGTAATCAGGTCTGAAAACACACAAAAAATTAACATATTTCAAGTCACAAAATGACCACACCTCTCATTATCCTTAGTAATGAGTGACTTAGTAATGAGTGCTACTGCTTTAACAATAGCTTTAGTCTCATCCTGTTTTCATTCCTAGATAATAATTATTAATATGAGCAATTGTATAATTAACCACATACAAAACAATTTCTAAGATGTGCAGTCTTAATTACTAACACTCTCTTTAAACTAACTGATAAAATCCTAAGTCCTTCACTTATTCTTTGCTAATTCTTTTGTTGTGAAGGCCCACAAGTCTCCATGTTATGTTTTTTTTTTTTTTTCTCGTTGCAACAAACAAAAGCACTGAACTTATTCAATGACAGGTGTTTTTCTGGTCATCTTTGGCTGAAGGGCTTTGACAGTGTCATATGTATGAGCTTGCTTTAGAGATCATTTTCAAGTGGTACAGTTCTGTATTCTATTTAAAGGTAGAGAAGAGAAAACACAACAGGGCAAGTTTGGGGATAAAGATGAAAGACATTTCAAGAGTGAGAGACTTCCTATTGTGCCAAGCAAGTTTCCTGAATCTTTACCATCCTCAGGGATTTGCTTCCTGTGCTGTGGTAGACGTACCCTGTCTAAATTCCATGGTATATAACAATTTTAATATTTCAAAAAAAACCCTAAAATTCCATCTTTTAAAGGATTGGAAATGAAATTATGACTTATTGCTTAATGATGTATTTTTGAAATGTTTTTGCTTTTGTTTAGGGTACATGGGCAATTTTCCAAAGTCAAATGTGCTTATAGTGAATGTAATGCTGTTTGTAGTTCCCTAGAAAACTGCTTTCTCTTTTTTTTCTCTTTCTCATCTCTTAGCTCTGAAAATCTCTTGAAAATGCATCTGTGAGTCCTTGTTTACTGACACATGCTGTGTGATGAAGACATCCTACCCGTTCATTGGAGCATTAGTTCTTTAAGACGAGGAGGAGTAATGAGGATGAACAAGATGAGATAAATGTGAGCCTAGGATGATGAAAGAGAAGCAGTGAGGCTCAGAGGTGTGGTGGCCACAGTTAATGGTCTCTCATGCTTTGAACTCTCTGAATTTCACTGTGACTAAACAATTCTGAAGCTAGAGCCAAGAAACATGCTCAGACATATTTGAGAATCCTAAGAAAACTGATAAAAATGATCTATTTTAAAATGCATAAGAAAATTAATGTAAGGAGAGAAACAACACAGGAGGATGCATAGGGGAAAAGGAAGATAAAATTTGCTGATGTTTTTATCATATAACCTAGTCCAGCCTGATGCGGTGATTTTAATCCATAAGTTAAAATAATTTGACATTCCTCCCAGGAAGAAGTGGATTCTGCGTTCCCTCTCCTTGAACTTGGTCATGCTTTTGTGACTATTTCAATGAGCAGGTTGCATTGGAATGATGTTGTGTGACTTCTAATGTTAGTTTAGAAAAACCCATTTAGCTCCTGCTGATTCATCTGGGAAAATTCACTTTTTGGGAACCTTCAAAGCCATGAAAGAAATGGGAGTTTTCTGAGGAATTCACTGGGGAAAGCCCACATGAAGAGACAATGAAAAGAGAGGAAGAGGCTCCAGGTCTTTGGGCCTTGCATTACTCAGTTTTGCATTGTTATAGGGATATATCTGAGGTTGGGTACTTTGTAAAGAACAGCAGTTTAATTAGCTCACAGATTTGGAGCCTAAAAATCTAAACAGCAGATCGGTGGTCTGGGGAGGACCTTTATATCTGTCTTCCATGTTGACAATGGCCTGTTGGTAGGAGCACATGCAAGAGGGAAATATGGTAAAATAGGAAGCCAGAGTCCAGGAGAGGCCACTCTTCTTTTTCACACTTAGAAAATGTGCCAATTCTATTTCACATAACTAGCATTGTTCAAGATGTTCAAATTAGGTAATATATTCAACTGTTTTATTTATTTAACAGAGATATATTATGTGAACTCTTAGCAGAAATAATAGTAGTTAAAAATTATTTAACACCAAATGTATTTCATTCACAGTTCTTTGCCCATTAGGATAGTCAGCTTCTACGATGATGTTTGATAATCTGTAGCCCCTGGTATTTCATATTCTTGTATAATCTTCTCCCCTTAAATAAGAGGTAGATTTGCTGGCTTAACTTTATAGAATGTTATGTGATAAAAAATGATGTGATGTCACTTGTGTGATATTTGTGAAAGATTCTGACTTCGGTCTTGCTAGCAGATTCTTTTCCTGGATTTAATGAAATCTGTTGCTATATTGGACATTCCCACATGGCAAGGAACTGAGGTTAGCTTGCAGATGAAAACGAGCAAGGTAGGCCGTCAGTTCAAAAACTCATAAGGAACTGAAATTTTGAACAATCAAAAGAATGACTTTGGAAGCAGATCTCACCCTGATTGAACCTTAATTGCAACCTTTAAAAGATCTTGAAACTGAGGACACAGAGTATTTTTGGAATGCAAAATTATTTTATTGCATTATTCTCAGAAAGATCTGCAATGTTGCATTTTTACTACAAAGTTAAATGGTTGAATCAGTAATAAAATCCATATGCCAACTCCAAGTTCTAATTTTGTGGTTTATTACAGGCAATGAAAATTACAGTTCTTTTGTCTACAAAACCTGCTCATGTGGATGGTACTATGATCTAATTCTTCCCTCCAACATTGTAAAGAGCTTGCTTCTGTGTTTAACATTCCAAAACTGCTGGACCTTCGTTGTAGCCAGTTATACCTACACCTGGACCTCCCTGCAGTGGGAGTCTTCTCTTGAATAACAGCTTCATTATTTCACAAAGTGCAGTACTTGCTCAAAATAGGCATCAAGTAAAAGGCTAAAGCAGAATATCCTCCTTGCCACATTCAGCATTATTTCTCTGTCCCTGTTTGGATGTCCATACATGTGGTTATCACTGCTTGAGTTCCTCTCTCCATTTGGCTTCATATTGTGGAATGCAGACTGATTCCACCAGGGAATTGGATCTCAATGTATTTTGTTATAGTTGCTTATATCTGCTAGCTCAGTGTGCTTACAGGAATCATTTCTGCAGATTCTATTAGCTTTCTATGGTCCAAGTCTTAGAGTGGTTGATATTTACAATAAAAATAACTGAAGTGCTCTTTTTTAAATCATGAAATTGACATGACAATGTGATTGGATAAATGGGTATGTTCATTTTACTAGAAATAAAACTGAACAAATTGTTGCCCATCATGTATACCTCTTGAACAACTACCCTTAGAGATATGAGAAAACGCATATGATGGCTGAAAAGTAATTCAGGAAGATATAAAAAGAAGCATTGGTTCTCTTGACAAAATATGGATGACTGAAAAGGATGTTAAGTGGGTTATTATTCTCCACATATTAAAAGGGAAACAATTTAATGTGGCGAACAAAGTCTAGGTAACTTTATTCTGGTTTTAATTCTATCTCATCCACATACTAGTCATGTGATCTAGCAGATTTAAACTCTCTCACCTTCAGTTTCTTTTACGAATATAAGGTTTAAGTGTGTATACAAGGATATGCTGACTTCAAAATTATTGTGAAAGGTCAATATGAAAACAACTCATTATGTTTCACAAAATGGGTAATAAAGTATAAAATTTCCCCCAAATTTTCCATAGTGAATCATCTCTGCAAAGTTTTATCCTCTGTACACTAAATATTCCAATGAAATATCCAATTAATTATTGTCATTTGACATGACTTTGGAAATAAATTGTTTCTAAAATAACTAGGGAACAGGCAATGACAGTCATTTGTGACAGTACACAAATGAGGCAAGAAAGAGTGTGGTGATAAACTCATGTTTCCTCCCTTCCATCTAAATTTCCGGCCTTAAAGTTCATAAACATAGCTCTTCAATTTAGGTACAAGAATAAATCATGTAGTGTATCAATATGGCAGCTGAATAGGTTCTCCAATGCACTTTTCAAAAAACACACCAAGTTGGACATCTACCCATGAGCCAAACTAACAGCACAACAACTAAGAAAATCAAGTGATAGACCATAGTGACTCCTCTCAGTATACTAAAATTAAAAGATACACTGAAGAAAAAGTTTCCCACTTCATACCCATCCTGCAACTCCATGAAGCCCAGCACAGAGATACCTCCTACTTGGGGGAAGGATAGAAATTAATTATAGACCTTAGACTTGAAGAGTACTCACAGACCATCACAGTGAAACCATGTTGAGCAAAGCCCCATGACCCTTACTGCCAGACCAATATCTGAGGACAGAGCCTCTTGAAATGCATTTGGCCAGTGACATTTGGCCTCCCTGACCTCTCCTCCAATGTCTGGTAGCAGAGGTGAGAGCAGGACTCCACCTGCTGGATATCAGGACACAAAAGTTAGCATAGGGCTTTGTCATAAAGCCTACTGCTAGAACCACCATAATGAGGCCAAGCATCTAGTAGAAACTGAAAGCTCCATTTCATATGTAGAACTCACAGACAGAACCTCTAGACTGACTTTGGGAGAGATCTGTTTTCCAGCAGAACAGACCTGACTTTTGAGTATTCAGTTCCAGGCTTGCAGTGGGCCTTGGGAGAAACTGTTCTTTCTCTGAGACTTTGCAGGTCCCTATGACTATGAGATTCTGGTACAACCTAGCTTAGCAACAGCATTGATGGATAAAGGATGGTCTGAACATTTTATCTCTCAGCTTTGGACAGAATAGCTATTGCCAGGTCGGTACTCACAGATGGGGTTATAGAGTGTCTCAGCATCAGGCAGAACCCTGTGCTTCAGTGAGACAGAACTGTGATTTTGGCCTATATCACCGTCAGTTGTGGAATTAGCCTTAGTGTACACCTGATACTGTGCATGTCCTTGTATCTTGTATCTGTAAGACTGTAGCATAACCCAGCTTGGCATCAACCTAGGTAGCCAAGTATCAGCTTTACTAATCCCATACCAACTTCAGCATAGTGTGGTACAAGACCATATTCACTGGGGGTATGTATGACAAGGTAGTAAGTCAATGTTTGCTGTGGAACTTAGTGAAGAACTTGTAAAACCTAACACTGGGTATTTCCTAATAGACCTTATCCCTGGGCTTGCCTGTGGATTAAGCCTCTGAAACCACTCCTGTGTTAGGGGAAGACATGTGGTCCTTGTCTGTCAGACTTCTACTCCTTCTCTTTTTTCTTGGGCCATGAGTTTACCTCAGCAATAGATGTACGGGCTTTGATCCAAAACCAGTGTTGTGCTGATCTCTGTGGGTTGTGAGATGAGGCTGTGACTCAGCTTGGTAATATAGTGGTAGATCCCTTATGACCTTATCCAGAGCCAGGTGGAGCTTTGCAGTGTGTGACCACAGACCAGTAAGTGTGGATGAAGCAACCAGACCTAGTCTGGCCCCAGGGAGAGGCTTGTGGAACAGACTACTCTCTTGTTTGTTTCTGAACAATATACCAACAAAGTAACCTGCATTTACATTATTCTCTACTTATTGAAACAGTGACAACACACCAATCAAAGACCCCTCAGAAATATGGATCTGGGTATTATCTAATGCTGAAATAGAGGAAATGACAACATGGTAAGAGAAAATATGCAACCTGCTAAGAGTTTCTAAAGAGACAGGCACAAAATAAGATTAGAAAACTGGAATAAATATCTGATTCTTCAGTGCACAGATTATGTCATATGCCAACAAGCATCAAGAGTTTTCAGGAAACCATGATCTCACTTACTAGTCAAAATAAGATTCCAGAAACTGATGATGAAGTAATTAGTATGGGGGAGAACAGAGAATTTAAACTAGCAGTTATAAGAAAACTCAATGAACATGAAAAAACATGGAGGAATGTCTCAACATTCTAACAGAAAACTTAACAAAGATATGAAAGGAATTAAAAAAAACAATCATAAATTGTTGAGTTGAAAAATGCAGTCAGTGAAGTTAAAAATGCCATTGATCAAATCAGTTGAAGGATAAATCAAACAGAAGAAAGAATTAGTGAGCTTGAAGACAGACTATTTGAAAATACACATAGGGAAAAGAAAAAAATAATAAAGATAAATGCACAAAGCTTATGGGAAATTTGAGGCAGTATTAAAAGAGCAAATATTTGCATTATTGGGGTCCAAGAAGGTTTTGAGAGTGCCAAAGTGTTAAAATGCTTATTCAAAGAAATAAGATAATAAACTTTCCAAGCCCATAGAAAGATACATATATCCAAGTACAAGAAGGACAAAGATCATCAATCAAATATAACTCAAACAAGTCTACCCCAAGACATATTATAATCAAATTCTCATGAGTGGAAAATAAAAAAGAATTTAAAAGATGAAAGAGAAAAAAACACATAGGAATGTTTCAAATTCACTTGACGGCTGACACCTTAGCAGATTCCTTATAGGCCAGGAGATAGTGGTATGAGATTTTTCAATGTTGAAGGAAAATACAAATGAAGAGTTGACTGAGAGTACTGTATTCTAAAAACCTATCTTTTAAAAATGATAAAGTAAGAAAGAATTTTCCAAACAAAAGCTGAGAGATTATATCTCCACATACCTATTTTACAAGAGATGCTATGGGAAGTTCGTTAAAGTGAAAGAAAGAGATATTAATGAGTAAGAAGAAAACACAGAAAGGTATAAAACTCACTGATAAGAGCAATTATAAAAAATCAGAATGCTACAATATTTTTCAGCACAGTGCTTAAATCATACTTTAGGTATAATGAATAAAACATAATAAAAATGTTGACTGCATAATATCTAAGTGAGAGACAATTCAGGAAGATATGAAATGAGATATTAAAATTTCTAAATGTGAAGACAAATGGAATGAGATTGGAGAAACTTTTTTGAGTACATTTCCTGTTGTTCTTTTGTTTATATTAATCTTTATGATATTGTAAATTTGCTATCATTTCAAAATAGCTTGTTATAATCAAAACATGTTTTGTAAGCTTCATTGTAACCACAAAGCAAAATTCTTTAATAAACTAACCAAAATAATTGAGAAAGAATCAAAACAAATTGCTATAATAATTTACTTAACCACTTAGAAAAACTATAAGAGAGGGAGAAAGAAAAAAAGGAAATACAAAAACAACTAGAAAACAAGTTACATAATAGATGGGATAAAACCTTATATATCAATAATTACTTTAACTATAAATAGATTAAATTTTCCATTTAAAAAATACAGAGTAACTTAATAAATTAACAAAAAAACTATATCTTGCTCACAAGAAATTCACTTCACCTTGAAGCGCATACATAACTGAATGTGAGTAGATGTGATAAGTTATTCTATACAAATGAAATGCAAAAAAAAAAAAACAAAACACCACAAAATGAGAGCATTCAGAAAAATGTAAGATAAAAGAGATTTTAAATCAAAAGCAACAGAAAGAGATGAAAAAGTTTATTATGAAAAAGTGGTCAATCCAGCAAGAGCAAATAACAATTGTCACATATATGCCCCAATATCAGAACATCCATATATATAAAGCAAGTATCAATAGTCTTAAAAGGACAGGTGTATTTCAGTACAATAATAGCTGGGGACATTATCACCACACTTTCATCAATATACAGATCATCAGAGAGAAAATAAACAAACAGCAGAGTTAACTTGTACTCTACCAAATTAATGTAACATATCTAGAACATAGCCACCAGAAGCTTCAGAAAACATGCTTTTCTCATCAGACATGGAACATTATCCAGGATAGATTTTCTGATAGGCCACAAAACAAATCTCAACAAGGTTTTAAAATTTGTAATCATATCAAATATCTTCTGATGAAAATGCAATAAAGCTATTTATCAATAACAAGAAAAACCTTGAAAACTGTAAAAAGCACATGGAAATTAAACAACTTACTTTTAATAAAAATTTTTCAAAAGAAAATTAAAACAAAACTTCTTCGAACAAATGAAAGTGAAGATATCACTCACCAAAAGCCCAAGAACAGATGGATTACTGCTGAATTCTACCAAGCATTTAAATCAAAGTAAAATAAATAGTTTTTAAGTTATTCCAAAATGTAGAAGATAAAGGAATTCTTCCAAACACATTTTATGAGACCAGCATAATCCCTATTGTAAAATCAGATAAGCAGATAAGAACAGAACAACAAAAAGGAATAAAAAGAAAACTACAGGAAACTATCTTTGAGGAACATAGATGTAAACATCCTCAACAAAATACTAGTATAACCAAATCTAATAGCACATTAAAATTATTCACCATGAACATGAGATCAAGTAGAATTCATCTCAGGAATGCAAGGACGATTTTATATATGCAAATTGATAAAGTTGACACAGCATATCAACAGAATGAATCACAAAATCCATATGGTCATCTCAATTAATATACAAAAGGCATTCAATGAAACTCAACAGCAACATCCCTTTTTGATTAAATACATTGAACATACTTTATATACAAAGATATGAAAAATTGTGCTCTATATGTGTAATAAGAATTGTGCATTCTACTGTCATGTATTTTAAAAAAATAAAATCAATTAAAAAAATTGAACAAATTCTATGTACTGGAACATACCTTAACATAATAAAGGCCATTTATAATAATCCAATAGATAACATTATATTGAGTGGAAAAAGTGTTGAAAATCTTCTAAGATATGGAACAAGGGGACCTGTATACCACTTTTATTCATTATAATGCTGGAAATCCTAGCCAGTGCAATTAGGCAAGAAAAAGAAATAAAGGACAGCCAAATTTGAAAAGAAGTCAATGTTGTAGGATACAAAATCAGTAGCATTGCTATATGCCAATCATTAGTTATATAAAACACAAATCAAGAAAGAAATCCTATTTCCAGCAGCTATAAAAAAAATTAATAAAATACCAAGGAATAAATTTGACCAAAGAGGTAAAATACATCTCCAGTGAAATTTCTAAATCATTGAAGAGATGAATTGAAGAGTACACAAGAAAGTATAAAGTCATCCTTATGATTAGTGTAGTTAAATACCCATACCATCCAAAACTATTTACAGATTCAGTGGTATCCCTGTGAAAATGTTAAAGGTATTCTTCATGGAACTAGAAAAATCAAGTTTAAAATGTCTATGGAACCATAAAACTTTCAGAACCAAAATAATTCTGAGCAAACAGAACAAAGCAGAAGGCATTATGATATACGACTTCAGAACAAAGTTGTAGTAGTCAAAAAATCATCACCTTGTCATAAAAACAGACACATAGACTAATGAAATAATTATAGAGAGACTAGAAGTAAGGCTATGCATCTGTAGCCAACTGATTTTCGGCAATGATGCTGAGAGCACACATTGGAGAAAGGTCAGTCTTTTTAACAAATGACATTGGGAAATTTGGATATCCACATGCAGAAGTATGAACTATACCCCTATCTCTCATCACTTTCAAAAATCAGCTGAAAATGTAGTAAAGACTTAAATGTGAGATCTGAAGCTGTGAAATTACTTGAAGAAAAATAATTCAGGATTTTGGGATTTTTTGGATAAGATTGTAAAATCACAGGAAATAAAAGTAAAATTATACGAATTTTATTAAATGAGACAAAATATTATTCATAGTGCAAAAAACAAATAAAAACTACTTACTTGAAAAAATACTCATAACATATACATCTGATAGGAAATCTATATCCATCATAAGTAACTAACTTAAAAAAATCAATAACAACAACAACAATAGCAACAAACCCCCACATAACCTGGTGAAAAACTAGGCAATAAATCTAAACAGACATTTTTCAAAGGAAGATATATAAATAGCTAACAGGTATATGAAAAGATTCTCAATATCACTCTTCATCAGGGAAATGTAAATCAAAACCATGGTGAGATAGCCTCTCACCCAAGAAAGGATGTCTGTTATCAAAGAGACTAAAAATAATATGTGCTGCCAAGGATGTAGAGAAAAGGACACTTTTATATACTCCTGGATGGAATGTAATTAGTATAGAAATTCTGGAAAAGGATCCTCAAAAAATTCAAAATAGAACCCCCACATGATGTAGCAATCCTATTTGGGTATGGAGAGAAATCAGTGTGTCAAAAAGAGATCTAGATTTCTATGTGCATTGCCACACTATTTGAAGCAAGGAAGAAATGGAAAGAATTTTAGTGTCTATCAACTGATGAGAGCATAAAGAAAATGTGGAGCATACACACAATGGAATACTAAGCAGCCATAAAACAGAATGGAATTCTATTATTTGCAGCAATGTGGGTAGACCTGTAGATCATTATGTTTCAGGTACAGAAAGACAAGAACCACACGATCTCACTTATATGTGGACTCTAAAAAGTTTATGTAACTAATTAAAAGAAATTTACAAATTTAAAAGTCAAAAAAAAATTGAGAAAAGAATGAGGGGAATATTAATCAATAATTACAAAGTTATAGTGAGATATATCCAAGAAGCTCTTGAGTACTATTGCATGTTATGGTGACTACAGGTAACAATTATTTACTGTACATTTAAAAAAAAACTGTGAGAAAGGAATTTGAAAATATTGCTACAAAGAATTGATACCTATTGTAGGGGAAAAATATGTTTAACCAGATTTCAATTTTATACAATGTATTCTATATTGAAGATTACATGGTATCCCATTAATACGTACAATTTTTATGTTTTTATATAGCAATTAAAATTAAAAATAGAAAGGACTCAATACATTAATGAGAAATAGACATTATATTTCTCCTTAGCTGAACCACATGCTGGAGGATGCTTTATTATGAACCCTAAATTTCTGGAAAAAGATGATATGCTGAACTTAGATATATGGATACAGGCCAAAACCAAATCAAATTTAACACTATATATGTATTCCAAAGATGCAGAATATTGACCTTTGTTACAACTTCTCTTGAAAAGTTATTTAAGAAGTTATAGAAATTTCCTGCATAGTGGTACTAGTGCGTATAGTGGGAAGTTAGGGAAATTATACTAAAGATTTGCTACTCTTAAAAATTCAAACATCTCAAGGATGTTGTGAGATAAGTGTTCACAACAGTCTGTCAGTCCTTCTTCAGTGGGCATGTAGACAGAATCACCAAGGCATTTTTCTTTAAACCTGCTAATGACCTTGAACAATATAAATGGCGTTAAGAGTAGGAGGATACTAGAAATATTTTTTTATAAAAGGTTTCCAGCAGGACATACCTGATTTGGCTACAGTGCTAATTGTAAATAAGTCTCTGTGATTATAATAAATTCATAGGACATCACTAGATAACTGATTGGACATAAAAGGGAAGGATATTGGTATAGAAATAGTTTTATTTGCAAACACAATTTCTGCCTATATTGCTCAAGATTTCTCTGGTACTATGAAACAAAATTATTTCCTTATATAGGCAATAAAATTATTTAAAACATGCATAGGACAGTTTAGGATTTATATGGGAAAATACTGGTTTGAGCATGACTGATTCTCATGTTTTCCTTTGTTACCAGAATTTGGTGTTTAGTAAGAGTTATTTGTATGAGACATTTGCATCAAATTAACCAATTGTATCAAAAGAGCATTAAATTTGTACAAGTAAAAGGCAATTTAGAAAGCCAGAGAAAGCTATGGACATAAGAAAAGAATTACGATACTAATATATTAGTTAACTGCATAGTAAATCATATGCAGTCCTAAGAAAGCAAACTCTTTATTGATTTTCAATCTTTACAATCAACCAGGAGATAAATAAGAAGGATAAAATTGGTAACTAAGAACATAGAAATATTAACATATGCTTACATAAACTCAAGAAAAGGTGCACACATAAGCTTGGTGATATACACATACGTATGTGTGAGAGGAGAGAGAGAGAAAGAAGGTGGGGTAGAGAGGAAAAGAGAGAGACCTAGAGAATGGAGGGAAAATAAGACTCTTACAACTCATCAACTTTTACCAAAGTCTGCTAAGGAGATAGAGACATGACAATGAGATGTAATAATCTGTAATATCACCAGAGCATCTTTTTTCCAATTATCGTAGTTGCAGAAGTGTTTGCTAAATCCTCTTAATTCACCTGTATTCAGACTCTATATCCAGAAAGGAATTTTACAAAACTGAATGACCAGAAAGCAGGACATGTGAATTACATATCAAAATTTCAGTGAAATTAATAACCTGACATTTAGGTATATATCAAGTTCTCCTCTGAATATGATACTAGTAAATGATTTATTTCAGAACAATAAAGAGAGTGCCTTCATTTGGAGAAAGTGGAGCACTGTATTGCCTAGTGCTCACGTTTCTCAAGGAGATGGTAAGGGTAAAGGAAGTAAGCCCAACAGAGTGCCTTTCAAGTCTCTGGCGTATCATATTAGCTAACATCTCATTTGCAAAAATAGGTCACATTATCAAACCTAAAGTCAAGTCATGGTGATCTATTAGGTGGAAAAAAATGTAAAGTTACATGGCAAAAGGTATGGATGCAGGGGAGGTGAATGATTCAGGCCAATGGAGTAATCTATGACATATCTCGGGACTTGGACAGTTCCTTGTATATAAGGTATACAAATTAGTATTTGTATAGGTATGGAAAGTAGCATTCTTAAATAGATTTTCATTCTGCAGTTTCAAAAATTATTTCTTGCCCACACTGATTTCTCTTGAAATACTGCATGCTAACAGACGAATTGGAAAATGAAGAAACATTAAATTTTAAATAAAATATGAAGATATATTTTATTTCTAATTCCCTGATAAGCAGGCAGGAGAAGTCTATTTGGGCCATGCAAGTCAGCATTTCACATATATTGACTTGGTAATACTAACTAATTTGTATTTAAGTAAACAAAATAAATAAAATTACCCATTTTAAGAAGCGTGTTCTTTTTCATTTTGAGGAGAAGTGAGGCCTCTGCAAGAATTCTGTTTCAGCATATGCAAAAGAAAACCCATGTATCTCTAAAGCTTCTGAAGTAGGACTGTTGGGATGTGTGTGTATGGTGGTGTGTGGAGTGGGTGGGCTATTCAGGTACTCTGGAGATGATAGAGTAATAGGAAAGGTTGAGATTGAGTCTATAAATAAAGTTTGGTTTAAAAGAAAGAAGGTAGCCCATGTCTATCAAGAGTAGAAAATGAAAGAAAAATACTTGGAAGGTATAAAGAATAAAAACAGAAAAACTCAGTCCTTGCAGAATTGATTGCCCTATGTCAAGTCATTGCATTACCATATGGAAATAGTATAGATTACAGGTGGAATTAGTCCTGGAAGAAAATTACTGCTATTATAGGAGAGTACAAAAATTTCTCAAACACTTTGTAAAAGTAGAATAATTTTGTTTATGTTAAAGCACAAGCATCAGGAGTGAAAGCAGACTTAAAAAGAGTCTTTGACCCAATATCTAGAGTAACCATACATAATTTGATCTGCTAAGTACATTAAAATAAACTTTAAAAATTACTCATTTAAATCTGTGTGACTGTAAGCCGTCAAAAATTAAATAGTGTGTGGATCTAGAAATACCTGCATTCAGGTATTGTCAAAAAATAGTTGGACAGAATAGCTGGAAGAATGAGGACTGGGCCTAGGTTTTGCCACTGTGATCTAAATTGTGGTTTGAAATGGGGATTTAAATTGATTTAGTTTAAATCAAAATCACTCTAGATCCTGCTGTTTGTGCCTGCAACCTTATATAAGGATTCTTCTGTAATATGTAGTAATACCAAGCATTAGCAGATGTAACCAGGAAACAGAGTGCTATAAATCAACCCCCACACTGACAACCAAAGCATGGTTTCCCAGTGACTGTGAAAATGGATGTGTCAGTTGCAAACACAGTAATGTAATGGCATGTATATTTGATCTATCTCAACGAAGCCTTCAAATTAACCTTGAAAAACACTTGCTGCAGCATCTTTCGTGTATCAAAAGCATGATTTTCAGGAACAGGAGCTTGTATGTTGTCCACTACATTTTAAAATACTTCTTCAACAAATTTGCTTGAAATATTGCCTATAAATACCCATATGAATAAATGAGAGCCCTGTCCTTAAGGAGAGGAGAAACACATGATAATATTTATTGTTACAACAGTAAGAGTTTGTACAGAAGATTATGGAAGCACAGAGGACCAGCCCCTAACCTAACCTCACTACTATGGGAAGCTTTCTAGAGGAGCTGATAGTTGAATTGAGCCTTTAATGAGACATAAAAGTTAGACATATGAAGAACAGGAAAGTATATTCCTGGCAGAGGGAAGAGGATGAACAAAGGTACAAAAATAAGAAATAGTTTACTGTGTAGAAGAGATACTTATATACAGTCACTTGGGTGGGCAGCATACTGTCCCTGGCAGAGGACAAGACTATGAAGGTCAACTAATAGCCTCTTAGGCCATGACAAGTCCTGTGCTTTGGCAAATGGATACTAAAGTGCTTCATTCTGTATCTTTATCACTAAAAAGTATTCTAAGAATGTACTTTTAAAATAAACATTTAATATAAACATTGTGTGTGCCACCCAAATATTGTTGAAAACAGCATAAAGAATTCACACACAAAAACACACATTTTAAAAGAAGATAAATTATAAATGGAAATTCTAGTATTTTCTTTTTCTACAACAATAATTTACCACATATATTACTGGAAGGGACTGAGATGCACCCCCATTGAGGATCAGTGTTCTAGGCATTAGAGTAAGGAAAAGTTATTCAGCAGGGAATCTATTTGTTCACTCATAGTATAACAGATTTCAGAGACAAGAAAGTCAAATTCAGAAAGGAGATAGAATAGTTAAGAAAAGAATACTAAGAGTAATGCTGGTAATATGAGCATAATTTTTTAAATAATTTTTTAGTTGTAGATGGAAACAACATCTTTATTTTATTTATTTATTTTTATGTGGTGCTGAGGATCAAACCCAGTGTGCAAGGGCAGGCACTCTACCACTGAGCCACAACCCCAGTCCCATATGAGTATAAATTATGAGACAGAAAAATAGTATTGACTTTGACAGCTCATATATTCATAATTGAGTGTTAATTTAATTATTCAGTTAAAGAATTCAGAAAGAAGGCCAGGGCCAAGGTAAGGAGGTTAGTGTTCCATTTTTATAGTCCTTACTCTCCGTCCAAAAAAACCCAAAATTTTTTGTAGAATTACTAGCAACACAATGGATTGAGTTTGCTGTGTACACTTGTTTACCAAAAAAAAAAAAGCCACATAATTCACTAAGGAAGGAATAAATGAATATTTGAAGAGGATAAAAAAAATGGCAAAAGAATAAAAGTCTTGGTTATTTGTCCTCAGTAAATTTGTCCAGTTCACTCACTAGATGCCAGCATACATCTGACAAGATTCAGGAGTTGGCCATAGGTAGTGAACAGAGATAGTTGGAGGACATAGTAATATTTAAAAAAAAAAAAGCCTTCTTTCCTGGATAGTTTTTCAATTTCAGAACTGGAACTCGGGAAAATTTAGAAAGAAATCTAAATTTAAATCAATCTCTATATACCTTCTGGAATTCTGAAATCATCTATGGTGTTTGAAAAAGTACCAACACCCAACCATAAAAGCAATTTTTGATTTAATAGCCTTTTATAAAGCTTTTTCTTTACAGAAGATCAAAGTCCTTTATAAATGTTCATTTCAAACTGACAGCATCTTTGCCACAGAAAATACATGAAGGGTAGGCTAATTTCATTGAATGAGGAAGGAGGTTAAATGTAAAAGAATTTAGAGTTGTGATTTGTAGCAGCATCTTTTATCAAACTTCTTTAATGATGTGGAATATTTTTAATGGTATTGAAAATACTAATATTTTATTACATGTTCATGAGAAAAGGGACGTATCTTATGGATAAAAGAACAAGAATAGACCTAAAAGGGATAATGGGTATGTAGGTGATCAAAATCTTAACACTGAGGATACCATACAGTCACAGCAGACAGGCAGGTCAAGTTTCAGCAAGTACAGCTACCTGCTGAATGTGCAAGGTGTAATTGTTCTCATTCACTGATAAGAAAAATGTAAATGAGAGGTTAAGTTCTATATCCACAAATAGTGAGTTATTGGTGATGGAATGAGAAATTGGGCCAACGGTATTTTACAGTAAACCAGAGGTAGGTGTCACAAAACAAGTTTGCTGTTCAATAACTAAATTATGTTTTTGATGCTGTTTGTTTTTCATAGATTTTTTTTAAAACCCATTTATTTACTAAGGAAACTTTTATATGTGATTGTTATTTATCTACACCTTTAAAGCCTTATTAAATAAAACCAGTGAACTTAAAATTTAGCTAAACTATATATTAATATTTTTATCAAAATCACAGAATCAAATACTATATAATATGTTTTGAATATATTGGTCTTTTTTATTCACTATGTAAATATTGAGAAGTAAGACTAACATTGGTTAAGAAAACTTCTGGTGTTTTTTGCATAGCAGACAATACTGTAAATCCTAAATACAAAAATTGAGTGAAAAGATAAGTATGTAAGGTCAATATCCTGCCCCTTTCGGGATCAGAATCATCATTTCAGAGATGTTATATATTTTTTAAAAACAGTTTTGAGTAATGCATTGGTTTAACTCAGGTCTTCAGAGCTTAAGTGTTGACATTGAAAAAAACGATTTGGGCTGATTAAAAATCTGAAAACAAGTGCATTTTTGGAGGAAATGATTTTAGAAAACTATTTCTGATGCCAGTTTTTGGTTAGAACAACAGCAACAACAAACTATAGTTCTTTCACCATATTTTACTTCATATTGCTATTCTTTGTGGGATACTTATAAAAAATAAGGGATATTTGTAAATAACTTTTCCTGTGCCAAGAGCAAATGAATATTCCATTAAGTATTTTTAATGGTAGTAATTCATATTTGGTATAATTGGAAGTGGAGTCTGGCATGCAATATTAGAGGATAGAATTAAAAATAAAATTGTCAATTCTTGTCATACACCACTCACGGTAATGTTCTCACCATTTGTTTTCTACTTCAAAATAGTTTTAAATTAAAAATGTGCATATTCCAACCCTTATGGAAATCAGTAGGAAGGTTTCTCAAAAGACTAGATATGAAACTACCATATGACTCCAATTTACCACTCTAAAGAAGTATACTTATTGTAAAGAAGTAAAGTCACCATGCTTCAGAGATACATGCATAACCATGTTTATAGCAGCACAATTCACAATAGCCAAACTATGGAACCAGCCTGTGTGTCCATAAGTGGATGAATGCAAAAAGAAAATGCGGTATATAGGCACAAAGAAGTTTTATTCAACCATAAAGAAAACCGAAATTATATATTTTGCAGGGAAATGGATAGAATTTGAGACCATTATGTTAAGTGAAGGAAACCAAGCTCACAAAGTCAAGGGGCATACATGGAAGCTAGAGAGGAAAAAGAGAAAAAAAAAGGTGGAGGCATATTCGTGAAAATTAACCGGAGATCAGCAGAGTAGAGGAAAGGGATCATGGGGAGAGAGTAGGAGATGGATAGGGGAAATACTGAGGAATCATGTTAGCCCAATTATACTGCTATGTTGGGTGCATATACAAAATAGAACAACAAATTCCACCATTATTTAAAACTATAATGCACCAATAAGAACAGGGAAAATTTTAAAATAAAACAATAAAAATTATGAACTTATATGTAAATAATCCTTAAGGCAGAGATGTCCTCTCAACATGACTCTAACATTTGGTTTATTGGCAAGAGAGGAAGTTAGAGTATATGTTATCAACTCAGGTAATTTTAAAAATAATTTTCTTTTGTGGCTCCTTTTGTTAGTGGTACCTGTCTGAACAGAGGGGTAAATGTACTTCAGGAAGAATATGAGTCGACCTTAGAAGCTCAACAATAGAACACAGTCCTCTTCTTAATTTGCATAAAGATTTTTGAGGACCATTTTCAGAATCTTGTCACCTACACTGCATTTAAAGCTTATTGGAGGAAAGCCCCTTGAGATGAAAGAGGAAATGAGATCAAGGGATATTGTTGAAAGGGATATTGCCATAGTTTGTATGGTTTGCTACAATAAACCCAAGAATGAGTAATTTGTAAAGAACAAATATTTATTTTTTCACAGTTCTGTAGGCTGAGGAGTTCAATATCAAGAAGTCAGCAAGTTGTCTTCTCTTATCAGGTCCATTTTCTGCTTCCAAGTATCCTTCCTTGCTACAACCTCCACAAAGAGGAGTTCAGTCTTCACATTGAGGGAGATGGAAGAGCAAGTCAGCCAAATATTGCTTGAAGCGTCTTTCATAGGAGCTTTAATTCCATCCAAGAAGGAGCAGCTTTCATGGCCATTTCTTAAAGCACCAGCCTTGTAATACATCACAATGGCAGCATCCAAATTTGGGAGAGGACATGTTCAAATCACAGCAGATGTCAAAGCAAAAAGACATTAGGAATGTTGCCTTCAGAGTCCTTCTTCCCATTCTGGGGGCCCTTGGTTTTCACACAGCTAGACAGTAAGAAGGAGGAACAGCTGGTCCTTATTCTAATCAGCCCCAGCTATCATGCAAAAGTATCATAGACTGAATAGCTTAAGTGACTGAAATTTATTTTTTTTCAAAGTTCTGGAAGCTAGCAAGTCCAAGATCAAGATGTGCACCAATTTGTAAGTTAGACTTTCCTTCTGGCTTTCAGATGGCCACTCTCTCACTCTTATCTTCATCTGGCAGCCAAGGAGGAAAAGCACAGTCTGGTGTCTTTTTGGATAAGGGTACTAATGCCCTCACGGAAGCTCTTCCCTGAGAACGTCATTTAAGCTTGACAACCTCCGGGATCCCATCACCAAATACAATCACACTATGGGGAATACAATCTAGTCTGCTGCAGTCCTGCACGAAGAAAAAGAACATGTGCATTTAGTGCTACCACTGCTAATTATATGACTTTGAACAAATCACTCTGTCAGTATGAAATTTTTTTGGCTGTTCCGTGAAATGACAAGGGGTGTGCCTACTTGCTGTACGATGTCAGAATAACTTAATATCCTCAATCTATCTGTGAGGGGTAACAAAAATGGGCACTTAAAATGTTTCTTAGACTCTTAACAAGTGTTATGACTTAGATATTAGGTGTCACTCGAAAGTTTATGTGAAACAATACAAGAAGGTTTAGGAGAGAAATGATTGCGTTATGAAAGCCTTATACCAATCAGTGAATAAATCCCCTTATGGGATTAACTGAGTGGTACCCCTAGGCTAGCAGGGTGTGACTGGGGGAGGTAGACCTTTGGGGGTATGCCTTTGGGTATATATTTTGTATTTAGTGAGTGAAATCTCTCTCTCTTCTTTCTGATCATCGTGTGAGCTGCTTCCCTCCACCATACTCTTCCACCATGATGTTCTGCCTTATCTTGAGCCCCAATAAATGGAGCCAGCTGTCCATGGACTGAGACCTTTGAAACCATGAGGCCCTAAATAAACTTTTCCTCCTCTAAAATTGTTTTTGTCAAGGCTTTTAGTCAGAGCATTGAAAAAGCCAAATGAAACAAGAGATTGACTTATTTAATCACAGTTGGAATTTTTTATTTTCTTTCTTACATCATGATGGTTATTTCAATGGCAAATTGGGTGTAAATATGTCTGGAACCTGACATCTGACTCTTAGTATATGTTACTGTCTCAGTCTATAGATTGGTTTTCTACTTTTTCATTGATACAAGTTTCTCTTGTCTTTCTCATCACCACAAATAATTTACAAGGTTCTGTCAATGATATAAACAAGTTCGTCCTAGCTAATTACTACCAGGGACATTTGTCAATACATATTCAAGCTATATAATTCCTTAAGATTATGTCTTAAAATTCCCACTTGGACCTTGGACATATTTGGATAAACTTTCAAGTATCTGTGTGGGAATAAGTTAGGGAAGAAACATGCATGATAAAATTTAATGTCCTTTAGAGAAGAAATAACACTTGCTTTCTCATTTCCTGGAATATAAGTTCCACATCATAGACTTGGGCTTAAATTTGCAGAACAACTTCTACTTACCTGCCGTGGAAACTTAAAGAAGTCAAAAAATTCTTGGAGCCTATTTCTGATTGATGAAATATACTAATATCATTTACCCTGAAAATTCATCAATGTGACATATAATAATTGAGAAGGTGTGCCCTGAATTATTTCTTTTCTTCAGTAAATAATAGCTGGCATCTGATTTTTTATTATCATGATCATGATCATTTTTTATTACCATCATCATAATCATAATCATCTCTTGAAGATACAAAAATTCTAAGGCCATAGGAAATTCTATAATACTGTGAGACACTGGAGTGAAAGTTGGATATATGTGATTGGACTTGAAGACACTGGCATTTTTACCTCAGAGAAATAATTTAACATTTCTGGTTTTCTTTCTTTCTAGGTTGAACATTTTCTAGGTATTAATTTTTTATTTTATATAACAGAAAAAGTTATATAAAGATACATTTTTGGGATGCCTTTCCATTTTTGTATAGAGAATTTTCTTTTAAAATTATTTTAGTTGTAGATGGACACAATATCATTATCTTATTTATTTATTTTTATGTGGTGCCAAGGATTGAACCCAGTGCCTCACCCATGAGAAGCAAATGCTCTACTTTTGAGCTACAATGCCAGCCCAGACAGAATTTTCTTTAAAGTGAAGTCAAAATATAACACTTTCACATATTAATGGTGGACTAGTTTCATATAGATTATATTATTTATTTTGTTAATATTTGGCTGGAGGTAAATATTCTATACATGTTGTATAACAGTTTCTTTGAACTAGCACAGTTTCAGAAGTTAGAGATTTAAGAAACTTTTATCAAGACAGTTTTACTACCTAACAATCCACCAACACATTTTAGAATGTATTGGGTTTTTGCTAATAGTCATCCTATTTTCCTTTCCCACAGCAGGTGTTTCTTGGCTCTTCTCTGCCAGTACAGCCTCTATCCAGTCAAGGGTAATATTGAGGTGTTTAAACCCTCCATATCTTAATTAAAAAGATTTAAACTTTGTGAAATCAGCTAGATTTGACTTGTTAGTACCTAAGTTCTAATGATCAAGCCCTGCTTTATTGCTGGAGTGTAAGTTTACGATAGTGTTCTGATTCTTATAAGTAAGTGTGTGTGTGTGTGTGTGTGTGTGTGTCTGTGTGCATGTGTGTTTCTTAGAAGGTTGAGGTTTTGTTTATTTTATTTTATTTTATTTTATTTATTTTTTGTTCCAGGGATTGAACTCAGAGGGACTCTACCACTGAGCCACATCCCCAGCCCTATTTTGTATTTTATTTAGAGACAGGGTCTCACTGAGTTGCTTAGTGCCTCACTTTTGCTGAGGCTGGCTTTGAGCTTGCAATCTCCTGCCTCAGCCTCCCGAGCCTCTGGGATTACAGGCGTGAGCCACTGTGCCTGGCTAGGGTTGAGAGTTTTGTCTTCACAAACAATATATCTCTAAATTTCTCACAAGTATGCAGCCTCTGATGGTTATTATACTATGACCTGCTCATAAATTACACAATACCAACTGCTCACCACCATCACAAACATTCAAGATTCTCAGATTTGTTTAGATGTCTAGACAAAACTCTTTTCCTCCTTGACATGGAACATACTTGTGTAACATCTGTTAAACATACTTGATTCCCATTCTGCACACTATGCTATGATTTATCCTACATCTTTACCCTGGTCTTGTCCTCAGTGTTGGTTTCTCCTCCGTGTATATATCTGAGCTGAGATTCCAACCCCTGCCAATCTATTCTCCTGTAGTTAACAAGGTTTTGCCATAATTTAGTCATGCTTTCAGGTATAGTTGTGTTTCACATGATTTTTCTCAGAAACTAATTTTGAATGAAAATTTTGGATATATGACTGGGAAAGGATAAGTAATGTGATTTGAGAAATGGGATTAAATGAGGGAGAGTAAGTTGTAAATATATCTTGTTTTATGGAACTCTAAAGTGGAGTTCAGAAAAAACACCTTACATTGCCCAAAGTCCAAGGATAATGAGGAACCCTTGGAGAAGATCTAGAACAAATGTAGTACATGAAGACAAACACAGTTTAGCCCAGCCTAAATTAACCGAATTTGAGATGGTCTTTAGAGATGTGTGATATAGAAAAAATACTGATTGTTGTATATCATTGATAGTTTCTGGTGATTTATTTTATTGTATTATATTTAACTCTATTTATTACAATATTTTAAACATAGTAGCTATTTAAATGCTCATTGAAAAATAAACAAAAGGCATCATTTAAACCAACTCATTAAATAAACACAAAACAATCATCATGTGTCTTAGTCCCAGGACCCCCTCTGATACCAAATTCTGCATCACTCAAGTCCCCAATGTAACATGGTGTATTGTTTGCATATAACCTACACATTGTGCATGTATTTTAAAACATCTCTATATGTATAATGCCTAATACTGTGCATATGCTATGCAAAGAGTTGTTATACTGTATTGTTTAGAAAATAATGAAAAGGCCTATACATTTTAAATATAGATGTTACTGTTTTTTCAAATATTTTCAATTCATGACTGATTGAATTTGAGGATGTAAAGCCCATGGATTCAGATGGCATTTTGAGTAGAGGTTTTTCACTACACTTAATTACCATAACCAAAGATAGGAATTTTAAAGAAAATGCCTAAGTGTGTCTATCTATAATGTGTCTCCATCACTTAGGCAAGTACTGAACAAAGGTGTCAGAGAGAGATGATGATGTTACCCATGGTGGCAGAGAAGAAAAATTTAGTTGGAATAATAAAACATATAAGGTAAAGCAAATTGTGGGTTAATTGTGGATGAGTTTAAGTTATTGGATACAACATATAGTTCAGGAAGATGAATATCAGGGTAGACCAGAGTGGAGTGTTAGGAATGGGGTTCCTAGAGCACTAGTTCTCAACATATATAGGATTCACATAGGAAGAGGCAGGAAAAATAATTCTTGAGAGGAAAAAACAAAGAGGAAGTTGTACAGATAGCAAAGAATGGCTTGTACTGGTGGTAAAAGGATTATTCTTAGGGATGGACCAAAAGCAAAATGAGAAAATTTTACACAGTGGGAGTAGAATCAGATACTGGAAAATATCAGAGGGCAGAGTCTGAAAATGGTCTATAGGAAAAAAAAAACTCTTAAAAGAGTATATGTGCTACAAAGTTATTTTCTCTCTTAAAATTTGAAGTAAGTTTAGAAAAGCATGCAGGTGAAGTTGAAGGGGTAAGACCAAATAATACTTGAGAATATCTTGATTTTCATCCAAATTCTCTTTTCTGAACTATATTAATTATTAAGATCATTTATTTTAAAGACCACATTACTCAAAGGATGTTCAAAGAAAGAGTTCATTTAAGCTGTTAATCAAGAAAACTAGAAAAAAAAATAAAAGCTGTTATTGTTGTTGTTTATTGCCATAAGGCAATAGTTGCAAATTGCTACTTAAATGTTTTACCCACTTATTAAGCAGGGTTGACAGCTGGATTCTTCAGACTATAACCCCAAATTCAACTTTACAAAAGTTTCTTATTTTGGGTAACATATATTGATGCAGTAGTTATCAGCAAATTAGGTGTTATTAAATTGCTAACAAGAATATGGAACAGAAATTGATTCAACTATCTCATTTATAATGTGTGTGTGTGTTTGCAAATGATATCTAAAAACCTCTTAGAAATTGACTTTGAGATAGTTCCCTACCTATCACTAACACCTGTCTCCTTATATACTCATTATATTCCTGGAAAGATGTTTCTGTTGCTTTTAATTTTAAAATTATTTTCTTAAGATTATGGAACTTTATAATTGGGAGGAAGAAACCTTATGGAACCACATCTTATCATTTTCAACATAGAGACAATTGTCTCAATGATGAGGCTGTGATGGAGGTAGGCTGCAAAGCTGCTTAATTCAGTGTTTCTTACTAATGGTGCCACTGGCTAACACTTAAAAGCTTGAATGTCAAAACCAACCCTAACTTCTTCTTCTTTCTCCTTCTTACCTAGTATTAATTCTGAAACTGAAAAGTTTCTGACTCATTCTGTAAACTACTTTTGAAAGTCTCTAATTCAAACCTCCATCTACTGTTACCTGGGCAATCTCAATAGCATTCTGTTATGGTTTGGATATGAGGTATTCCCAAAAGCTCCTTGGTTAATGCAGAGATATTTAGAGGTAAAATGATTGGATTCTGAGAGTTCAGATATAACAGGACTCTTTGTTATTACCCCAACACATTTCTACCATCTTGTGCCATACATATATGTAAAAGTAACTACGAGTCATACTGCTTGTAACTGGGCAGATTTGCCCCAAATTTCCCAACTCTCATAATACCTAACAGCACTAGAATGAACGTTTTATAATACAATCTTTGAACAATGAAAAAGCCTCATTTATATTTAATATATATCGTGATAGAAAATTTGTATAAGAACATTGGTGAGGACTAGGAAGATGGCGGCGAAGGGAGTGCATCACCCCCGTGTGCCACGTCACTGTGCGGGAGAATGATGAGTTAAAACAGCTGAAGGCTGTCTTGTTGGGAATTTACAGCGAAATTGAGGTGCTCCAGAATCTAGTGGAGGGATTTTCATCACGCGAGGATCGGCTGCGGGGGCTCGGTCATGGGCGATTTCTCCGCACGGAGGGTCGCACTGCTTGTTCAGCGGATCGCCCCGCGGCTGGAGTCTGTGGCTCGCGCTGGGAAGCGGCGAGGTGGCGGCGAGGAGGTGCAGTGCTGCGGATTCTGTGGGCTCTTGCCAGCGGTGCAATGGCTGTGCTCAGTGCTGAGTTCTGGGTTTGAGACGGAGGAGAGAAGTGGTCCAGTTCGGTTCTCCACACCGGTCGGCCCAAGGAGGAGGCCAGCGGCCGCCATCTTGGAGAGCTGACGTAATCATCCCTGTTTTCTACTGATCTCAGCTCATTCAACTACGGAACAGGTGATTTCAGGCTGTTACTTGCCTGCATCTTGCAGACAGATTGCTCAGGCTCAGGGCTAGAGAACACGCAGAGACTGCTTCTTGGAGCTTGCTCCTAGCGGACCGTGCACCGAGCTCTGAGCGGCCGGGTTCTGGCTCCTGGTGCTGCTTTGGCCCAGGGCTGGGGAACCCGCGGAAACTGCTTCTCGGTCTGGGTCATGCTGGGTGCGGTGGGGGCCAGAGGGGCAGAGTGGAGCTGCCGCCTGCGCCTGGAACAGGCCAAGCGACCCGCCGGCGAGGTATCATGTCACCCCAACTGCAGCTGGGGCCGAAGAGAGCAGCTGCCCACGCCTGGAACAGGACCAGCGACCCGATGGCGTGGTAGTCAAGTCACCCCATTTAGAGTAGGGGCCGAGCAGAGCCGCCGCCCGAGCCTGCAAGGTAGGCAGACCTGCGACCCACCAGCGGGACAGGCCCGGTGGCCTGCCAGCGTGGTGGACACGTCGCGCTGATTGGTGTGGGGGCTGAGTGGGGCCGCTGCCTGTGCCCGGAAAAGGTCCAGCGACCCACCGGTGTGGCAGTCAAGTCACCCCATTTGGAGTGGGGGCCGAGCAGAGCCACCGCCCGAGCTCTCAAGGTAGGCAGACCGGCGGCCCACTGGCGGAATGGGCCTAGCGGCTGGCTGGCGACACAGACACATCACACTGGTTGGAGAGGGGGCGGAGCAGAGCCGCCGCCCGTGTCCGGAAAAGGCCCAGCAACCCGCCGAAGTGGCAGTCAGGTAACCCCATTTGTAGTGGGGGCCGAGCAGAGCTGCCGCCCGAGCCCGCAAGGTAGGCAGACCTGCGACCCACTGGTGGAATAGGCCCAGAGGCCTACCAGCGTAGTAGACACGTCACACCAATTAGAGTAGGGGCCGAGCAGAGCCGCCGCCTGCATCCGGATCAGGCCCAACGACCCGAGGGCGTGGTAGTCACGTCACAACAATTGGAGTGGGGGCAGAGCAGAGCCGCCACCCGCGCTCGCAGGGTGGGCAGACCTGCGACCGACCGGCAGAGCAAGCCTAGCGGCCCGCCAGCATGCTAGACAGATCACCCCAATTGGAGGAGGAGCACAGCCACTACCCGCCCTGCAAGGGACATTTTTCAACTATACAAGAGCAATATAAATAAATAGGGGGAAAATTTCAAAAACACAACAGTTTTACCAAGCAGAAAGAAACGCGAGCAGTATGAAAAGACAAGGCAAGAAAGGACCACAAGCAATGCAGGTCAACTCAACTTTAGAAGAGGTAATAGCTGCAGCAGATGGAATGTCAGATAAAGAATTCAGGATATACACGCTTCAGATGATCTGGAGTCTCAAGGAAGACACGAGACAGCAAAATCAGTCAATGAAAGATCACTCTGACAATGAATTACATAAACAAATCCAAGAAGCAAAAGATCAACTATACAGGGAGATAGAGGTAATAAAAAACAAACAAACAGAAATCCTAGAAATGCAGGAAGCAATAAACCAACTTAAAAACTCAATTGAGAATACTACCAGTAGAGTAGAACACTTAGAAGATAGAACATCAGACAATGAAGACAAAGTATTTCAACTTGAAAAGAACATAGACAGCTCAGCAAGACTGTTAAGAAACCATGAGCAGAACATCCAAGAGATATGGGTAAACATAAAGAGACCAAACTTAAGAGTCATTGGGATACAGGAAGGCATAGAGGTCCAAACCAAAGGAATAAACAATCTATTCCATGAAATAATATGAGAAAACTTCCCAGACATGAAGAATGAGACAGAATCCCAAATCCTAGAAGCCTACAGGACGCCGAATGTGCAAAATCATAAGAGATCCACACCTAGACACATTATAATGAAGATGCCCAACATAGAGAATAAGGAGAGAATTTTAAAAGCTACAAGAGAAAGGAAGCAGATTACATTTAGGGGTAAACCAATCAGGATAACAGCTGATCTTTCAACACAGACTCTGAAAGCTAGAAGATCCTGGAATAACATATTTCAAACACTGAAAGAAAATGGGTTCCAGCCAAGAATCGTGGACTGCAGAAACAAGCAAGAGTGTCCATACTCATATCAAATAAAATAGATATCAAGCCAAAGTTAATCAAAAGGGATAAAGAGGGACACTACATACTGCTCAAGGGAACCATACACCAACAAGACATAACAATCATAAATATATATGCCCCAAACAATGGAGCAGCTATGTTCATCAAGCAAACTCTTCTCAAGTTCAAGAGTCTAATAGACCACCATACAATAATCATGGGAGACTTCAACACACCTCTTTCACCACTGGAAAGATCTTCCAAACAAAAGTTGAATAAGGAAACTATAGAACTCAATAACACAATTAACAACCTAGACTTAATTAACATATATAGAATATACCACCCAACATCAAGCAGTTACACTTTTTTCTCAGCAGCACATGGATCCTTCTCAAAAATAGATCATATATTATGTCACAGGGCAACTCTTAGACAATATAAAGGAGTAGAGATAATACCATGCATCTTATCTGATCATAATTGAATGAAACTGAAAATCAACGATATAAGAAGGAAGGAAAAATCATGCATCACTTGGAGAATGAACAATAGGTTACTGAATGATCAATGGGTTATAGAAGACATCAAGGAGGAAATTAAAAAAATTCTTAGAGTTAAATGAAAACACAGACATGACATATCGGAATCTATGGGACACATTGAAAGCAGTTCTAAGAGGAAAATTCATCGCTTGGAGTTCATTCCTTAAAAAAAGAAAAAACCAACAAATAAATGATCTCATACTTCATCTCAAAATCCTAGAAAAAGAAGAGCAAAACAACAGCAAAAGAAGTAGAAGGCAAGAAATAATTAAAATCAGAGCTGAAATTAATGAAATCGAAACAAAAGAAACAATTGAAAAAATTGACAAAACTAAAAGTTGGTTCTTTGAAAAAATAAATAAGATCGACAGACCCTCCTTAGCCATGCTAACGAAGAGAAGAAGAGAGAGAACTCAAATTATGAGCATACGGGATGAAAAAGGCAATATCACAACAGACACTTCAGAAATACAGAAGATAATCAGAAATTATTTTGAATCCTTATACTCCAATAAAATAGAAGATAGTGAAGGCATCGATAAATTTCTTAAGTAATATGATCTGCCCAGATTGAGTCAGGAGGATGTAGACAACCTAAACACACCAATAACAATTGAGGAAATAGAAGAAACCATCAAAAGACTACCAACTAAGAAAAGCCCAGGACCGGATGGGTATACAGCGGAGTTTTACAAAACCTTTAAAGAGGAAATAATGCCAATACTTTTCAAGCTATTTCAGGAAATAGAAAAAGAGGGAGAACTTCCAAATTCATTCTATGAGGCCAACAACACCCTGATGCCTAAACCAGACAAAGACACTTCAAAGAAAGAAAACTACAGACCAATATCTCTAATGAACCTAGATGCAAAAATCCTCAATAAAATTCTGGTGAATCAGATTCAAAAACATATCAAAAAAATTGTACATCATGATCAAGTAGGATTCATCCCTGGGATGCAAGGCTGGTTCAATATACAGAAATCAATAAATGTTATTCACCACATTAATAGACTTAGAAATAAGAACCATATGATCATCGCAATAGATGCAGAAAAAGCATTCGACAAAGTACAGCATCCCTATATGTTCAAAACTCTAGAAAAATTAGGGATAACAGGATCATACCTCAACATTGTAAAAGCAATCTATGCTAAGCCCCAGGCTAGCATCATTCTGAATGGAGAAAAATTGAAGGCATTCCCTCTAAAATCTGGAACAAGACAGGGATGCCCTCTCTCACCACTTCTGTTCAACATAGTCATCGAAACACTGGCCAGAGCAATTAGACAGATGAAAGAAATTAAAGGCATAAAAATAGGAAAAGAAGAACTTAAATTATCACTATTTGCAGATGACATGATTCTATACCTCGCAGACCCAAAAGGGTCTACAAAGAAACTATTAGAGCTAATAAATGAATTCAGCAAAGTGGCAGGATATAAAATCAACATGCATAAATCAAAGGCATTCCTGTATATCAGCGACAAATCCTCTGAAATGGAAATGAGGACAACTACTCCATTCACAATATCCTCAAAAACAATAAAATACTTGGGAATCAACCTAACAAAAGAGGTGAAAGACTTATACAATGAAAACTACAGAACCCTAAAGAGAGATATAGAAGAAGATCTTAGAAGATGGAAAAATATACCCTGTTCATGGATAGGCAGAACTAACATCATCAAAATGGCGATATTACCAAAAGTTCTCTATAAGTTCAATGCAATGCCAATCAAAATCCCAATGGCATTTCTTGTAGAAATAGATAAAGCAAGCATGAAATTCATATGGAAAAATAAAAGACCCAGAATAGCAAAAACAATGCTAAGCAAGAAGTGTGAATCAGGCGGTATAGCGATACCAGACTTCAAACTATACTACAGAGCAATAGTAACAAAAACAGCATGGTACTGGTACCAAAACAAGCGGGTGGACCAATGGTACAGAATAGAGGACACAGAAACCAATCCACAAAACTACAACTATCTTACATTTGATAAAGGGGCTAAAAGCATGCAATGGAGGAAGGATAGCATCTTCAACAAATGGTGCTGGGAAAACTGGAAATCCATTTGCATCAAAATGAAACTGAATCCCTTTCTCTCGCCATGCACAGAAGTTAACTCAAAATGGATCAAGGAGCTTGATATCAAATCAGAGACACGGCGTCTGATATAAGAAAAACTTGGCTATGATCTACATACTGTGGGGGTGGGCTCCAAATTCCTCAATAGGACACCCATAGCGCAAGAGTTAATAACTAGAATCAACAAATGGGACTTACTCAAACTAAAAAGTTTTTTCTCAGCAAAAGAAACAATAAGAGAGGTAAATAGGGAGCCTACATCCTGGGAACAAATCTTTACTCCTCACACTTCAGATAGAGCCCTAATATCCAAAGTATACAAAGAACTCAAAAAATTAAACAATATGATAACAAATAACCCAATCAACAAATGGGCCAAGGACCTGAACAGACACTTCTCAGAGGAGGACATACAATCAATCAATAAGTACATGAAAAAATGCTCACCATCGCTAGCAGTCAGAGAAATGCAAATCAAAACCACCCTAAGATACCATCTCACTCCAGTAAGATTGGCAGCCATTATGAAGTCAAACAACAACAAGTGCTGGCGAGGATGTGGGGAAAAGGGTACACTTGTTCATTGTTGGTAGGACTGCAAATTGGTGCAGCCAATTTTGAAAGCAGTTTGGAGATTCCTGGGAAAGCTGGGAATGGAACCACCATTTGACCCAGCTATTCTCCTTCTCGGTCTATTCCCTAAAGACCTAATAAGAGCATGCTACAGGGACACTGCTACATCAATGTTCATAGCAGCACAATTCACGATAGCAAGATTGTGGAACCAACCTAGATGCCCTTCAATAGATGAATGGATAAAATAAATGTGGCATTTATACATAATGGAGTATTACTCTGCATTAAAAAATGACAAAATCATAGAATTTGGAGGGAAATGGATGGCATTAGAGCAGATTATGCTAAGTGTAGCTAGCCAGTCCCTAAAAAACAAATGCCAAATGTCTTCTTTGATATAAGGGGAGTAACTAAGGACAGAGTAGGGACGAAGAGCATGAGAAGAAGATTAACATTAAACAGGGATGAGAGGTGCGAGGGAAATGGAAAGGTGATCCTCAGTGTTTTACAAAATAACATACAAGAGGAAGTGAGGGGTAAGGGAAGAATAATACAAGTGGAAGAAAAGATTTACAGTAGAGGGGGTAGAGAGAGTAGAGGGGAGGGGAGGGGAGGGGAGGGGGGATAGTAGAGGATAGGAAAGGCAGCAGAATACAACAGACACTAGAATGGCAATGTGTAAATCAATGGAAGTGTAAATGATGTGATTCAGCAATCTGTATATGGGGTAAAAATGGGAGTTCATAACCCACTTGAATCAAACTGTGAAATATGATATATCATGAACTATGTAATGTGTTGAACGACCAACAATAAAAAAAGAAAAAAAAAGAACATTGGTGAATATATATACATACACATATATATTTGCAATATGACTTAGATTGTCATCATAAATGGTTACAACTGAGGGGAAAAAAGGGAGAGAATTGAACAACAGCAGGGGAGGTAGAGAGGGAAGATGGGAGGGGAGGGGGGATAGTAGGGGATAGGAAAGGTAGCAGAATACAACAGTCACTAATATGGCATTATGTAAAAATGTGAATATGTAACAGATGTGATTCTGCAATCTGCATTTGGGGTGAAAATGGGAGTTCAAAACACAATTTGAGTCAAATGTATGAAAGATGATATATCATGAGCTATGTAATGCTTTAAATAATCAATAAAAAAATTAAAAAAAATAAAATAAAAAATAAATGGTTACAACTTACAATATTTTGGTATTTTTTAAAATAAACTTATACAGAATACTTCAAAGAGTTGCAAAGAATTGTTATTATAATTATTATACTATTCTCCATGTTACACTTTTCCTTTTTTCTGACTTTTGAAATTAATTTCTTTTTAAATCTTAATTTTAATAATTGCAACATTTACTTAAATCTAAATTGATATTTCATAGTTTATCTCTTTTCATAAACTAGTTAATATTTATCAAATGATCCCATGGGTTTTTTTTTTTTTGCTTTTAACTGTTGAGTTATTGCTAAAATATGGAAAATGGTTCATTGTTATGGTTAAGAGCTTGGGCTCTGCAGGAAGACTGCCTCATTTGTAAACATAATTCTTCTCCTACTTTGCTTATGACATTAAGCAAACTTTGTAACCTATGGATGGATGTCTGGCTTTTCCCATATAAAAATAATAATATTATCCCTAGGGTTTCTGTGAAGATGCATATATATACACACATGTAAGATACAGACACTCACATACATATGTACATGTACATCTGATAGCCAACACTCAGTAAGCATCAGCTATTCTTATTATTCATAAGTAGCTGTTCTAAAACTTTAAGTCAGATATCCCCTTGAGCTCTTTATTCTCAAGTTCTATTTGAAACTTTAAAAATATTCCCAAAGAAACTTATGTTTTGCATGACATTTTAGTGAAATATGCTGTTTTATCAGAATAAAATAATATCAAACTATTTCAATAATAGTAGATAACATTGGTTAACTGTTATAAGAATAAAATGATTCAATACTTGAAAGTGGTCAGTTGTTACCACCTCTAGGAGAATAGGCTCCTTACTGAAGCGTCTGCTAAGAATTTTGTTTTGACCTCTTCATCATGATTCTTCTGACACCTGGCAGCAACTTTGAATGGTTTCAAGGAGGAATGAAATGGTTGGGACAGTTAGGTGTCTGAATATTGTCTTTCTGTCTGTCAACTTTGTACTTGATATTGAAGATTATCCCTTGTACTGTAGATAGATTCTACAATGGCTGCTTTGGTTGAAAGAAAAAGGAAAATATCTTTGCAAGCTCTGTTTCAGTTGTTCTGTTACTATGCATCAGACTCTCTAGAGGGGCTGTTAAAATTGTGATTGCTGTGTCTTACCCCTAGAAATGCTGGTAAGAATTTCTGAGGTGAAACCAGAGGCTGTGCATTTCTCACAGATTCCGAGGTGCTGCTGTACTGCTCTCTGGGATCTTCCCTTTGAGAACAACTGCTATTCTCTCATCAAAATGTCATTTTACCTTTACATCATTGTCTGCTCTTTCTCATTATTCCTCTCCTGATGAGCACATTTTTTCTGCTTTAGGGACTTGGGCTTCTGTTGCACACAGTCAACAGTAGGCACTGAACTTACCCAAGACAGGGAGGAGTTATGTGGAAGTTAGAAGAACACTTTTCTCAGACAGGCTCACAGTTCCAACTTGACCTCCTTTCTACTCGGCTGGTACATCTTCTCTTGCTAGTCATCATTGTTTTGATTGCCCTCTATTCTTAATTCACAATCTAATACTTTCTAGCTCATTTTCTCCTATTGTTCACTGCTACTTTTTATGGGGTTTCTCTGCCTGACTTGATTATGAACTCTTTGAAAGTAAAAGAACTTGTCATGTATCTTCTGTCTCAGCACAGTTCTCAGCAAGTAGATGTTGCTTTCTCTACAAGTTCCAAATGACTGTTAAAATTCTTCTTATATATATTTTAATGATATCAACTAAGGTGCAAACAAAATTTATGGAAATTAGAATACATCATGTGTATGGGGTACCAGATTTGATAAATAAAAATATAGGTCTTCAAGCAAGTTAAGTTTGAAATTTAGACAAAGAAACAAACTAAAAATTAATATATTTCCTATGTAGTATTTCACTTTTCTAAATGTTGTATGGGATATACTAACACTAAAAATCACTTTGTTTTTATGAAATTCAAACTTAGTTTAACGTACTGGTTTATCTGTCAACCTTCGTGGGTTTTATAACTTGATTTTCAAAACTCTCTTAACTGTTTTTCTTAATTTAAAATGGAAATATATTTATTGATAGTTTAGAGCTAAAACAGAAAATTAATTACAAAGAACAGACATAAGACAAATCCAAGACAATGGAGTGTGAAATTGCAGCAGAAATGGTAATACTTTTCACCCTTTTCCTCTCTGTCAGCACGACCTGCTCCAGCCTCTTTATAATCTTTCTCTTGGGCAGCCATGTGTTTGCAGGCCTGAGCACACTCTCTTTTCTCCATCCCTTCACCCATGTGCCAGTGAACAACGGCACATTTGGCATACATTAGGTCAAACTTGTAATTCAGGTGAGCCCAAGCCTCAGCAACAGCTGAGGGGTTGTTAAATGTGCCCACAGCGTGCTGTACTTTAGCCAGGCCTCTACCAGGAATCAGTGGGAGGCTGCCAAACTTGAAGCCAGAGGTGCACCAATCCACAAACTGGATAGTATGCTTGGTCATGATGTGGCAATGGCAGGATTCACATCTTTGGGGACCACATCACCAGGGTACAACAGCTATCAAGCCATGTATTTACCATAGGGAGGAACACATTTCACCATCTGGTTGGAGGATTCAAAGCAAGCATTGGTGATCTCTGCTATAGAAAGCTGTTCATGGTAGGCTCCCTCAGCAGAGATGACAGGTACATATGTGGCCAGAGGGAAGTGGATGCAGGGATAGAGCACCAGGTTGGTCTAGAATTTCAGGTCAACATTTAGGGCCCCATCAAGTCTGAGGGAAGCAGTGATGGAAGACAGAATCTGACGAATGAGGTTGTTAAGTTTAGTGCAGGTTGGGCGCTCAATGTCAAGGTTTCTGAAAAATATGTCACAAGTGGCCTCAAGGTCGACCATGAAGGCACAATTAGAGTGCTCCAGGGTACATATCCTCCTCCTACAAATATTCCCATTTTTATATCTCACCATCTTAGCATGCACCTAATCTCTCTGATTTTATTTGGCATATCTGATGAATGGAGATGATGTATAAAATTGCCCAAGTAGGTAAATCATAATTTCTCCAGTAATCCTTTTCATTATCCACACACACACCAGATATATCAATACACACACACACACACACACACACACACACACACACCCCACAAAGTTTATGGTAAATACACAAGGCATATTTCTGCCTTCTAGAAGCTTAACAAATTGGTAAGCTTTGGGATGTACTAAATCTAGTTTAAAAAATGTTAACAATTTTATGGCTCCTTCCCCATTGGTCTCATAGTTAGAAGCCAAGTCTTTTGATAAGAAAGAGACAGTGAAAAGCTAGACCTTGGGTATTTACTCGGATTAGGTTCTCTGTGATCAAACACACCCCCTACACACATGCACCTGCGCATGTAAACACACACACACACACACACACACACACACACACACACACACACTTTTTTTGTTTTCCTACCATGTAATCACTGTTTCTCAAATTGTTTTCTGAGGTTAATTGCCTTGCCCATATATTTGAGCTAGCTGCTCTCATTGGCAAAGAATGAGGAATCTAACCATAAGGTGGTTGTTGAGACTTTTGATTTCTCTAAATCTAATATTACTCAAGAAATATTCTGATGCAAAATATATATATATATATATATATATATATATATATATATATATATATATATATATATATTAGTTAAAAGATATCTTCTAGTCATGCTTCATGAAATTGGAATTTAGAAATCAAATGCCTGGGAGGAAACTAGGAATACTGACATAATTAATACTGAGGCACCAGAGGCAACTTTTCTGTCCATCACTGTTTTCCCAAGGCAGTTTCTGTTCCAGAAAATACGGACAATTGTCAGGTTAAAGCATAAGAAGATAATAAAATACAGAAAGGTCAACTGCTTCAGCCAGTTACATATGTCTCAATGCCTAAATTCTGACCTAGGTTTCTTTCAGTTTCTGAACAACACATATGTGTCTACTAATACTAATTCTGGGGTATTTGACCTTCTTTTGGACTTCACTTCACTTACATTGAGGGTCTGAAAAGTATCCTAGGTTCAAACTCTGATGACTTAGTGAATAATAAGCTAGGATTTCCTACCGTTTGCTGTTATTTCTCAGCCTACAGAGTATTTTGGCTGGTTTCTTAGGGACTGGAGTTCCTTCATTTTGTTTTCAGTCATGTCTTTATTCCCGGCTGGAGAGCTGAACATTATTTTCTCTCTCTCTTTTTGTTCATAATGTCATATGTCCTTCTCAGTTAGACTGTAATTGTCATTTCCCTTTCAAGTTTCCATTGCAAATTCTTTCAAAATGTGCTCAGTTGTTCATTGTGAAATTATTATTTTCTTTCAGAATGTGTTTTCTCTTTTCTCTCACTGAATTTTTAAGTCTTCTTACGCTTTGAATTCCATCAAGCCAAGTACTAGGTGTGTTCCATGCCCTCTTAATTAAGACCTTGTTACATGAAAGTACCTATCCCATAGTTATATTTTGTAACATATGTATTTGTGTACTGAAAAAATTTGGCTAGACACTATTTAATTATTTTCTTTTTCTTTCTTTTTATTTATACATGACAGCTGAATGCAATACAATTCTTATTATTCATATAGAACACAATTTTTCATATCTCTGATTGTATACAAAGTATACTCACATCAATTCATGTCTTCATACATGTACTTTGGATAATCATGATCATCATGTTCCACCATCATTTCTAACCCATGTGCCCTCCCTTGTCCTCCAACCCTTCTGCCCTATCTAGAGTTCACCTATTCCTCCCATGTTTCCCTTCCCTACCCTGCTATGAATCAGCTCGAATCTTGGTGTAAGAGACAAAACCAAAAACAAAACCTCTTACAGGGGGTGGATAACACAATCCTGTACTCCCAGTTATTCTAGAAACCAAGGCAGGAAGATTGCAAGTTCAAGGCTAGAAAGGGAAACTTAGTGAGACCCTGTCTCAAAAGAAAATAAAAAGGGCTGGAAGTGTTTCTCAATAGTAAGGCGCCCCTAGGTAAACTTATTACCCCTCATCAATTAAGGAATTAAGGCAGCATGTGATAAAAAGAATGTTGGTGTTCTTTTAATAGAAATCGTAAAATAATACCTTGTCCCCCTCTTCTTTTATCCCATGGTAGCAATATAATTATAAGTCTTTCAAATGTGTACAGAACCAACTTATTCTGATCCTTCTTAGTGGTGAGATACGGTGAGGTGTGGGGTTTTTATCCCAAGGATCTGAAGAATGAGACCCATGGACAATGGAGGGTAAGAGGAAAGTAACAGAGTTTATTTTTGAAACAGAGAGGAATTGTGCTCCCAAGGAAGGGGTCCCTCGTGGGTTGTCACAGAGGTGCCGCTGTCTATGGGTTTATATGGTGTTGCTGTAGGTGACTGTTATTGCTACTGGCTGATGACATTAAGGGAGGGAAGTTTTTTCTACAGTCAATCAAAAGTGATGTGCTCAGTGATCATGTAATACCTGTCAGATCAGAATGTTGATCATGTGCTGTTCATAGTGATGGCTCTTCAGATTCTTTGTGCCCAGAATTGCTGCAATTAAGGTCTTCCCCCTGTCTGCCCATCATGTTTTTGGCTCCTGCTTATCAGTGGTGATAATCAAGGGATAAATAATAAGTGCTAAACTCCACAATGATCAGTTTCAATAATTTCTCTCACACCTCATGTTAGTATACAGTTTGAAGAATCTATACATTTTCCATTTTGGGGACCAGAAGAATTGACGTTTGTCTGTATTCACTGTACATACAAATAGTTTCAATATTTTGACAGAAATGTGCATTTAAGTCAATGAAGACTTTGAATGATTTCATTTCTATCCAAATAACTGAAACAGATCTAATGTATAGTTGTCAAGGATTTATGTTCTTATTATGAAATATTTGAATGAGATTGTTTTAAAATGCATAATCCTGGAATCTCATATAAAGTGGAATAAGTATTACATTCACTATCTTTATTCTCCTTAAATTTCTCAAATCTTCTTCTCTAATATTGTCCCATGCATTCATGTCTTCACCTCCATAGTTTTCCCAATTACCATAAGTAAAGAGGTAAATGCTATAACAACTTTTAAGCCAAGGTGAGCAGGTTTCACAATTAGAAATCAATGCATGCTGCAGGCAAAGGTACTTTGAGAAGTGACCAGCCAGTGTGGTTTGTCACATGTGGGAAGAAAAAAATTAATAAATTGATCAACAAACAAGTGTAAGCAAATCCCCAGAAGCTCATTAGTGACAACTTATGTAAAGATTTAAGATAGGTGCAATGGTGAAATGCTGCTGGAGATATGGAATTGCGGTTGTTAATCTTTGAATTTCTTAAAGCCTTCAAAAAGACCAGCAAATTTTAAATTATTCTAAGCAATTGTGCCACCATGATATTCACTGTTTTAGTGTCTACAGATGGCATGCTAAGTATAGTGAACTGATTTTCACTAACTTGGGACGTTGTTCAAGGTGAAAGAGTGTATTGCCAACAAAGAAGCAAAAATTAACTTGACACTTCTTAACAGCTCCAAATGACAGAGGCCAAATGAACATCTACAGAATTTTTAAAATTAATTTTAAAGATTGTATAATTTACATAAAATAAATTCACCCATTCTAGTGTAAAGTTAGATAATTTTTTAAAATATGCACAAATATCCATCATGAAGCTATAGAATATTTCTAGCACCTCAAAAATCCTCTTTCCCACCACTCTGATCCCAAACCAAGGTTTTTCTGTTTCCCTTCAGTGCTGTTTTGTTTTTTCTTGGTACCAGGGGTTGAACTCAGGGGAACCTGACCACTGAGCCACATCCCCAGCCCTATTTTGTATTTTATTTAGAGACAGGGTCTCACTGAGCTGCTAAGCATCTCCCTGTTGCTGAGGCTGGGAACACATGATCCTCCTGAACACGTGTTCAACCCCAGCTGCTGGGATTACAGACAGGCTTGTGCCACTGAACCCTCTTCAAAGCAGTTTTGAGCTCTTATCTGATGACAGATTATACTGAGATTTCTTTCATGGGTTCCTTTGAAATTGGTCCATTTTCTTTCATTTTTAGAAAATATAAAACAAATAATTTTGTCTTAAAAATTCATGACATCACAGAAAATAGTACATTTACTTAATTATTCATTATTCAAAAAATACTTGATGAATTCCTGTTGCAGTTGGTATATTTGCTTTGATCAAATGTCTCTTCAAATTGCCTTTTTAAAAATGGAGCTATTTGTATCATTACTATTGTAGCAAGAAATTTTTAAAAAGTATTTTTTAGATGTAAAAAGTATTTTTTTAATAATAGCTTTTTAAAAACTTTTTATTGTATTTTATTTTTTGACAGGGTCCTGCTAAATTTCTGAGTCTGGCCTTGAACTTGTAATCATCCTTTCTCAGCCTCCTGAGTCTCTGGGACTATAGGCATGTGACATGTGCCACTGCACTTAATATGTTTTCATTCTGGTGAAGCTTAATTTAGAATATTTTTTGCATGCTTTTTTTTTGTACACTTTCTAAAAAAAAAAACGTTTTCCAAATCTGATGACATGATTTTCTGCTATGTTTTCTTCTCGATGTGTTCTTCTTATGTTTAAATCTGACTCATTTTCAGTTGTTTATTGTATATTAGGTGAATTAACACTGGAGACTCATCTTCTTCTGCCTCCATATGAATATCCAGGTGTTGTAGCAGCATTGTTAAAAAGAATATCCTTTTTCTTAAGTTACCTTGGCAGCTTGGTTAAGATCAATTGTTCATACAAGCATGGTTGAATTTCTGCTTCATTGATCTATCCATATGCCTTATGCCAATGCCATACTGTCTTGATTATTGGAGACTTAAAGTAAATCTTGAATTCATGGAGAATAATTTAGTTCTTCTTTTTCAAAATTGATGTGGCTACTTATGGTCATTTGCATTTTATATACATTTTATATTCACTTCTCAACTTCTTCAAAATAATGGGAGTTTCAAATTACATTGTAATTCACACATCAATTTTGGAAGAATTGCCTCCTTTACATACATTTAAAACAATAGCAAACATTTGCTGATCATTTCTTTCTTCCCTTGTGTTTTTGTATGTTTATTTCTGTGTATTTCAAATTATTGGTGCTAATGAAAATATTTAAAACTTTTAATTTGTAATATGTTTGTATTTGCATACTGAAAGTATGCTAAATTCTTATTCTAATAGCATTGTTTCAAATTCTTTAGGAGTTCTGTTTTGGCAAAGAAGTTTTTCTTCCTTTTCATTCTCATTATTTTATCCTTACCTACTGATTAAAACTTCAGTTCAATCTTAAACAAAAATGGTAAGAAAGAAACTTCTTGCTTTGTTCTAGTAAGTTCTGTGGTAATGCCCTGTATTTTATTCCCTAAATCAATCTGTTTCCTATATACTTTCTATTCCTTTCTCCCTCCTCTTCCTATACCTCCCCCTCTCTTCCGCTCTCTACCCCTCCAGTATGTGTGAGAGCAATATGTGTGTGTACATAACATATCTAATTGCTTTATAAATAATGTACATATACATCTATGTAGCTATATATGTATATAGTTGCATTATATTATAGTTGTAACTATACATACATGTATAACCATAATATATACAGTTTTATATATATTATATATATACTCATATATATATACAAATAGTTCTTTTCAAAGACTTACTTTTGATTGCATGAACATTTATTCATCTTTCTATTTAAAAGCTGACTTTTAATCTTCCAAATTTCCTTTAGCTTCTTTTGGGTTTAAATTGCTCTTCTTTGTGTAGTATTTTAAGATACAATCATAGATAGTTAATTCTAGAATTTTCTTTTTTCTAATACATTTTGTATATAAATTTTTCCCAAAATTACACTTTGTAATTTTTTTTCACATAACATGCTTTCATTTCTTTGTTATACTTCAAAATATTTTTGGATTTTTCTCATGATTTTTGAGTTTGCCTCTGATCTATCTTGATGATTTTTCCATGATCACTAAAAAAAAGAATGTGTACTATTTCGCTCTTGTTTTTAAGTGACAATTAAGTGAAATTGTTTTATATTGTTGCTCAAGCCCTCTAGATACTTAACTATGTTCTTCTCTACTTAATCATTTACTTAAGAATAGTGTTGAAAATTTAAAACTAATTCATTTTCTCCTGTTTTTCATATGAATTTTTACTTCATTTTTATTAAGGTCTGTTTTAATTATATAAACATTTACTATTGCTATGTCTTCTATACTAATTATTCTTTCTTTCTTTTTCCTCTCTGCCTCTGGTAACAGTCCCTGCCATTGAATCTCTTTTATTTCCTAATAGTAAACTTTCTAATAATTTCTTTAGGTTACTGGTTTTATGATATATTCTTTATCATTTTATTTTGATGAGTATATACTAATTGTACATACTAATGGGGTGCAGTGAGATATTTTCATACATGGAGAATGATGATTATATAAAGAAATAAATATATAACATGCTGGCTAGAATGTGGAAAAAAGAAACTTCATACACTGTTGGTAGAAATGTAAATTAGTGCAGCCATTATGGACAACACAATAGAGGTTCCCTGAGAAATATAAAAATAAAACTACCATATGATCCAGCTATCCCATTTCTGAGTACATATCCAAACAAAATAAGATTATCCTACTTTCAATATAGCTGTATCTTTCTATTTAAAATTTCTTGTAGATACCTTTTTTTTTTTTTACTTTTTTACACTCATGTATTTGATTTTAAATCAAGTGCTTAGATAATTTATATTTAATGAAATTTGGAAACAGATGAGTTTATGTATTACATTTTTCTCTCAGATTTCTATTTGTTCCATTTATCCTTTTTTTTTCCAAATAACCTTTGAGTTTTATTTTTCTATTTCAATCTTATCTTTCTTTTGGACAGTGAGTTAAAATCTTATTTTTAGTGGGCGCTGTCGGGTTTCTGCTCTATGTAAAACCCATTTTATTAATAATATGCCACTATTCATATTGCATAACAGCCTTAAAACAGTGAATTATTCTTAATTTTCCTTCTACTCTTTTATATACTATTCCTGTTATATCTTTCCTAGTTCATGAGTTAACTATCCTGAAGATATTATCATTTTTATTAATTCAAACAGATCTCATTTTAGATGCTAAAATAATATATACTTTATATACAAATTTACCCTATACTTAAGTATTAATTTATTTGTATAAATTTAAATTCCCATCTGGTATAATTTTCTTTGTTCCTGGTATTTTCCTAATATTTCCTAATATTTCTTGTACTGCAGATCTACTCTGCCTGAATCCTTTCAGTTTCTAGTGGTGTGAGGAAGCTTTATTTTGACTTCATTATGGGAATATGATGTAGGGAGTGTGGCATTCCAGGTTCACCATTTTGTTTTTCCTTTCAGAGTTTTAAAATTGCCTATCCACTGACTTTTGACCTGCATCGTTTCTGATTATAATTCACTTATAACTTTTCTGAACCTAATGAGCGTCATCCCTTCCGTTTCTTTTAGAATTTTCTCTTCATCACTGGTTTTCAGCAGTTTTTTGGGGGGACATTGTGAAGTGTGTGTATGTGTGTGTGTGTATGTGTGTGTGTGTGTGTGTGTGTGTGCGCGCGCGTTGCTTGTGTTTCTCCTTTTAACTCTCAATAAGCTTTTTTGATCCATAAAATCATGTATTTTTTATCAAGCTAGATAAATTTGGTCTAGCATTTATTTAAATACTGTTTCTGTTTCTTCCCTCTTCTTCTTTCCATTTGGAATTGTCATTATCTATATTTTACCACTTGTCAGGGTCACACATTTCACTGACGTTATGCTCATTATTCTGGGTGGTGTTCCTTTTTCATGGTTTGTGCTTTGATGTGTGTGTCTTGGTTTTGACATGAGGCATTCCCCAAAAGTTCATGTGTGAGACAATGCAACAATTCTCAGAGAATAAATGTTTAGAATATGAGACCTGTAACCTAATCATTGGCTCAATCCACAGATATGGTTTAACCTGGCAGTAACTGTAGGATGTGATGGGAGGAAGTAGGTCATTGGGGGTGTGTCTTTAGTTTTAAATTTTATCCTTGGTAAACAGAGCTTTGGGGTTGAACAGTCATGGATTTTCCAAATAGAAGACCAATAGCAGCCAACGAGCCAATGTCTGTAACACCATGAGCCAATATAAGATTTTTCCCTAAATTATTCTTGTTAGGTCTTTTGACCACAGCAATGAAAAAGTTGACCAAAACAATATGGATATGTATATATTGTATAGATCTCATACCAGTGTGTTTTTCCTTAATGATAATATGGTTTTCATTTACTGAAGTTGCATTTGACCTTTATTTTACAATTATTTATTTTTTTTTATTATGCTTATGTTTTTCTTTATTTTCTTGAGCATATTTTAAAGTTATATAAAGGCATTTTTTATTTTGAATGCCAATAACATAATCTCTTTCCATTGATAGAGTTTTTATGGTTATATGTCATATTTTCCTGCTGTTTTGCATACCTGATAGCTTTTTATGAAATGCCAGAAATTGTGATTTTTTTTTATGGTGTTCGGTGTTGGATTTGGCTACATTCCTAGAAAATATATTGGATGCTGGTCTAGCACATAGTTAACTAGAATCAGTTTGAAAATTTCAGTCTTTGAATTTGTGATTCATATGGCAAATGCAGAACAACCTTTTTTCTGAAGGTAGTTTATCTCTATTACTAGGGCATGATCCTTTTGAGGAATGAACCCAAAGATCCTATCTCACCTAGAGGGTTTAATGGTCCTATTCTACAGTTGTTCTTTTTTGCATCTTTAGAGACTTTTATGCTAGTCCTTCATATACTAGAAATCATTTAAAAAATGGTGGGGACTCTGCTATAGCTCTCTCAACCTTTTTGTTTAGCTGTGACTTCCTGGCATACTGCACATTCTGCTGTACACATTCTACCAATGTAAACTTCCTTAAACTGTGGTCTCTATTCACTCTCTACCAAATTCTGATCACAAGAAAGTTAATGATTGAAATAAACCATTATATATAAAATACATCCATTTTTTTCCTGCCTTTTGAATCAATCCTTTAAACAGTTTGGGGAATATGTAAAAAATATAAAAATTTAGGGAATATATAAATATATGTGTATAGATAGAACTATAAAGCTTCTGAATACAGTTATAAATTTAGCATGAGAATAAAATTATAAAACCTAGAAAAAGGAAGACCTACAAACTCTTTATTGTCATGAGTAAAGATTTTAGAATTATATAATATTTTAATAAGTCAAAGTATTAAATATAAGAATTACAAAATTATCAAGGAAAATTCATTTGAAATTGAAGAATGAATCATATTAAGAATTATAGAACTAAAATTTCTTATTAATAAGACAAAAAGCCTATAATAGGCGGCCAAGAAAAAAAGAAAATACCCATTCCTACCCAGCACAATTCCTGATTAAATAAGCAATAGGATTATATTTCTCCAACATAAAGGTGAATATTTCCTTCCAAAATAACTAGTATAATAAACTTTGCTCAATAGTAAAGTTTTACAATGATAAATTTTGTAAACCAAGTGCTTTTTCTTTGAAATCTCATCTCTATAATGTTAGGCCTTAATTTTTCTTAACATTGGAATTGGAAGTCTGTATTTTTAAACTTTTTTTTCTGCCATTTCGTATAGTACTTATCAATTTCCCTCAAATTTTCTTTGAAACCTCTTTATATAGAATATCTATATTAATAATGGATTTCAACTGAGCTATATCCCCAGCCCCTCTTTTGTCTTTTCTATACTATACTGTTGCAGCCTGCCATCACAGTTACTGAACTTGTAGGTGAGAATCAACCCCCATCTGTTCATTTTTATTTCCACATTTGTACCATCAGTGTAGTTCTGTTAAAGGAGTGTTAGATTGTGGTACTTGTAGGTGAGAATCAACCCCCATCTGTTCATTTTTATTTCCACATTTGTACCATCAGTGTAGTTCTGTTAAAGGAGTGTTAGATTGTGGTCATTAATGATAATGATCTCCTTGACATTGATTACTTTGGTTTTTTTTAAAGAATTTTCAAATTTGAATCACATACATAATTCACATACTATATAGTTGACCATTTTTTTAAATGTACAGTTTCTTGAGTTTAAGTACATTATGCTTTAACCACCATCTTATTCCTGCCATTTCATCATCTAGTGTCCTAAAGAACCTACTCCCATTAGCAACCATTCCTCCTTATCCACTTCCATTCAGGCCCTGACAACTCTCTGAATCTTCCGGTTCTATGCAGTTTATATAAACTCACTTATTCTTTATGTTGCATTTTGTATTGAACTTCTTTCACTTGATACACTTTTTTTTCAAGCCTAATTCATGTTGTACTGTATAAAAAGATTTCATTTATTTTTATGATGGGAAAAAAGTTCTATTCTATATTAATTTGTCCATTCATCCATTGGTGAGTATTTGGATTCTTTCCATTTTTAATTAATCTATTATTATTAACAATGATAATGTATGAAAATGCATGTACCAGTTTTTATATAAACATGTTTTCAGTTCTTTTAGTTATATATCTAGAAATGAAGTTGCTGGGTAAAATGGAAATTGTTGATTTATCAAATCATTAAGTTGTAAGAGTGCTTCATATATTCTGTGTAGTAGATTCTAATTAGATATTTTCAGAAATTATCAATACAAATACATTCTAGGATTGCATTTGGGCTGCATTTTCAGATTCTTAACGGTGTCTTTTGAAGCAAAAAAAAGGTTTAATTTTGATTAAATTTTACTCTTCTGCATAAAGTAAGAAACCATTGCTTAATCCAAGGGCACAGTTCTTATTTTCTTCTAAGAGTTTTAGAGGTTTATTTTTTCATTGAGGTCTTTCATCCAAATCTAGTTAATTTTTAATGATGTGAGATAGGCTTTTGATTTTATTCCTTTGCATGTGGATTTCCTTTGTCTTAGCAACATCTGTTGAAAAGATAATTTTTGCCCTACTGATTGGTTTTGGCACCCTTGTCAAAAATCAATTAGCAATGTATAGTTTTATTGTTGACTCTTATTTATATTCATTGATCTATAAATATTTCTTCTTATTCTTCTGTTACATATACATGGTCGTCATAACTATAGCTTTGTGGAAAGTTTTGAAATCAAGAAGTATGAGTCCTCTAGGTTTTTTTTTTTCCAATATTGTTTTACCTATTCTGAACTTCTTTCATTTTCATATGAATTATAGGTTTAACTTGCAAATTTCTATATCTTACAAAAAAGAAGTTATGATTTCAATAAGAATTGCACTGAATCTGTTCATCAATTTAGGGTTTATTACCATATAAATAATAATAATCTATCAATTTATGAATGCAGAATGGCTTTTCATCTACTTGAGTCTTTGCTAAATCTTTCATAATGTTTTGTAATTATCAGTTTGAAAGTCCTGAACTTCTTTTGTTAATTTTTTTTTCTAAAATTTTACTCTTCATGATGCTATTGAAAGTTGAATTATTTATTAATTTCCAGTGGTTCAGAATATAGCTGATATTTGTACATTGATCTTGTGTCCTAAACCTCTCTAAACTCACTTATAAATTGTAATATTTCTATAGTTTCTCATAATTTTCTATGGATGTGATTAGATCATCTGCAAATGGAGAATTTTATCTTTCCTTCACAGTCTGGGTGTATAGAATTTACTTTTGTTGCCTAAGTGTCTTACCTTTAATTCCCCATAATATATTGATAGGATTGGTGAAAGCAGATAGTTTTTCCTTATTTTTGATTTTGAGTTAGTAAAAAGAATCAGGGTTTGAAGGGGTGGGGATTTTCACAAGGCCTCAGTTTATCAGAAGTTCCCAGTCCTGAAATAATGTTACATTGATTTTTTTTTAACTCCAATGAAACAACTTTCATTTCTAGGATGATCCCATTTGGTTATGATGTGATGTGCTATATTTTTTATTTAATTGATGATTTATTCAAATGTATTCATAAAGGATATTAGTTAACACTTTTTAAAATGTATTTTTTTATTATTTTGGTAATACTTGCCTGAATTTGACAGCATTTCTACATCTTCTATTTTTGAGACCAGTTTGTGAAGTATTGGTGCTAATTTTTCTTTAAAAGTTTGGTGGAATCCACCAGTGAAGTGGTGTGGTCCCAGTGATTTCTTGGTAGAAAGTTTTTCCTTTCTCTTTTATTTCCAACTTAATATATTTACATATAAGTCTATTCATATTTTCTATGTTTTCTAGAGAAACCTTAATTAGTTTGTATCATTCTGTAATTCACTCACTTTATATGAGTTATCTCATTCCTTAGAATATAATGGGTCATAATGTCCTCTTATAGCCCTTTTATTTATGTAAATTCCATAAGAATGTTAGTAATTTGATTTTTCCCTTTGTTTTCCTTGTTAAGTCTATAAAGTGACTTGTCACACTTCTTTAGGAAGAACTAACATTTGGTTTTGTTGATCTTCCTCTATTTTTCTATTTTCTATTTCATTATTCACTGAAAAGTTTATTATTTCCTCCCCTCTTCTCCTTTTTAAATTTTAATATATATAATTATATTCAAAGAATTTTTGGATGGCTAGAAATATATGTTTATACTTTTTAAATTAGCATAGGAAACAAACAAGAATTTGAAGAGAGAGCTTATAAAATGGGAGAAAATCTTTGGCACCTGTACCTCAGATAAAGCGTTAATCAACAGGAAATATAAAAAAAAAACTCAAAAAACTTAACAACAATAATCCCCAAAGACCCAATTAATAAATAAGTAAAGGAACTGAATAGAAACTTCACAGAAGAAGAAATATAACCAGTCAACTAACATATGGAAAATGTTCAACATCTCTAGCAATTAGAGAAATGCAAATTAAAAGTACACTGAGATTTCATCTCACTCCAGTTAGAATGGCAACTATAAAGAAGATAAGTAACAATAAATGTTGGTGTGGGGAAAAATATAGATTCATACATTGCCGTGGGACTGCAAATTGGTTCAACCAATCTGGAAAGCAGTATGGAGATTGTTCAGAAAACTTGGAATAGAACCACCATTTGACCTGGCTCTCCCAATCCTTGCTTTATACCCAAAGGACATAAAAATTAGCATACTATAGTGACACAGCCACATTGATGTTCATAGCAGCTCAATTCACAATAGTTAACTATGGAACCAGCCTAGGTAGACACAATGGAATACTATTCAATCATAAATAAAAAATGAAATTATGGCATTTGCTCGTAAATGGATGGAAGTGGAAACTATCATGCTAATAAGCCAATTCCTCAAAAGCAAAGATTAAATGTTCTTTCTGATAATGCAGATGCTAACTCTCAATATGGCTGGGGAGAGGTGGTAGGGAAGAATAAAAGTACTTTGAATTAGACAAAAGGAAATGAAAGAAAGGGAAGGGGAGTAGGAATAGAAAATAAAATAGAACTAATCACACATTAGTTTTCTATGTAGATGTATGATTAAATGATCAAATTTTTTTGAAGAATGACAAGTTATACTCCATAAAATTATGTCAAAATACATTCTACTATCATGTATAATTATTTAGAACAAAAGAAGAATAAATTAAAACAATTTTCTAGATGGATTGACCTTTTATGATAACTAAATATCATTCTCTGTTGATACAATTTTTGATCTAAAGTTTATTTTGTCTGATATTCCTATAGTCAATTTCTCTTCTTGTTATTTTTCACATAGTGTATCTTTTCCATCCTTTCACTTTAATCCTATTTTCACCTTTAAAGAGAGAGTGTGTTGCTTTTATAGAGAATATGGTTATCATTTTTTTTCAATTTATTCTGATAATCTCTGCCTTTTCACTGGAGAGTTTAATTCTTCAATGTAACTGCAGCTCAGTTTTGACTTACATTGCATTTTGTTATTGCTTTACAATATCTTATGTCTTCTTTGTTCCTCACTCCATCACAGCATTCTTTTGTATTAAGTAGATGTTTTTTTATTGGTTGTTCACAACATTACAAAGCTCTTGACATATCATATTTCATACATTAGATTGAAGTGGGTTATGAACTCCCAATTTTACCCCAAATGCAGATTGCAGAATCACGTCGGTTACACATCCACAATTTTACATAATGCCCTATTAGTAATTGTTGTATTCTGCTACCTTTCCTATCCCCTCCTATCCCCCCTCCCCTTCCCTCCCATCTTCCCTCTCTACCCCATCTGCTGTTATTCAATTCTCTCCCTTGTTTTTTTTTTCCCCCTTTTCCCTCACAAACTCTTATATGTAATTTTGTGTAACAATGAGGGTCTCCTTCCATTTCCATATAGTTTCCCTTCTCTTTCCCTTTCCCTCCCACCACTCGTTAGTTAGTCTTTTCCTCATGCTCTTCCTCCCTGCTCTGTTCATAGTTGCTCTCATTATATCAAAGAAGACATTTGGTATTTGTTTTTTAGGGATTGGCTAGCTTCAGTAAGCATAATCTGCTCTAGTGCCATCCATTTCCCTGCAAATTCCATGATTTTGTCATTTTTAGTGCTGCGTAATATTCCATGGTGTATAAATGCCACATTTTTTTATCCATTCCTCTATTGAAGGGCATCTGGGTTGGTTCCACAGTCTAGCTATTGTGAATTGTGCTGCTATGAACATCAATGTGGCAGTATCCCTGTAGCATGCTCTTTTAAGGTCTTCAGGGAATAGTCTGAAAAGGGCAATAGCAGGGTCAAATGGTGGTTCCATTCCCAGCTTTCCCAGGAATCTCCAAACTGCTTTCCAAATTGGCCGCACCAATTTGCAGTCCCACCAGCAATGTACAAGTGTACCCTTTTCTCCACATCTTCGCCAGCACTTGTTGTTGTTTGACTTCATAGTGGCTGCCAATTTTACTAGAGTGAGATGATATCTTAGGGTGGTTTTGATTTGCATTTCTCTGACTGCTAGAGATGGTGAGCATTTTTTTCATGTACTTGTTGATTGATTGTATGTCCTCCTCTGTGAAGTGTCTGTTCAGGTCCTTGGCCCATTTGTTGATAGGGTTATTTGTTATCTTATTGTTTAATTTTTTGAGTTCTTTGTATACTTTGGATATTAGGGCTCTATCTGAAGTGTGAGGAGTCAAAATTTGTTCCCAGGATGTAGACTCCCTATTTACCTCTCTTATTGTTTCTCTTGCTGAGAAAAAACTTTTTAGTTTAAATAAGTCCCATTTGTTGATTCTTGTTATTAACTCTTGCGCTATGGGTGTCCTATTAAGGAATTTGGAGCCGGACCCCACAGTATGTAGATTGTAGCCAACTTTTTCTTCTATCAGACGCAGAGTCTCTGATTTGATATCAAGCTCCTTGATCCATTTTGAGTTAACTTTTGTGCATGGCGAGAGAAAGGGATTCAGTTTCATTTTGTTGCATATGGATTTCCAGTTTTCCCAACACCATTTGTGGAAGATGCTATCCTTCCTCCATTGCATGCTTTTAGCCCCTTTATCAAATAAAAGATAGTTGTAACTTTGTGGATTAGTCTCTGGGTCCTCTATTCTATACCATTGGTCCACCCGCCTGTTTTGGTACCAGTACCATGCTGTTTTTGTCACTATTGCTCTGTAATATAGTTTGAAATCTGGTATCGCTATACCGCCTGATTCACACTTCCTGCTTAGAATTGCTTTTGCTATTCTGGGTCTTTTATTTTTCCATATGAATTTCATGATTGCTTTATCTACTTCTACAAGAAATGCCATTGGGATTTTGATTGGCATTGCATTGAACTTATAGAGAACTTTTGGTAATATCGCCATTTTGATAATGTTAGTTCTGCCTATCCATGAACAGGGTATATTTTTCCATCTTCTAAGATCTTATTCTACTTCTCTCTTTAGGGTTCTGTAGTTTTCATTGTATAAATCTTTCACCTCTTTTGTTAGGTTGATTCCCAAGTATTTTATTTTTTTTTTTTGAGGATATTGTGAATGGAGTGGTTGTCCTCATTTCCATTTCAGAGGATTTGTCACTGATATACAGGAATGCCTTTGATTTATGTGTGTTGATTTTATATCCTGCCACTTTGCTGAATTCATTTATTAGTTCTAGTAGTCTCTTTGTAGACCCTTTTGGGTCTTCTAGGTATAGAATCATGTCATCTGCAAATAGTGATAATTTAAGTTCTTCTTTTCCTATTTCTATGCCTTTAATTTCTTTCGTCTGTCTAATTGCTCTGGCCAGTGTTTTGAGAACTATATTGAATAGAAGTGGTGATAGAGGGCATCCCTGTCTTGTTCCAGATTTTAGAGGGAATGCCTTTAACTTTTGTCCATTCAGAATGATGCTAGCCTGAGGCTTAGCATAGATAGCTTTTACAATGTCAAGGTAAGTTCCTGTTATCCCTAGTTTTTCTAATGTTTTGAACATAAAGGGATGCTGTACTTTGTCGAATGCTTTCTCTGCGTCTATTGAGATGATCATATGGTTCTTATCTTTAAGTCTATTGATGTGGTGAATAACATTTATTGATTTCCGTATATTGAACTATCCTTGCATCCCAGGGATGAATCCTACTTGATCATGGTGCACATTTTTTTTTTTTTTGATGTGTTTTTGTATTCGATTCGCCAGAATTTTATTGAGGATTTTTGCATCTAGGTTCATTAGAGATATTGGTCTGTAGTTTTCTTTCTTTGAGGTGTCTTTGTCTGGTTTTTGGATCAGGGTGATATTGGCCTCATAGAATGAATTTGGAAGAGCTCCCTCTTTTTCTATTTCCTGAAATAACTTGAAAAGTATTGGTATTAATTCTTTTTTAAAGATTTTGTAAAACTCTGCTGTATACCCATCTGGTCCTGGGCTTTTCTTGGTTGGTAGTCTTTTGATGGCTTCTTCAATTTCATCCATTGATATTGGTCTGTTCAAATTGTGTGTATCCTCCTGACTCAGTCTGGGCAAATCATATGACTTAAGAAATGTATCGATGTCTTCACTATCTTCTATTTTATTGGAATATAAGTTTTCAAAATAATTTCTAATTGTCTTCTGTATTTCTGTAGCATCTGTTGTGATATTGCCTTTTTCATCCTGTATGTTACTAATTTGAGTTCTCTCTCTTCTCTTCGTTAGCATGGCTAAAGGTCTGTGGATCTTATTTTTTTTTTTCGAAGAACCAACTTTTAGTTATGTTAATTTTTTCAATAGTTTCTTTTGTTTCAATTTCATTGATTTCCGCTCTGATTTTAATTATTTCTTGCCTTCTGCTACATTTGCTGTTGTTTTGCTCTTCCTTTTCTAGGGCTTTGAGATGAAGTGTGAGCTCATTTATTTGTTGGTTTTTTCTTTTTTTGAGGAATGACCACCAGGCGATGAATTTCCCTCTTAAAACTGCTTTCATTGTGTCCCATAGATTCTGATATGTTGTGTCTGTATTTTCATTTATCTCTAAGAATTTTTTGATTTCCTCCTTTATGTCTTCTGTAACCCATTGATCATTCAGTAACATATTGTTCATTTTCCATGTGATGTAGGATTTTTCTTTCCTTCTTTTATCATTGATTTCCAGTTTCATTCCATTATGATCAGATAAAATGCATGGTATTATCTCCACCCCTTTATATTTAAATAGATATTTTCTTATGTTGCCCTGTAATTCCCTTGTAATGTCCTATTCAGTATATCTTTAACCTATTTTCTTAATAATTAACCTGAGGATTACTATTTATATTTTTATTTATAGCATCCTAGCTTCAATACTATACGAAAAAAAATATGTAGTTCCTTTAACTCTCCTCTTCTTTTTGATCTTATTATAGTACAAATTAGAACTTTGTACATTGTTTTGTCAATCAGTTTAAATTTAAATTCATTGTATTTTAGAGTCATTGTTTAAATCTGATAGAAAAGTAGTTACAAATAAAACTTTAAGATTCAGTATTCAGTTATTAACTCCACCTCATCTTTGATTTCTTTCTCTTTTCTGTTTTTTTTTAAGAAGTTCAAGATTACCTACAAGTGAAAGCTTAGACCATTTATAGGCCTTTCCTGAGCATTCACAAATGCCTGGGTATCCATACCAACCTGCATCAGTATGTAGCCTTTTGGAAATTATTGGAACTTTAGGAATTATTGGAACTTTCCAAAGCTACAATACAAATTTAATTCCTCAGATGTTGCTTCTAGGTTTTTTAAATTTTCCCAATTATTATCCAACACATGAGTCAATCATTCAATTAATCATTTGTCTTTAATTTATTTTTCAATAATTGCCTTGTGGAAAAGGATTTCTTACTGGAGGAATCCCAAATCAAACCAAATGGAGACAAACTTGCAAGTACTGTCATCATTGTCAAATAATTCAGCTGTCCAGGTAAAAGACTTTGAAAGTGCTCTCCTTCCATGTTGCTCCCTAATTTCTGCTCCATCCTATGGATGACACGTCCTTGTTTTTAACTCTGAAGGTAAGTTTGTTTGTTTATTTTTGGCACTGTAATTGAACTCGGGGGCACTTAACTACTGAGCCCCATCCTCAGCCTTTTTTATTTTTTATTTTGAGACAGAGTCTTGCTAAGTTCCTTAGGGTCTCACTAAGTTGCTGAGGCTGGATTTGAACTTGTAATCCTCCTGCCTCAGCCTCCCAAGCTGCTGGGATTACAAGCATGCATCACTACACCCAGCTGTTATTTTTTAATGTTACCTCAAAGCTGATGCCTGGGAGAATAAGAGAAGAAAAAGTAAAAACTCCATAAATCTCACTGTTCTTATTGAAAAATATTCTCAGAATTGAGTTAAAAAGTTGATATTGATTATATCTGTCATATTTCTCATTGCTCTTTTGGAGGAGAATATTCTGGATTCTGTGCTCTGTCATTATTACTTATGCTACTCCTGTAATTTGTCTTGATCATACTTTCCCTGGGCCATCTTTGAGTCCTGCTGCCCCATTCTGGTGTTCCAAACCACCTCAGAGATGAGTGCCACCATGGTCTCTCACTGTTTCTAAAGTATTAACTGCCACCTACAGGTGCATCTTTCTGAGTCTCTGCAGAGTCACCTAAGTTTCATATTACCCCAAGGAAAGAGAATTTTACTTCATGTATTACCTCCTTCAGTTCTGAATATCCTGCAAGAAAACATTCCTGACTCAATGATTTACACGTCAGTTAATTCTTTCTGTTTTCATTCTTGAAATCCTTTTCCTATAGATTTCAAAAACTAATTTTTTTTCCCTTATGAGAAGCCCCTATTGTTTTTTTCTGCTAAATGGCTTCTGTCAACACCACTTTAGTCCTCTAAACATAGTAAAATTGTTGACCCTCACAAGGAAGACATTAGGATTTTCAATAATATCCTTTATTTAAGAGCCTACTGTAACATCTCAGTGTGTGTGAGTGTGTGTGTGTGTGTGTGTGTGTGTGTTCGTACTGGGAATTGAACTCAGGGCACTCAACCACTGAGCCACATCCCCATCCCTATTTTGTATTTTATTTAGAGATAGGGTCTCACCGAGTTGCTTAGAATCTTGCTTTTGTGGAGGCTGACTTTGAACTCACAATCTTCCTGCCTCAGCCTCCCCAGCCACTGGTATTACAAGCCTGAGCCACTGCACCCAGCTCGATATATTTTTGATACAACTACTCAATTATGATGGAAATTTAAGATGTACATTTATTCCTAAATGTACAGGTAAACCAAAAGGCATGAATATATAGCAATGAGAGGCTGGCCTACTGTCTTTACAATTAAAATTCCAGATCTAAGAAATTTTCAAATTATTTTGTGCATATTATATCCCTATGTGGAATATTGTGAGGCCATTAAGTTTGATATGAGAGGCACACTCATCTTAAATATTATGGAATCCATACATAGATGGGAATCCTGTGTACTTGCAAAGCTTTTGGCACTAATAGATGAAGTGAGTGATTTCTGTTTGTATATTTTTGCATAATTTATGTTTTATTGTATTTCCTTATCACACAATAAGTTTATATTAATACTGCGGATAGAATCTTAAAACTGAAATACATATACACACACAAACACATGAGTAGATAAAGACAGACCTGTAAAGAGTCATTGTAATTTATGTAGTAAATGTGAATTCCAGTTATATGCTCTTACTTTGAAATGATAGGAGGAGGCGTGTGTGACTTTTGACTTCTGATACGAGGGCATGTGATTATTCTGCATTTCGACAATATTCTTTGGGAGTGTTCACACTTGGAGTCTCATCATAAGGAAGCCCCAGCAGTCCATATGAAGACCCATATGGAAGGAACCAAGTCCATATGGAAGGACCACAGATTTGGCTGAGCTTCCACCTGAGAGCCAGCATTTATCAAGTGAGGCATCCACCTTGAAAGTGTATTGCCTGGCTTCTAGACCTCAGCTTAATAGCAGAAGTTCATTATGTTTTTTGTTTGAGGCTACGTGTTCTGTGTTAGATATGAGGTATCCCCCAAAATCTCATGTGAGAGACAAGACAAGAAAGTTCAGTGGTGAAATGATTGGGCTTTGAGAGCCTTCACTTAATTATTGCATTAATCCACATGAATGGCATAATTGGATGGTAATTGCAGGCAAGTAGGATCTGTCTGGAGCAGGTGGGTCATTGAGGCACATGACTCTGGGGCATATATTTTGTCCGTGGTGAGGGGGTGTCTCTTTCTGCTTCCTGGTGTGATGTCTTGAGCTACTTTCTTCTGCCACACCATTCTACCATGTTGTTCTGCCTCCTCTTATGCTCAGGCAATGGAGTAGGCTGTCGATGGATGGACAGCTCTGAAATCATAAGCTTCAAATAAACTTTTCCTCCTTTAAAATTGTTTTTCTCAGGTGTTTTGGTCACAGTGACAGCCAAGCTAACTAAAACACTTAGTCAAATTAAAAATGTCCATGGGGGGAGAAATATATATATATATATATATATATATATATATATATATATATATGGTTATTTTGAGACATCCATTTTTGCAGTTGTTTGTCAAATATTTAGTAATAATCAAGACATTTTGGTACCTGTAAGAAGGAGATTACTGTGAAAAACAAAATAAACAACAGCTAAGACATGTGGCATCAGCTTGGCCACATGGTGGGAGGAAGCTCAAGGGCTTTGTGCTTGCCTAATGAAAGCCTGAAGATCCTCAAGGAAAGTGTAAGGACTTAAAGAAAAGTGAGAAAAATATTTTTTTATACTGTAAAGGAAAAGAGATCCTTGCTATGTAGTCATAAAAAGCTTAGCAGCAGTCCTTCCGGTAGTTATGTGGAAATGTAAAATATATTCTTCACATTGGTTTATTAAGCTTAAAATCAGAATATTAAAGGTAACACTTGGCTTAATGTGGTTGTCTATAATAAAAGAGGACAGAATGACCTGTAGGACAATCTGCTAAATATCTAAGCCAAGATCACCTAGGTTTGAAAATAAATTCTTTCTTATTCTTCGCCCTTTCTGATTAGAAAATTATTCTTAGATTATGGAAATGTCTCAGGACTAAAAGTATATCCATGGAAGCAATGTCAGAGTGTGTATTTTATAGCCTTAGAATGATCTATAGTGTTGTTTTATAAGAATATTAAGTAATATTAAGCATATTAATATTGCAAACATTAACCACATAGCCTTACAAAGTTTCTTCATGCAATAGGATATCTGACACTCTTAATGATTTTTTTTAATGCCAGTCTAATACAAAAACCCAGGCAAGGAAGAGCTTATTTAGAATAGATATATGGGTGTGGCTTTTGTGCACTGGAGCACATTACAAATTGTTATCTAATAAAACTACAGTATATCTTATAAATTTATATTGAATGGACTTAGAAATGTAACATGGTTCACCTGGATTTCAGAATTGTTATGAATAAGTAGTTGCCATGTTACTTCTGTATTCCAATTTTTAAAAGACAGTGTCTTATTATAGTCCTCTCTGCCACTGTATGTTGCATATGTGAAGACATATAACTTGTCCTGTATGGTCTTTGGATACAGAAGAACAGAATGAAGAGTTTCTTCTTTACCTGAACTGGATTTAGATTATGAGTTCCCAGACTTGGATCTGATGCCATAATGGTGGGATACGAGAGAGTCCTGATAGAGACATTAATATAGTTTGCATTTGGAAGAGGTAAAAATTGCTGTAATAAGAAGTGGCCTGTAGCAGATTAATTTTCCCAAGATGGTTATACATGTTATTAGTGAACATTTTTGATTTTCATAACCTGTACAATATGGAAGAAGTGAGGCTACATGAATTCTGAGACTAGATTAGTAATATGCTATCTATTTTGCCCATTTTGGGGGGGAGGTACTTGCTTTTAATAACCAACCATTTTACTATAAAGAAACCTAAACTACCTCATGGAAGAAAAATAACATGAAAAGGTCATATGCAAGGGATTTGACCAACAACCAAAGGGAGACCACAGTTGAAATCTAGCACCAACTGTCAGCTCTGTGAGTGAAGACATATGATTCTAATGAAACTGGCCTTTAATTTTCACACATGAAGGTTCAGTATTGTAGAACAGAAGCAAGCTATTAATTCTATTCTCTCTGAATTCTTGTGCCACAAATTTTTGTGGAGTAGAATAATTGTTCTACACTTCTAAATTTGGTGATATTGATCATACAGCAGTAGTCTATGGAGCACCTAACCTTATTTGTTTCTTTGCAGTGATTATCAGTAAATGTCCTTACAAATGAAAAGAAGTCAGTCCATTATAGCCACTGACTCAATAGTGAAAAATCAGTGGTACCAATTTTAAAAGTCAACAGAAATGGTTAAGAGAAAAAATAACAGGGTAACAAGAAATCAGCTGGACAAAAAAAAAAGACATGTGACTTCTTAGAATTTTTATCTTTCTCAACAGTCTTTAAAATATCTTACATCTTTGAAATCTGTTCTATTAGGGTGATCTGATAATGTATCATTTGTCTTCATTACAGTACATTCATGTTTAGCTTAATTTTTATGCTTCATATAAACACATGTTCTCTGTGCTTTGTTTACGCCTCTACTCTGACTACTACCTCTACTACATTCACTTTATTTCATTCAAAAATTCAAAAAAGACAAGCTTCAAATTCAGACAGTGTCAAGCACTTTCCCCAAATGCTAGCAATTTCATTGAGAAACACATATAGTGATGTCATGAAGGGTATGGTACTTTTTATTTAAAAATATGATGGGAAGAAAAGTAAAGGAGACTAGGTTGGTGGATTTTATAAGTATTTTGGTAACAAAAACTTAAAAATATCTCAAAAGAAATCCAGACTATAAAACCAAGTCTGAGCTAAGTGGTGTATGCCTATAATCCCAGTAACTAGGGAGACTGAGGCAGGAGATACACAAGTTAGAGGCCAGCCTCAACAACTTAGTGAGGCTTTCAGTTATAATGATAAGAAACTGCCTCAAAATAAAAAATAAAAATGATTGGGAATGTAGCTCAGTGTTAAAGTATCCCTAGATTCAATCCCCTGTACCAAAAAATAAAAATCAAAAAAACTCAAATCTGAGATCTGGGTCTGCTCTCCTAGACACCTCCTAGTACTCCCATAAGAAACATACAAAACCACTGAATTACACAATAGACAAAGCCTCTTCCTGCTCCAGTACTCAGTTCCCCTATTACATAGGAGAACATGAAAAGTTCATAAGAGCTTCAGATTAGCCTTACAACTGGGCAGTATAATCGTCAGTTTGCTTAATATACTTCAAAAATGTTAAAGAGAAGACTTTTGAGTCTCAAAGTAAATGCCCATCTGCCACATGACATCTGTGAGTGGTAAATGCTACACTTTAGAAATGGTGTAATTGACATTATATTCAGCAGGGTTCACACAGAACAAATTATTTTCAGCCAATCTCAATTTCTTCTCTGACAGACTAACCAACTGTTTATGACAAGGATTCAATAGACAGAGCTGAATTCCAGTGAAGCATTTGCCATAGTCCTTTGCAATAGCCTTGACTATAACAGGGACTGGATAGAAAGCTGTTGGAATAGAATACAGTCCAATCACCAATCCTATGATACTAGTTAAACAGCTGTCAATCTCAGTGATGTCCTACATTTATTTCAGGGTTTCAAGATCTATCCTTTCCTGACCACATCAATAATGGTCACAAATGCAATATACTAATCAAAGTACAGAAGATGCTATATGTCAGAATAAGAATTCCAAATACTCTGATAGGCTTGGACAAGAGAAAATGTGATATAATATGTAATTTAACTAAAATAAATTCATTTGATTTATTGAAGCTAATTGTAATACAGACTGGAACAGAAATATTTTAGGGATATTACTCCTTCCTTTAGGGGCTATGAACATAATGTGAACTACTGCAAGTGATGAGGCACCCTTACAATCATTTTTTATGCTTATTTCAAATTTTGAGCAATCATTAAAGATGCAGCAAAGGCTGAATGAAGTTTGTAATAAAAGTTTTATAATACAATTTACATCATAGATAAACAGCACTTACCAAATGGAACTTTATTCAGCAATGAAATTTGAAATGTAATGACAAGCAAAAGTATTAATAAGTCTCAGGAATACAATATTTTGTGGAAGAAAAATCTCAAATCATAGGAAAATAGACTTTAAATTATATTTATCATTTATACAAATTCTCAAATGTCAAAGCTATCATATATGGTTTAGAGAAAAAATTATAGATATTATGTTAAAAAAACAAGAGAAATATAATCACATACCAGAGGGCTGTGAATTGTTTCTGCATAAGGCTGTAGTTCAACAGTATTAGAAATGGAAGTGCACACTAAATGTAATAGTGTTTTAAACCATGTGTTTGAGCAAAGTGTTTCATAGAAATATCACCATTGATTTCTTATAAATATTCAATAAGTGTATTTGTACCCTTAAGATTTAGTAGAAGCAATGATTAAAAATAATGGTTAAATTTTAGAATTTCAAGAAACTTTATTACATGAGTAATGATTAAATATTTGGGGGGATGAGTTTTTTAGGGTTAGTTGGCTTCAGTTAATGAACATTTAAGAATTAATGTGTTACCAAAATTAGGTTACAAAATCTTGAATAAATGTATGTGATATAATACACTTCCGGGACCCACTATCACTGCAAAATCCCAGGGTTATTCCTCTTACTACAGATTTCATCTCCGGCAGACCCAGGCTGATGTCTGCTTCTACTTTTCCTGACAATGCTAATTACCTGGCTCTTTAAAAATGCACTCCTAGAAAATATTTCTGGTGCATTAGTGAAGCACTCACTGTTCATTAGAAATTGACCCTGAAAAAAAAAGCCATGTTATAGGGACCAACAGTGACTCTTTCAAGTTAAGCCCTATATCTACTCAATTAGGAAAATAAAGTCAGCTTTTTTTTTTTTCTAGTGGGTACAGGAGTTTGAACCCAGGGACATTTTACCACTGAGCCTTACTCCCAGCCCTTTTTACATTTCGTTTTGAGACATGCTCTCAATAAGTTATTGAGGTTGGCCTCAAACTTGTGATCCTTCTGCTTCAACTTCCCTGTTCACTAGACATAAACCCTATTGCCTAGCCCAGAGTCAACCTTTGTTTCTGTGAAACATAATTGTGAATATGACAGTCACTCAGACATGTGATAGACACAGGGAGATATATATATATATATATATATATATATATATATATATATATATATATATAAATGATCTATAAGGTTTCTTTTTGGTTTTCAAATTTACTAAGTGATTTTTCCAAAGCAAGTTCCATGCATTATTCAATCAATGAGTTATAATGTCTATCATTGAATGATGTAGTGATTTGTGAATAAATTTAGAGCTTGGTAAATGCAAGAATTAATAAGTTAACACTTAACCAAATGAGTAATTTAATTACCTCACTGGCACATGTATTTTAAGAAGATTATTATGTCAAGAAGGAATGAACAGATCAGCTCCATTTTTTATTTTGAAGAATGGTCCATCTTATGCCTACAAAGATTACTTACATATCTCTCTATCTAGTTATATACATATAACTACCCTGGGCAAACAATTTTATTCCTACCTTAAAAATATACAGTATCAAAGTCCAATTTTTTTTGCTAGGCATCAAGAAAGGATAATACAAAATAATATGGGAAACTCAGAAAATATCACCAGTTCTGCTTTCCTAGGAGAACATTTTTTACTTCAGAAATTATATATATCATATAGAATATCATTATATTTATAATAATGTTATCTATTATTCTGAAGCAAGACATTAATAAGAAAGCTCATCAGGGTTACTACAGACTGTATAAGGTATGAATAACAGTTATTACTTTTTGTAGTTTGGGTAAAGCAATATGTGTGGATTTCTATGTATATTATTATCATCTCAAAGGAAATTTGGCACTCTCTCTTTCTAACTCATACTTATTAAATGTCAGGATTAATATTTTCCAGTGGAATCTAACAAACATGCAGAACTCCTGACAACCTCTGAGCCTTAGGTTGTCAGAGCAATACTCAAAATGACATGTTGTCAAGACTGTCTTGGTTATGCCAATCACAAAGTACCCCCATCCTCCACATATCCCACTTAATTTAGTTACTTCAGAGTACAAGCATACATGAAGACAATAACTATTATATTCTGATTTCTCAGAAAAGAGAAATCAATTTTAAATATTTCTATATTATTATTTTAATGCAATGGCTCAGTGTACCTAGTAGCAGATTCTGAGCTGTAGATCCCAACATCAGGTAATTAAAGATATGCACATTACTCTGATGAGTAAAATTAACTCTTAGTTTCCCTTGAAATGGAACTGCATCTGCAAATGTTCATCATCCTATTTTTGCCCTGCTGAGCTGGTAGGAGTTGGGAAATAGGTAGGATCTCATAAATAATTCCTCAAAACTTTGGATATTTATATGAAATTACATTTAAAGAAAAAAAAACTTTCATTTCATAAACTCAGGTGATTGCTATTACAATCACAGAAATGTCAAGTATACCCTTATTTCCAACTGATGATATGTAACTTTGTAAAAATTATAATAAGAAATTAACTGAGGCACATTTAAGTGTCTTATAGGAAAGGAGCTTTGGAAATGTTAATGGTCTATGTGGCAGAGAGAGAAGGTGAGAGAGGAAGGGAATTGAAGGGAAAGAGACAGACTGACAGACAGGGATAAGATTCTTCTTTATTGGCCTAAAAAAGACCAATGAGTTTGTGGGAGATTTTCTATAATTAACTTTGCTTGAGTAAAATGAGAAATATCTTCAAAATACATGTTGACAAGTAATCTACACTGTAGAAGACAGACTTCAAAAAATAATTAGCTAATCACTTGACATTTGCAATTCTTTTCCTATTAATTTTTTAAAAAATTATCCCACTGTTTGGAGCCGTAGGCTACTGGTTTTCAATTAAGTAAAATTCTGTCTACAAATTTTGGTACAAGATTAGTTTAATATTGCACTTCCCAACACTTTTATGAGATGTTACTGCATTCATTGGTGAGCAAATCTGTTATATGGAGCAAATGCACAGGGACCCTGATTACATCTGATTAGCATTAGTACTAAATTTTCATTATATTTTTATTATAAACTTAATGATCTTCTGAACAAAAGGATGATTCATTCTACAAAGGATAGATAGTTACAGACTGACCTCAGCACTATGAAGCTCAAGGACAAATGTGGCCAAAATACCACCTTGTCAAGGAAGCAAGGGCTTGTCACTTGCTAACAAAGTTCAAGTATTTGGTCTGGTCTCCAGTTTTCAGCTAAAGCTCACACTCTCAGAAGACACAGATTGCCAGAAGGAGGCAATTTCTGCCTTTGTATTTTGTTCCTTTTTTATAACTATGTCTGAAGACCAATTATATCCTTTGATAGTAATGAAAATTGAAAGTTAAAATGTTAGTTTTGTTTTCTGGAAAAACTTCACTAAACAATACTAGCAACAACTACAAAAAAGATAGCTTTTGTAGTTAAATACTAGATATTAAAAGTGTAACAAGAAAGATTTAAGCATAAAAATATAAACTTTTCTAATTGGAAAGAAGACTTTCAAAGAAAGGAATGTGTAACATAATCTACATAATTCCAAAGTGAATTAAGCAAAATAGGAAAAAAAATATTAGTAGGTGAGTTGCTAAAAAAAGACAACTAAATAGCATATGTAAAAAGCACACCTGTACCACATCATTTAAATGGCTAGGTATCAAAGGATAAGCAAAGATATATCAGTTCATATTGAAACTAAAGAAATTATAGCTAGTGGTAGTGGTAATAAAGTAGAATTTGAGCCAAAAAGCATTCATGTTAGGAAAATGAAAAAGCATTTAAAAATAAAGCTCACATTTCTTTTCTCTCTCTCTCTCTCTCTCTCTCTCTCTCTCTCTCTCTCTCTCTTAAGTACTGGGAATCTAACATAGGGGTGCTTTAGCACTGAGCTACATCCCCAGCCATTTCATTTCTTTTTTTTTTTTTAGAGAGAGAGAGAGAGAGAGAGAGAGAGAGAGAGAGAGAGAGAGAATTTTTTAATATTTATTTTTTAGTTTTTGGTGGACACAACATCTTTATTTTATTTTTATGTGGTGCTGAGGATCGAACCCAGTGCCCTGCTCATGCCAGGTGAGCGCGCTACCACTTGAGCCACATCCCCAGACTCCCCGTTTCATTTTTTATGGTGATACAGAGTTTAAATTATTGATGGTCTCACTGAGTTGCTGAGGCTGGTCTCAAACTTGCAGTCTTTCTGTCTCAGCCTCTGGAGCTGCTGAGATTATAAGCATGCGCCACTGCCAGGCTGAACTTCCCATTTCATGATGGAGAGATAATGAACATGAATATCTATTCACCAAAATATATAGAACCACTAATCAGAGCAAATCTTACCAGCTATACAAAGAGATATAAATAAAAATGATAAAAGCATTAACATTTCAGTCATTAAAAACAGATCAAGGGGCTGAGGTTGTGGCTCAAAGGAAGAATGCTTGCCTAGCATGCATGAGGCACTGGGTTTGATACTCAGCACCACATGAAAATAAGAAGGTATTGTGTCCACCTACAACTAAAAAATTGATGTTTAACAAAACCAGATCAAATAGACATATATTGAACCTTACATACTAAATATAGAGAATAACCATCCTCTCAAGTGTACATGGAACAGTCACAAAAATACAAAAATTGATCATATGTTATGCATAAAGAAAAACATAAAGATCTATATGTATTTTACAAATAGCTCTCTTAGATCACAGAACATTAAAATTAGAAATTCTTAGCAAAACTTAAAAAGTTAACCAAGCTAAAAATTTAATACCTTTCGTTAGTTCTTATTTAAAATAATAGATTGATATTCAATGATAAAGTTTTAAAGTTTATTAAATGTAGACTTTGCACACCTCTTGTTAAATTTAATTCCAGATTTGTAGTTTAAAAAAATATTCTTATTTCTATTTTTAGCAGAGTTTTACCTACCATTATATCTTTTAACTTATTGTTTGTACATGTAAAGGCTATTGATTTATATATGCTGACTATAAAATTTGATTTTATATTAAATGATTATATTATTTGTGTTAGGTTTATCATTGATGTCTAGAGTGTTTCTCAAGTACAAAAATCATATAGTTTATCTTTGGAACTGGTTTTAAGTTATTTCCCTCCAATTTGTATACCTTCAATTTCTAGCTCTTATCTGATTGCATTAACTAGTACACTGTTGATCAGTACTAGAAATGTGGACAGACTTGGTTTATTCCTAATCTTAGCATTATTGGAATAGGATTGCAGATATCAACATGAACTGATAAGAGTCAAAGAAAGCTAGGTATAAAAATTGATAAAAATGTCTGTGTTCATACATGTTTTTGTACATGCATACCTGTGTGTATGTTTAAATATACTTAGAGATACTACCATGTTCTCTTCAGAAAGCACCAAAAGAGAATAAAAATACCAATAACAATGAGCATATTTAATGCCTTGATCTTGGTTTCTTATGAAAATGTCAGTGCTCCTCAAAGAAATGGATCATAATAAATTATGGCTTAGACTTAGAAAGTTTTGTTTTGTTCCAAAGTAAAAAAGTGTTCAAAGAATTTTGGGGACATTTCAAAAGGACGTAAAGAGCTAATCTGAAGAGTCTTCCATTGCTCAAATCCAGAATAATAATTTTATACTACACATACACACACTCACCCACACATACTTATTATAGGATCAAGAAAAAATGTAGAAAGATGATATTTGAAAATTAACCTTCAGCATGCATAGTAATAATAATTCAAACAAACCTAACTAATGGATAGCAAAACGACAAAGTTTGGGATTAACAAGATAATTAATATATTCTCAAAATGGCTTATTTATCGACTTGAAAGAATAAAATAGTATGGTGTATGCAGTGGAGAAAACTGGCACAAACTAGTTTAAGAGATTGAAATTAATGTTGCTAGTTAAGAGGGTAAGCAGTGCGTATTTCTAATATGAAGAACAAAAATTCACTGAGTTCCATTCTGTGGTTTTGCCAACATGTGCACAACCTGAATCTATTTGTGATAAAATGAGCCAATCCAAATTAAGAGGTATTCTAAAAAATAACTGTCCTCCTCTGTTCAAAAATATTGATGCCATGAAAAAAATAAAGATGGACTCAGTAATTCCCTGAATAAAGCAGACTCAAGAGACACAACTAAATAAGACATCATTAGGATAAATTATAAAATCAGAATATGTTTTTCAGGTGTACATATTTTCATTTCTGAATTTTGATAATTATCCTGTGACTAATAGAGATAATTCCTTATTTGTAGGGAATACACACTGAACTGTTTAGCAGTAAAGTGGACTGTTATATCATGTCTGCACCTTAAATGGTTCAGAAGATAAATGATGATGAGAGAATGGATATACTGTGAAATCCAGACATCTGGAGGAATCTGGACGAAAGGCTTCATTATCATGTATCTCTCAATTTTCTCTAATTCTGTAATTATGTAAAGAGTTTTTAGTTAAAGAGAACATTTAGGTGACATAGTAATTATGAGACTGAGTTTCCTTTGCTCTCAATACTGCTTCTACTAGAGTTTTGGGTGATATCTACTCCTAAAAGACTTTTGCTGAGTGGGCGTCTTCAGTTCAAACTCAAGTTAATCATGCCAATAGTGTTTCTATCATAATGTTTCAAAATCCCTGTACTACAGAAAGGTACATCCCTACGTCATGTAATTTTGAGTATAGCAAAACAAATAACCATGTTATGACTTGAAAGCGTTTATATATTTTTCAATCTTTTCAAATACATATTTACAAACTATTTACTGTATCTATATGAAAGAGTTGAGACTGTCAAGTACAAGATTTTACCTTTAAGAAGGTTTTAAAATATTTGGTTTGTGTATATAACACACAATTGCATACTGTTTATATATGTGGACTCTCTGTCCCATCGCTTATGTGTTTGTCTGCTTTCACAATGTGCTGGAATAATAGAGTTCAAAATAACATGTGAAGGTTATGAATTTCTTTTATTTTGTTTAGAAAGAAATCCATATATTAATTCTCCGTGGGCTTAAGGAAAAAGTAATACAGAATAACTCAATCAAAAAAATACCAGGCATAATGCTTGGTAATACTTAGCTGAATAAATTCTCTAGTCCTGGCACATTCAGAGGGAAAGGGACTGAGCAGCAATATCGTGAGTGCAGGAAGCCTAGTGAAGGAAATGTACCAACATTCATTCATCTTTCAATGCTTCCATAATAACCATTGTGCTATTCTTAAGTACTGGGCAGTGTACTAGGCTCTGGTGTTAAAACAGGCACACCGTTGCTGTCACAGAGCTTACTGTCTTATAGGAGAACAATGAAATAGATAGGCACATTTTTGTAGGTCACCTAACTAAAATCTCCAGTCCAAGTTTTTAAATATATTTCAATGATAATCATATTGCTAGGTTGAAATATAGTTAATGAAAATTTAACTTTTACCTCTTGATTGATTTAATAAAATTTATTAAATACCATTTTAAAAAATTAAGATAAATGAATACATTGATGAAAATTATGAATTTATGGATGCCATGTCCATAGACAACTGGTAATGGCTGTGACACTGAAGCACATGTTAGAATGCAAAGGAACCAGGGAGTCTGAGGAGTACGTGGGAGATTTAGATTCATGAAGAGCAAGCAAGGTAATGTGTGTAGCTGGACAGAGTGGCACGTAGCTGTAATCCCAGCAGCTTAGGAGGCTGAGGCAGAAGGATTGTGAGTTCAAAGTCAACCTCAGCAACTTAAAAAGGCTCTATCTCTACATAAAATATAGAAAAGGTCTCTAGATGTGGCTCAGTGATTAAGAGCCCCTGGGCAGTACAAAAAAAAAAAAAATGTGTAGAAGTTCATTGAAAGCATAATGGCCTGTCCAAATGTGGCAATATTCACAAAGCTGACTTTCTTGCCATGTACATAAACACATGACAATCTTAAAGTTTTTTTTTTTAAGAGAGAGAGAGAGAGAGAGAGAGAGAATTTTAATATTTATTTTTTAGTTTTCGGCAGACACAACATCTTTGTTTGTATGTGGTGTTGAGGATGGAACCTGGACCGTGTGCATGCCAGGCGAGCGCGCTACCACTTGAGCCACATCCCCAGCCCCTTAAAGTTTTTTGATGATAGGGATATTTAAAAATCTGAGGGTTGTTTTTGTTTTCTTTTTTTTAAAGAATCAAAATTTTCCCCCAAAATGCTATGAAGTCAGCAAGCTAAGTCAATAACTCTAAGTGGGCTTCATTATTGAGATGGAGTTCTCCAGGGGCAGAGGAATTTCAGGATTCTAGGTAAATGGCAAGGCAGTTTGAAAAAGCATATTCTAGCTCATGTTATATTTATTTCATTTATGTATACTAATGACAGTATGTATTAATTATTTTAGGATAATTATAAATTCAGTACATTTAATTGTATTTTTGCAGTTTGATGAGCTTGCAAAAAAAGCATTGGGTAAAATTGCCATACTGCACAAATTTAATGTGTGCCATTTTATAAGTTTCCACAAATGTATACACTCATAAACTATCACAAGTATCAAGAAAATAAAATAAACATATCCATAACTTCACAGTTTCCTGTTATCCCTTTGTATTCTCTTATGCCTTTTCTTTCTACCACAGACAACTGCTGATATACTTTCTCTCAATATAAATTCATTTGCATTTTTCTGATTTTATGTAGATGAAATTAGACAGTATTACCTCTTTTCTTGTCTAGCTTCATTTATTCAGCATAATTACTATGAAATTCATTTATTTAAAAATTTTAAATTATTTTTTTTTATTTTTAATTAACATATAGTAATTGTTATGGTTTGGATTTGTAACTTTCACCAAAGGCTCATAAGTTGAAGAGCTGGTTCCCCACGCAGCAATGTCTAGAGGTGGGGCTTTGGGGAAGTGATTAGATCAGTAAGGCTCTCATCTCATATAGATTAATCATTTGAATGTGATTTTAGGAGGTGGTGGACCCTGGAGGCAGGTGCAGGAAGTACACCTGTGCGTCTGTCCCTGGAGAATACATATTGTCATGCATGTCCTTCCTCTGTATTTCTACTTCCTTGGCAGCTTTCCCCTGCCAAGCCTTAATGTAGTGTTTCACTGCAGGCCCAGAGCAATGCAGCCATCCCATCATGGACTAAAATCTCTGAAAGCGTGAGCCAAAATAAACTTTTTTTTTTTTTTAAGAGAGAGTGAGAGAGGAGAGAGAGAGAGAGAGAGAGAGAGAGAGAGAGAGAGAGAGAGAGAATTTTTAATATTTATTTTTTAGTTCTCGGCGGACACAACATCTTTGTTGGTATGTGGTGCTGAGGATCGAACCCTGGCTGCACGCATGCCAGGCGAGCGCGCTACTGCTTGAGCCACATCCCCAGCCCCCAAAATAAACTTTTCTTCCTTTAAGTTGTTTATGGCAGGTGTTTAGGCCCTGGCAATTAAAAGCTAACACAATAATTACACATATGTATGGAGTGCATGTGATGTTTTAATACATATTGAAAATATATAATAATCAGATCAGGATAATTAGTATTTCCAGATTTTTATCATTCTATTTCTTCATAAAATATATAATATATAGTTATAAAATAGACTTCCTACTCTGACTCTATTTTAGTTTGTGTTATCAAGCATCCCTGTATCTCCACTTCTTCTGAGTAATTGCTATTCTCCTCTCTTCTATTATAAGATCAACTTTGTTTTATTTTCTATGTATAGGAGAGAATGTGCAATATTATTTGGCTTCATTTCTTTATACTGCTGAATAGAATTCCATAGTATGGATATTTCACAATTTGCTTATTGATTTATTTTTAGTGGAGATTTGGATTGGCACAGTATTTGGGTATTAACATAATGTTTAATAATAGCAAAAATTAAAATAATAATTAAAATAAAGCTTTTCTGTTGATCAGGTTTTGTGTGGATATGTGTTTTCTTTCTCTTAGGTAACTGTCTAGGAGTTTAGTTAAAACACATAGTAGGTATATATTAACTTTTTAAGACAGTGAAAGTTCTTATTAAAGTATTTATTACCATTTTATATTTCTCTCAGTAGTATGCCTGAGTTCTGTAACCACATGAAGAATTGTCATGGTCAATCTTTTAAATTCTAGTTTTTATTTAATGTCTATAGTGGGATTGTGTTTGCTGCTCAGTGGTAGAATGCTTCCCTAGAATGTGTGAAGCTCAGGGTTCGATTCTCAGCACTGCATGTAAATAAATAAATATCCACTGACAACTAAAAAAAAATTAAAAATGCATATAGTGATATTTTCTTTGGTTTTCATCTCCCTAATGATTAATATCAGGTGGTAAACACCTTGTCACAAAATCATTTGCCATCCAAAGATCTTCCTTGGTGCTATGTCTATTCAAATATTTTGCTCATTTTAATAGTTTGTTTACTTATTAATATTTATTAATAAGAATTCCTTATTTATTCTGGATATTAATTCTCTTTTTTTGGTAGTTGTAAATGGACAGAATGCCCTTATTTTATTTGTTTATTTGTATGTGGTGCTGAGGATCCAACTCAGTGCCTCACACATGCTAAGCAAGCTCTCTGCCAATGAGGTATATCCCCAACCCCTGGATATGAATTCTTATAGGAGATTTTCAAATTCTTTCTTTCAGTTTGTAACTTGTATTTTGTTTTTCAAAAAGTGCTTCAAATGTTGATAAGGTCAAAATTATCAATTTGTCATTTGCTTTTGTGTGTTTTATGTTTATCTAAGAATATTTTTCTTTTACATTTTCCTAGAAATATATGGTCTTAAGTTTCACGCTTAATTCTATGATCTGTTTGAGTCTATTTAATAGTGTTGCAAAGTATGAAAAATATCAAAATTCTTTTTTGTATAAGGACATATAATTTCCCAAACTCTATTGATAATAACTTAATTTTGAAATTTTAAGTAACCTTAAAAGCCATTGATTTTGTTTTGTGTTTATCAAAATGAGGATGTGTTGCAAAATGAAGTACTTTATCTTCTTACAGACCCTTCTTAGTTTCACTACTAACATGTTCATACAAATGAAAAACCTTGCCACTGCTTTATTTATTTTAAACATTTTAAATATTTCTGTTTTCTCAGTTTGTAGCTTATATATTTGTGTAAAAACAGACCTTTCTAAAAATTGTCCAGGTCTAATATAATATTAACTTTATACATCTTACATTCACTTTGCATTGGTAAACCTTCATGGTGAAATAATTCTGTTTGTTTCTTTAGTTAATTCACTTATTCAACAAACAAATAAAAATATCATTGTATACACTCTGATAGAGAAATGATTTCAAATAGCACAATTGCTGAAAGTACTGGCTTTGAAAGTACTGTGGCATAAATCACTCAACCTCTGTAGAAAATGGAGATGATACTAAGAGTATCAGAGAAGACATGAACATCTATCAAGATAGTATGTTTAGGGCTTCATGGTTGTACTAACAGTCAGGACTCAAATGGAGAGTGGGGGGACACAGAGCTATATTTTTTTCCACTAATAAAAATAACCAAACTTCCTATAAGTTTTAATGGGTCTCGGAGATATTTGGTACCTAGCAGAGTCATTGTAAGAAACACTACTAGTGGGGAAAACAATGACTGCAATATTATAGTAAATTGAAAGTTTAAGGTAAACATGATTTTGACTAAGATCACTTCAGTTTACCCTTGTGGCTAACAAGTATAAACACAGATACTATTGAAATTCTTCATCTGCCTGTGGGATGCACTATGGATTGATATTTGTGTTTTAACTTAAAACAATGGAGGCTCAGTATTGCAAAATAAGAAGGACTAAGTGTTTGTAAAATTAGGTTCTCAAAGTAGCTTTGAAGAAGTGAGAGACGACCTGCTCGGTCCCACTAAACTAGTTCTAATACACTTTAGAGAAATTAAAAAATGAGCAACATTTTCAACTGCTTTCACACAATTTCCACATTTTATTAACTTTGATTTAGAATTAATTTACTTATCAACTATATCTGTTTTTTTTGTACTGGTCTATATACCAGAGTGCCATCATAAAAACCACCAGAAATGTATACCCAATATGCCCCTTTGTCTATTTTTAACTTTTCTGGTGTCAAAAGCAATAACCTGTCAGCAAACATTACTTTTAAAAACTTTATATTTATTTATTTATTTAGTCTGATTAAGTATATATGACATCAGAATGAATTTTGATTCATTGTACACAAATGGAGCACGACATTTCATTTCTGGTTGTACACAATGCATAGTCACACCATATGTGCAGCCATACATGTTCCTAGGGTAATGATGTCCATCTCATTCCACCATCTTTTATGGTGTATACAATGATAATTTTCCTCCTCTTCCCCCATTGCCCAAAGTTCCTCCATTCTTCCCATGCTCCTGCCTACCCCCACCATTATGGATCAACATCCATTTATCAGAGAAAATATTCTGCCTTTGGTTTTTTGAATTGGCTTACTTCACTTAGCGTGATATTCTTCAATTCCAACCATTTACCTGCAAAGAGCATAATTTTATTCTTTTTTAATGTTGAGTAATATTTCATTGTGTATATATACAAGGGTTGCTTTGTCCATTCATCTATTGAAGGGTTTCTAGGTTGGTTCCACAGTTTAGCTGTTAGGAATTGAACTGCTATAAACATTGATGTGGCTGCATCATTATAGTATGGTGATTTTAAGTCCTTTGTATATAGACCAAGGAGTGGGATAGCTAGGTCAAATGGGGGTTACAATCCAAGTTTTCTGAGAAATCTCCATACTGCTTTTCAGAGTAATTTCACCAATTGGCAGTCCCACCAGCAATGTAGAGTGTACCTTTTTTTCCATATCCTTACTAATACTTATTATTGCTTGTATTCTTCATCATTGCCCTTCTGACTGGAGCGAGAAGAAATCTTAGCGATTTGATTTTTATTTCTCTAATTACTAGAGAATTTGAACATCTTTTATGTATTTGCTGATCAATTGTATATCCTTTTCTGAGAGGTATCTGTTCAGTTCCTTAGCCCATTTATTGACTGGATTATTGATTTTTTTTGCTATTAACATTTTTGTGTTCCTTATATATCCCAGAAATTAGTGTTCTGTCTGATGTGTGTGTAGTAAAGATGTTCTCCTTCTCTGTGGGCTCTCTCTTCACCATATTGATTGTTTCCTTTTCTGAGAGAAGCTTTTTTAGTTTGAGTTCATCCATTTATTAACTCTTGGTTTTATTTCTTGTGATTTAGGAGTCTGGTTAAGGAAAGCAGGATGTTATTTGACATGATGAAGATTTGTACCTATTTTTTTCCTATTAGGCATAGGCTCTCTGGACTAATTCCTAGGTCCTTGACCTGCTTTTAATTGAGTTTTATGCATAGTGACAGATAGTGGTTTAATTTCATTTTGCTGTATATGGATTTCCAGTATTCCCACATCATTTGTTGAAGAGGCTATCTTTTCCCCAATGTGTGCTTGTGGCATCTTTTTATAGTATGAGATAACTGTATTTATTTGGGTTTGTTTCTATGTCTTCTATTCTGTACCATTGGTCTACATGTCTACTTTGGTGCCAGTACCATGACATTTTTGTTACTCTAGCTCTGTAGTATAGTTTAAGGTCTGGTATTGTGATGCTTCCTGCTTCACTCTTCTTGCTAAGGATTGCTTTGGCTATTCTGGGTCTCTTATTTTTCCAAATGAATTTCACGATTGCTTTATCTATTTCCATGAGGAATATTGTTGGGATTTTTATTGGAATTTTATTAAATCTATATAACGTTTTTGGTAGTATAGCCATTTTGACAATATTGATTTTTCCTATCTAAGAAAATGAGAGATCTTTCCATCTTCTAAGGTTTTTTTCTTTATTTAGAGTTCTGTAGTTTTCATTGTATATATCTTTCACCTCTTTTGTTAGATTGATTCCCAAGTATTTTATATTTTTGAGGCTATTGTGAATGGGGGTAGATTTTCTAATTTCTCCTTCAGTGGGTTTTATCACTGGTGTATAGAAATATATTTGATTTATGGGTATTGATTTTGTATCCTGCTACTTTGCTAAATTCATTAATTCGAGAAGTTTTCTGGCGGAGTTTTTGGATCCCCTAAGTATAGAATCATATGGTTGGCAATTAGTGATAACTTAAGTTCTTCTTTTCCTATTTGTATCCCTTTAATTTCTTTCATCTGTATAATTGAATAGGAGTGTTGAGAGAGGACACTCCTATGTTGTTCCAGTTTTCAGAGGGAATGTTTCCAATTTTTCTCGGTCTAGAATGATATTGGCCTTGGGTTTATTATAGATAGCTTTTACAATGTTGAGGTATATTCTCACTATCCCTATTTTTTATAGTTTTTAAAACATGAATAGGTGTTGTAGTTTGTCAAATGCTTTCTCTGCAACTATTGAGATAATCATGTGATTTTGTTATTAAAATCTATTGATGTGATATATTACTTTTATTGATTTCCACTTGTTGAGCCAACCTTGCATCCCTGGGATGAACCCCACTTGATCATGGTGAAGTATCTTTTTAATATCCTTTTGTATGTAATGTGCCAGAATTTTATTGAGAATTTTTGAATCTATGTTCATCAGGGTTATTGGTCTGAAATTTTCTTTCCTTCATGTTTCTTTGTCTGGTGTAGGTATCAGGGTGATACTAGTCTCATAGAATGAGTTTGGAAGGGTTCCCTATTTACTGTTTCATGAAATAATTTTAGGAGTATTGGTATTAATTCTTCTTTGTAGGTCTTATAAAACTCAATTGAGAATCTGTTGGTCCTGGGCTTTTATTGGCTGGTAGGCTTTTGATGGCATCTTCGATTTCATTGCTCAAAATTGATCTGTTTCAATTGTGTATGTCCTCCCCACTCAGTATGGGAAGACCACATGTCTCTAGAAATTTGTCAATGTCTTCAAGATGTTCTGTTTTATTGAGTATAAATTTTCAAAATAGTTTCAAATTATCTTCTGTATTTCAATAGTATCTACCATGATATTTCTTTTTTCATCATGAATATTAATAATTTGAGTTTTCTTTCTCCTTCTTTCATTAGGGTGGCTAAGGGTTTATCAATTTTATTTATTTTTTCAAATAACTAGATTTTTGTTTTGTCAGTTTTTAATTGTTTGTTTCAATTTCATTGATTTCAGTCATGATTTTAATTATTTCCTGTCTTGTACTACTTTTGGTGTTGATTAGTTCTTTTTCCCCCAGGGCTTTGAGATGTAATGTCAGGTCATTTATTTGTTGACTTTTCATTTTTTTAATGAATGAGCTCAATGCAACAAACATTCCTCTTAGCACTGCCTTCATAGTGTCCCAGAGAATTTGCTATGTTGTGTCAGAGTTTTCATTTACCTATAAGAATTTTTTTTAAATCTCCCTGATGTCTTCTGCTGTTCATGCATCATTTAGAAGCATATTATTTAGTCTCCAGGTGTTAGAGTAGTTTATATACTTTATCTTTGATTTCTAATATCATTGCATTATGGTCTGACAGAATGCAGAATAGTATCTTTATGATTTTGTATTTGCTAAGGAGTTGCTTTGTGGCATAACGTATGGTCTATTTTAGAGAAGGATCCATGTGCTGATGAGAAAAAAGGATATTCACTTGTTGATGGATAAAATATTCTATCATATGTCTTCTGATTCTAAATTGTTGATTGTATTATTGAAGTCTATAGTTTCTTTGTTTGGTTTTGTTTGGAAGATCTATTCAGTCACCCAGTATTATTGTGCTTAATTCTTGAAATTTAGAAGAATTTGTTTGATATACATAGATGCTCCATTGTTTGGGGGATAAATATCTACGATTGTTATGTCTTATTGATATATAATTTCCTTAAGCAGTTGGAAATATCTTTCTTTATCCCTTTTGAATAACTTTGGTTTGGAATCCAGTTTATCTGATATAAGGATGGAAATCCCTCAGTTTCCATTTACACAATCCATATGAGTGCTATGATTTTTTCCCATCTTTTCACCTTCATCTGGATGTATTTTTCAATAAGATAAGTCTCTTGAAGGCAGAATATTATTGATTTTTTTAAACCATATCTGCCAGTTTATGTCCTTTTATTGATGAGTTTACATCATTAACATTCAGGATTATTATTAAAATATGGCTTGTATTCCTGGTCTTTTGGATTTGTTTCTGGCTTTTTACGTGGTTTCTCTTTTGATTGTTTTTTTCCTTTAGTGTAGTTCCTCCTGTTACTGATTCTCATTACTCCCTTACAGAATATTTCTCTATGAATGTTCTCTAGTGCAGGCTTTCACATTGTAAATTCTTATAACTTTTGTTTATTATGGAAGGTTTTTATTTTGTCATCAAATCTGAAGGTTAATTTTGCTGGTTATAATATTCTTGTTTGGCAACCATTTTCTTTCAGTGTTTGGTATATTTTCCAGGATCTCCTAGCTTTGAAGGTCTGTGTTGAGAAATCTGCTGAGATACAAATTGCTTTCCCCCATATGTAATCTAAAACTTTTCTCTTGTGGCTTTTAAAATTATAACTTTATTCTATATGCTAGGCATTTTTATTATAATATCCTTAGTGTAGATCTGTTTAATTTTGTACATTTAGTGTCCTATAAGCCTCTTGTATTTGATTTTCCAGTTCACTCTTCTTTTTTTTGGAAAATTTTCTTATATTATTTTATTGAAGAGATTAGGCATTTCTTTGGTTTTATCTCTATGCCTTCCTCTAGTCCAATAAATCTTATATTTGGTCTTTTGATGTTATCCTATAATTCTTGGGTGTTCTGTTAATGGTTTCTTACCATCTTCACTGTGTGGTAAAATTTATTTTCAAGATTATATATTTTATCTTCATTGTCTGAGGCTCTGTCTTCCAAGTGATCTAGTCTGCTGGTGATGCTTTCTATTGAATTTTTTACTTGCTTTATTGTTTCCTTCATTTCAATGATTTCTGTTCCTTCCCCAATCCCCCAGGATCTCTGTTTTTTTTTTCTCTAACATTTGACATTTATTGTGATGAAGACTTTCAAAATCTTCTATTGTAATTTTGAATTATATATTATTGCTAACTATAATCACAATCTGTATGAAAGAATATTAGAACATATTCCTTCTCTATGGATGTGAATTTTTACCTATTAAAAATCTCTCCTCATTCCCCTATCTCAACTATGCTCTCCAACTTCTAGTAACCATTATCCAAAGTACATGCATAAAGACACAAATTGGTGTCAACCTACTTTATATACAACCAGAGAAATGAAAAAAATGTGCTGCATATGTGTAATAAGAATTGTAATGCATTTTGCTGTCATTTATTTTTGTAAAGAAATCACTAAAAAATAAAGACAGATTTAGGATAGAGAATAGAATCTCTCTTTCTTAAAGTAATATTTTGCTACCAATTTTTTGATCTCTTATCTCTTTGTTGGAGTGATCAATAGTTTCCTGTATTTGCTTTCTTATCTCTCTGTTGGAGTGACCAATTGTTTGATTTACAGATCATTTTGATTATGTACATTCTGAACTCCTTCTCTGATATTTAATCTACTGTGCTCTCAATAGATTCTATTATTGTAGCATGTTTGTTTATTTGGGGCACTTTCTTTCCTTGTCTTTTCATGCTTTCCATATGTCTTCTCCTCTAGCAGAACAGATCCAAGGCACTACAGTTTCTATCCTACAGGTTTCTGGTGTCTCATCTTTAAAGGGGTGATAAATTTAACAGTACCCAATGCCAACAATATACCATTAAACCAAATACTTTCTGTTTAGATGATTACAGTTTTGTCACAATAAACAGAAATGATTTGTTCAATTAATATCTTCAATAGAAAAAGTGGGTTTGTAAAAGTTTCTTCTGGTGGACAAAGAAAGAAATGGAAGGAGTGTAGGGTGTGATGTTTATGAGGTAGAAGGTGAGAACATAGAGGTGTTACATCATAGGAAGAGTGAAAAGTGAATCAAAAGAAGTTGGCTGTTAAAAGGAGAAAAAAAGAGAAAGAGGCAACCCCCGTGCAAGGCACTCTCCTGTCTCTGCAACAAGATGGTGGGTATTAGCACAACTAACAGGGATACCTCTGGTATAAGCCAGCCTGCAGGGTCCTTGGTGATGGTCTCTGGGTCCTGGCTGTTTTCCCTAGATGAAAGTTGCTATGTCCCTAGTTGGTGGCAGCTAGTGAAGCCAGATTTAAAGATAGTTAGTGTAGTTAGGTAAATTTGGGTCTAATATTCAGTATGATAAAGAAAATGGAGACCATAAAAAAGATGGAGTCTGATCTGAGCCCAGAAAACCAGAACAATACCTGGGGAAATTGAAATGTTAATGTCCCCAAGGCCCAGGATCCATCCTAAAGAACTGTTAATGAAGTAGCTCCCAGCAAATAAGGAGTTGCTAATCAAATCACCCCAGGCCCTTCCTGCCCAGATTATTCCTGCCTGCCCCAGCAGTCCACCTATCTCCCACCTTTTGGCTTTCCCACCTGCACTCTATCACTGCAGGATAAAGAGAAACAAAGGACAGGAATGTGGGAGGACTAAATAAAGACCTCAGATATAAAAGGGAAGACTTCCTCTTTCCATGGATTCTGCATTTCAGGTCCCCTTCTTCCACTAGGGAGAAGTCTTTTCTATCCTTTAATAAAGCCTTCCACTATCCACTCTACCCTTGCCTTGGTGTGCTTCTCTGATGTTATACTTCAGCATTCAGCACTCGGGGAAGCAAGGACTCCTCACCAGTAAACAACAGTAACAATAGTTTCAAACTTTGGAGTTGGGCTTCCAGTCCCCAGCCAGTGTCACAAGATAGATGCTACAGCAACTAAAGATGGTGGCAGCAGTAGCAAAGGTAACTCAAGATGGCTGTGGGGGTGTCCCATAATGGAGGCAATCACATTCAGACATGGGGTAAAAGGACAAGCTTTATGATGGCTTTGGGCTGCCTATTCAGAGATGCAGGGCTTTTTGTGCCATGCTACAGCAGGCAGCTGCCTCCAGGCCCTATCTGTTGTCCCAAGGTGAAGGCTAGTATCTGGGGAGGACTACAATGATGTCCGTAGTATCCCAAGATGGAGGCAGGCTGAGGGAGCCACTCATTGATAAGTGGGGAGCCACAGTGTGTTTGTCCACTCCACACAAGGGCAGTCCTAGGCCTGGGCTCCCATGTAGGTTGGCAGGGTTGTCTTGGGCCTGGATCTGGACCTGGGATCCCAAATGTGTCGGCAGGGAAGGTCCTAGGCCTGGGTCTGGGCATGGCCTCTGGCGTGCATCGGCAGCTTGGCAGGCCCCCAAATTACCTTTGAGCCTGAAATTTTCCTTTACAATAATGTGTTTCTGCATTATCAGGTTAAATAGTAATAATAATATTAGTAATAATAGAGACCTTTAAGAACATTTGCTTTTAATGATAAAGAAACTCTACTATATAGGGGCTATTTTCAAGATTTTCTGTGTGGAGAAAACCTGAGCTCAGAAAATGTATTAATTTACCCAGGATCATAGAGTAGCAGAACCAATCAGACCTAGGAAGTGTGATTCCAGAATTTTTTTTTTTTTTGTACCAGGGATTGAACCCTGTGGCACTTAATCACTGAGCCACATCCCCAGCCCTTTTTATATTTTATATAGAGACAGAGTCTCACTGAGTTACTTAGGGCTTCACTAAGTTTCTGAGGCTGGCTTTGAAGCATGTACCACCATGCCTGGTCAGCACATTTTTATTCAACTATATTTCTTGCTAACAGGTATCAGTTAAGGATTCCATCAAGTTTGGGTAAAGTTAAATAGAGGAAATTAAAGTACAAGTGGGGAAATATATTTATGTTGTAATATTTTGATACATTGTATTAGTATGGTTTTGGAGAGTCCCTAATTCTCATTCATTCTACAATGGTCAAGTTTGACATAGGATGAATACTATTTTACATCATGATAGTTCTGAGTCCTTGGATTTAGAAAGCTGGTAAGAAATCACAGTAGTTGCTTGTGATTATTGCCCTTTGCTCTTCTGGTGTTTTAAAACATTGGTAGGATTGGGAAATTCTTGTTTCAACAGTCCCAAGAAGTATTGTGTCTCCTTCAGTGCTTTCTTTCTATCATATACATTATCTGATGTTTGAAGGCATTTGCTAGAATACTCATGGGCTAGCTAGAAACACTACTAAGTGTTTAAATAGTGAATTATTATTAGGATGCTGGCCATTATGTAGATATTTTGAAGCAAACCCAAAAGTTTTCCATCTTGAAAGTTATAGGTGTTTAGGCTACTTTCAGATCTATTATTCACATGCTCTTTGGGCTGCAGTTATCCCAGGCTCTGCAGAATTCTGCAGTCTTTACTCCTCAATTCCCTTCTTGGCAATTTCTCTGGCCCTCTTCTAAACTGTAAAATCCACTACAACCTGTGTGATTCCTTGAACTCTATCCTCTCATGGAATGATATATATGTGGATTCTATAAGTTTGCCCCATGGTGATACATGGGAAGAGACTCATTTCCAAGCATTGTGAATCATCTTATTACATAGAACCTCAGTGTGATGGTGCCACTGGGACCACTTCTTCCCAAATCCAGATAACAAATGAGAATCCAGCCTTAGTGCCTGCAATTCAAATAACCCATTCACAACCATCTGGACAACACACTATATAGTGCTCTCGGAGGCAAAATGTTCTTATAAAATTATTTGGACCAAATAGCTCAGCTCAGCTTTTCTATTATGAAATGCTTTTCAAAGCAGTAGTGTGTTGCTCAAAAAAAAAAAAAAAAAAAAAAAAAGTAAATAGCTAGGTAAAAACATTTTTGGTTTCTTTCTCAATTCATCTCTCTCTCTGTCTTTCCATTTTTTCTGTGTGTGTGTGTGTGCACACATGCACATATATGTGTGATTCTACCTCTTCATGCTACTAAACAATAATACTTGCCATTATTTATCTTGTTCGTGGAAGCCTGATAATCAACTCCCCCAATAATGACCTAGACAAATTACTCAATACTGTATTGCCGTTAGAAGATACATTGGGCTGGATGACTCTGACCACATCACTGAAAATCAGTAAGTCTCTCTTTAATTCATCGTGCAAAATTTGCTGTTTCACAAGTCTTGTTTTCTTTTTTCACTATGCTAAAAGCTTGGAGAATAAAAATTGGTCAATATCTGAAAACTGCACTTGCTTAAATGATGCTATTATGCAAGATGGAAAAAAAAATCACATTCTAATCTCTTTTATGCCAGACTGTTATGTGCTTTGTTATTTCCACTAAATAAGTGTAACAACTATCAAAGTAAAAACTTGCAAAATAAATAAATAAATAAAATGCTTGTTTCTTTTCTTGTCTCAAAATCCAACAGCTTTTCAGATTTAGTTTCCATTCATTAGAACAGACTGAAATTACTTATTGGAATTTCTTAGCATTCTTTTATAAACCCAATGAACAGGTGTAATTGTGTTTGGTAGATCAATTCATCCATCCCACCATGCCTTGAAAATTCCTTAGGGTTACCATATAATAGAAAGTAACCTGGCTGCTAATTATAGCAAATAAATCTATGCCTTTTGATAGAGTTAGTCAATTCAAAATGAAATAATAAATCTTACAAGTTGGACAATGTATCTAATTAGTGAGATTTTCTTTTCCAAAACTCACATTTCAATTAATGGTTATGAATTTATCACCTATACAACCTATTGATAGAATTTTATCAGCATAATGCATGTTATTATTTACATTATAATAATTCTACCAAAGCCTAAAATACCAGAGAGGACAGGTGTGAATAATCATTTGACATTAATTATAATGACAAGTTTCTTCATCCCAGTAAGGGAATTTTCCTGTTATTTTACTTTGATTTTCACACACATACAAAAAAAAAAAAAAAAAAAAGAACCTTGAAGTATCCTAATCAACCATCAATCATGTTTACATCAATGTAATACCTTAACATATCTTCATTACTGAGATGTGAGCATACATATTTTTTCCTCATTCAATTTTCTTTTAGAGCACAAAATGTAAAACATGTGATTCTCTTAAAATATATACATATATTTATTTTATATATAAATAAATAAATGCTTGAATTCTATCTATCATCTATCTATCATCTATCTATCTATCTATCTATCTATCTATCTATCTATCTATCTATATCTTATTCAGTGGCCAGTACCATGATTTTTAGTGCTCCCTTAGATGTTGTCTCCATATTTCTAAGCCCATTTATATTTTCTGTTTATCAATCAAGTTACTTTAATGAAGATATGGTCTATTTTTCCTATTGTTAGTCTATAGACTTTCTTTCTTAAAAAAAATTTTGTAGTTGTAGATAGACAGAATGATTTTATTTTATTTTTATGTGGTGCTAAGGATAGAACCCAGTGTCTCACGCATGCTAGGCAAGCGCTCTGCCATGAGCTATAACCCCAGCCCTAGTATGAGTTTTCAGACATGATGTATAATCCAGTTCTTTAGTAGGAGTCTCAAAGTTGTGTTTGTTGAAAGAAGGAACTGATTTTTTAAATGTTAATATATAAATGATGAGGAAAAATCTTTAAAAGAGGAACAGGTATGTGGTCAATAATTCCTATTTCTAGGGATAGCTCTCTAGATTGAAAGAGTAAATATCAAGAGACAAGTTAGAAAATATTTTTAGCACAATTCTTCAAAAAAACAATGGGTTTATACGAACACACAAATGGCTTACTTATTGAGCAAACTCTTAAGCCAGGAATTGTAAATATTTTTACCCTTAAGCAACAGACTCTAAATCATGAGTCAGGGATGGCACATTGATACTAAGTAGAGATTTTAAAATCTTCACATAGGGCTGGGAATGTAGCTCAGTGGTAGAGTGCTTGCCTCATATGTGGAAGGCACTGGGTCTGATCTTCAGCACCACATTAAAAAAATAATAATAAAATAAAGGTATTGTGTCCATCTGCAACTAAAAAATATATTTTAATACAATATTCAAATATTAGAGCTTATACAACTTTGTTTGAGAGTTAACGTTTGTGGCATGAATAAAATTAAAGAAAAACCTATGCTAATAATTATATTTGATGAAAAAGAAGAAAGGCTTAAAAAATTGGTTTTATTTTTTTAATTGTTCAGACAGTTTTCTCTCTTGATGTGCTTTTTGACAGTTGATCTGAGGAATATGTTTTTATTTGTTCCTATAAATAATTGGTTTTATGTTTAAATTTAATTTTAAATTTTGATATAGGAAATATGAATTTTTAAATTGTAAATTGATGAGTTCAGTTTTGGACATGTTGAAGTTGAAAGACCAGTCATGAAAATGTAAAGTAAGTAATTGGGTATATATCCCTGGGAATTAAGGAAATATGCTAAGTTAGAGAAGAAAATTTTAGAGTTATGCTGTAGTTCCATTACAGTTGTCAAAATAGTTAAGGATTTATGTTCAGGAACCATGATCAGAACACAGCTTTGGGATATAGTCATATGTGTTTAGTAAAAAGGATCTTTTTGTATAATATTACCCTTCGTACATCTCACAAAGAAAATGAGTTGGTAACCAAACAGAAATTTCATGCAGTTGAAGAAATGACTCAATATCAATTTTCAATATTTAGATCATTTTTGTTGTTGTTCTTCTTTTTCACACATGACAGTAGAAAGTATTGTGACATATTACACATATATGGGATACAACTACCCATTCCTCTGGTTGTACATAATATGGAATTATGTTGGTTATGTATTCATATATGAATATATATGAACATAGGTAAATCTCGATGAATATTGTAGATGTAGTTGGAGGGTAAAAAGGAAAACTGAGGCTGGTAAACTTTGCACTGGTGATGCAGTACCTAGGTTCCACTCAAAAGTGAAAAAATTTGTTTCTCTAGCAGGTAGAATTGCTGTAGGTAGTCAGACATGAACTTTTAAGCCTCCACGGAAGATCCCTTCCCCAGGTCTACATGCAATGACTGATGAGAGTTGGTAAGCAAAGGCCAGTTGACTTTGCCTAACTCAAAATAATTTGGAAGCAACAGCTAGGAGTCAGTACTCCCAATAGGGTAGGCTGAGACTTCCAATAAGCCTACATCACAGCTCTGGTTCTCCCTCTGCCCAATTCTGCTTCTGTTGCTCCATAGGTCTTGATCCCAAAGAAACTTCTACTAGCACATTTACATCACGGTGTGTTTCACAAGTAACCAAGATCACAATCATTGTCTTAGTATTATATAAATATGAAATTATAAATAAATATATATGGAAATATATGTAAAATTTTATATATAATCTTTCATGATTTTTTTTTTCTTGAGCAGTTTCTGTGGTGTAATGGTATATAAAGAAAACTTGTCTTATTGTACCAAAAATTAATGGGCTTTTTTCAATGAAGACAATGGTAAAATAAGAAATTTTCCTTAAAGATGGGTAAGTATTTTTGTTTTTTTCATTGAGGATAGTGAACAAATTTTTTGATATCCATAGTGGAAGAAGATGAAGCAAACCTGCTAAGTCTAAGAAGATACAAAAGGTTAACACTAGAATTTTGTCTAATGATATGGAAACTAGAGGACAATATAAGGGAATTAATTCAGATAGAATGAAGGTACTATTATAATAGAAAAAGAAAAAAATGAGATAAAGATAGATACATTCACAGTTAAACTTATATATAAATAAATAATTTAGAGAGTACTTATCTAACTATTTTTATCTTTGGTTAAATGAGAAAAAAAAAAAAAAACACAAAACCTCCATTAGGAAAATTGGGAGTTGGGAAGAATGGTTCAGGTAATTATATTTAAGCTATTTAAGTAAAAAATGGAATAAGGTAAAATGAATACATTGGTCCAAGTTTGTGGTTTAGTATGGGAAGAGCAATGGAATTGCAAGTGTGCTAAGCATTAAGACTTCTTGTAATGTGAATTTAAAATGATGAACTAAGAATTCTACAGTGATGCAGGCACATCAATATTTATAGCAGCACAATTCAGAATAGCTAAATTGTGGAACCAACCTAGATGCCCTTCAGTAGATGAATAGATAAAGAAACTGTGGTATATATGCACAATGGACTATTACTCAGAATTACAAGAGAATAAAATCATGGCATTTGCATGTAAATGGATGGAGCTGGAGAAAATTATGCCAAGTGAAGTAAGCCAATCCCATAAACCAAAGACTAAATGTTTTCTCTGATATGTGGATGCTGATCCATAATGGGGCTATGGGATTGGGGGAACATGGGAGGAATGCAGAAACAACGTTAGATAGGACAAAGGGGAGGGAGAGGGCATGGGGGTAGGAAAGATGGTGGAATGAGATGGACATCATTACCCCAAGAACATGTAAGAAGACAGGAATTGTGTGACTCTACTTTGTCAACAACAGGGATATGAAAAATTGTGCTCTATATGTGGACTATGAATTGAAATTCATTCTTCTGTCTTGTATAACAAATTAAATAAATATTTTTTTTAAAAAATCTCAGTTTGTGAGTGTCCCAAGACTGAAAACAAAGGAACAAAAATAATTAGACTCTACAGGCAAAGCAATAGATGAGGTAGGATATGTCAGTAAGAATGTTTGGCTACTTAAGGCAAGAGACAGAGAGTGTAATATTGTATTTAGATACTTTAGAAGCACAATGACTCCAGGTGAAAACTAACTGTGAGTATTTTATGTGTACAGAATTAAGGTCACAAAGTTAAGCATGGTCAGAAACTTAGAGACTAGATTCTTAGGTGACTTCCAACATATTGAAATAATTACAGGAAAAGGGAGTGTTATGGTTTAGATATGAGATATCCCCCCAAAAAAAATCATATATAAGACATGAAAGAATTTTCAAAGGTGAAATGATAGATTATGAGACGTGTAACCTAATCAGTGGATTAATACACTGATGTGGATTAACTGGGCAGTAACTGTAGGCAGGTAGAAATGACTGAGGACGTACCTCAATGAGGATACGCTTTTGAGGTTTATATTTTGTCCCCCATGAGCAAAGCTCTTTCTCTGTTTCCTGGTTGTCATGTCCTGAGCTGCCTTCCTCTGTCACATGCCTCTGCCTGATTTTCTGCCTTACCTTGTGCCCAGAGCAATGGAGTTGTCCAATTATGGACAACCTCTAAAACTGTAGGCCAAAATACACTCTATCTCCTTTATGTTGTTCTTTTAAGGTCTTTTGGTCATAGAAAACCCAAAGCTGACTAAAACAATGTGATATTTGATATTGGAAAAATCAAATTTGTTTTCAATGAATATGATGGATATACAGAAGAGAATATATATGTTGATTAGATGACAAGTAGCCATAGTGATATACATAGCTGGATAGAAACTTTTATGTCTAGTGTATGCACACATACACACATATTTTTCTAGCATTTTGAAACTATACAAAAATGATAACTCATGTTCTGATCTGCAAGTACAGGTGGACTGAACTGTGTTTTATTAAATGACTACAAGGGAAACTATAAACAAATTGGTAAAGCGACAATCTTTAAAACACTTTAAAGATATATGGAGAATTTCGTGTTGTCTATAGATAGTTGGCACATGGGTCAAAAAAATTTTGATCAATCTGGGAACACTAATATAGTGGAAAATACAAGTATAATGAATCGAATGTGAGAGATAACAAAAATGACAGATCTGCAATACACAGTTAACTATCTTCCAAACTCTGAATAGAACCCCATTGTGACATTTATTCAGTATTGCCATAAATTAAAATCCTTGTAGTATCAGCATTATGGTAATACTAATAGCCACTGAATATCTACATATTACTTGATGCAAATTTGTTGTAGTTTTAAAATAATAGCATCTTAATCTAATCATCAAAGTGTTTTTTAAACTAGGGTAAAAAGGTAATGTGGGTCCATCACTTTTACTGTTTCTCTCAGTGATTCTATTTTAAGCAGACAATCTTTAGCATTTAAGCTAGCTTTATTGCTTTTGATATAATTAATGATATAGTCAGGTTTAAATATCTACTACCAACTTAATTTTTGGCATTTGTCCCCCATCTTCTATATTCATGATTTTCTCTTTTCTTTGGGTAGATTAATTATTAATTAATTGTCCAATTTTCTTCCCTAATTATATGATCCCATTTTTTTTCTTTTAAAGCTTTCCATAGATATTTCAAAATACATATATTATTTTCAAGTTTAATATAACTTGGTCATTTGTCCACTTTTCAAATACAAGAGTTCAATGTATATTTGTTAGTATACATTGTAATAGGGTATATTAATGGACAACAGTGTATATGAACAGACAACAGTGGAAGTTGTCTGACCTCTCCTGTGATACCTTCTGTTATTTTCATGTACTTTAATTTAAAAGTTTTAGGAGTCACAGCAAATTATTACTATGGGTTTATACAGTGAATAAAATATCAGACATACTCACATAGATTTTCTTTACTATACTCTTTTTAAAATTTATATTAATAAATGTGTTCATATGTGATAGGGTTAAATCTGAGGTTTCCGCACACACATATACAGTTTGCACTGATCAAATCCAACCATCCATTATCTAACCTTCCTATTCCATACCCTTCCCACACTTTAGTAATCACTATTCTAAATTCAAGTGGACTTCTTGGAGTATCTACATGTAAGAAAGATTATATGGAACTTGTCTTTCTTTCTATGTCAGAAAAATTTTATGTAAGATCATGTCCTCTATTTTTATCTCTTATGCTGAAAATGACAGAATTTTATTCTCATTTATGGATGAATAATATTCCATTTTCTTTGTCACTAATCTGTTAATGGGCATATAGGCTGATTTCATAGCTTAGCTATTGTGAATAATGGTATAATAAACATGGGCATGCAGATATCTATTTGGTATGCTGATTTCATTTCATATAATGAAATGGGATAGTGGATAATATAGTAGATCTATGCTTAGTTTTTTTTTTTGAAGACCCCATACTATTCTCCATAATTCAGTCCTGATTTACATTCCTACCAATAGCATATGAGAATTTCTTTCACTCCACATCCTCACCAGTATGTTTTATTTTTATTTGTTTGATACTAAACATTCTAACTGGAATATAATGATATCTCATTGTGGTTTATATTTGCATTTCCCTGATAGCTAATAATAATATGCATGTTTCTCTTATTTTTTGACAATTTTTATGTCTTCTTTTGAGTAGTTTCTACTCAAATAATTTATCTTTAATTGGATTGCTTGTGTTTAGGTTGTGTTTGAGTTCCTTATATGTCCTGAGAATTAAACCTTTGCCAAGTCAATAATTGGTATTTTCTCAAGTCCTGTAGGATTTCTCTCTATCCTGTTTACTATTTTCTTTGATATACACAACATTCTTTCTTTGGTATAGTCCCATTTGTCTGTGTTTGCTTTTGTTTCTGCGCTTTGGGGGGTCATATCCTAAAGAGTTATTGCTTACACTAGTGTCTTAAACTGGCCTGTGATTTTTTTTCTAGTAACTTTATAGGTTCAAGTCTTATTTTTAGGCCCTTTGGTCCATTTTGAGTTGATATTTGGACAGGGTGAGAAATAGGGGTCAAATTCCCAGCACCATTTATTGAAGAGGTTATTTTTTTCTATTGTACGTTTTTGGAAAGTTTGTCAAGACTTAGTGGAGTGTAGATTCATGGATTTATTTCTGGGACTTCTATTCTGTACTACAGTTCTTCTTTTAAGCCACTACCATTCTTTTTGGGGTGCCATGGCTCTGTAACACCCTAATCAGGTACTATTATGCCTCCAGTTTTGTTCTTTTTATTCAAGATTGTTTTGGCTTTTCAGGGTATTTTGTGTTTCCATGTAAATTTTAAGATTCTTTTTCTAGTTCTGTGGGGAATATCATTGGTACTTTCATGGGGACTACACTGAAATTTGTAAACCATTTTGAGTACCATGGATATTTTACAATAATAATTGTTCCAAATTATAAACATGGCAGGTCTTTGTGTCTTCTTTAATTTCTTTTGTCATTATTTTGAAATTTTTATTGCAGACACCTCTCACCTCCTTTATTAAATTATACCTAGATAACATTTCTTTGTCTTATGTCTTTTTGCCTTGTGTGAGTGCCTATTGGAAATGGAATTTCTTTTATAATTTTTTTCTCAGAAATTTCATTGTTGTTATATAAAAATGCTACTTATGTATGTGTTTATCAGTTTTAACATATTTGGTAGAATTTTTAGGTCCGTCTATATATAGAATCATATCTGCAAACTACAATAATTTGTCTTTGTTCTTTTCTATATGTATACTTTTTACTTTTTTCTCTGACACAATTGCTCTGGCTAGAGCTCCTAATACTATGTTGAATAGAGCTATTACAGTGGACATCCTTGTCTTGTTACAGATTTTACAAGAAATGCTTTCAACTTTTTCCCCATTCATATGATGTTTGTTGTAGCTATAGCTATTACTGTGTTGAGGAATGATCTTTCTATACTTAATCCTTTTTTTAATAATCAAGAAATGTTGCAACTTGTCAAATAAATTTTCTGCATTCATTGATATTATTCATATAATGTTATTTTATCCTTCATTCTGTTGATGTGATGCTTTATGTTCATCTATTTGCCAAATTGGTCCATCCTTGCATCCTTGTGATAGATCCAACTAGATAATGAGGAATGATTTTTTGTTGATGTTCTGTTGAATTAAATTTGCTAATATTTATTGAGAATTTTTCCATCTATGTTCATTGGGGATATTGTCCTAAATTTTCCTTTTTGTTGTGTGCTTCTCTGGTTTTGGTATCAGGGTAATTCTGGCCACAAAGACTATGAGGCCATCCAGTCCTGAGCTTCTTTTGTTGTGAGAATTTTATTACTGATTTAATCTCATTACTTGTTATTGGTCTGTTCATCTATTTTAGGTACTCATGGTTCAATTTTGGTTGGTTATCTATGAAAAGAAATGCATCCATTTCTTTTAACTTTTATAATTTGATATGGTGTTATTCATAATAATCTTTTATAATCCTTTGTATTTCTGTGGTATCAGTTATAATGTTTCCTTTTTAATCTTGGCTTTTACTTTATTTAAGCTTTCTCTCTTTGTATTCTTAAAGGTTTTTTTAATTTTGTTTATTTTTGAAAACCCAACTCTTTACTTCATTGATCTGTTGCATTTGTATTTCTTTAATCTTTATTTCATTTATTCAGTCTCGATCTATTTTCTTTCTTCTACTAATTTGGGGTTTCATTTTTCTTATTTTATTAGGTCTTTGAAATGCAAAATTAGGTTATTTAATTGAAACATTTTTGTTTTTTTATTATACAGGTGCTTATTACTGTGTACATCTCTCTTAGCACTGCTTTTGCTATATCCTATGAGTTTTTGTACATGGTATTTCCATTTTATTTTCTTTTCAAAAATTTTAAAATTTATCTTTTGAATTCTTCATTAACTCATTTTTTGGTTCAAAAGTGTGTTCATTCAGTGTCCATGTCTTGATTTCTATTTTTTTTAATATGCTCAATCCAATGTTTAATCCTTTTTTAAATTTCTTCTTCTTAGTTACACATGACAGTAGAATCCATTTTGATAAAGTTATATAAGCATGAAATAGATCTTATTCTAATTAGGACCCCATTCTTGTGGGTGGGCATAATGGTGAAGTTCACTTACGTATTTCTTATGTGTACACAGGAAAATTATACTAGATTTATTCCACTGTCTTTCTTATCCTTATACCCCTTCCCTTCATTCCCCTTTCTCTAATTGATTGAACTTATCTTCTTAGCCTCCCCCACCCTTTACTGTGTGTTAGCTTCTATATAGTAATTAAAATATTTAACCTTTGTTTTCTTTTTCTCAGTGGGATTGACTTCTTTCACTTGGTGTGAGAGTCTCCAGACCCATCCATTTACCAGCAAATTTCATAAAGTTATTCTTATTTATAACTGAATAAGTTATAAAGTCTTGATACTCCACTGTGTATCTATACCACATTTTCTTAATTCAAGTTGAAGGGCACCCAGGTTGACTCCATAGCTTACTTATTGAGATTCATGCTGCTGTAAACGTTGACATGGCTGCATCACTGTAGCATGTTGATTTTAATTCCTTTGGATGTATATCAAACAGTGAGATAACTGGGTCAAATGGACATTTTATTTCTAGGTTTTTGAGGAATATCCATACTGCTTTCCACAGGGTTTCACCAATTTGTAGTCCCACCAAACAATGTATGAGGGTTCCCTTTTCCTCAAATCCTCACCAATGTTTATTATTACTTGTATTATTGATAGATGCTATTCTGACTGGAGTGAGATGAAATTTCAGTGTAGTTTTAATTTTCACATCTCTAAATGCTAAAGATTTTGAACATTTTTTTCATGTATATGTTGACCACTTATATTTCTTCTTTTGGGAAGGGTCTGCTCAGTCCCATTGCACATTTATTGATGGGGTTATTTGTGTAGTACTAAGCTTTTTAAGTTCTTTGCACATCTGGAAATTTACACCCTATCTGAGGTGCAGGTAGCAAAGATTTTCTCCCATTCTATAGGGTCTCTCTTCATGCTCTTGATTGTTTTCCTTTGCTGTCAAGAAGCCTTTTTTTTTTTTTTTATTTTGATGCCATCCCATTTATTGGTTTTTTAATTTTATTTCTTGTGCTTCAAGAGTCTTGTTAAGGAACTCAGTTCCTGAGCTGACATGTTGGAGTGTTGTGTATACATTTTCTTCTGGTATGTGCAGGGTTTCTGTTCTAATTCCTAGGTTGATCCACACAGAGTTGATTTTTTCTATTGCGTTCTGAAAAGATACAAGATATAATTTCAGGGTTTTTTTTTTTTCAATTTGTTAAGATGTTTTGTAGGTCTATAAAACCAACAAATCTTCCTAACCTCCTACATTGATAAACTTGGTCTCTTTTTTACTATTATGATTATGAGTTACTATCTTCATGTTTCTCAGAGACTAGCTGAAATAATAATTGCTTTTGTGCTAGTTGTTTACAAAAAGTAATGCTTTGCTGTCTTGTTTATTGTTATCTTAGCACAATCCCTGCCTTATGTATGCTTTGTTCAGTCATCTGCCCTCTCTGCTGTGGACTTCTGGACTGCCCTGTTCATGCCCCACCTAACAGAGAAGAAAGAATTTGGGTAACTTCCAACTTTGCTCTCTTTCAGCAGAAAGCAGCTTGGAGATGCCATCACTATCTTTTTTTGTTGTTGTTTTGTGTGTGTGTGTGTGTGTACAGACTGTACCTATTTTATTAAAGCATTATTTAAAATAAAATAAAATAAACCAAAGTCATGGGCTGCACAGTTGTTCATGCTGGTAATCCCAGTGACTCAGGAGACTGAGGCAGGAGGATCCCAAGTACCAGACCAGTCTCAGCAACTTAGCAAGGACCTTTCTTAAAATAGAAAGGGCTAGGGATACAGCTCCGTAGTAAATTCAATTCACCTTTCCAAAAAAAAGTGCTCAGTGGTAGAATTCTTGCTTAGTATCTGCAAGGCCCAGGATTCAGTTTCCAGCACAGCAAAACAAAACAACCAAAGACTTTATTTTGTATCCTCGCAGGTTGCAAGTGAAATCTTAGAAGCAGTTTTTCTGTTCGTTTTTCAGTGTTCTAGTACTGGCAAGATGGGGAGAACAATACCTAACAGGAACTTACTTTATCCTGTCCATTTTTTTTATTGGTTGTTCAAAACATTACAAAGCTCATGACATATCATCTTTCATACATTTGATTCAAGTGGGTTATGAGCTCCCATTTTTACCCCAAATACAAGTTGCATAATCACATAGGTTACACATCCACATTTTTACATAATGCCATATTAGTGACTGTTGTATTCTGCTACATTTCCTATCCCCTACTATCCCCCCTCCCCTTCCCTCCCATCTTCCCTCTCTACCCCATCTGCTGTTATTCAATTCTCTCCCTTGTTTTTCCCCCCTTTCCCCTCACAAACTCTTATATGTAATTTTGTGTAACAATGAGGGTCTCCTTCCATTTCCATATAGTTTCCCTTCTCTTTCCCTTTCCCTCCCACCACTCGTCTCGGTTTAATGTTAGTCTTTTCCTCATGCTCTTCCTCCCTGCTCTGTTCTTAGTTGCTCTCCTTATATCAAAGAAGACATTTGGCATTTGTTTTTTAAGGATTGGCTAGCTTCACTTAGCATAATCTGCTCTAGTGCCATCCATTTCCCTGCAAATTCCATGTTTTTGTTGTTTTTTAGTGCTGCATAATACTCCATTGTGTATAAATGCCACATTTTTTTTTATCCATCCATCTATTGAAGGGCATCTAGATTGATTCCAGAGGCTAGCTATTGTGAATTGTGCTGCTATGATCATTGATGTGGCAGTATCCCTATAGTATGCTCTTTTAAGGTCCTCAGGGAATAGTCCAAGAAGGGCGATAGCTGGCTCAAATGGTGGTTCCATTCCCAGCTTTCCCAGGAATCTCCATACTGTTTTTCATATTGGCCGCACCAATTTGCAGTCCCACCAGCAATGTACAAGAGTACCCTTTTCCCCACATCCTCGCCAGCACTTATTGTTGTTTGACTTCATAATGGCTGCCAATCTTACTGGAGTGAGATGGTATCTTAGGGTGGTTTTGATTTGCATTTCTCTGACTGCTAGAGATGGTGAGCATTTTTTCATGTACTTGTTGATTGATTGTATATCCTCCTCTGAGAAGTGTCTGTTCAGGTCCTTGCCCCATTTGTTGATAGGGTTATTTGTTATCTTATTGTTTAATTTTATGAGTTCTTTGTATATTCTGGATAATAGGGCTCCATCTGAAGTGTGTGGAGTAAAAATTTGTTCGCAGGGTGTAGGCTCCCTATTTACCTCTCTTATTCTTTCTCTTGCTGAGAAAAAACTTTTTAGTTTAAGTAAGTCCCATTTGTTTATTCTTGTATTTAACTCTTGGGCTATGGGTGTCCTATTAAGGAATTTGGAGCCCGACCCCACAATATGTAGATCGGAGCCAACTTTTTCTTCTATCAGGCGCAGAGTCTCTGATTTGATATCAAGCTCTTTGATCCATTTTGAATTAACTTTTGTGCATGGCGAGAGAAAGGGGTTCAGCTTCATTTTGTTGCATATGGATTTCCAGTTTTCCCAACACCATTTGTTGAAGATGCTATCCTTCCTCTATTGCCATCACTATCTTTTCATGGAAGTGGAATGCAAAAATTGACAGTAGGGAAATGTAACAGGGGTCTACTCTATGCTTTGAATATAGCCCTTGCTACTGTGCTACTGTAACTTATTTTTAAAATGGACACTTTTCCTTCTTTTCCTCTCACCCTGCTCCTCCCTAATCTTTTCTCTCATCTGAGGGGAAACAGGATTTTCGTCTCTATCCAAGGCAGATGTATCTCTCCTTGAGCACTCACCCATATCAGACTTCATCCCTTCATTACAACTTCAATAGAAAGCAAGTGGAATGTAGCCTTTGAATCACCTTTTTAAAAGTCCTCTGTTCCTGTGGATGGGCAGAATCACAGCCTCTAGTACAGGAGTCCCTGTTCTTCTCCTTTGCTAGCAAAGCAATAAAACTTCTTTTTCCTTATTCTTTTTTTTAAAGGCATGTTTTTTGGCTAATATATGGCTTGTTCTAAAAAAAGACCCAATATGTTGATGAACAGAATGCGTTCTCTATAGCTTTTGGAGGAAAAGTTTGTAAATTTCTATTAAGTCAAATTGACCTGTAGCATAACTTAATTCTCATGTCTCTTTGTAGATAGTCTGACCATTGATGAAAGTAGGATATTGAATTCCCTACACAATAATTATGTTTCAGGCTTTTCTTCATTCTTGATTCTCCCCAGCATTTCTGCATTTTTTATCTGGCATCATCTTCCTTCTGTATTTTAAGGGGTGTGTGTGTGTGTGTGTGTGTGTGTGTGTGTGTGTGTGTATGAGAGAGAGAGAGAGAGAGAGAGAGAGAGAGAGAGAGAGAGAGATTCATCATTAAAATCACAGTTATCATTCATCTAACCATATCTATGTAATCATCATTTTTGAAATGTGTTTACTTCTTGCTTGCTTCAGAATAAACAACATTTTTGGTTTCCATATTTGTGTTGAAATTTTAGAACTGTGTTTCTTATTTCTTTCTTTTGATTGCTCTTAAAATTGTGATGTTCCTTATGTTGGTATTGTTTGAATATGTTGTACTTTTTGAATCTGTGGCTTTATATACTTTCCTGATTGGGGAAAATTGTCTTTTGTGTCTCATAGTGGTTTGTACCTTATTCTTGTTCTATTTTTTACTGGAGTTCCAATTTTATGTATGTGAGATTTTTTACCTTCTTCCTGTTGTAACTGAAAGCTTGGTCCCCATTCTCCATGTAATTCCACTAATGAAGGCAAGGTTTTGAGAAAAAAGGAAAAGGTTTTATTGTTTTCCTAACAAAGAAGAAACACAGGGGACTTGTGTCCCAGAGCCTGTGATTCTGCCCATTATGGAGAAAAGGGGATTTTTAAGGAGGTGATTCAGAGAAATGAGATTAGGGAGGAAAGATCAGGAAAAAGAAAATCAAGGAAAAGAAGATCAGGAAGGAGAAGGTTAGGGAAAAGATCAGGGAGGAGAAGATCAGAGAGAAAGGAAAAAGAAGATTGGGATTAAGAGAGAAAAAAATGTAAGTTTTAAAGCTATAAGAGATATAGTCAAAGCCATCAAAGGAAGTTCTGTTACACTATTTTTTAAAACTTTATCTCGATTCTCAATTATTTTTAATTGGTGACTTTCTACCAGTATATTTTTTTCCTCTGTCATCAAATCTGCTAATTCTCAACTGTTTTCTAATCTACTGTGAAAGCCATCTATTGAGTTAATTTCAGTCATTTTAGTTTTTAGTACTAGAATTGATCTTCCTTCTGTTTGAATTCACCAGGGATCTTCTTCACTAGAAGGTCCTGAACTCCTTTCTTGTTCCCCAAATTGCAGAAGTCCACTGAGAGTTTAACTTCATTTCTATAACTGTCTTCCCTAACTTTTCTTCCTGTCAGCATCTATAAATTTCAACCACTGCTCTCTATTACTCAAGGGAAAATCAGTATCAACAATTAATCTCATTTCTTAGAATCTTTTTGTTTTCAGTTTTGACACTGCAAATTTTAGCTTCTTTAATAATTCTATGATGTCTTCAAATATTACATTTTACAGTTCTCAGCAGGAGAGTGTTATGCTCGCATTAAGGACCCCCAAAGACCACCAGAGACCCAAGATCGATGTAAGCAGCAAAGAGGTGTTTATTGCGAGCTAGCTCGGTCCTCCATGCGCACACTCAGCAACTGGTGACGCTGAGAGGCCCAGGCCCAGGGTTTGCAGCATTTTTATACATTTTTTGGAGAGGACAGGGACTTCACATACATCATAGCAAATCATCACACACCGCGGGAAAATCAAATAACAACTCTAAAACATGATTAGCACATTCACTGGCGGGAACAAGTTGGGTAGGGGTGATTGGTCAGACAAAAGGGGTATTGGTTTGAACTGATTGGTTTGAGCTAAGAGGGGTGTATGTGCTGAACTACATGGTTTCCCAATATGTTATCAACCACCATAAACTACTGGGAGGGTCATCTGGCATCCCAGGTATTTCCCTGTCTCATGCTGATTGGTGGCTGCTAGGGGGTTGCTATGGATCTCCACCTAGCCTGACTGAGTCAGGGACACCTGGCGCAGCAGATCTCTCCTGTTATTTGTAGATAAACAACTTAGCAGGGTGGGAATGTGCCTAGGAGTGCTCTGTGGGTTTTTCCAAGGACAAAGGTCATGTCCCTTTCTTGGATAGGCTTTGCTCTGAGGTAGAGGCTGGTTTTTCAAGAGATTGTTCTAAATAAACTTGTACTCATTGGAAAAGGCAGAGATTATTTCTTCCTGTGAATAATTTTTCTTAATAAATGGCCCTGCAGTGAACCTATTTTCCAGAGCCAGAAAATCTAAGAAGTCCTCTTCTTTATCCAATAAATTTAAAAATTCTATCCTATCACAAATTTTTCTTAATATCCTTCATTTTCATCCCCTACCTTTTCAACATTCCTTTGACCACTGACAAACACTACTAATTTTTCAACTTGATTAAGGAAATTAGACTTCTAAGTGATCTATTTACATTGACTTTTGTTACTATTCTATATTATAATTTCACCCTGACATTCTAAAGGTTTGTCTTAAAATTTATTTCTTATTGTGATACTGCTGCTTAGATTTCTTTATCCTAATAAATATTAAAAAAAAGTGCAAGTTCTTGACATATATTTTAACAGTAGTCCACTTTATGCTTTGAATATACCCCATGCTACTCTGCCACTGCAACTTATAAATAGATGTGATTCTTTCTCTTCCTCTCTCTCTGCTCCTCTCTAATCTATCCCCATTCCTTAATCTCAGGGGAAACAGAATTATCTTTCTTCCCCATCCTAGGCAGATTTATCAGTCCTTGAGTACACACCCACCCTAGGAATCCAGACTTTGGCAATGTACCAGAAGATCTTAGAAATGACTATCACCCTAATTAACAAGAGAATTACAACTCCAGACAGAGAACATGTGGAATGTCGCCTTTGAGTCACCTATTTAAAAGCCCCCTGTTCCTGCTGATGGGCAGAATTAGAACCTTTGGGACAGGAGTCCCCATGTTTTTCCTTTGCTAGCAAAGGAATAAACCTTCTTTTTCCTTTTCCTCAAACCGTGTCCTCATTATTGGATTGGCACTGGGAACAAGGACCAAGATTTCAGCAATAATATTATTCTCCATAAATTGACTGTTTCACTCGGCCATTTCAGTTTCTTGAACTTTTGTAGTTTCTCTGTATGTATGAAACTAGACAATTATTTTCATAAACACATCACACTTACTCTTCTACTTTTCTGGAAACTCCATGAACTTGATTTTGTGCATACCTTATTCTATTGTAATTAAAGGATAGATTTTTGTACTTGCTCATCAGGAATGAATTTTCTGATCTTTCCATCTTCCTCAAACTTCTTGTTTAAATATTCATTTAAATTTATTTTTTAGGTTTTTTTTTTTTTTTTTTTTTTTTAGTTGGCCACAATATCTTTATTTTATTTTTATGTGGTGCTGAGGATTGAACCCAGTGCCCTATGCATGTTAGGTGAGCACTCTGCCACTGAGCCACAACTCCAGCTCCTTTCCTCAAACTTCTTGAAGATCTGGGAGAATAAGATGCTAACGAATGTATTTCTTTATAAAATAATATACACCAAGTGTAGCTGAGATAGAGTGAATGAAGGGGAGAGGTGTAACCATATCAGAGATGCATAGAAATTTTAAAAACATATGGGTGGACCTTGTATGAAGCATAAAGTACCACTGAGAAAAGAAAATCTTTGGTAGGATTTATGTGAGGCATTCGTATAATTCCTCAAAATTGCACCTGTAACTAGTATAAAATGTACTGTAATACCCTTGCATTATTTGACCAATTTATTATTAAACTGGAAATGTGCTACAAGCAAATGCTATTAGATAGCAAAAAGAACACAAAAATGAGTGAAATTGCTGACTCTGTCCTCAAGGTATTCATATTCTCCTGAACATATAAAATAAATACAAATTTGCTTTATATAAATTCAAAGGTGAAGAAAAATACATTTTGAAATGTCATTGTTTTCAAAGGAGGAAATATTAATATTCTAAGTATAGGGATTTAAAAATAATTGTAAAACATATGTCTTTTCAAAGATTTTTATTTAAAAAAACTTAAACCTATAAATGATTTTGAAAACCATATGCTGATCTTTTGTATACATTTCACCTAGGTAAACATTTTGTTGTTAACATTTTTTTTTACATATCTCTATTATTATTCTTATTCGGCTAATCTTTTAAAAGAAATATTTCTGTTATGAACAAGATTCTCTTACATGACTACAAAACAGCTATTAGATTTAGAGGAATTTAGCATTAATACTATCATTTAATATATAGTTACAAATTCTTTCAGTTTGGTATTTAATAGGATTTTTTCTGTCTTCTAATATTCAGTACAGGACCATTTGGAAGGATTTCACCACCTTTTATTTTTACCTTTAATGGTGTCATCATTTTTTAAGAATATAGGCTTGCTGTATGTGAATGTGTATGTCTGTGATTATATTCAAGTCACACATTTCTGGGAGTGACATCATATTCTGGCAGGTGATATTTATATAAGTTTTGAGAAATAGAAATATTTATGTGAAGACTTGAAATGCATAACAGAATATGCTCAGAATGAATTGAAGATTCATAATTCTAATTCAAGACCCTCACCACTAACTACAGGTATTAAACCTGGCTCAAGTGTGACCTGATGTTTTTTTGTTGTTGTTGTTATTTTAATGAGGTGAAGTTATTAAAAATTGGATATAGAGACATAAATCAGTAGAATGTTTAAATATTCTTTGAGAAGATAGATTTGGATATCATATATCTAGCAATGATTCTCCAAAGAAAACTTTCAGACTGGCTCCTGATTAATTATAGATATAGGGAACATGCAATCTTCCATGGATTCAATTTTAATCTTTAAGTCTTTAAGGTACTTTTGCTTTTTTTTTTTTTTTAAAGGGGGAAAATTAATGGAAAACTTTTGTCTCTGGAGTAAAGAGGCTACATCTAGTATTAAAGAGGCCCCAACAAACGATTCATCAACATTTGCAAATGTGGGCCATTTAAATGAGATGATCATGAGAATTTTCTTTACCAGGTGTTACACAATCACAGAAGCTTTAAATAATTGCATTTTTGTAGGTCATTCTTTCATATGAGAGATAAACTCAGAGTATGATTTGATCAAATTTTTAGGTAAAGTAGTTGAGTTTATTTTCATCGAAGATTCTCAAGCCAGGCCAGTGTCAAATCAAGAAATTCCTAAATGTCTCAGAATATGCTTGTGGAAATTGAAGAATTTATTTTGTATAATTAGTCACTTGATATGACTCTTGCTTTAGTAGATTAGGCTTTCCACAATTGGTCCCAGTCTTCTAATGGTATTTTGGTAGTAAAATAGGACTCCCAAGGAAAGATTCTCATCTGCTTTATTATATCAAATTTAGCCTCATTTATCTTGATCGTTAAGCATTTACTTACTTAGGTGGTCCATACCATGTAGTTTCTTTTCAGATCAATGCCAAGTCTCAGGTGCAATATAGACCAAAGAGAAGTCACTTTTTTTCATGTGATTTTCCCAAATATGAACTCAACGGTACTCTCATCAGCCATGCTTCCAATCCATTAGCAATATTGACTTTGCCATAAAATGAGAGTAATTCAATTTCAGATTATAGTATAAAGTTGAAATCATTATAGCTTTGCTTGTTAGTTTTACAGTACTTAACGCTATGTCAGGGTTTTCATGATAAAGCTTTATATTTTAAAGTTTTGTCATTAGACATTGAAAAGAAAAAAAACTCAAATGCTTTTTGAGACTTTATTGGCACCTATGAGAAATGCATGTCAAGCTTTTTAATCAAAGAGGCAAGTTCCTTTGCTTAATAACTTTAATTATTAGATTGGCCATGATACAATTAACATATTTTCCAAGTGCCATGGAAGGGTTTGTTCTCAGTTTTGTTCAACCTTAGCATCAAATATGGAGCACTGTGGTGCTATAAGCAAAAGATAGGAGATATGGTATAAGTCACCCAGTCACCCAGTCTTTTATTAGATGCATCACTATGGACAGTGTACTTAATATTGATGGACTTCCCAGTTTGTAAAATAAGAGGAGGGAGAAAATTTATTCCACCTGCTTGAAAACAGGGGACTAGAACTTTTGAAAATCTTTCCAATGCTCAGACCTGAGTTTAAGATACAATGAGTAGACAGCTAACATGGGGGTATTTAGGAGGAGGAGAGAGATTCCTACTTAGGAGAAGGAGAGGATTACTTCTGTGTTATTTTTGAAATAAATCACAAAAGGTCATTCCCCAAAATATTCAATATAATGCAGGCACCTGATTTAAAATATTTGCTTATATTAGCATGGTTGGTTATTAACATCATGTCATGGGCATTCTGAAAGAGATCTGTTAAATTTACATGAGTGGTCACAAAAAGACAATGATCATAAAGAAAATTCTGGTTACTAGGTAAAGCTTCCAGAGGTCAGAGAAAAGAGTGAATTGAGAAGAGAGTGGGAGACAGTGTTGAATAAACTAAAATTCCCTGCATAATTCTGCTCAAGATTACTAGTTCTTACTCATTTTTATTTTGTTCACGTACACACAAATTTAAGCCTCTTACAGGCAAGGCAATGTTTTGACATCATCCTGGGTTTAAATAAATAAGATGGTCTTCATGCATTCTGGAAATTTACAACTTAATGTGGAGGAAATTATGTAAATTCTTAATAAGAATGATAGTTTTTATGTCTTCTGCATTTACTAGATAGAGGACATGAAGTTGTGTAATTCATGTACATCATCTAAATAATCACAATGATCCCACAGGGAGCTATCATCTTCATTTCACAGATAATGAAATGGACACTTATAAGGGAGAAGTCACCTTATCAAGGTCATCTATGAATGGCAACTTCAATATTGGGATCTCGCTTTAACCAAGCCAGTACTCTTAAAGTATGTTTCAGATAATTTCTCATAATTCAAGGCAGGATGAAAATAATTTAAGCAGCTCACTTTCTATAGGACAGAATGACAAATTCATCTATTAGGGAATTTGGAGAAAGCATTCTAGGAAAGGAACCTCTAACACTCACCCTTCCATATGTAAGACCAAGAGGTACAATGCAGTTGGTCTCTAAACCCTGTAGTTTCTATTTTAAAACATCTTTCATCCATTCATTTCTCTCCTCCCAGAAACCCTACATTTGTCTGAATCACTCTCATGTTTCATATGAATCATTGACACAGGCTTCTCATGCTCTACTTTACCTGCAGACAACCCAGGTTCATAGTCTTTGCTGTATAGCCTGGGTGGTTCAATTTCAAAAAATTAATTAGAAGTCCCCGCAGAATGTTGATTGGCTGATTTCTTGTCTCTCCTAATTAAGAATGTTGGATAAAAGGTGGACCTACTCAAAAGGAAAGAGTCTTTGGGGGAGATCTCAGTTACACTATTGGCAACATCACCAGCCACTCTATTAGCGTCAGCTATTATATCCTTCTTTAAATTTCTTTATAAGAGCATGACTTTTCCTGCCTTGGGACCATGGAACAGAATTTTCTGTTTTCATTTTTCTTCTAAACCTGGCACCAAAGTATGTAGCTAGTTTCTACTCTTTCTTCAAAATTCAAATTAAATATTATTTTCTCTTTTAAGTCTTTACTGACTTGAGAGACTAGCAAGGTTTTCCTTTTAGAAACACCCAGAGATATCTGTCCTGCTAGGCAACAGCCATCACACAATCATTACTACAATACATTTTTGGATTAACTCCCCAAATAGTTTATATGCCATGAACGATTCTGGATCCTTGATGTTTTTCATCATCTAGGGAAAAATAAAGAAGCTGACCATGGTAATGCACACCTGTAATCCCAGAGACTTGGGATGCTGAAGCAGGAGAATCAATCACAAGTCCCAGGACAACCTCAGTAACTTCGCAAGGCCTTCAGCCACTTAGCTAGACCTTGTCTCAAAATAAACATTTAGAAAAGAGTTCTGAATGTAACTCAGCGTAAAACATTTCTGGGTTGAATACTTGTTACTGAAAAAAAAAAAAGAAAAGAAAAGTGAAAAAAGAGAACAGATAAAACATTGTATATGTGTATATTTCACATATCTGTGCTTAATTACAAGTGAAATGAGAATATAAAGTACATATTTTAAATCAGTGGTGCCGAGTTGGGAAAAATGACCTGAATACAAATTGAAGAAATAAATTGTAAGAGTTGATTAAGGTAGGCCTCACCGAAAAAGTGAAAATTTAGCTTTGAAAGGGGCAAAAATGACAGATGAGCATCTCTACAGAAAGAACACTCAAGGTGAGCACAATCTCTCTGTTTGAAAAATGGTAAGTCAACCTGAGGGGCTGAAATGGAGTGAAGCACAGGTCAAACAAATTTGATGTACAACATAAATATCATGAAGGGTTTTTAAGCACATTTGATGCTCTTGAGCAGAAAGAGGGACCCGTCTGTGGAGTTTAAAAACCATAGCTATGTCATCATACTTGTGTTTAAGAGGACCCTTCTTGTAACCATTGGAGTGGACGGCAGGGAGTCAAGGGTAAGGGGAGTCACAGTGTTACGAGGCTGTTGTAGCAATCTAACTGGGAGAAGACCACGGTGGCTGCACAGGAAAGAGGGAAATGAACAAATGCTGTAGTTGAATTGAGAGCCCAACAAGCTAGATTTATATTTGACACATCACCTATTAAGACGTAAATTAAACATAGTCAGGGATAGTTAAGAATTGACCTGAGCAATTGAATGGAATTTCTGCCAAGAAAATTGGGGAACATTGTGGGTGCAAGACAGGAAGGTGTTCCCTAAAAAGCGTATTGCTTCGTGACATTCACAGTGGGAAACAGCTGTGTACTTTAAAAAAAAAATACACAAATGTACGATATATGGCCAAGCATGGATTATGTTTTGGGTAGTATCCCCTGACAACAATGACAAGGATATATTATAGTATAACCATTTTCTACACATTAATCATGTGAAAGGTATTGCAAAATATGACAGGAACTTAAAATGTTTGATCAATAAATGAATTGTTACAGCATAGAAAGAAGGAGACAGTAAATTCCATTGTGTGTAGATGCCATTAGGCATATTATATAAATATCTAGGCATAATGCATAGAGATAAATTTTTAATGATAGAATTTATGATACCAGAATACATACATTAGTGGCACACACGTCCTTCATTTATAATTGAGATCATTAGCAAACTTGTAGAAGGAGAGTCGTGGGATAGCACATTTACTACAGGCCCAGTGCTCATGCATTTGTGTTATTTTGCTTTCATTTTTGTTTATAGTTGATATCTGTATACCTTGTTAGCCTTCCATGTAGTAAGCCCCCTTATTTCCTATTTCCTGATTCGGAAGGTGTGAAACAGGGAAATTAAATGAATCCCCATTTCACACAACTACAGGAATAGAGCTATAATTTGTATGCAAATTTGAACCTGTGCGTACGGTCACAGAGAAATAGTACCCTTACTTTGAGACCACCAAATAATAATGGGAGCTTTGCAGCAGCTTCAGTTTTTCGTAAGCTGTCCACTTATAATTAGAGCTTATTCACTTGTTTTGAGAAACCATCTCTCCTCAACTTATACATCTTCTCTTTTCCAAGACAACTAAATAACACCCAGTTGCAATCTCACTACCTGATAAAACTTTTCTAGCCTAAGTTTCAGAATTTTACCTCTCTGGCTTCTTCTAACCCTTACCTTGAAAAGTAAACTATTTAATTCTAAATTATTAAATTTTCTATAATGTGTGTTACTAATTTTAGATTATTTTTTTACACAGTGGCCCTAGTTGGGAGTTTAATTCATTATTAAATAATTCTAGAATCAGCTGAAATAAAGAAATATTATTTTAAAAAGGTTAAATGTGGTATTTTCTCAATGTAAGATTTCCCTCTGTCTACTACTTAGTCCAAGCATATACCATCTCACAATTGTAATAAAAAAAATAATTATAATGGTGAAAGGCCTGGGTTTAATATCCCATGGTAGGAAGCCATCACATGAAACTTCTAGAAGATTACTTCATGGGTCTTTTTCATATTCAAATTTATATTGTCCCAAATTCAGAATATATAGAATATCAGAAATCTTAACATATTTTACTATCCCATTGAATTTACCTTTTCAGATTAAATTATTCATGGTAATCTTAATCTTTCCAAATTAAATAGCTAGAATCAACAATCATATTAGGGATGAAAATCCACAGTAATTATTTAGGAATGAAACTAACTATTAACCCTGAATATATTATTCCATTGCCAGACTCATGTATATGAGAACTCTGACCCAACTAAAATAATAGAAAAAAATTAAATATTATTCTAGGTTTTTGCTTTCTAATTTCTACTTATAATATGTCTTATGAATAAAAGTCTCTAAATATGTTATGCCATTGAGTGAATTTTTCACACAGTAAATGGATTTCATATTTCATCAAAGTATTTTTTTCAAGTGCCCAATCCCTAACAATTAATACTTTTATGCATCATATATTTACTTGTACATAAGATAAAATGAACATAATAAAAATATGCCTTTTCAATTTCAAATTACAAAAAATATTGCAAGTTTGTGTTCAGATTGCAGTTGGTCAATTTGAATTGACCATTACTCAACCATAAAATTCCTGGTGAATAGAATAGATCCTTGGAGTCATGCAAACCCTTCTCTTTGGCTTAGCATTCAGGGTAAAAAAAAAAAAAAAAAATCAATGCAAGAGTTTTGATAGGCAGTGGGTGTCAATATCTGAACAAATGCTTTGAAGACCTTCAATTATCCACTTACCTAACTTACAAGGTAAATTCTAAGCTCATAAAGACATAAAAGTTATCTTATAGAAGTTTCATGTGATTGTTTCCTACCATGAAACATAGAACAAAGGTGAGAAAGATTTGATGTTTAAACATTGGTCTATCTAAGGTTGGCTACACATGGATTAGGGTTAAGATATAGGGGTCAAAAGACCCCAAACTCAACAGCTTGGCCCTCTGCTTTGGGTCTTATTGGTTCCAGTTCAGTGTCTATACTGTTTACCATTATATCAGGGCTCCAGAATAGTGATTTAAGCTGTGGCCTTGACCAAAACACAAAGTCGTAGCTCTCCTTCACAGCTGAGGCTTTCAGATGCCTGAACCATATGTCACTGTTCTGAATATCTTCCACATCAAATCAGGGATAGCACTTCTCAGGGAAGAGAGGGGCTAAATTATTAAGTAAACTAATTGGAATTAATATTAACCTGATTAAGTCTGAATTTACTCTATTTTCCACATTTTTCATTTTTGTTCCTTCCAAAATCCAATTAGCTTATACAGATGATTAGCATTTTCTAGTCTCTGATTTGACAGCCTTCCAATTTCTCTCACCCTAGACTTCTCTTTCATTTTTATGATTTTCATCCAAATATTACAAGGAGATTTGACAAAGTATTTGAATATTAGCTTGTTTAGAGTTTGAAAACTGCAAGTGCTACTATTATTAATTGTGTTTTCAGAATTTAAAACAGAAACAGCATCCTTAAAAAGATAAGCAAGAAGAAGCAAAAGCTTTTGCCAAACCCAGTGACAAAAGGCAACTAAAAGTAGCATAAGACCTACCACTTCTGAGGACTTCTATCTTTATTTGCTGCAAATAAACAAATGAATAACTAATACAGAAGTATAGTTATACTTCTCTCTGGAGAAAACCAAGAAAGTAGGTGTCTCTTGTGTTAGCAAATTGACTTTATTTTTTCAAAAGCCTGGAAAAGACTTGGTAATCTTTGTGTCTCATAAATGCAAATAAGCACCAATGCCACAGTATCCATACAATAAATGAAAGAATAAATGGGAGGGCCTGCACTTCCTAAAAAGCTACTATTTTGAACATGAGATTTATAAAAAGCACAGAAGGATAGTTTCCAGTTCAAAGTTAAATGAATAATCTGATTTTTTTTTTATTTTAAAATAATGACACAGTATGGAGATTTCTTGGAAAGCTGGGAATGGAACCACCATTTGACCCAGCTATTCCCCTTCTCAGTCTATTCCCTAAAGACCTAATAAGAGCATGCTACAGGGATACTGCTACATCGATGTTCATAGCAGCACAATTCACGATAGCAAGATTGTGGAAACAACCTAGATGCCCTTCAAGAGATGAATGGATAAAAAAAAATGTGGCATTTATACACAATGGAGTATTACTCTGCATTAAAAAATGACAAAATCATAGAATTTGGAGGGAAATGGATGGCATTAGAGCAGATTATGCTAAGTGAAGCTAGCCAATCCCTAAAAAACAAATGCCAAATGTCTTCTTTGATATAAGGGGAGTAACTAAGGACAGAGTAGGGACGAAGAGCATGAGAAGAAGATTAACATTAAACAGGGATGAGAGGTGCGAGGGAAAGGGAGAGAGAAGGGAAATTCCATGGAAATGGAAGGTGATCCTCAGGGTTATACAAAATTACATACAAGAGGAAGTGAGGGGTAAGGGAAAAATAATACAAGTAGAAGAAAAGATTTACAGTAGAGGGGGTAGAGAGAGTAGAGGGGAGGGGAGGGAAGGGGAGGGGGGATAGTAGAGGATAGGAAAGGCAGCAGAATACAACAGACACTAAATGGCAATGTGTAAATCAATGGAAGTGTAAATGATGTGATTCAGCAATCTGTATATGGGGTAAAAATGGGAGTTCATAACCCACTTGAATCAAACTGTGAAATATGATATATTAAGAACTATGTAATGTTTTGAATGACCAACAATAAAAAAAGAAAAAAAATAATGACAGATTGAAGACCCCTGAACAAACCTCTAAGCTGAAGCAACTAGACAGGAGCAACTAGAAGCAACTAGACTACATTTGCAGAGCCTCTAAATTTAGTGGAAATAATAACTGTCAGAGGTACATGAAGGACAATGTCAGTGCTGAGCTCGTGAGTTTCTTTGGAAACCTAGAGTTTATGCTTTCTTAACTGCATGAAGTATAAGAGAGAAATCAAAAAATTTTCCAGAGTGTAAATGTGATAAAAGACCCCCAAAAAAGTAAAACAACAACAACAACAACAACAAAAAACGAAGAACATCAAGAACACATTACATTTTCAAGAAAGCATACCTTTCTTGATCCTTGCATTCAGTGGGGAGAAAATATGATCTCTACAAAGAATTTCTACTCACAACAAGCCTGTCTTCCTGTGTGTGTTCAGTCCAAATCCCTGCTATTTGTTGCCTTAGAAACCTTGGTTATTTCAGAATTTTGCCCTGACACAAAATATAAATTTACAGAATTCAAGTAGAAAAAATAGAAATCTATATATAGTATCACAGAGCTATAAGAGATCTATCCTGAACTGGTCTTTAATTTGCGTATTCTATTAAATACTTGTCAGCTCACATAATCCCTGTAAATTAGATGACTGACCGTGTGGAAGGTCATGATTTATTAGCTGGACATCTGATTGCAGTTGAATAAAAGGCATTTTTTTTCTCTTGGGAATTTGTAATTAGAATGCAAAAATTCTTGTTGGTCTCTAGAAATAGCTGATATATATAGAAATGCACAGGGAAATAAATGTTTATCTAAAGAATAAAAGGAAGCAACCATAGGTACATTTTTTTCTTCCTACTTTTAGTTCTTCACAAAAACCTTATATTCTACAAGCAAATTTCCTTTTACTAGATAAAACAAGTTTGAATGGGTTTCAAACTCTGAAATGAAATAACCCGAACTATATTAGTATCTTACTGTAAATTAGGCTTGGGTCTCATTTTTACAGATAAAAACTGTGATCCATGGAGGGTGAAGGAAATCTTCTAGGGCAACTCAATGACTTAGTTCTAACTGCGTTTTAAGTCACTTACTTCCAAAATATGCTACGTCTACTCTCTGATATCCTCTTCACTTTGGTTATTATACAGTCAAAGAGAAGGTTAGAGACTCCATTTTATTCTACCACAGCTGAAGATACTGAGAGTTCAATTTTTTTTTAATGTTACCTGTTTCTTGTATTATTTGTACATGTTATTTATACAGGATAGTGGGTTTCATTGTGGCATGTTTTTATATACATAATTTTTAAATTAGTTCCAATTAGTTATACATGTCAGAGTGCATTCAGACACATTATACAAAAATGGGGTATGACTTCTCATTCTTCTGATTGTACATGATGTAGGATCACACAGTTTGCATAGTCATATTTGCACATAGGGTATTAATGTCCCATTCATTCTACTATCTTTCTTCTATACCCTCCCTCTCCCTGCACTCTCCTTGCCTAATCCAAAGTACCTCTATTTTCTACCCATCTCCAACCCACATTGTGAATTAGCATCTGCATATCAGAGAAAATATTTGGCCTTTGGATTTGGGGGATTATTTTACTTCGCATGATACTCTCTGGCTTCATCCACCTCCCAGCAAATGCCATAGTTTCATTCTTTTTTGAGGCTGGGTAATATTCCACTGTGTATATATACCACATGTTCTTTATCCATTCATCTGTTGAAGGGGATCTAGGTTGGTTCCACCATTCACAGAGGAATAAATACAATACATGAAAAATGTACAACATCTCTAGCAATTAAAGTAATGCAAAGCAAAACTACTATAAGATTTCATCTTGCTCCAGTCAGAAAGGCAATTATTAAGAATACAAGCAAAAATAAATGTTGATGAGGATGTTGGGAGAAAAGGTACAATCATACATTGCTGGTGGGACTGCAAATTGGTGCAACTACTATGGAAAACAGTATGGATATTCCTCAGGAAACTTAGAATGTAACCATCATTTGACCCAGCTACTCCACTCTTTAGTTTAAACCCAAAGGACTTAAAATCAGCATACCACAGAGATACAGAGATGTAGTTACATCAATGTTTTCATATATATTCATACAGACACACACACACACACACACACACACACACACACACACATATATATATATATATATATATATATATATATATATATATATAAAATTTTAATTTGGTCAATTTGAGAGTTCACTTTCTAGTGAAGATTGAGTAAGCTTATTTATACAATCAGCAAAGGCTCCAAGAGTAAACTACTGATACTAATAGCTTGTTCCTTATCAGTAATAATCAATATCTCTTATAGCCAATATATGAATATATGCATGCACCTCACTAAAATTAGAAATCATTGGACCCATCTTTGCAATGGATAATGTGGTGAATTAGACAACAAGTAAGAAGATATGAAATCTACTAGTGTTAGCATTTGTTTTCCATGATAGGGTGTGGATAAAGAATTATTGACCTCAGCAGACCCAGTAACTTAGAAAACAAAATGGTTATTTATTCACTCAAAATAATATTCACTGTAGGATACACACTTGTATGCACTTACATATTTTATCCATATATTGACCTTATATGTATTATTGCACAATGATTTCAGTTCTGAATAGCCCCAAATTTACTACAGTAATTAAAATTTTTTTAAAAGTGTCATTAGATAAAGTACAATCTAGTGAGTGATCTGTACATTTCTATTGAGAGTTTGCTTTTTTTGGAATTTGTATCTGAGAAAGAGAAGACAACCCAAGGATTATAAGACTTTGGTAGCACAATTTCTCCCCATCCCCAACTCCTTCTACAAGATTTCTTTCCTGAAGATAGAAGCATATGTTCCCTTATGCTTGGGGGATATGTTCCAGGAACTATGCCAGAAGGTGCCAGAAGACTAAGTACCAAAGTGTATGTATACACTATTTTTTTCCTATACATACCTATGATAAAACTTAAAAAAATTAGAAACAGATTAACATTTTTAAATGATATGATTAGCAAAGTTATCTATAATGCAGTTATATATAAGCTGAATCCTGTAAAACATGAGACAGCCATTCATATGTAATTGAGGAGTGTTCCTGGCACAGGGAAGTTAAGTACAAGGAAATAAGAACCATTCATCTCATCTCAGAATGAAGTATTAAGAATTCTGGGTTCTATGGTGTCATTAATTATATCAATAACATTGGAAACATATACACAGATTGGTGAAATACCTTGGGTTTAAAAACAATTAGGTAATACATACGTGGATGAAGGAGAATACTTTCCAGCCAAGTTTTACATTTAAAAACATTTGCCTACTCATTGAAAAAATTGTTTAATGAAATAAAAGCAATGATAACTTAGAATGAAAAGGGTCATGGCAACTTGGGGTTTATGCAAAAAGAAAAAAAAAACATGACCTGACATAGAAATATTTGTAACAAAGTAAAGGCAGCTAAAGAAATATAAAAAATTATTATACAGCTACAATAAATTTCATCTTCAAAACATAAAAGGTACTTTTAATACACTTAAGCACTCAAGATGATTAGCTATACTAGTTGAAGCTTACAAATCGTGAATCTTATGTAACAATACTAACATGTTCAAGTCAACATAAACTATAAAATTCAGATTTGTCAATTCCAACTCCAACTCCAATTTTCAAATTCTTCCATACCACCTTAAAAAATAAAAATTATTTTAAAATATTAGTGACTAGAGAAAAGAAACTGGTAACAGCACCAGAATTTAGAATAAAACTGTAAATAATTTAGAGGGTTACAGAGAAAAAGTTTCTCTGATAGCTCACAGAGATACCATAAGCAGAAGATTGGTTTAATATCAAAGTTAGAATTTTGGTTTTGGATTCAATTATTTGAGCATTGATGAGAAAAGATGAACAATGTAATATGTGAATACAAAATATAGATGTACTATTGGTGGTCAGATTTGAAAAAGAAAGACCATCAACGTTTTTAACTAATGGAACATGAGTTTGAAAATAAATAATAGGGTCACAAAAATGTGAAAGCTTCAAATAAGATAATAGAGAGTGAAAATTGACCCTATACATATAGGGAGAACTTGGATTATCTTTAGCCATCAAAATTTGTTGGGTAACACTGCATTATAGGATAAATATTTCAGTATGAAAGATACAGGAAGTTTGAAAGGCTATTATCACCTTGAAAGATAGATTTGGAAATGGAATAAAAAAAGGATATTTACTCAGGATTTTTTTATGTATCAGATCTATTATATGAGTTACTTTGAATTTCACTTAAACATATCATATAGAAACTATTTATCTTATTTTTTCCCTCTTGAACACTCATACCAGAAGATTATTTATTTCATAAAAGAATCGATTTTAGGGTTTGTTAACCCTTATAATCATATCTTCATTACTATTTCATTCATTTCTCTTAGTATTTCTGCCTTCTGTTTTTTGGGAATAATTTTTTTTACTATATATTTCTTTTCTTTCCTCTCTTATCTACTTTAACTATGAGAAAACCAACCCGAAGCTAGATAAGTGAGATGAGCTATTGAAGTTACTAAATAGCAGAATCAGGATTTGAAGCAAGTTTGTTTCTCATTTCTATCAATGAATTACTTGAATTTTCCAATAACAGAAATAATCAGGTGTGTGTGTGTGTGTGTGTGTGTGTGTGTGTGTGTGTGTGTAAACAACAGCTTTATTTTACTTACTTATTAATTTTTTTTATGTGGTGTTGAGAATTGAACCCAGTGCCTCACACATGCAAGGCAAGGGCTCTACCACTGAGCCTCAACCCTAGCTCCTAGAAATAGAACTTTCATAGTAAATAATGGCAGTAGTTTTCATGTTGAGAAAATGTATTGAGCCCAGTTTCATGACAAGATGTCCATTAGCTGATTCAGAAATTCAGCCACTTATTATAAAGAAGGTTCTCTTCTACTCAGGTGAATTCAAATGAAGGTAACAAGATTCCTGCAGCCTGCAACTTATCTGTTTCTGGTTATTTATCAACATAGTAATGGGATTATTAGCAAATTGCTTTTGTCCCCTGAATTTGATCCATTTGACTTTTTCCATTTGCTTGTATTGTAGAAAAACTAATTTAATACATGCTAATGAATTCTAAATTTGCATAAATCATCTCCCTGTGTGATTTATAATTCTGAATTAAATATATTCCAAAATATCCACATGCAAAGAAAGTCTATAATATGCATAGGCATTATTCTAATAATCATGCAATTTATAACTGAAATATTGAAAAGATTAGATGACCTCAATCCACTCAAAAATGAATGTTTTCTATTTAACAGTCTGTCAATTAGAGTCTTCAAGGATATCTCCATCTTGTATTGTTTTTATCAATGCATTAATATTAGATGAGTAATTAGATTCCAACATAGATTGGTTTGGTGTTTTACACTAAGAAAAGCATAAATAAATATGAATTTGCTAACTTATTATACATACAGCAATATATTTTATGATGGCTTAGTAAATGCCAAGCAATATTCTAAAGTCTGGAAATAGGACAGTAAATAAAGAAGAATGTGTATGCCTTTTGCTGCCCAACAAAAGGAATGAAGTGAATTATTAGTGAGGTACTTATTGCCTGATAACTAATACCAACACAGGAAATAATGATTACTTATTGCAAGGTGCTTCAAAGCTTTCAGATATACTAACTATTTAAATTCACATGTATCCAATGACATAGATGCTGTTATAATCCTTAGTTTATAGATCAGGAAATAGGCACAAAAATCATGTAGATTGTATAAATGACAGTGTCAGAAATTTTAGTCATTATGGAAGACATTCCAAAGTATCTTCTAAGTAAAATGGCATTAATAATAATAGATTCATAGTTTGTCATTAACAAGCTATATCCTTGCAAGTTGCTTGCTTTTATGGGGTGGAACATAATGTGTTGTTAAGTAAATGTTACAGCAATTTCTTATGGTAATAAGAGTTATTCCAAAAGTTAATTCTGTAAGCATTCTAGGAGAGGTCATATGCTACAAGTTTGGAATACTAATGACTAATTAAAAGAAGTATTCAATGAAATATCAGTAGAGGAGGGAAAAAGATCTTGGCACTGATGTTGGTAGGAAATTGAAGAGCATATGAAACTTGTTATAAAAAGGAAACATGATATCCTGAAAAGATCAGTAAGAACAGCTATTTGATAACAGAAGAGAGAAAACAAATACAAATGTGTCTATTAATTAAGATCTTACAAATAAAATAATATCATATATATATGTAAAATCATTGAATTTCTCACTAATGATGATCAAAGTATTTTTCAGTTTCTATAATCTTCCAAGAAAATGTCAGTTTTGCTTTCAAGGTGATAGGTAAAATATCAAAACCTCTTAGATTCTTTGTTATTCAGTCTTTTAAGTTCTTTATTTTTCTTTTGACAATGGACTGACTGCTTATCAAGTGATAATGTAGCTGTGGACAAAGATAGGAACCAATACATTTACACTACTCTTAAGATTACCTCTGGTATTAGAACTGCAGCCATTGAACTTGTACTATTTCTGAATGCTCAGTGGAAAATAAAAATGTACCCAAAGGGACCTTAAGATAAAAAAGAAGAAGGAGGAGGAGGAGGGGGGGGGAGGAGGGGGAGGAGGAGGAGGAGGAGAGGGAGGGGAGGGGAGGGGGAGAAAGAAAATAAAAGAAAAAGAAAAACCTGGAGGAGAGATGAACTCTCAATCATGACAATGGCAATGGTAGTGCTAATTCGCTAATAATAGTATCAACAGCAACAGTAAGATTCCCTCTCTCTAGCTGATTCCTGTATCCAAAAAGGTAGGAATAACTTTAGAAATTTATACTTAATGACAGAGTAACAAATACTTGAGTCAATAGGGAGGAAATACCTAAATCCCAACAATATCACAACACACAAGACCACCTTTTGTTGAGGTTATTTAATAATCTGGAAAATGAAACTGAGAGTCTTCAGTGTGATTTTGATAAGCCTACTGGTTTTAGGTGACAAATGTCAAAGTAAATGGCCTGACAAGTGTGCAGATCTGAACAGATCATTCATTAGGTTCAATATCCAAAGGACCATTCAAAAAATTTAAGGGACCGGAAGTCAGCCAGCTAATAGTTGACTTTCTGACCAGTTTCATGCCATTTTCATTATGAGGAAAAGCCTCCAAAACCTTAAATGGGATTAAAATTATGTATCATTATGGTGTTCTTTCAGACCTAGAAAAAGAAAAAGGAGATAAAAATAACCTAAAGCTGAAAATATTTGTTCAAATTATTTTTCATACTTATGGGCTAATTCAATGTACCCAAAGGGACATTGATTAATCAGACAAATGGGGGGAGGAAATATGAGTATCAGCAGAAATAAGTGGGAAGTAAACACATAGTACTGCAGATATTTGAATTATTTAGATGTATATCTCAAAAACAGAAAAACTAAATTTTTTAAATATGACTGGAGATATAAATCAAACTTAAATATTTACAAGTGATCAGAAATTATTTTGAAAAGTAAATAATTCAGAAATGATGGAGACAAAGCCTAGGATTGGAGATTCTGGTAAATAAATTTAAAGAAGAAAAATATAATTGTAGGATTACAGGGAAGGATTTTCATTATTTAGAGATGATGTATTCAATTATGTCAGAAATCCAATTGAATCTACAAATGAAACTATAATAATTCAGAGTCCTGGGCACAAAATCAATAAAAAAATATTAAGTGCTTTTTCTGTCCTGACTATAAAGAAAAACAAAGGATAATGGAAAAGAAACATGTTTACAACAGCAAAATCCCCTACTATGTAAAATTGATTGGGATTGGAATAAGATTATAGTGGTAGACATTAATATAATGTTTTGTTTGCAAAATCAACTCTAGCTTAAATAGGAAAAAAAAGTTCTTCTAGGATTAAAATAAATTAATGAAAACATTCAAGTCAGTAGAAATACATAGAACTTCTAAAATATCAGAGAGTAAGCATGCTTTGTTTATTTATCCATTGACAAAAATCAGCACAACTTAAACTATAGACTATGTTTATAACGCTACACAATTGATATAAATTCTTGAAATTTATTTTAAAAGTCTTTGGTGATGGATAATTGGAAAAATACTCAAAATAATTGGTACTTAAGATAAAACCTGAAATGGAACATTAATTAAAAAGCAGCAGAAATACTTTAACACAAAATCTATGTGGAAAAAAACACAAATTTTCTGAACTTGAAATAAATCTTTAAACATAAATGCATTTATCACAGAAAAATTAAAACCTAAAATTAAAAGAAATTAGAACTTATGTTAATAAAGAAAATAAATGAATGAACTGAAAGACTCACAGATACATACGCATACACATGTATGATAAATATATATATATAATAAATGTTTAATTCAATGTTTTCAATGTTGAGTTATCTTTGGAGAAAAAGTCAGTAGAACACCTTGTTTCTGAAGTGTTCCTCTCCATTCACAAGTACCTAACTAATTTAAAGGAAAAAAGGGAGCAAGTTTTACCTGGAATGTTTAGAAAAATTTTATTTTAAAAGACACCTGTTTTTTTCTCTCATGTGAGCTGGAAATTAGGATAAATTAGTGTTATCTATAGAAAGCTTCTTTCTTGCATGTACACCAACATCCTTGGAAAGCTGGTCATACAACAACTGGGTCAAACCAAACTAAGCTAATGATATCTCTCTCTCTCCGTAACCTAAACTATGAGACCCCTCTCCTTGTGGAGACTGGTTCATAGAAGAGCACTGTTGAGAGTGTAAGTTGAGAGTATAAGTGTTCCTCTGGCCAACTAAAACTAGATAAAATGTCAAGAGAGATAGAGGTTCTACTCTCCAGCCTATTGCCCCCTGGACCACCCCTGTAAGCATTTTTCAATTAATCTTAAATTTCACATTCATTTCCTGGAGGGATTTGGCCTCTTTGAAACCTATCCCACTGTGGTAGCAGAACTTGGATACAGATGATACATATATAAATAACGTATAATACATTTTTAAAGTATACAACATAATAAACTAAATCAGATAGGAGGAATTGAAAGGTGGAATCAAAAAAAATATATTTTAAACTGAAAATATATGTGCTACCACAAGTTTTAAAATTGTTAATATCAATTAGTGCTTTATGAGTGTAACTGAAGGAAAAGAGAATAGAAGTGTACACAATTTAAAATGAAATAAGCCAGGTAGGTGGTACACAAAGAGGATGAGTCAGGAGGATCACAAGTTTGAGACCAACCCAGCCAACTTAGCAAGACACACTGTCTCAAAAATAAATTTAATAAAAGGGTTGGGAATATAGTTTAGTGGTTGAGTGCTTATAATGTGTGAAGTCCTGGGTCCAATCATATAATGATAGATAGAGAAGATATTAAGAATTATGAAAGAATTCTATGTACAACAGACATTCAACAAGTTAAAGAAAAACTAGAGGAAATAGTTGTATTTAAAAATACAAACCTAGAGGGGTGGAGTTGTAGCTCAGAGGTAGAGCGCTTGCCTAGCATGTGTGAGGCATTGGGTTCTATTCTCAGCACCACATATAATTAAATAAATGAAATTAAAAGGTCCATCAACAATCAGAAAAAAGTAAAGAAAGAATATATATATATATATATATATATATATATATATATATATATATATATATCACATTGTAAACACGGGATGCTCATTAGAATAACTGAAAATAAATTAGAATGGATAATTACACATGGTCACACCTCCCTATATCAAATTAATTAAATCAGGATATTGAGAATGGAGCTCAACAATTTCTTTAAGCTAATTAATAGATACTAATGGAATTGAAAATTGAGAACCTTGAGTTTACTTTTTTTCAGAAGATTTATCTACTTTATGTTCTCAGATTTATTTTCATTAGTTTGCTTAGTGTTCTTTTACTGTGAATGCATTGAAAATAATGTTAAATATTTCAATAAAAAGTACCAGAATCACATTTCTGAGTTCAGTTCTATTAAACTTTTAAAGTAATTTTTTAATATTTGAAATCATAGCAAAAAATGAAAAACATCCTTATTCATTCTATAAGAACCACAGAAACTTAAAAAATAGCTCTTAATTAAAATAATTATAGTGCAAAAATAATTTATTTTCTGTTAAAAGATTGTGGCCAAGTACCTAAGCAGAGAAATTAGAAGTAAATACCTTATTACCCAGTAATAAGATATTTACTCTAATTTTTTAAAAGACATTTTTGGAGAGTTAGGTTTCACTGCAAATCTCATACACCTCTTGACCCCACATATGCACAGTCTCAGCCATTATCTACATCCACCACTGGAGTGGTATATTTGCTACAACTGATGAGTCCTTATTTATACATTATCACCAAAGACCATGATCTACATTAAAGTTCACTTTTTGGGAATATTCTTTGGGTTTATTGCCCAAAGTGCATATTGACATGTGTCCATAATTTAGTATTATGCAATAGTTTCACTGTCCTAAGAATCCTCTGTGCTCTGCCTAGTCATTCCTCCTGATACTGATCTTTTTACTGTCTCCATAGTTTTGCCTTTCCAGAATGTCATACAGTTGGAATCTCAGCATTTTCCTTTTCACATTGGCTTCTTTTACTTAGTAACATGCATTTAAAGTTTTCACATGACTTTTCATGGCTTGATAGCTCATTTCTTTTTAGCACTGAATGAAATTTCATTGCCTGATGTAACACAGAGTATTGATTTGCCCACTGAAGGACATCTTAGTTGTTTCTATGTTTTGACAATCACACACACACACACATAAAAAAAAGGTCATAAACATATTGAGTATTTATATGTGTGGTTATGAGTTTTCAAAAATGTGCATAATTGTTGGATCATCACCTAACATAACTTTAACCACCCTGTTCAGGATAAATCCACCCTAGAATTTTCTTCATTAGAAGAGAAAGCATCTGGTGAGAATAGCACTTTGGAAGTATCTACACTAAAAGAAAGCTAAAACGTTCTCCAAGTAAGTAAATTGGACGTTAACTGGTTGTAAAGGTTTTAAGTCAACTTATTTCATCCTAACTTTCACAGCTTGCTTTCAGATGGATTCTTGGAAACTTTAGTTCTCATTTTATTAATAATTTTCCCTTGTTGTAATAAACTGTAGTACTAAATACATCTGAAAAATAGAAACCCATTTTATATCTTGAGATTTCTATCAGATTTCTAGATATGTAGAACCCCTTATAAACAAAAAAATGAACACAAATTTTTACCCATGTACATTATTATTTTTATCATCCTATACTAGTTAACTATTGCTCTACTTTTTTATCCACTATTCTTTCTGTGAACATATAAAATAAGTTGTCTTTCTTTGATATTTATACAGATGGTCTCTATAAAGGGGCACACATGTTGTGAGTTTCAATATAATATATGTATTGTACAATATGTATTCTGTGAATAAGGAGATGAAACAGAAACAGTGTCAAGGAAAAACTCTTTGAAAAGGATAGAATCAAGTGCAAATTTGTCTTACTTGACAAATTACTCTAACCAAACTCTGCATATAAATAAACTTTACTTATCTTTCCAATGAATTTATGTGATTGCTCAAAGAACAGAAAAATCATAATTATTTTATTGATGCAGTCATTATAATATTATAATATCTGCTGTTTTAGTATTAATTATATAGTGAGATTCTGGTCCTTTTCAATAGAACAAGCCAGGAGGACACATTTGTGACCATAATTATACATGTTTCTTGTTTTTATTACATTTTCTTGATGCAGGGAAATTGTGTTTCAAAAATATTGTCTACTAATTTTAGTATATTTCACATTTTATCTAAACAACATGCCTCTTTCCTAATTGTTTTTAGTAATAATTCTGCAGTTGACCTTCTTATACATAAAGGTTAATGCTTTGTGTTGGCAAAAATTCTTTTCCAGGTGGTGTTATTCAAAGCAACCAGGAAAACAAAAACTTTAAGTATGCCACAGTGCTCTCCATCCTTCCTGTTAATGATTGTAAACAGAAAAAAAAAGCAGCTGAAAAATTTAGTAAAACAGAATGTTGCAATAGAATGGAAGCAAATGCTTATATGATCAGAAACCAAATAAAGATTCCTAACTAGACAGGAAAGGGAAATAGGAAGAAACAAACATCTATTGAGGCTAATAATATTAATAAAAACTTTCTACTGCTTATCTTCTAAAACTTTATTATGTTTTAAAATATATGAGAGAAAATGTTTTAGGAATGAAATTGAGAGGGCAGAAAACCAATGAATTCAAGAATACATATCCACACTGTTCAGAGCTTGTGTAGCTACAGATTGGAAAACAGATGTGACTTGGTTTCTATGGATGTTTTTGTTTTAGTGGGGATACTTCAGAATTGGGTTTTTCAACAGAAATAGAAAAGAAGATTAGTTCAGACTGGAGTCTGGAATACCTGGACATGTTGATCCTATTCTATTTGAATCAGCATTTTATATATCCATTCATTTCCCATTGAAATATATAAAGGATCAAAGCACTTGTTTATCTTCTGATTATACTCACATTAATATTATTAACTTTCAAGTGCAATTAACTCCACTAGGTATGCCACTGACTATCAACTTTTATTTATTTGCTGGGATTCTGTGGGTGACAGTGGGATTGATTCCTATGGAAGAACATGGGAAAAGTAACAATTGAAACTGGAGTCATATAAATAGGGAGAGAAAAAGACTGTGGTTGGTGGATATCCAATGAGATTTCAGAAGTCAGGAAACTAGAATGTCAGCAGAGACAAGGAAAGCTCATTAAGTACAGAAATGAGATATGAGTAGATCAGTTCATTTGTGATTTTTTTGAAGAAAGAGACATTTGAAGGGACATGAATATGTAATGTGAGTATCCAGGTCCTAAAGCGTGGAGAATCAAGCCAGAGACAGGACCTAAGAGTAGAGGTTAATTGTGTGTTGGTCAGTTATTTATTGTTTGTTACAAGGGGAGAAGATAAAGACAGATTGTTGTTATATCTGATCTCCTATGTAAATTAAAGAGGAATCATAGCTGGAATTGACAGCTAGGAAATAAGGAGATTAGTATCAAGGAACAAACTGGAAAATGTGCCTCTATCAAAAAAATTTGTTCTGGCTGGGGATGGTGGCATATGCCTTTAATCCCAGTGGCTCAGGAGGCTAAGACAGGAGGATCACTATTTCAGAGCCAGCCTCAGCAAAAGCGAGGGTCTTAGCAATTCAGTGAGACCCTGACCCTAATAAAATACAAAATTGGGCTGGGGATGTGGCTCAGTGATTGAGTTCCCTTGAGTTCAATCCCCAGTACCAAAACAAACAAACAAAAACTTTGTTCAGGGGCTGGGGTTGTGGCTCAGTGGTAAAGTGCTTGCCTAGCATGGATGAGGCCCTGGGTTTGATCCGTAGCACCACATTAAAAAAAATAAAAAATGAGTAAAAAACAAAGGTTAAATTCTTAAAGGAAAAAAGTTCAAGTTGAAAAGTGAAAAGTATTCTACATTGTTATTTGGTCTACTCCTTTTCTTCCTTCTTAGATTTCATCCATCTGTGATCATAAAAGGGTTTTTCCATTTGTAGTTGGGGGGGAAAGGAAAAATCTGACTGTATGATATGTATTTGTTTATTTAACTATAATTTGGAATACAATTGCTTTGAAGATAGGCAAAAAATATTCCTAATGGGGCGGAATGTTTTTCAAGACCACAGGAATCAAGGTTATTCCTTGCTCTTACAAGGGGACCATGGTGATACCTTTCTTCCAGAATTAAGGAGTAAGTCTAGACACATTTACAATTGAAAAAAAATATCATGAACACTTTTCTTGTATTATTTAATTCTCACAGCCACTCTATGACAAAATGCTATTCTCTATTTTTGTATATGAGGAAACTGAAAATCAGAGCATTTAAGTAATGATATACCTCAAGCTAAGTAAGATGATAGAAATTTAAAGCAGGCTCCCAAGTCTATGATCTTATCCAATATATTGTGTTTCCTATTTATGAAACTACATATCATTGCTCTTCCAGGTAATGCTGGTTTGATCTCAATTTGAATTTAGATTGATGATTTAAAAGGTTGGGGAAGAGTTCAGAAAATAAATCATGGAAGAACTATAGCTATATTTCGTATAATGGTTAGGATCCAGATAGGCAAATCAAACGTGTCTTGCCACAGCCCCACTGTTCCATAAAAATCTATATTAGAAAGAGATGGCTAAATAGATTAAATAGGTAGAAGTAGTACGAATGGACATAATAAAGAGTTTTGACTTACTGTTTGTGTACGTGGTAGGTATTTAATAGATGTACTATGTGACTAATCAAATCATTCCAAGATCTTTATATATATTTTAGACAGAGATATATAGTTTTAGGTAGATCATTATCTATACCAGGTAAATAGAGAGAGTTGAATAGAGGGAGGTAGCCAAGGAAGGGAGAGAAGAAGAGAGTAATGTAGGAAGAAAATATATTGGCTATGGGAGAAAAAACTGATTGATAGAGAAGATACTGTTTCAGTTTGCTTAAATCCTCTGCCTAATTAAATGTGATGAGGTAAGCATGATTTTCCTAATTTTACATTTCAGAAAAATTGGATTGAGAAAGAAAACATGATTTGTTCCAGGCTTTAAAACAAGAAACTAATAGAATTGCAATTCAAATTAAAGTACCATTAAAGCAGAAACATTCTCTATATTCTGCTCGAGGACGAATGATGAGGACTGGATATAAGATTTATTTCAATGAGAAAAATTACATAGCAATACTAGCATATCTCTGTCCACACAGCTATAGATCAGGTACACTTGTTACCAAATAGTATTTTTGATAATTATCAAATATTTATTTTACCATGCACAATGTCATGTTAAAAAAACGTTATTAAATTGAGAGTATGTTAGAAATATATAACAGAGGTAGTAATTTATTTGGAAAAATTACTATGAAGATGAGAATTCTCCAAAAATGGAATAGGAAGTAGCATTTTTATCTAGCACCACCTAGATAAAAATTGCACTAACAGAATCTGTCTGATGTAGCTATTTTGGAACTGTGGAGGCTATTGAAGATTTTCAGTGTTCATAGGAAATCTTGGAAGGAAAATTTCAGTTAATTTTGGTCAATTTCAGCTCCTAGCCATTACATTATCCATCCCTACTGCACAGCAAGCAGGTTGGCATATTTATCTGCAGTAGTTTGCACACAACCTACAGCAGCCAAAGTGAGCAAAAAGGACACTGTCCCCCAAAGATCAAGAATCTGCTACTTCTGAACCCAGAAGTACAAAGAGAAAAAGCCCTTGTTGTTGCACCTTCCGCTGCAAGTCATACATTACTGACTGAGGTGACTTCCAGGGAATTTAACTGACTAGCACCCTTTCCCTCACTGCCTCACTTACCCTTTTTGGTAGCCAAAATTTAAGTCAAGCTAGTTAAGAAACAACTGCGAATTGTGTATGGGACAAATTAGAAAGTGACCATACATATACAGGGAAGGGTGCAAAATCAGAAAAGACCAGAGAAAACGTTAATTATACATCTCAGTATAATTCTTGTCACTCAGGCTGCTTAAAGCAATACCTGCCCCCCACCAAAAACCAAAACCAAAACAAAAACTGTAAACCCTGAGAAAGGAATATAAACTGAATCAACAAATTTACCACCTTTTAAAGATTCAAATGTCAAATTTATAACAACAGTGATAAAACTCACAAGATATACAAAGTAAAAGAAAAGTAGGCCCATTCAAAGAGAAAAATAATTCAACAGAACTGTTCCTGAAAAAGATCTGATGAAAAATCTATTAGACAAAGACTTTTAAGACAACTGTGTTAAAGATGATCAAAGAGCCAAAAAAGACTATATATATATATATAATGGAAGCATAAATGAAGAAATAGAAACCATACAAACAAACCAAAAATTGATTCTGGAGCTGAAAAGAATCATAACTGAAATAAATAAAACAATCACCAGAGGAATTCAAAGACAGATGTGAGAAGTCACTAAAAGACTCCAAAAGCTTATAGATAGCACAGTAGGTTGACGAATGTTAAGGACAAAAAAGGAAAAAAAAAGATTGAAGAAAAATACACAGAGCCCAAAGGATTGAAAGACACCATTAAGTGGACTTACATGCATTTTGGTACTACCAGAAGGATAGAAGAAAGAGACAGAGAATATTTGAAGAAATCATGGCTGAAAACTACCTTATTTGATGAAAGATATAAATATAAACATCTAGGAAGCTCCATGAATTTCATATAAAAGGGACTCAAGAATGACCATACCTAGAAATTATAATGAAACTTAAAGACAAATTTGGAATTCTGAGAGCAGTTAAGAGAGAAGTAACTCATCATATACAAGGGATCTTTAATAAGATCAGAAAGTTTAGAAGCCAGAAGGTAGAAGGCCCAGACACTCAAAGTAGAGGGGAGGCTTTCAACCAAGAATCATGTATCTGTCATAACTGTCTTACAATCCTATACAAGTGAAAGAGAAATTAACATGTTAACAAAATTTGAGGGATTTTCTTACAAGTAAAATTATGCTTTAGGAAATGCTCAAAGAACTCCTTCAGAGTTAAATGAAAGAATACTTGATGAAAACATAGAGCTGTAAGAAATAAATATTTTAATAAAGATAAAAGGCAATTATAAAAACTAGCACTTTGTCTTTATAACAACAGTTTATAACATGATTCTATAAACAATTTAAGGGAATAATACATTAAAATTTTTAGAGTAATACTAGTAATAATGTAACTTAGATTTATAACACCATTTTTTTTCTAAATAATGAGAGACTAATTACATGTAAAAGAATTATTAATTCATTTTGGATTGGGTCATCTATAAAGGCATAATTGTCTAACATCCAAAAGTGAAAGTTGGGGATAAAGGTATGAAGGAGTAGGGTTGGGAATCAAAGCAGGAAAAAAAAAAAAGATAGTACAGACAACTTAGAAATAATGAAGTCAGAATCACAAAAAACATGAGTATTTATAACTCTAAAATGCTTATACTAAAAAAAGAAGAAAAATCTCAAATTAGTAGCCTTATTTTACAACTTAAGGAACTAGGAAAAGAACAAACTAAATCAAAAGCGGGTAGAAAAGAAGGAAAAAACAAAGACTAGTTAAGAAACCAATAAAATGGAGAAAAGGACACTGAGCCCGGATTGGCTGAATTCAAGCTCCCGTTCGCCTGCTTCCCGCAGACAAACAGCTGTGACTCAGCACTAATCCATCCGGCAGAAACAACTGGTCAGCCCTTCTGATCCTCCGGAGGTAAATGCCAACTGAGCCTTCATAGGTAGTGGCCACAGGTTTGAAACAGGGCTTGGGAGAGACAAGGACCCACCCGTTGCATTGGTCACCCGGCAAAGGGAAACGAACTGTCGCCATTTGCAAGAGATACCACCACGGCAGAGAACTGACGTCATCAGACTGTGGCGGAGGAGATAACTTCATTGAAACCTGTGGCTACAGGTGTGTAATTCCCTAGCCTTCCCTCTCCACACATCGGGGAAACCTAAAGGGCCCCTCCCAGCTCCTCCGTGAGCGCGATAGCCAGACCGAGGGAATCAGAGGTGGCGTCGGACCCGCGGCGCGGAACTACCGCTCACACCAGTGCTGACAGCTGAGGTCTCTTGCACCAGCTACCGGGGGCGTGGCTACTGGAGGGCAAGTAAAATTCTCTGAGGATTCTCAGCCCCAAGCTCTACAAACTTAGGGTCTGAGAGAATGGCAAACTGGAAGAGTGTGCCCAGTCATTCATGAAAATAGGGCTCTCGGGAGCAGCAGACCTGGCGTGTAGCCAGTATTGTGGTGAGCGGCACCCATGAGAGGGGCCTGGCTAGAGGAAAAGTGGGAAGTGACTAGACACAAGAGGAGGCCCTAGGCACCCAGGATTGGAGACTCGCCCAGTCTGGGAGGAGCTGCTGCACAGTGATTGGTTCCCGCGTATTGACAGGAGAAACTTGGCCTGGTGGGCACAGCACCACCTACTGGAAGAGAAGTTAATCAAACTCTAAGACTGCATTTATTGTTTTTCATTTATTTTTTCTTTTTTCTTCTCTTTTTTTTTTGATTTGGGTTTTTCTTTCATTTTCATTTTTCTTTCTTGTTGTTTTTTTAATTTTTTTTACAATTTTTTTTAAATTTTTTTTCTTCTAATTTTAATTTTAATTTTTTTATTATTTTTAAAATTTTTTTTCCTTTTTTTATTTCCTATTTTTTTTCTTCTTTTGTCTTTTCATTTCTTTTCAATTATCTTATCCCCCCTTCCTTGAATTCTACCTGCTTACTCTCATTCTCTTTAGTGACTTCTTCCCTTCCCTTCTAATACCTTTCCTCCAAAGCATCAAATAAATTTATAGGAGTAAACAGTAACTCAGCAGTCAAACAGAACAAGAAGTAACATGAGCAACTTCAAAAAGCAAGGAAGAAAAGGAGTACAAACAATGCAGGACAGCCTAAATATTCAGGAGGACCTAGAGTCATCAGAAAAATGGTCATATAAAGAACTCAAGGAACACCTTAGACAGATGGAATGGAACGTTAAAGAGGATACAAGACAGCAAATTCAAGCAGCGAAAGAACACATTGAGAATGAATTACATAAACAGATAAAAGAAGAAGTTAAGCATCTTTATCAGGAGATAGAGATTATAAAAAATAATCAAACAATAATTCTAGAAATGAAGGAAACGATAAACCAAATTAAAAACTCAATTGAGAGTATCACTAACAGAGTGGAGCAAGTAGAAGCCAGAACATCAGATAATGAAGACAAAATATATCACCTTGAAATAGTCTAGCCAACTCAGAAAGGCTGGTAAAAAATCACGAGAAAAATATCCAAGAGTTATGGGATAACATAAAAAACCAAACTTACGAGTCATTGGGATAGAAGAAGGTACAGAGATTCAAACCAAGGGAATGAGTAACCTGCTGAATGAAATAATTACAGAAAAATTTCCAGAAATAAAAAAGGAAACAGATATACAAATTGAAGATGCATACAGGACACCGAGCACACAAAATCACAGTAGACCAACGCCAAGACACATTGTTATGAAGATATCCAATATACAGAACAAAGAGAAAATATTAAAAGCTATAAGAGAAAGGAGACAGATTACATTCAGGGGTAAACCAATAAGGTTAACAACGGATTTTTGATCACAGACACTGAAAGCAAGAAGGTCATGGAACAATGTATTTCAAACACTGAAAGACAATGGATGCCAACCAAGAATTCTGTATCCAGCAAAATTAAGCTTCAGATATGACAACGATATAAAAATCTTTCATGATAAACAAAAGTTAAAAGAATTTGCAGCCAGAAAACCAGCATTGCAAAGCATTTTGAGCAAAACACTACACGAGGAAGAATTGAAAAAGAATAACCAAAACCATCAGTGGGAAGTGCCTCAGTAAAGTCAGAGGGCGAGGGGAAAGATAATCATGGAGAAACAAACTGAATTTTTTTAAAAAAGGATAAATAATCAAACATGGATGGAAGTTCAAACCATATATCAATAGTAACTCTGAATGTTAATGGCTTAAACTCTCCAATAAAGCGACATAGGCTGGTATCATGGATTAAAAAAACAAATCCAACAATATGCTGCCTCCAGGAGACACATCTGACTGGAAAAGACATACACAGGCTGAAGGTGAAAGGATGGGAAAAAATATACCACGCACACGGTCCTCGTAAGCAAGCAGGGGTGGCCATCCTCATATTGAATAAAATCGACTTCAAGACTAAGTTAATCAAAAGGGATAAAGAAGGACATTATATACTGTTAAAAGGAACCATTCACCAACAAGACATAACAATTATCAATATTTATGCACCAAATAATGGTGTTGCGACATTCATAAAACAAATTCTTCTCAAGTTCAAGAATCAAATAGACCACAACACAATAATTATGGGTGACTTCAAGACACCTCTCTCACCATTGGACAGATCCTCCAAACAAAAGTTGAATAAAGAAACTATAGAACTCAATATCACAATCAATAACCTAGACTTAACTGACATATATAGAATATATCAACCATCATCAAATGGATATACTTTTTTCTCAGCAGCACATGGATCCTTCTCAAAACTAGACTATATATTATGCCATAGGGCAACCCTCAGTAAATATAAAGGGGTGGAAATAATACCTTGCATTTTATCTGATCATAATGGAATGAAACTGGAAATCAATAATAAAAGAAGGAAGGAAAAATCCTACATCACATGGAAAATGAACAATATGTTACTGAATGATCAATGGGTTACAGAAGACATAAAGGAGGAAATCAAAAAATTCTTAGAGATAAATGAAAATACAGACACAACATATCGGAATCTATGGGACACAATGAAAGCAGTTTTAAGAGGAAAATTCATCGCCTGGGGGAGACCGGAAGATGGCGGCCAAGGGAGTGCAGCACATCAGTACGCTGCGCCACTGTGTGGGAAAAACACGAGGTGAAATGGCTGAAGGCTACCTTGGTGGGAATCCCCAGTGAAATTGAAGTGCTCCAGAATCTAGAGGTCAAAATTCCAGCGCGTGGGATTCGGCCGCAGGGGCTTGGTAGCGGGCGATTTCTCCGCACGGAGCGAAGCAGTACTTGGTCGGCGGACCGCCCCGTGGATGGAGTCTGGGACGCGCCCGAGTTAATTAGCCACGAGTTACCAGAGAGGGATTACAGCGAAGCGGATTCTGCAGGCTCCTGCCAGTGGCACACTAGCCGCGCTGAGTGCTGAATTCCAGCTTTGAAATACAGGAGAGAATCGGTCCAGTTCGTTTCCCGACACCGGACGGAACATGCAGGAGAACTGCAGCCGCCACCATGGAGAGCTGATGCAATCATCCCTGTTTTCTACTGATCTCAGCTCATTCAACTACAGAACAGGTGATTCCAGGCTGGTATTTGCCTGCGTCGCGCAGACAGATTGCTCAGGCTCGGGATTGGAAACTCTGAGGAGAATACTCTTCAGGCCTCACCCCTGGCAAGGCGGGCGCCGGGCTTTGAGCGGCCAGATTCTAGTTCCCCGGGTTGCTTTGGCCCAGGGCAGGAGATCCTTCTTGGCCTGGGGCTACGGAACCCGCGGCGACTGTGTCTTTGACCCTGCCCCTGTCTGAGCGTACACTGAGCTGGGAGAGGTTGGAGCTGCCAGGCCCGGGCGGGGGCCGCCTGGGCCTGAGGCTGGGGTACCTCTGTGGACCCTGCTCCGAGCAGAGTGTGGCAGGGATCGGAGAGGCTGGGTTCTGGCCCTTGTGGCTGCTTGAGCCCAGGGCCGCGGAGCCTGCGGGGACCGCGAGCTGAGGCCAGCCACAAGTGAAACTTGCGACGAGGGGCAGCGGGACTCTGTCTCCTGGAACAGTTTTAACCCGGAGCTGGAGAGCCCGCGGGAAGTGCGTCTTAGACTCTGCTCCAAGGGGAGCGTACACCGAGCAGGGAGAGTTTGGTGCGGCCAGGCTTGGGCACCTAGCAGGGAGAGTCTGGTGCGGCCAGGCTTGGGCTCCCGGGGCGGCTCTGGCCTGGGTTTGGGGAACCCGCGGCGGTTGCCCTGAGGAGCCTGCTCCTAGCAGAAAGTGGCGGGGATCGGAGAGACCGGCTCCTGGCTCCCGAAGCGGCTCTGGCTCAGGGTTGGGGATCCTACAGGGACTGCTTCTTGGTCCGGGTCCTGCTGGGTACTGCGGGGGCCTGGAGGGCAGAGTGGAGCTGCCTCCTGTGCCCAGAGCAGGCTAAGGGTCCCGCCGGTGTGGTATCGCGACACCCCAACTGCAGCTGGGGCCGAGGAGAGTAGCCGCCTATGCCTGGAACAGGACCAGCGACCCGACGGCAGGGTAGCCAAGTCAACCCACTTGGAGTAGAGGCCGTGAAGAGCTGCCGTCTGACCCTGCAAGGTAGGCAGTCCTGCGTCCCACTGGCAGGACAGGCTCGGGAGCCGGCCAGTGTAGTGGACGAGTAGCATCGAGGCAGTCACGTCACACTGGTTGGAGTGGGGGTTGAACAGAGCCGCCGCCAGCATCCGGAAGGAGCCCAGAGACCCGTTGGAGAGGCAGTTAGGTACCCCCACTGGGAGTGGGGGTTGAGCAGAACTGCAGCCCAGGCCCGCAGGGTGGGCAGATCTGAGACCCACCGGCGGAACAGGCTTGGAGGCCGACCAGCGTGGTAGACAAGTCACATCAATTGGAGTAGGGGTGGAGAAGAGCTGCTGCCCACGTCTGGATCAGGACCAACGATCCGAGGACGTGGTAGGAACGTCACCGCAATTGGAGTGGGGGCAGAGTAGAGCAGCCACCCGTGCCCGCAGGGCGGGCAGACCTACGACCAACCAGCGTAGTATATAGATCACCCTGATTAGAGGAGGATCACAGCCACTACCCGCCCTACAAGAGAGATATCCCAAATATACAAGAGCAACAAAAATAAACAGGGGGAAAAATTTCAAAAACACAACAGTTTCACGAAGCAGAAAGAAACACAAGCAACATGAAAAGACAAGGAAAGAAAGGACCACAAGCAATGCAGGTCAACTCAACCCTAGAAGAGGTAATAGCTGCAACAGATGGAATGTCAGATAAAGAGTTCAGGATATACATGCTTCAGATGATCTGGACTCTCAAGGAAGACATGAGACAGCAAAATCAGACAATGAAAGATCACATTGACAAGGAACTACAGAAACAAATCCAGGAAGTAAAAGATCAATTTCACAGGGAGCTAGAAGTAATAAAGAACAAACAAATAGAAATCCTAGAAATGCAGGAAGCAATAAACCAACTTAAAACCTCAATTGACAATACTACCAGCAGAATAGATCACTTAGAAGATAGAACATCAGACAATGAAGACAAAGTATTTCAACTTGAGAAGAACATAGACAGTTCAGCAAGACTGCTAAGAAACCATGAGCAGAACATCCAAGAGATATGGGATAACATTAAAAGGCCAAACTTAAGAGTCATTGGGATACAGGAGGGCACAGAGCTCCAAACCAGAGGAATGAACAATCTATTCAATGAAATAATACGAGAAAACTTCCCAGACTTGAAGAATGAAACAGAATCCCATATCCTAGAAGCCTACAGGACGCCAAAAGTGCAAAATCATAAGAGATCCACACCTAGACACATTATAATGAAGATGCCCAACATACAGAATAAGGAGAGAATTTTAAAAGCTACAAGAGAAAGAAAGCAGATTACATTTAGGGGCAAACCAATCAGGATAACAGCTGATCTCTCAACACAGACTCTGAAAGCTAGAAGATCCTGGAATAACATATTTCAAACACTGAAAGAAAATGGGCTCCAACCAAGAATCGTGTATCCGGCGAAATTAAGCTTCAGGATGGAAGATGAAATTAAAACCTTTCACGATAAACAAAAGTTAAAAGAATTCGCAGCTAGAAAACCATCTCTTCAAAAAATCCTTGGCAAAACATTACAGGAAGAGGAAACTGAAAATAACATTGAAAACCATCAGTGGGAGGTAGGACAGTAAAGGGGGGAAAGTAACCAAAGAGGAAAACTCATCAGGTTTAGTAACATAAATAAACAAATATGACTGGAGGAACAAACCTAATCTCAATAATAACCCTAAACGTTAATGGCTTAAACTCACCAATTAAGAGACACAGGCTAGTCGAATGGATCACAAAACAAGATCCAACAATATGTTGCCTACAGGAGACGCATTTGATAGGAAAAGATATACATAGACTGAAGGTGAAAGGCTGGGAAAAATCATTCCACTCATATGGACTGCAGAAACAAGCAGGAGTGTCCATACTCATATCAAACAAAATAGATTTCAAGCCAAAATTAATCAAAAAGGATAAAGAGGGACACTGCATACTGCTCAAGGGAACCATACACCAACAAGACATAACAATCATAAATATATATGCCCCAAACAATGGTGCACCTACGTTCATCAAGCAAACTCTTCTCAAGTACAAGAGTCTAATAGACCACCATACAATAATCATGGGAGACTTCAACACACCTCTCTCACCACTGGACAGATCTTCCAAACAAAAGTTAAATAAGGAAACTATAGAACTCAACAACACAATTAACAACCTAGACTTAATTGACATATATAGAATATACCACCCAACATCAAGTAGTTACACATTTTTCTCAGTAGCACATGGATCCTTCACAAAAATAGATCATATATTATGTCACAGGGCAACTCTTAGACAATATAAAGGAGTAGAAATAATACCATGCATCCTATCTGATCATAATGGAATGAAACTGAAAATCAACGATAAAAGAAGGAAGGAAAAATCATGCACCACGTGGAGAATGAACAATAGGTTACTGAATGACCAATGGGTCATAGAAGACATCAAGGAGGAAATTAAAAAATTCTTAGAGATAAATGAAAACACTGACACAACATATCGGAATCTATGGGACACATTGAAAGCAGTTTTAAGAGGAAAATTCATTGCTTGGAGTTCATTCCTAAAAAAAAGAAAAAAACAACAAATAAATGATCTCATACTTCATCTCAAAATCCTAGAAAAAGAAGAGCAAAATAACAGCAAAAGAAGTAGAAGGCAAGAAATAATTAAAATCAGAGCTGAAATTAATGAAATTGAAACAAAAGAAACAATTGAAAAAATTGACAAAACCAAAAGTTGGTTCTTTGAAAAAATAAATAAAATTGACAGACCCTTAGCCATGCTAACGAAGAGAAGAAGAGAGAGAACCCAAATTACTAGCATACGGGATGAAAAAGGCAATATCACAACAGACACTTCAGAAATACAGAAGATAATCAGAAATTACTTTGAATCCTTATACTCCAATAAAATAGAAGATAGTGAAGGCATCGATAAATTTCTTAAGTCATATGATCTGCCCAGATTGAGTCAGGAAGATATAGACAACCTAAACAGACCAATAACAATAGAGGAAATAGAAGAAACCATCAAAAGACTACCAACTAAGAAAAGCCCAGGACCGGATGGGTATACAGCAGAATTTTACAAAACCTTTAAAGAGGAACTAACACCAATACTTTTCAAGTTATTTCAGGAAATAGAAAAAGAGGGAGAACTTCCAAATACATTCTACGAGGCCAACATCACCCTGATTCCTAAACCAGACAAAGACACTTCAAAGAAAGAAAACTACAGACCAATATCTCTAATGAACGTAGATGCAAAAATCCTCAATAAAATTCTGGCGAATCGGATTCAAAAACATATCAAAAAAATTATACACCATGATCAAGTAGGATTCATCCCTGGGATGCAAGGCTGGTTCAATATACGGAAATCAATAAATGTTATTCACCACATCAATAGACTTAAAAATAAGAACCATATGATCATCTCGATAGATGCAGAAAAGGCATTCGACAAAGTACAGCATCCCTTTATGTTCAAAACTCTAGAAAAATTAGGGATAACAGGATCATTCCTCAACATTGTTAAAGCAATCTATGATAAGCCACAGGCCAGCATCATCCTGAATGGAGAAAAATTGAAGGCATTCCCTCTAAAATCTGGAACAAGACAGGGATGCCCTCTCTCACCACTTCTGTTCAACATAGTCCTCGAAACACTGGCCAGAGCAATTAGACAGACAAAAGAAATTAAAGGCATAAAAATAGGAAAAGAAGAACTTAAATTATCACTATTTGCAGACGATATGATTCTATACCTAACAGACCCAAAAGTGTCTACAAAGAAACTATTAGAGTTAATAAATGAATTCACCAAAATGGCGGGATATAAAATCAACATGCATAAATCAAATGCATTCCTGTATATCAGCGACAAATCCTCTGAAACAGAAATGAGGACAACTACTCCATTCACAATATCCCCCCCAAAAATAAAATACCTGGGAATCAATCTAACAAAAGAGGTGAAAGACCTATACAATGAAAACTACAGAACCCTAAAAAGAGACATAGAAGAAGACCTCAGAAGATGGAAAAATATACCCTGCTCATGGATAGGCAGAACTAACATCATCAAAATGGCGATATTACCAAAAGTTCTCTATAAGTTCAATGCTATCCCAATCAAAATCCCAACAGCATTTCTTGTAGAAATAGATAAAACAATCAGGAAATTCATATGGAATAATAAAAGACCCAGAATAGCAAAAACAATGCTAAGCAGGAAGTGTGAATCAGGCGGTATAGCGATACCAGACTTCAAACTATACTACAGAGCAATAGTAACAAAAACAGCATGGTACTGGTACCAAAACAGGCGAGTGGACCAATGGTACAGAATAGAAGACACAGTAACCAATCCGCAAAACTACAACTATCTTATATTTGATAAAGGGGCTAAAAGCATGCAATGGAGGAAGGATAGCATCTTCAACAAATGGTGCTGGGAAAACTGGAAATCCATTTGCATCAAAATGAAACTGAATCCCTTTCTCTCACCATGCACAAAAGTTAACTCAAAATGGATCAAGGAGCTCGATATTAAATCAGAGACACGGCGTCTGATAGAAGAAAAAGTCGGCTATGATCTACATACTGTGGGGTCAGGCCCCAAATTCCTCAATAGGACACCCATAGCGCAAGAGTTAACAACCAGAATCAACAAATGGGACTTACTCAAACTAAGAAGTTTTCTCTCAACAAAAGAAACAATAAGAGATATAAACAGGGAGCCTACATCCTGGGAACAAATCTTTACCCCACACACTTCAGATAGAGCCCTAATATCCAGAGTATACAAAGAACTCAAAAAATTAGATAATAAGATAACAAATAACCCAATCAACAAATGGGCCAAGGACCTGAACAGACACTTCTCAGAGGAGGACATACAATCAATCAACAAGTACATGAAAAAATGCTCAACATCACTAGCAGTCAGAGAAATGCAAATCAAAACCACCCTAAGATACCATCTCACTCCAGTAAGATTGGCAGCCATTAAGAAATCCAACAACAACAAGTGCTGGCGAGGATGCGGGGAAATGGGTACACTTGTTCATTGTTGGTGGGACTGCAAAATGGTGCAGCCAATTTGGAAAGCAGTATGGAGATTTCTTGGAAAGCTGGGAATGGAACCACCATTTGACCCAGCTATTCCCCTCCTCGGTCTATTCCCTAAAGACCTAACAAGAGCATGCTACAGGGACACTGCTATATCGATGTTCATAGCAGCACAATTCACGATAGCAAGATTGTGGAACCAACCTAGAAGCCCTTCAATAGATGAATGGATTAAAAAAATGTGGCATTTATACACAATGTGCTAAGTGAAGCTAGCCAATCCTTAAAAAACAAATGTCAAATGTCTTCTTTGATATAAGGGGAGTAACCAAGGACAGGGTAGAGACGAAAAGCTGGAGAAGAAGAATAACATTAAACAGGGATGATAGGCGGGAGGGAAAGTGAGAGTTAAGGGAAATTGCATGGAACTGGAAGGTGAGCCTCAGGGTTATACACAATTACATATAAGAGGAAAGGAGGAGTAGGAGAAAAATTATATAAGTGGAAGAAACGATTTATAGTAGAGGGGATGGAGAGAGAGTAGGGGAGGGGAGGGGAGGGGAGGGGTGAGGGGACAGTGGAGAATGGGATAGACAGCAGAATACATCAGTCACTAGAAAGGCAATTTGTAAATCAATGGAAATGTAACTGATGTGACACAGCAATCTGTATACGGGGTAAAAATGGGAGTTCATAACCCACTTGAATCAATCTGTGAAATATGGTATAATAAGAACTATGTAATGTTTTGAACAACCAACAATAAAATAATTAAAAAAAAAGACTAAGTTAATCAAAAGGGATAAAGAAGGTCATTATATACTGTTAAAAGGAACCACTCACCAACAAGACATAACAATTATCAATATTTATGCACCAAATAATGGTGCTGCGACATTCATAAAACAAATTCTCCTCAATTTCAACAATCAAATAGACCACAACACAATAATTATGGGTGACTTCAAGACACCTCTCTCATCATTGGACAGATCCTCCAAACAAAAGTTGAATAAAGAAACTATAGAACTCAATATCACAATCAATAACCTAGACTTAACTGACATATATAGAATATATCAACCATCATCAAATGGATATACTTTTTTCTCAGCAGCACATGGATCCTTCTCAAAAATAGACCATATATTATGCCATAGGGCAACCCTCAGTAAATATAAAGGGGTGGACATAATACCATGCACTTTATCTGATCATAATGGAATGAAACTGGAAATCAATGATAAAAGAAGGAAGGAAAAACCCTACATCACATGGAAAATGAACAATATGTTACTGAATGATCAATGGGTTACAGAAGACATAAAGGAGGAAATCAAAAAATTCTTAGAGATAAATGAAAATACAGACACAACATATCAGAATCTATGGGACACAATGAAAGCAGTTTTAAGAGGAAAATTCATCGCCTGGTGGTCATTCCTCAAAAAAAGAAAAAACTAATAAATAAATGAGCTCACACTTCATCTCAAAGCCCTAGAAAAGGAAGAGCAAAACAACAGCAAATGTAGCAGAAGGCAAGAAATAATTAAAATCAGAGCGGAAATCAATGAAATTGAAACAAAAGAAACTATTGAAAAAATTAACAAAACTAAAAGTTGGTTCTTCGAAAAAATAAATAAGATCGACAGACCTTTAGCCATGCTAACGAAGAGAAGAAGAGAGAGAACTCAAATTACTAACATACGGGATGAAAAAGGCAATATCACAACAGATGATACAGAAATACAGAAGACAATTAGAAATTATTTTGAAAATCTATATTCCAATAAAATAGAAGATAGTGAAGACATCGATACATTTCTTAAGTCATATGATTTGCCCAGACTGAGTCAGGAGGATACACACAATTTGAACAGACCCATATGAATGGATGAAATTGAAGAAGCCATCAAAAGACTACCAACCAAGAAAAGCCCAGGACCGGATGGGTATACAGTGGAGTTTTACAAAACCTTTAAAGAAGAATTAATACCAATACTTTTCAACTTATTTCAGGAAATAGAAAAAGAGGGAGCTCTTCCAAATTCATTCTATGAGGCCAACATCACCCTGATCCCAAAACCAGACAAAGACACCTCAAAGAAAGAAAACTACAGACCAAAATCTCTAATGAACCTAGATGCAAAAATCCTCAATAAAATTCTGGTGAATCGAATACAAAAACACATCAAAAAAATTGTGCACCATGATCAAGTAGGATTCATCCCTGGGATACAAGGATAGTTCAATATACGGAAATCAATAAATGTTATTCACCACATCAATAGGCTTAAAGAGAAGAACCATATGATCATCTCGATAGATGCAGAGAAAGCATTCGACAAAGTACAGCATCCCTTTATGTTCAAAACATTAGAAAAACTAAGGATAACAGGAACTTACCTTGATATTGTAAAAGCTATCTATGCTAAGCCTCAGGCTAGCATCATTCTGAATGGACAAAAGTTAAAGGCATTCCCTCTAAAATCTGGAACAAGACAGGGATGCCCTCTCTTACCACTTCTATTCAATATAGTTCTCGAAACACTGGCCAGAGCAATTAGACAGACGAAAGAAATTAAAGGCATAAAAATAGGAAAAGAAGAATTTAAATTATCACTATTTGCAGATGACATGATTCTATACCTAGAAGACCCAAAAGGGTCTACAAAGAAACTACTAGAACTAATAAATGAATTCAGCAAAGTGGCAGGATATAAAATCAACACGCATAAATCAAAGGCATTTCTGTATATCAGCCACAAAACTTCTGAAACGGAAATGAGGAAAAACACTCCATTCACAATATCCTCAAAAAAAATAAAATACTTGGGAATCAACCTAACAAAAGAGGTGAAAGATTTATACAATGAAAACTACAGAACCCTAAAGAGAGAAGTAGAAGAAGATCTTAGAAGATGGAAAAATATACCCTGTTCATGGATAGGCAGAACTAACATTATCAAAATGGTGATATTACCAAAAGTTCTCTATAGGTTTAATGCAATGCCAATCAAAATCCCAATGGCATTTCTTATAGAAATAGATAAAGCAATCATGAAATTAATATGGAAAAATAAAAGAACCAGAATAGCAAAAGCAATTCTAAGCAGGAAGTGTGAATCAGGCGGTATAGCGATACCAGATTTCAAACTATATTACAGAGCAATAGTGACAAAAACAGCATGGTTCTGGTACCAAAACAGGCGGGTGGACCAATGGTATAGAATAGAGGACACAGAGACTAATCCACAAAGTTACAACTATCTTATATTTGATAAAGGGGCTAAAAGCATGCAATGGAGGAAGGATAGCATCTTCAACAAATGGTGTTGGGAAAACTGGAAATCCATATGCAACAAAATGAAACTGAATCCCTTTCTCTCGCCATGCACAAAAGTTAACTCAAAATGGATCAAGGAGCTTGATATCAAATCAGAGACTCTGCGTCTGATAGAAGAAAAAGTTGGCTCCGATCTACATATTGTGGGGTCGGGCTCCAAATTCCTTAAGAGAACACCCATAGCACAAGAGTTAATAACAAGAATCAACAAATGGGACTTACTTAAACTAAAAAGTTTTTTCTCAGCAAGAGAAACAATAAGAGAGGTACATAGGGAGCCTACATCCTGGGAACAAATTTTGACTCCTCACACTTCAGATAGAGCCCTAATATCCAGAGTATACAAACAACTCAAAAAAATTAGACAATAAGATAACAAATAACCCTATCAACAAATGGGCCAAGGACCTGAACAGACACTTCTCAGAGGAGGATATACAATCAATCAACAAGTACATGAAAAAATGCTCACCATCTCTAGCAGTCAGAGAAATGCAAATCAAAACCACCCTAAGATACCATCTCACTCCAGTAAGATTGGCACCCACTATGAAGTCAAACAACAACAAGTGCTGGCGAGGATGTGGAGAAAAGGGTACTCTTGTACATTGCTGGTGGGACTGCAAATTGGTGCGGCCAATTTGGAAAGCAGTTTGGAGATTCCTAGGAAACCTGGGAATGGAACCACCATTTGACCCTGCTATTGCCCTTCTCAGACTATTCCCTGAAGACCTTAAAAGAGCATGCTACAGGGATACTGCCACATTGATGTTCATAGCAGCACAATTCACAATAGCTAGACTGTGGAACCAACCCAGATTCCCTTCAATAGATGAATGTAAAAAAAAATGTGGCATCTATACACAATGGAGTACTATGCAGCAATAATGACAAAAATGACAAAATCATAGAATTTGCAGGGAAATGAATGGCACTAGTGCAGATTATGCTTAGTGAAGCTAGCCAATCCCTAAAAAACCAATACCCAATGTCTTCTTTGATATAATGAGAGCAACTATGAACAGAGCAGGGAGGAAGAGCAGGAAGAAAAGATTAACATTAAACAGAGACATGAGATGGGAGGGAAAGGGAGAGAAAAGGGAAATTGCATGGAAATGAAGGGAGACCCTCATTGCTATACAAAATTACATATAAGAGATTGTGAGGGGAATGGGAAAATAAACAAGGTGAGAAATGAATTACAGTAGATGGGGTAGAGAGCGAAGATGTGAGGGAAGGGGAGGGGGGATAGGAGGGGATTGGAAAGGTAGCAGAATACAACAATTACTAATAGGGCATTATGTAAAATTGTGGATGTATAACGGACATGATTCTGCAATCTGCATTTGGGGTAAAATTGGGAGTTCATAACCCACTTCAATCTAATGTATGAAATATGATATGTCAAGAGCTTTGTAATGTTGTGAACAACCAATAAAAATAAATAAATAAATAAATAAATAAATAAAATGGAGAAAAGTAAACAACAGAGAAAGTCAATGAAATCAAGTTGTTTGTATGAAATATCAATGGAACATAAAAACATAACAAAGCAAAACAACAACAATAAAAAACTTTAGCTAATTGGAGTAAGAAAGAAATAAGATTCTCCCTAGTAAAGTCAGAAGTGGGGGTAGTGGTAACATTACCATTGATTCTACCAAAAAATAAAATGTTAGAAGACAGTGATATGAGCAGTTGTATGTGAAGAAAGTATATGACTTATTTGAAATAAATTCTGATACAACAAAACATCTCAAGCCTAATTAACAGAGAAATAGATCTATAACTAGTAAGGAGATTTACTATAACTAGTTAAGGAGAGCCACTAGTCAAAAGCTTTTGCAAAATGTAAAGTTTTGAGATTTCAGTGATGAATTCCACCAAACATACCAAGAACTAATTCTAACCCTCCTCAAACTGTGCCAGAATAACTGAGGAGGACAGAACTCATTCAACATGTCCAGTATTATCCTGAAAGTATGGCCAGACAGAACTGTAAGTTAACTGCAGACTGATATCCTTTGTGAACACTGATGTAAAAATATTTAACAAAATATTAGAAAATCAAATTCAAAGCATAGTTAAAAGATTGTATGACCTGATCAAGTGGGATTCATCTCTGGAGTTCAAGAATGTTACCATATATGAAAATTTGATCAATGCACTACAACACATTGATAGCAATAAGGAAAAATAATCATCTCACTTGATATAAAAAAGCATCTGACAAAATTTAGCAGCATATCATAAGAAAAATACACAAACTAAAAATAGAGGGAACTACTTCAACATACTAAAAGCTATATATGAAACACAGCAAACATCAAATTAAATAGTGAATGTCCAAAAGATTTTCCTCTGTGATGAGGAAAAAGGCAAGAATTTCCACTCTTGCCACTTCCATTTCACATATTACTGGAAATTCTAAGCAGATCACTTATGAAAGAAAAGGAATAAAAATGTAATTCAAAATATAAAGGAAAAGTAAAACAATCTCTGTTCATGGATGTTGTGATATTGCATGTAAAAAATGAAAATTCCACACAAAAATAGAGGTAATACAATGAATTCAGCAAAATAGCATGAGAAAAACTCAATGCACAAACATCATTTGCATTGCTATACCTTTTTTTTTTTTTTTTCCTGATCAAGCTGCAAACTTTTATTGTTCACACAGGGGTATTTATGGGCTGGGGATGGGGAAGCTCTCTTATCAGAGGTTGCTGGAAGTCTTCACAAGGTGAGATAACACAGGATGTTTCAGGAAGACAGATGGCTATTCTTTGAAGGAGAACTCCCTTTTGGTCCCTGGCAAACAGGGTCTTGTTGAAAGTTCTGTTATAGTGACCATACTTTTGAACTATACTTTTCTGATGCTGTTACTTGTGAATAGTTTTGTTCTGATCTTCTTACCCAAGTATCTTATTTTCTTTGAGGATATTGTGAATGGAGTGGTTTTCCTTATTTCCATTTCAGAAGTTTTGTTGCTGATATATAGGAATGCCTTTGATTTATGCGTGTTGATTTTATAACCTGCCACTTTGCTGAATTCATTTATTAACTCTAGCAGCTTCTTTGTAGACTCTTTTGGGTCTGTTAAGTATATTATCATGTCATCCGCAAATAGCGATAGTTTAATTTCTTCTTTTCCTATTTTTATGCCTTTAATTTCTTTTGTCTGTCTAATTGCTCTGGCTAGTACTTCGAGAACTAAATTGAATAGAAGTGGTGATAGAGGGCATCCCTGTCTTGTTCCAGATTTTAGAGGGAATGCCTTCAATTTTTCTCCATTCAGAATGATGCTAGCCTGAGGCTTAGCATAGATAGCTTTTACAATGTTGAGGTAAGTTCCTGTTATCCCTAGTTTTTCTAGTGTTTTGAACATAAAGGGATGCTGAACTTTGTCAAATGCTTTTTCTGCATCCATCGAGATGATCATGTGGTTCTTGTCTTTAAGTCTATTGATGTGGTGGATAGCATTTATTGATTTCCGTATATTGAACCATCCTTGCATCCCAGGAATGAATCCTACTTGATCATGGTGCACAAGTTTTCTGATATGTTTTTGTATTCGATTCGCCAGAATTTTATTGAGAATTTTTGCATCCAAGTTCATTAGAGATATTGGTCTGTAGTTTTCTTTCTTTGAAGTATCTTTGTCTGGTTTTGGGATCAAAGTGATGTTGGCCTCATAGAATGGATTTGGAAGAGCTCCTTCTTTTTCTATTTCTTGAAATAGCTTGAAAAGTATTGGTATTAATTCTTCTTTGAAGGTTTTGTAGAACTCCGCTGTATACCCATCTGGTCCAGGGCTTTTCTTAGTTGGTAGTCTTTTGATGGCTTCTTCTATTTCTTCTTTTGTTATTGGTCTGTTTAAATTGTGTGTGTCTTCCTGTCTCAATCTGGGCAATTCATATGCCTTAAGAAATTTATCGATATCTTCGTTATCTTCTATTTTATTGGAATATAGGGTTTCAAAATACTTTCTAATTATCTTCTGTATTTCTGTAGTGTCTGTTGTGATATTGCCTTTTTCATCCCGTATGTTAGTAATTTGAGTTCTCTCTCTTCTTCTTTTCGTTAGCGTGGCTAAGGGCTTGTCTATCTTATTTATTTTTTCAAAGAACCAACTTTTAGTTTTATCTATTTTTTCAATGGTTTCTTTTGTTTCAATTTCATTGATTTCTGCTCTAATTTTAATTATTTCTTGTCTTCTACTACATTTGCTGTTGTTTTGCTCTTCCTTTTCTAGATTTTTGAGGTGTTGTGTGAGTTCATTTATTTGTTGGTTTTTTCTTTTTTTGAGGTAAGAACTCCAAGAAATGAATTTCCCTCTTAAAACTGCTTTCATTGTGTCCCACAAATTCCGGTATGTTGTGTCTGTGTTATCATTTGACTCTAAGAATTTTTTCATCTCCTCCTTTATGTCTTCTATAACCCATTGATCATTCAATAACATATTGTTCATTTTCCATGTGATGTAGGATTTTTCCTTCCTTCTTTTATCATTGATTTCCAATTTCATTCCATTATGGTCAGATATGGTGCATGGTATTATCTCCACGCCTTTATATTTACTAAGAGTTGTCTTATGGCATAATATATGGTCTATCTTTGAGTAGGATCCATGTGCTGCTGAGAAGAACGTGTATCCACTTGATGATGTGCATTGCTATACCTTAACTATGAAAAATCTAAAAGGATATTATTTTTTTTCACTTACAATAGACACACAAAAAATTACTTAGTATTTAGCCAAATACTTTAAAGTCTTGTGAAATAAATAAATAAATAAACAAATTATTGTTGGATGACATTAAAAATCACATACATAAATGGAAACACATACTAAGTTCACAGAAATTTTATGATTGTTTAAGTGATCATTCAATGCCATCCCTATCAAAATGTCAATGATGTATTTTGTAGAAATAGAAATCTCATCCTGAAGTCATTTAAAATATCAAAGGACCTCAAAGGGCCAAAGCAAAATAAAAAATATAAGGCGGAAAGACTCACATTTCCTGATTTTAAAATATATTGCAAAATTATAGTAAAACAAAACATTATAGTAATGTTAGAGCACAGGAACAGAATACAGACCCTAGAAATAAATCCACACACAAAAATTCAAATTATTTTTTCAAGGGTGCTGCCAAAGTCTGGCTGGGCACAAAATAACCGAGCCACCACGAGGCACTTGTAGATTCAAACAGGAACTCCTTTAGGGTGCCAAAATTGTTCAGTGAGAAAAGTATTGTTTTAAACAAACAAACCAAAAAAACAGTGTTGGAGACACTAGATATATACATGGAAAAGAATAAATCTGAAAGTTCTCACCTTTATATAATATGATGTACAAAAATTACCTTAAAATGATCGAAGGCTTACATGTAAGATCTGTTCAACTCTTAGGATGCAATCTATATAACTGATAAGGAATTAATATTGAAAACATATAAAGAACCCCTAAAAATCACAACCAACAAAGAACCCAATTTGAAACTAGACAAAATATTTGCAAAGACCTATCTACATAGGGTTATATAAATGAACAATAAGCACAAATAGGTGTCCAGTATCATAAGGAAACACAAATGAAAACTACAGTGAACTATCACTATACATCCATTAGCATTACTAGTATAAAAAATAAAAAGTGTTGTAATAAAATTGAAACTTTTTGTATTTCTAGTAGGAACTTTAAATAGTACTAGTGAGGTGGAAAGTAATATGGCACTTGCCCAAAAAACATGAAAAATAGAATTACCATATGATCCAGAAATTCATCTTTCAGTATATACCCAAATAATTGAAAGCAAGATCTTGGAGAAATATTTCCACACTCATGCTCATAGAATTATTATTTACAAATAGCTAAAATGTGGAAACAATCCAAGTGTTCTCAGCTATGAATAATGGATAATGAAAATGTGGTATGTGCATACTATGGAATATTATTCAGCTTTCCAAAGGAGGTAAATTCTGACATATGCTATACCATGGATGAACCCTAAGTGAACAAAACCAGATATGAACATAAATACTGTATGATTTCAATTACATGATGTATATAAAATAGTCAAAATCCATAAAATCAGAGAATGGAATGCTCATTTTACATGGGGGAGAGGAGAAATGGGCAGCTGCTCTTCAATGAGAAGAAAAATTTATTTATATAAGATGATAATTTTTGCAATATCTGCTTTAGTGTTGTATTATTTACCTATCATGGGCAATAGTTTATTTGCATTTCAAATTTGTTAAGAAGGTGATTTCAGGTTCAATATTTTCAGTAATTTTTTTAAAAAAATATGGAAAATAAACTGAGTATTTCCTAACTGAACAGATGTCCTCTTTAAAAGAGGTATATGATAAAAAATCATGTAGGCCCAATACTCCAACATGTTGGCTCAGGAACGACTTTCTTAACAAGGCTCCTAAAGCACAGAGAGTAAAATAAATAACCAATAAATGGGGTGGTATCAAATTAAAAATCTCCTCATAGCATAGGAAACAATCAAGAGCATGAAGAGAGAGCCTCCAGAATCAGAGACAATCTTCCCCAACCTGTACCTCAGATAGGATATTAATATCAGGATATAGAGAGAAATCAAAAAACTTATGAGCAAAAAAGAAAAAAAAAACAAAAACAATAACCAAATGGGCAGAAGAAATAAACAGACACTTCTCAAGAGAAGAAATAAGAATGGTCAACAAACATATGCAAAAATGTTTAACATCTCCAGCAATTAGAGGAATGCAAACTAAAACTACACCGAGATTTCATCTCACTCCAGTCAGAATGACAACTATCAATAATACAAACAACAATAAATGTTGGTGAGGATGTGGGAAAAAGGATACTTTCATATATTTTTTGTGGGACTGCAAATTGGTGCAGCCTCTCTGGAAAGCAATGTGGAGATTCCTCAAAAACCTCAGAATGAAACCATCATTTGACCCAGATATGCCACTCCTTGATCTATATCCAAAGCATTTAAAAATCAGCATATTAGAGTGGTACAGCCACAACAATGTTTATAATAGTGAAATTCACAATATCTAAGATATGGAGTCAATCTAGGTGCCCTTCAATAAATGAATGGATAAAGAAAATGTAGTGTATATACACAATGTAATATTACTTTATCATAAAGAAAAATGATGTTATGACATTTGCCTATAAATGGACGGATCTGAAAACTACCATGCTAAGTGAATTAAGCCAATCCCAAGAAAAACAAAGGTCAAATGTTTTCTCTCATATGTGGAAGATAATCCATAAGGGGAGGGGAAATGAAAACAAAGGAGTAGAAGAAGCTCAGTGGAGTAGACAAGGGGGAATGAAAGGAAGGGAGGAAGGATGGGGAAAGGAAGGACCATAGAACAAATCTGCCCTAACTTTCCTCTGTACATATATGAATATATCACAATGAATCTCACCATTGTGTCTATCTACAAGAAATTAATTAAAATTAATTATGATATGCGGCAAAAATATCAGTAGACTAGGGGGATGGGAGCAGGGAGAGGAGGAGGAGAAGAGGTAATGGGGATGGAATTAGAACAAGATGCATTCTATGTTTTTATAATTTTGCCAAAATGGATGCTACTCTTGTGTATAACTAAAAAGAATGAACAAAAAAATAAGTAAATAATTAGATTAATGAAACTGAGTGAATCATACAAATCTGATGACAGTATTTCAAGTTTTTTATAGGCTTGTTATTTATTATATAGTCCTTCTGAGTACGTAGAATACTTATGTATGTATTGACTACTGCAAATCTCTGCCTCCTTAACAGTACAGAAAAAAAAAGGCTATGGATGTTGCTCAGTGGTAGAGCATTTGCCTACCAAACCTGAAGCTCTAAGTTTGATGCCTAGCATCAGTTTTTAAAAAATATAGGAAAAAGATTTGTTTAAGGCAAATGTATCTCTTTTTAACATTTTTTATTTTATTAATTCATACATTTAATATATCTGTCAAATTAAATAGATATAGTAAAAATATGAATATGATTATGAATGAAACAGAAAATTGAGATCATAATTATTCATAATCACACTGGATTTGGCAGAGTTCTCAAGTTTTGAAAATTAAATTTACCTACATAATTTTGAACAACACGCATAGATACTGAAATATGTTTCAGTGATGATGAATTATGCAGATACTTTTGTATTCTGAATAGCTATATTTTATTTTTCTCTTACAAAGTTAATAATAATGACAATTACTTAATAACATATCCTTATAATTTGAATGCATAATGATAGATTAAATATTGTAATACTTTATGTATGTGTGCCTGTTTGTAGGTTTGTACAATGAGAAAACCATTTTCTAGTAATTCTGAAAATAAACCACTGACATACAGAGGGGTTTATTATGAACTAAATAAAATATAGTCAGCTAAGTCATTCAGGAATTTAAAATGAGTGAAAAAATATTCAACTTGGAAGAAGTAAATTATCCTAATGTAATATCTTTAAACCGTTAAAATAGATTATATTTTACAAACCAGGTTAAAATCTAAATCCAGCATAAAACAGAAGAAATGAAGTCTTTAAAAGAGGATATAGTAAAATCAATATTGGTCTTTTGAAGTGAAGTATTCTCTTGGAACCAGGCTGGAAACCATTAAGTTAGCAGGGCAAAACATTCAAGTAAAACTCCTATAAATTTCAAGTGTTTAATTACTTATGAATTACTACAATACAGTCCTCTTAATTCTGGGGTATTCCCAGCCAATTTGTGAATGGGTCATTGGAGAAAAATATTTCTATGTCAAAGAGTATTCAAAATATATGAATCAGGCCACCAGGACAAAACACACGTATCTCACCTATTCCAACATGGACACAATTGCAGCAGGCCAGACAGGGTAGCCCCTTGTCACTCTTGTAGAGGCATGGCTCTTTGCAAGCTAGTAAGGTCCAATTATAGTGAGGCTAAATTCTAGATGGGCAAATCCTTTTAAATAAAAAGAAAAAACTGAATGGCTCAATTGGAAGATAGTTTGAAATTTCAAAGTCTACAAATTAAGATTCAGACATATGAGAATTATGAACATTAAAGTACAAAGAATTATCTTCCAGATACATATTCCTATACAGTTCGGTCAAGGACATAACTCAAAACAATTCTATGTAGTAATTGCTTTTCACTGTGTCTATCTATAACCAAGGTAATTGTTTTTTAGCCAAGTAAGATGCTGAGTTTAGTCATAAGCCTTTGACCATTTTTTTAAATCAAAAGAAGAAATTTAGTAATAAAAATTTAGATGAATGCTAGGGGTTAACATTGTGTCATGGAGCAATGTGTTAATGTTTGTGTTCATGTTCCTTCATTGAATTAGCAACAGTCCACCTATAGCCTGATCAAATGCCCTACACTTAATTGTCCACTCCTGGAAAATGGGGATGGTGATGCTTCGGCTGCTGTTATTACAGGCATGTTTTTTTAGCTTGCTATGAAGTTTAATACATGTAAGCTGTTTATCACAGTGACTAAATGAGCAGGAAAAACTCAACTGCTCCATTGAGCTTATCCATAGTAGTAATATCAAGAAACTCATTGTTGCAGATTATATCAACTACTTAGTAATAATTAGCCCATAGAATGAAACACATCAGCCATTCTTTAAAAGTAACTCCCATTACCAATCCATGGGAAATATAGGAGGTATGAATGCTTGAAAATAAGCCTTTGGGAAACTCTAGGTATAAAAGCTAAAAAGGATTTGTGATGGCATGATGGGCAACTATTCAGTGATCACTGAAATTTTATTACAAATGAGAAGCAGAGTATTCATAGGCACATTTGCAGGAATATTTCACAGAACCACAAAATCCAAGAGGGTCATTTTCTTGAGAATGCAACCCTCCTATCTTTGAGGCTGGTTCATAGTTACTATTTAAAAAGGGGAGTTTCAAATTGATTCATTTAGTCCAATGACCAATATAAAAATGATATTTGGCTTTTTACATTCGTTACTATTTAAGTGCTAAGTTATTCAACCTCTATGGAAAAGAAAAGTGACTTTTTCATTTTATGCTTCTCAGAATTCTTTTTTAAAACCAGAAGAAAGAATCAGAGCATCATAGAAATAAAGCATAGATAAGCAGATTAACTTCTACATGGTACATTTACAAAAAACTTAATTAGATCACCATCTTCTCAACTATTCCTGGCATTGTGATTTAGAAAAGATAAAGACTGGGGCCTGGAATGCAAAGACATAGAAGATTTTGACTCCACTACAACTAAACCAATATATTTTGTAGAATACTTATATATAAAAAGATAGTGGAGCTGCTCTGATCAAGGAACATAGAAAGAATGGAATATGACCAACTAGAGAGAAATGACATTTCTTATAGCTCAGTGACCAGGATTAAAGCAATGGGAATATTATTTCTCTGCAATGTGAGAGAGGGATTTAATTAAACTCAAAACTGAACAGCCAGACTGCCTTAGAAATTTTGGGTACATTAAACAGAAAAAGATAAGAATTATTGTTTGATTTTGTGCCACACATAATACATGATCACTTACTATTTTTACTGATGGAAATTGTTGGTCCTGCAAATTATGTTTATTGTGCCAAATAACATTGTAAATGTCATAGTAGGAACCAAGAACTTAGTCTACTGCTATATATTGTTTTTATAGGTCATTGCTGTTAATTGTTTCCCCTTAATCTGTGAGGGTGAAACATAATGTGACTGTATAAACTCATAGGATAGAAACTCTCTGCTTCAGATCCATTTGCAGAGATGGGGAGACAATAAACAGTATGAAAAAGCAAGGGAACAAACCCCCCAAACAACTCAGAATAGCTCAAAAATATACTTCAGTGATACTACAGTTAGGTTAGGACATTCATACTACAGAAGGAATTTAGGACATTCATAGTTAAACTGATTTATGAGATAAAAAGATGATATAAGGAATGAAGTCTGAGAGAAAACACAGGAAGTGAATACAATTTTAGGCAATGAAGACAAAGTATATATCTTGAAAATAAATTTGATCATGGATAAATCATATTAAGAGACTACAAGGGCTGGGGTTATGGCTTAGTAGTAGAGTGCTTGCCTAGCATATGTGAGGCGCTGGGTTCAATTCCCAGCACTGCATACAAATAAATATTAAAAATAAATAAAGATCTATTGATAACTAAAATAAACAAATAAATAGATAGATAAATAAATAAATAAAAGAGACCATGAGCAGAATTTTCAAGAAATATGTACAATCTCTTCAATGAAATAATACCAGAAAATGTTCCAAACCTAAAGAAAGAAATGAAATCAAATACAAGAGGCATACAAAATTCCAAACATTTACAATTATAATAGATTCATTTCAAGTCACCTTATAATAAAAGTGCTTAAAATACAGAATAAGATATAGTTTTAAGAGCTGCTATAGAAAAATGACTGATCATATTTAGAGGTAAACCATTTCATAACTCAGCTGAGTTTTCAACTCACATCCTAAAAGCTAGGAAGTCTTGGAATAATACATACCAAACTCTGTAATAAAATGGATGCTAACCAAGAATACTATACCCTGTAAAATCAAGCTTTAGAATTGACAATAAAATAAAAACCTTCTATGATAAACAAAAGATAAAAGAATTCACAACTAGAAAGCTGACACTGCAAAACATACTCAATAAAATATTTCATGAAGAAGAAATGGAGAATAAAAATGAAAACCAGCAGAGAGAGAAAGAACACTAGAAGGATACTCAATCAAAAAAAATCTAATTCAACTTAAAAAATAGAAATATATAAAAATTACAGGAAAAAGTTATCTCTCAATTAATAACATTGAATGTAATAGGATGAAAGACATAAATCAAATACATAGGCTGGCCGTTTGCATTAAAAAAACAAGACCCAATATGCTATCTCTAAGAGACTCAGATCATAGGCAAAGATAGTCACACACTGAAAGTGAAAGTATGGGAAAAAAACATACCATTCACATGGATCATATAAACAAGAAGGGGTTTCTTTTCTCATATCTGATAAAGTGGACTTCAAGCTGAAGTTAATCAGAAGAGACAAGAAGGCCATTTCATACTGCTTGAGGGAGTAATACAATAAGAAATAATAGTCATAAATAGTTTTGCCTCCCCAAATAGAACATCTACATACATTAAACAAACTCGGCTCAATATCAAGAATCAAATAGACCACCACACAATGACAATGGGTGTCTTTTCTCTCTTGTTACTAGATACTTCTTCCAAATATATTTTATTATATATAATTATATATGTATTCCAAATATATATATTTACTATATATATTTTATTATGTATAATTTATATATATAATACAACTATAAAATATAATTAATAATTTAGACTTAAAAGACATAAATAGGCTATTAGACGTATATAGGCTATTTTATCTATCAATAACTGAATACACTTTCTTCTCAGCAGCACATTTTCTAAAATAGACCACATCTTAGGGCACAAAATAACTCTTAGCAAATACTGAAAAATAGAGAGAAGATCTCACATTATATCAGATTGTAATGAAATGGAATTAGAAATCTATGATAAAATAAAAAATGGAAACTAATACTTGGAAATTAAATAATTTATTATTGAATGATGAATAGATAACAGAAGAAATCAGGAAAAATAAAAAATACATAGAAATAAATGAAAATAGAGATAAAACATATCAAAACCTCTGGGACATTATGAAGGTAGTTCTAAGAGGAAAGTTTATAGCATTGAGCTCATACACTAAAATAATAGAAAGATAACAAATAAATAATCTAACACTACATCTCAAAGATCTAGAAAAGGAGAAACAAATCAACACCCAAATCAACAGAAGACAGGAAATAATTAAAATCAGAGCTCAAATAAATAATATTGAAATTTAAAAAGTTCAAAAAAATCAATGAAAGACAAAGTTGGCTCTTTGAAAGAATTAACAAAATTGTTAAACACTCAACCAAGCTAACCAAAAAAAGAAAAAAAATCTCTCAAATTGTTAAAATCCATGATGATTTTAACATAGATGCTACTGAAATACAGAGTATAATCAGAAACTATTCTGAAAATTTATATTACAAGAACTTTATAGTCCCCAAAACTCAAAAATCTTGAAGACATCCACAAATTCCTAGAGACATACTACCTACTCAAATTGAACCAACAGGATGTAGAGAATTTAAATAGACTAATTTCAAATAAAGAAATTAAAGACACCATCAAAATTCTACCAACAAATAAAAGCCCTGGACTTGATGGATTCTCGTTTCTACCAGACCTTTAAAGAAGAACTAACACCAATCCTCCTCAAATTATTCCATGAAATAGAAAAAGAGGAATCTACTAAGCATATTCTATGAAGCCAGTATCACCCTGATATAAAAATCAGACAAAGACACATCAAGGAAAGAAAACTTTAGACCAATATCCTTGATGAATATAGATACAAAAATTCTTAATCAAATACTGGCAAATTGCATACAAAAACACACTAAAAATATGGTGTACCATGAGCAAATGTATTTTATCCTAGGGATGCAAGATTCAACACAGAGAAATTAATAAATGTGATTCACCACTAAAATGTATTTAAGGACAAGAATCACATTATTACCTCTATAGATGCATAAAATGCATTTGGCAAAATATAGAATCATTTAATATTTAAAACACTAGAAAAAATAGGAATAAAGGGATCATGCCTCAATATTATAAAGATCATCTGCAACAAACTGAAGGCCAATATAATTCTAAATGGGCAAAAACTGAAAGCATTCCCTCTAAAAACTGGAACAAGACAATGATATCCATCTTATTCACTTCTATTCAACAGAGTTCTTGAATCTGTAGCCTGAACAGATATGCAAAAAAAAAAAAAAAAAAAAGAAGAAAAGAAAAGAAAAAGAAATTAAAGGGATATGAATAAGAAGAGCTAAAACTAGCTCTGTTTGGTGACAGTATGATTCCATATTTCGAAAACTGAAAAAACTTCTAAAATTTATAAGTGAATTCAGCAAAGTAGCAGGATACAAAATTAACACTCATAAATCAATTTAAATCAATTTCATTTTTATACTCCAATGATGAATCAGCTGAAAGAGAAATTGGGAAATCATACCAATCACAATAACCTAAAAAAACCCCTTGGAAATCAATCTAACAAAAGTGGTGAAGAACCTCTACAATGAAAACTACAGAACAGTACAGGAAAAAAAAAATGAGGAAGACATTAGAAGATGGAAAGACCTTCAAGTTCTTGGATAGGCAGAATTCATATTGTCAAAATGGCCATACTACCAAAAGCACTATACAGATTAAGTGCATTTTCCATCAAAATCAATGATTTTTTTTTGTAGAAATAGAAAAAAAGAATTCATTAAATTTATTGGAAGAAAAAGAAGCCCAGAATAGCGAAAGCAATCTTTAGCAGGAAAAAATAAAGCAAGAGGCATCATAATACCAAACTTTAAATTATATTATAGTGATAGAGTAAAAAACAAACAACAACAACAAAACAAACAAAAACAAACGAACAACAACAACAACAAATCTCAGCATGTAATTGGCACCAAAACAGGCAAGAAGACCAATGGATCAGAATATCAAACAAAGAGACAAGACCATAAAAATACAGTTATCACATATTAGAGAAAGGCACCAAAAACTTACATTGCATAAAAGATAACCTTTTTAAAAAAATGGTGCTTGGAAAACCAGAAATTCGTAATTAGTAGAAAAAAATTGAATCCCTATATCTCACCCTGCACAAAAATAAACTCTATGTGGATCAAAGAACTAGGAATTAGACCAGAAACCTTGTACATACTGGAAGAAAATGTAGGCCCCACACTCAAACATATCAGCTAAGATACTGACTTCCTTAGCAAGACTTCTAAAGGGCAACAAGTAAAATCTATAATCAGCAAATGGGATAGCATCAAACTAAAATGCTTCATCACAGCAAAGTAAACAATCTTGAACATGAAAAGAGAGCCTACAGAATGAGAGAAAAAATTCGCCACTTGTTCCACAGATAAGGTGTTAATTTCCAGGAAGTACAAAGAACCCTAAAATTTTAACACCAAAAACCTAAATAACTCCATTCATAAATGAGCAAAGGAACTGAACAGTTCTTTCATAGAGGAAGAAAAACAAATGATCAACAAATATATGAAAAAATATGTTCAAAATCTACAACAATTAGAGAAATGCAATTTAAAACTACACTGAGATTTCATCTCACTTCAGTAAGAATTGTAACTATCAAGAATACAAATAACAATAAATGTGGGCAAGGATGTAGGAAAAAAAGATATATTCATACCTTGCTGGTGGGACTACAAATTAGTGCATCCACTCCAGAAAGCAATATGGAGATTAAAAACAAACTAACTTTGAATGAAACTACTATTTAACCCAGCTATCCCACTCCTCAATATATATCCAAAGGATTTAAAATCAGCATACTACAGTAACACAACCACATCAATGTTTATATTAGCTCAATTAACAATAGTTAAGTTATGGACCAACCTATGTACCCTTTAACAAGTGAATAGATGAAGAAATTGTGGAATATACGACTTTATGACAGTTACCATTAAATGGATGAATCTTGAGACTATTATGCTAAGTAAAATAAACCAGTCTCCCAAAACCAAATGTCGAATGTTTTTGTTGATACATGGAAGCTAACTCACAATAAGTAGGGGGAGGTATAAAATTAAAATTTAGTACATTAGACAAAGGGAAATGAAGGGAAGGTGGGGGGTATTTGAAAAGGGAAGATAGTAGAATGAATCTGACATAACTTTCGTAAGTACAAAAAAGAATACACCACAGAGAAATCAAAACATGGTGTACAGTCACAAGAATGGGGTACTAAGTAGAACAAGATATATTCCATGCTGTATAATTGTGTCAAAATGAATTCTACTATCATTTATAACTGAAAAGAACAAATTTTAAAAAGCAACTCAAAATGGTTTAAAGACTTAACTGTAAAAGCAAACTATGAAACACTAGAAGAAAATAGGTGAAATGCTTCAGGGCATCAGTCTGGGCAAAGATTTTTGGATATGACCCAAAACACAAGCAATACAAGCAAAAATATTCAAATGTGATCAACAAAGTTTTTGCACAGTAGAGAATACAATTAATAGGGTAAAGACACAATCTGAAGACTGGAAGAAAATACCTTCAAGTTATCCTTGTGATAAAAGACTAATATCCAGAATATGAGAAATTCAACAGCAACAGAAAAACAAAACAAAACAAATAATATAATTATTAAAAAGAAAATGATCTCAATAAACATTTCTCAAAAGAAGACAGATGCCTTACAGGTATAAATGAGGAAATGCTTACCACCAATCATCAGGGAAATACACATCAAAACCGCAATCAGATAATGTCTGACTCCAGTCAAAATTGCTATTATTTAAAAGACAAAAATAGCAAATTCTGGTGACAGTGTGGATAAAGAAAGAAAAATTCTATTGATATACTGTGGTTGTGAACATAAAGTTGTACAGAATTTATGGAAAGCAGTGTTGAGAGGTTTCTCAAACATCTAAAAATTAACACTAATATATAATCCAGCAATCAGATATACTATGTGTATATCCAAAGGAAAGGAAAGAAAACCAGTATATGGAAGAGAGATCTGCACTCTAAGCACAATTGCTAATGAAATCAAACAAGGTGTCCATGAACAAATAAATTGATTGAGAAATTAGGCACTTAAAAGGATTAAGAAATATGTACTTACTGCTGTTCAGCCATAACAGGAAGGAAATCCTGCCATTTTTGGCAACATAGATGAGCCTGGAGGACATTTTTACAAGTCAATAAGCCAGAGACAGTAGGCAAATACTGCCTTATGTTCTCTCATATGTGGAAGCTAAAAGAGTTAAGTTTATAGAAGCAGAGAGTGGATCAGTGGTTATCAGAGGAGAGAAGGAGTTAAGGGGGAGTAATGGGTACAAAATTTCAATTAGGTCGAAAGAATAAGTTTTAGTGTTCTATAGCACAGTAGGATTCTATAGCCAATAATTTATTGTATAATTCAAAATGTCTACAAGAAAACATTTGGATCTTCTTGCCAATATAAAATGATATTTTATGTGATAGATATACTGTATGCCGATTTTTATCACTGTACACTGTATAGATAGTATCAAAATATCACATTCTACTACACAAATATGTACAATTGTTATTTGTAATTAAAAAATCAAATTTTGGCATGGTGAAAAAAATGAAACTCAGGTTTTGGCTACTTAGCCTCAAGATAACACAAATGTGAGCCCTAAGTACTATCACAGAATGCCATTTCCCTCAAACACATTTGCAAACAGTGGGTTAGAAATGAATCTCATATTCTCTTTAGTTGTAATGTTTCATAACTTAAGAATTTTTAAATTGAAGAGAATCTTAAAGGTCATCTAAAACCATTTTATGATATATTTTAAATGGAAATATTGGAACTGTCAATGGTTTTTGCACTAGTGATCATCAATTCCATTGGGGACTTTAAAACAAACATATTACACGATCTCTTTACAAAGTATTGATCCAGTGAATTAGATTTGATGAGCCAGAGACTAAAGTTTTAAAAAACATGCTGTGAAAGTCTAAAAATTAGCAATGTCAGAAAAAGAAAAAAAAAGACCTCCTTCATTTTGAGTACTAAAATGTACTAAAGTATAAATAAGTATTCGATTCATTCTTTAAAAGTAAGTTTTGGACAAAGAAAACTTAGAGAAAGTTTCAGAAAAAGGAAGCATATTGCAGCTTAGAGAAAATGAATGAATGACTTGAAAAGTCAAAAAACTAAGGGTGGAGTGAGAATTTGAACAGGTTTTTAACTCATGGAATTTTTAATATTTTCAGAAATATACAAAAATAGATTCTGCTCAAGCTTGGTAGAATTTGCACACATGGTGGTATGCCAACAGAATGCTATAAGCTGTAGAACCACTCTAAGAGTCTTAGAGCATAAATTCATCTCACTAAAATACCAACATTCTTTAACCAACCGTCTGTTTGCAGAGGCCTTATTAAATACTGGGAGAAAGTAAGATTCATGACCATTATTTTCTGTGCCTTGTATCTAAGTTTCATTTTGTTTTGATGTGACAATAATGACCAAGATTACATTGCTGTAATAGATTTGTAGATACTGTAAAATTGACAATTTATTATAGTTTATTTTTTAAAGATGGTATTTATTTCCTTTAAAAACTTTACCTTTGGTACACAGTGGTCTTCAATTGACAGTATTATGTCTAATTCCTATATTCTATGTGAGATCATGCCCATCAAAATTCCATTTGTTAAATTTTCCTCTCATTGCGCCCAGTTTCACCTATTCTTGACCCCTATCCCTGTTGGATGTCATGCATGTAAATTGCATATAATACTTATATGTCTGCTAACTGATAATCATATTGTATTATATGAACTTTCAGGACTTTTTCTTACTCTTTACTGCAAGACACATGATTTATAGATGAACATAAATTTTTGACACTTTTGATTTTTCTTTTTTTCTAAGATTACATGAACTTTACTCTTCAGGGCAAAACAGACAAAATAAAATAAGCCTATACTGGCACATCATTTAAGATTTAAAATTTAACAATCTCTTCCTCAATTATATGTAGATAGCTGGTCTCTTCAATTTGAATCTCGGAAAACATGGTTTAGGATTTAGACTGAGACTACAGGTTTAAGCCAGAAGATTATTCTGAAAGTTGAGCAAATATTAGAAAAAAATGATGCTTCAGTGACATTTTCTGAAGGTAAATATCTTTTCTACTTTTCTTTAACAGAAAGGAATTTTGGCAAATTTGGGTAAATGAGCTGAAAATGAACTTCTTAAAAGGAGAAGTAAAAATTGCAAACATTTATCATTCATTTCCTTATTTCATCAGTCATTCAAAAAATATTCATTGAGGCTTTCATATATTAGTTCAATATTGAGAATTCACAAGTTCTTCTGTCATATGAGACAGATGTTGTTGAATAATCACAGAAAAAAATAAGATTGGTGTTTTATTTATTTATTTATTTATTTATTTATTTTGAGAGAGAGAGAGAGAGAGAATTTTTTTAATATTTATTTTTTAGTTATCGGCAGACACAACATCTTTGTTTGTATGTGGTGCTGAGGATCAAACCCAGGCCGCACGCATGCCAGGCAAGCCCGCTACCACTTGAGCCACATCCCCAGCCCAAGATTGGTGTTTTAAAGAGGGAGTATTCTAAAAGAATAGTATAGAGTTCAAATAAAACATGTAAAAAGGAATTTAACAAGTCAAGAATTCTAGGTGCTTTTTGTGTTTGTGGAATGTGTGAAAAGAATCTTGGTAAAGGAATTTGGACATCCTTTCCTACCAAAATAGGAGAGAATACAGAAAAAGGAATATATCTAGAACATAGCACATCAACATTTGTTATATTTTCAAACCAAGATTCATCAAAAAAATTTATACCCAAATATACTTATTAAATAAAAAATAATAAACACAAATGCAGTAGTATCAGAAAAAAAGCAAATTTTACTAAAGAACAAAAATCAAGAACAAGATAATTTGAAGCAGCATAGTATAAAAATCAAGACAGACTTTTTATTGGTTTGTTGTATAAAAACCAGAGAATTTCATTGTGACTTATTAGTATATTTATATAAAATAATTTAATCAATTTTACTCCCAGGACTTCCCCTTACTCTCTCCTCCCTCCTTCCCATGATCTTCTTAATCTTCCTTTATGGCCAACCTCCAACTTCCATAACATCCTCTTTTGTCTTTCTTTTCATGTTTTTTTTACCCTCTAGAGTTCACACATGAAAAAAAAAAAAAGTATGACAATTGACTTTCTGAGTCCAGCTAATTCTTTTTTATTTTATTTTATTGGTTGTTCACAACATTACAAAGCTCTTGACATATCATATTTCATACATTAGATTGAAGTGGGTTATGAACCCCCAATTTTACCCCAAATGCAGATTGCAGAATCACGTCGGTTACACATCCACAATTTTACATAATGCCCTATTAGTAATTGTTGTATTCTGCTACCTTTCCTATCCCCTACTATCCCCCCTCCCCTCCCCTCCAATCTTCTCTCTCTACCCCATCTACTGTAATTCATTTCTCTCCTTGTTTATTTTCCCATTCCCCTCACAACCTCTTATATGTAATTTTGTATAGCAATGAGGGTCTCCCTTCATTTCCATGCAATTTCCCTTTTCTCTCCCTTTCCCTCCCATCTCATGTCTCTGTTTAATGTTACTCTTTTCTTCCTACTCTTCCTCCCTGCTCTGTTCATAGTTGCTCTCATTATATCAAAGAAGACATTTGGTATTTGTTTTTTAGGGATTGAGTCCAGCTAATTCTGACTAACATTGTACTCTCCAGTTTCATCCATTTTCCAGCAAATGACATAATTTCATTCTTCTTCATGGATGAATAAAACTCCATTTGTGTGTGTGTGTGTGTGTGTGTGTGTGTGTGTGTGTGTGTGGCATTTTCTTTATTACTTAATTGGTTGATACATACCTGTGCTGTTTTCACAATTTGGCTATTGTGAATTGTGCTGCAATAAACGTGGGCATACATGGATATCTACAGTATGTTGACGTAAGTTCTTTGGGTTAATACTGAATTGTGGTATTGCTGGATCATATGAACTATTCTTTTAAGAATCTCCATACTGATATCCATACTGGTTGCACAAATTTCTCTTCCCATCAACAGAATATTACATTTCCCTTTTCCTACATTCTCACCAGCATTTGCTGTTATTTGTATTTTGATGATTGTCTTTCTGACTGGAGTGAGAAGGATTTTCAGTGTAATTAGATTTGTGTTTCTTCATAGCTAGATATGGAGTATTTTTTCATATAATTGTTGGCAATTTTTACTTCTCCTTTTAAGAAGTTCATTTTCAGCTCGTTTACCCATCTATTGAATTGTTTATTATCATTTTTATGTTGAGTTTGTTGAGATCTTTATGTATTCTGGATTTTAACTTTCTGCTAAAATAGTAGCTGACAATGATTTTCCTCCACTATGTAGTCTGTCTCTTCATGCTATGGTTTTCTTTACTGTGCAGAAGCTTTTAAATTTGATGAAATTTTATTTTTCAGTTTTTTGTATTGTTTCATGAACTATAGAAATCCTACTGAAGAACTCATTGTTTAAGTCTCTATGTTGGTGTGCTTCCCCTGTTTTCTTCTAATACAGGCAAACTTTCTGGTCTTGTATCCATTCAGGTATACTTTTATGCAAGATGAGAAATAGAGATCTTTTTTCATCATTCTACATATGGATGTCCAGTTTTCCTAGAACATTCAGTAAAGAGGCTGTCTTTTCCAATGTTTGTGGTTTGTACTTTGGTAAAGAATCAGATGAGTAGTCATATGGGTTTTCTTTGTCTTCTATTCTTTTCCATTGGACTCTGTTTTTAAGCCAGTGTCATGCTATTATTGTTGCTATAGCTCTGTAGTATAATTTGAAATCAGGTATCATGGTGCCTCTAGCATTGCTCTTTATACTCAGTATTTCTTTAGCTATTTCCGGTCTTTGTTCTTCTATATGGACTTTAGCATGTTTTTTCTAGTTCTGTGGAAGAATGTCCTTGATACTTTGAAGAGGACTGAATTGAATTTGTATAATTGCATTTTATCAATATCAATTTCCCCCTGTCCTTGAGCATGGACGATCTTCTATCTTCTAGTGTCTTCTTAAATATTTTTTCTTCAATGTTCTGTAATTTTGATTGTAGAAGTCTTTTAAGTTCTTGGTGAGATTCATTCCTAGGTATTTTAAGGAAACAGTTCCGAATGGAATTGTTTATTCTATTTCTTTCTGCATTATTATACAAATTTATTTTTGTATGTTGATATTGTACCTGGCTATTTTGTTGAATTTTTTTTATTAGATCTAGAAGTATTCTAGTGGAGCCACTAGATTTTTTAAATACAGGATGTCATCATAACTTCACTTTCTTCTTTTATATTTTTATTCCTTCTCTTTTATTTCCTTCTCTTACCTAATTGTTCTAGCTAAACTTTCAGATTCTATATTAAAGAGGAGTGGTAAGAGTGGACAATATTGTTTCATTCTACATTTTAGAGAAAGTGCTTTCCATTTTTTCTATTTAGTATGATGTTGGCTTTGGATTTTTTATATATAGACTTTATGATGTTGAGGTAAGTTTCTAGTATCTATAGTTTCTTCAGAGCTTTTATAATGAAGGGGTATTGAATTATATCCAGGGCTTTATCTGCATTTACTGAGATAATCTCCTGATTTTTGTCATTGATTCTATTTATGTGCTGTATTATTTTTATTGATTGGCAAATATTGAACCATCCTGTATCACTATGGTGAAAACAGCTTTATATAATGTATGATATTTTCAATGTATTGCTTAATTCAATTTGTAGATATTTATTTGGAAATTTTATATCTATGTTCATCAAATTTGTTGGACTGTAATTTTAGTTCTTCTTTAAACATTTGTTAAAATTCAGCTATGAATTCATCTAGTCCCTTCATTGTCAGAGATACTTTGTTACTACATCAATGTCATTGCTTTGTCAATTGGTTTGTTTAGGCTTTCTACATTCTTATGGTTCAATTTTGGAAGATAATATGTATCTAGAAATTTATACAGTTTTTCTAAATTTTCCAGTTTATTTCAGTAAAGGTTCTCAAAATAGTCCCTACTTGTTTTCTAAATTTCAGTGGTGTCTGTTTTTTGTTTGTTTGTTTGTTTTGTGTGTGTGTTTGGTGTCTGCTTTAATGGTTCTTTCATGGGGCCTTTAACTTTATTATGTTGGGTCTTTCTTATTTTGATAAGGGTTTATTAATCTTGTTTACTTTTGGAAAGAAGCAATTCTTTGTTACAGTCATCCTTTCTATTCATTTTTATTCTCAATTACATTAATGTCAGCTGTGATCTTTATTATTTCTTTCTACTGGTTTTGAGATTGTTGGTTCTTGTTTTTCTAAGACCTCAAGATGCATTAAGCTACTTATTTATTAGATCTTCTTGATTTTTTTATGTAGGCTCTAATGGCTAATGGCTATAAAGTTACCTCTTTAAACTGTTGTGGGGCAGGTTGCTCAGGAAACACACCAAGTCCTAGTTTTGTTCAAATTGAAGAGTATTTACTTAGCCAGCCAGTGACTGCTCCTCACAATACCATAACTCTCTCTCTGTAATGAACAGCCCTGAGCCTGAGAAATTTAGAATATTTAAAGGCAAAAACCACATCCGGGTTGATGTAAATGCAAGCAAGCAGGTACAGAAGCTGAACTGGGTAGTTAACATGACAATGCAATGGGTATGTTGGTATTTCCCAAGAGACTTTCCAGGTTGGCATATTAGCGAGCAACCAGAAGGGAAGTGGGTCAAAAGGATCCTAGTTCACTACAAGAAAGAGAATGGTTACTAATGTCTAGACAATCAATCTCTGACAAGGTATATTGCCCACGAAAAGTGGAAACCAAAGAGAACAATTTTTATATTGTATAAGAATTGCTATTGTATGTTGCCAAGTGTGCTATGCTAGGTTAATTGTTAATGGGCCCAGAGGTGGGGGTTTTCCCATGGGAGAAGCATTTCTTACATGATATGAAATCTCAGGGTAAAATGGAATTTGTTTGGTCATTGCCCATGCAGCCTGACCCATAACATACTATACATAAAAAAAAATGCATAGTAATGTATACTGTACATTCTTGTATGTTTTGTTTCTGTTTTAATTTGATTCTAAGTTTGTAAAAATTTCTTCCCTAGTTTCTTCAGTGACCTGCCCATTTAGAAATATGTTATTCAATCTTCATGTGTTTGAATAGTTTTCTTTTTCTTGCTCTTGATTTTTAATTTCATTTCACTATGATCCACTAAATGGAAGGAGTTATTTAATTTTTTTTAAAATTTGATACAGCTTGCTTTTTGGTCTAATATATGATCTTTATTGGAGGAAGTTCCATGAGCAGCTGGAATTAGAAAGTGTATTTAGTGGTTGGAGGATGAAGTTGTCTATAGAAATTTATTAACTTTATTTTCTCAGAAGTATTAATTCTGTAGTATCTTTGTTGGTTTAATGCCTGGATGACCAATGTATTAGTGACACTGGTATGTTGAGGCCAGCCATTATTTTTGTCTTGGTGTCTATCTGTCCATTCATGATGAGCAGTGTTTGTTTTATAAAATTGTGTACACCTATATTTGAGGCATAAATATTTACAATCATTATTTTTTTATTGAGTTGTTCCCTTTAGTAGTGAATGGTGACCTACTTTGTCTCTTTAATTTTGGATTAGTCTACTTCTTCATATTTATTCTTGCTTATTTTCAGATTCTATTTGCATGAAATATTGTTATACTGAGACCCTCACATAGCTCTCAGACCACACAGTCTAATGCCAATAAAGCCTTTATTGCTGGCCAGCAGCGGACACTCTGCTCTCAAAGAACGAGATGGTCAGAGTGATGCTCCTGCCTTCAGTTAGCCTCATATTTAAGCCAAAAAACCCACAAAAGGGATGTTTGGGGTCTCAGCCAATGCAAGCAAGCCCAAATACAGAGGTGGGAGATAGCAGTCAAACACAACTTGCCCCAGACATGACCTTTCTGTCTGTCATGGCTGAGTTTACAAAATGGAGTCAGTATACAAAATGGAATCACTACAGAGATTTTTTCATATCACAATATCATTTTCAATCCTTTAATTTTCAGTATATCGGATGTCTTTGCTGATATGTTTTTTGTAAACAGAGTTAGATATTCATTTTTAATCAAACCTGCCAGTTGATGACTTGAATTAGAGAATGGAAGACCATTTGCATTCAGTGTTATTATGGAGAGTTATCTTTCTCTCATTTTATTAACATCTAATGCTTTATTTCTTCTTAATTCTCATTAGCTCATCTACTTTTCTAATGTAACTTACTCTTTCCCATGCTCTCTTTTCTTCAATTTTCTTTTTCTGTATGTAGAACTTCTTTACATATCTTTTGCAATGATGGCTTTGTGGTCATGAATTACATTAGTTTATCTTAGAAGGTTTATATTTCTCTTTTATTCTGAAGAATACTTTTCCAGTGATAGCAGTCTTGACTGGGAGTTTTTTTTTTTTTTTCCCCCCGGACCTAAAAATACTTTGTTTCAACCCCTCCTGCATGTTAGAGTTTCTAGTGAGAAATTTTCTGTTGTTCTTATTGGTTTCACTTTATATTTATATTGGTTTCACTTGACTTGGACATATCTCTAATCATATTTTTCTATTTTTTTCTGTATTGATGTCTGAAATTTCAAGTTTATTCACCTTGTCATCAAGCCATGAAAGTCTGTCTTCTGCTTCATCTTATCTATTCATGAAAGTTTCAATTTAGTTTTTAATTTGACTTATTATACTTTTCATTTCCAAGGGTTCTATTTGTTCTTTTTCAGAACCAATATCTTTTTTTTCTGTTTTATTTTTATTTGTTCTTTTTAGTTGTATATGACCATGGGAACTGTTTTGATATATTTATACTACAGTGATGTATATCTTATTCTAGTTAAAGTATGAGTCTTGTAAATGTACACAGTATTGAATCACTGTTGTATTTATATATGTACAAAGAAAAGTTATATCAGATACATTTCACTGTCATTCCTATCCCTATATGGCCCCCTCCCCTCATTTCCCTTTGTCTAATACTCTGAACTTCTATTCTAATCCTCTACCACACCCCTTATAGTAGGTCAAGCATCCTCATATCAGAGAAAACACTTGACCTTTGGCTTTTTGGGACTGGCTTATTTCACTTAGCATGATAGTCTCCAGATCCATCCATTTACCACCAAATGTCATAAAGTCATTCTTCTTTATGACTAACCCTCCATTGTGGATATATACAATGTATTTTTTAATCTATTCATCTATTGAAGGTCATCTAGATTGGCACCATAGCTTAGCTATTCTGAAATGTGCTGCTATAAACATTGATGTGTTTGTATCAGCATAATATTACTAATTTTAACTCCTTTGGATGTTTGCTGTGGAGTGAAATAACTGGGTCAAATTGTGGTTCCATTCCAAGTTAGTTTTCTAATGAATCTTCATACTGTTTTCCATAGTGGTTACACCAATTTGCAGTTCCATCAGCAGCGTTATGAGTTGACATTTTCCCCACATTCTCACCATGATTTATTGTTACTTGTATTCTTGATGGTTGCCATTCTGACTGCAATGAGATAGACTCCCAGTCTCACTGTTTTCTAGGGGGGAGATACTGGGGAATGAACTGAGGGACATTGAACTACTGAGTCACATCTCAGCCTTATTTTGTATTTTATTTAGAGACAGGGTCTCACTGAGTTGCTTAGCGCCTTGTTGCGGAGACTGGCTTTGAACCTGAGATTCTCATGACTCAGCCTCCCAAGCCACTGGCTCAGTGTAGTTTTAATTTGCATTTTTCTAATTTCTAGAGATGTTGAACATTTTTTTATATATTTATTGACTGTTCCTATTTCTTCTTTTAAGAAGTATCTCTTTAGTTTCTTTGCCTCTTTATTGGGTAGCATTAAACTTTTTGAAATCTTTGTATATCCTGGAAATTAAACCCTTAGTTGAGGTGCATGCAGGTAGTAAAGATTTTCTCCCAAAGGTTCTCTTTTCATGTTCTTGATTATTTTGCTCTGAAGAAGCTTTTTTTCTTTTGGATTTCATTCCATTCATGGAATTTTTATTTTACTTCTTGCACTTTAGGGGTTTGCTAATAAATTTGATTCTTAAGCCAACATGTTGGAGTGTTGGGCCTACATTTCCTTTTAGTAGGTGCAGGGTTTATAATCTAATATCTAGGTCTTTCATCCACTTCAAGTTGTTTTGTACAGGGTGAGAGGAGTTAAATTTCAAAAAATTCACATCTTTATCAAATTACTCATTCATATCCTTTATTGTCTTTCTTAATTCATTCAATTGTTTATTTATATATTTGCAATATACCCTTGGCTATGGGTATACTTCAGCATCAAATAACATACTCAGCATAATCTCAGTGCTAAGTTCTACCACTAATACCACTTGGGAAGAAGAGAATTACCACCAGGAACAGTGGTATTTCATGAACAAACTTTATGTCAACATAAAATAAAAATCTGATTGAAATATCATCTCTACAACCACATTGACCAAAGAGAAAGCCAATGAGTATTATTATACAATATGCTGAAATATTAGATATAAATGCTAGTATACTTAATAGTAAAATACATAGATAGAGAATTTTTAAAAGATTAAAGGAGGAGAGAAAAGAAAAAAGAAGCAATTCATTATATGAATACATTAAATGAATTCATTAAAGAAATGCATTTCATTAGAAATGAAAAAAAAAGGTAAAAGAGAAGGGAATTACAAGTAAGAAGGAATAAAAGAGATATTGAGAAAAAATCCAGTTGATAAAAAATATATAAAATTAGACAAAAATGTGAAAGAAATGAGAGAAAGTAAAATAAAACAAGTTTAAAATAGCAATAAACAAACTACAAAAATTGAAAATTTTCCTTATTAAAATGGTACACTTCCTACTGGGAGTTCAATTTTAGGATCTATGAAGTATGGGAAGATTTGTGGAGCATAAATGCAGATCAATTTGTTCCTTTTGAGTTCCAACCCATGCAGACCAAACCTGCTTTTTGGAGGCTGAGACCCACCCCTCCTTGCCTGCCAGTGGGTGCTGACGGAATGTTGTTCATTGCAGAGCTAAACTCATTTTCAATAGCTCTGTTTTTGCTCTTGAGGATGGTGGTATAGCTATCAGAGAACCACCACACCAGCCCTCTCACCCACAGAGCCTGCATACCTAAACTAACTTGTATTATTGTCTGCAACCCAAGAGCCTCAGTCCCTGCTTCCGAGGTTTATGGCAACTGCCCAAGTGATGGAAGAGGCTCGCTTAAATGCCTTTGAGCATGGGTGGCTGGAACCGTGGTTTCTGGTTTTCTACATAACCCAAGGTTGGCACATTCATATACAAACCTGTTTCTTAACAAAACCCAGCCATTCTCAGACCTTTTTTTTTCAGAGATTAGACAGCAATTACAAAACACTTTAAAAGAAAGCTTTTAATTTCCAAAGTCCAGCGCTCCCAAAAATTTTATGCCACAGTCTCACTTGAGTCTGGGCTAACTTTTTATCTGGGGACCCACCCGCCAAGTGAAAAGAAATTAGAAAGTAACTGGATCTTGAAGATACAAAAAAACAGAAAATAAATAGTACAGCAACTTCCCATCTCCCCTGCAGAAAGTCTAGATGATGAAATCCCTTTTTTCTCTGTAGATGAATGTTTCCATATTTTGCTATACATAAAATATTTCCCCAAAATAATGTTATTCGTAGTTTCATAATAGTGCATTATACATGTAGTATAAGTTTCTTAAAGTAGAACTACTATTTTCAAAGTAAAATGCATTTCAATTTTTATAGATATTATCAAGTTGCTCTGTAATATATCACATGAGAAATAGATGTTTGATTTTATTTGTTTTTTAACTGATACATAACATTTTGTATATTTATGGTGAACCATATGACGCTTTCATACATGTATAAATTATGTAATATTCAAATCAGAGTAAACATATCTATCTCCTCAAACACTGATCATTTCATTCTGGTGAAACTGTTAAAAACTTTAAGTTTAGCTGTACTAGTTTTAGTTTGTATTGTTCTTTTTATAAATCACCCACCTTCATTAACTGTCCAAAAGACTATTCTCTCTTGGTGCTCCTCCTTGGGCTAAAGATTCTCCCTTCCATTTCTGACTGTTGAAGTCACATTTAATATGACTTCTTCTTCCAGCTCTCACTGAATCTTCCAGGAAGTACAGATAACTGCTGTTAATCTCTTCTTCCAACGTCATCTCACTAAGCACTGAGTCTCCTTTCTGCATAGGCTGCATGCTTGCCCAACAATAGAGCCTGAGATTCTTGAAATATGATTCCTTCTTCTAGCTTTTCAGAGAGGAATTTCCCCTCCCCAACAGAACAACCATATACTGGTAGATATTTTTCCTCTTTCTCTGTTATTATTCTAATAAAACCAATATTTCTGGTTTTCTGACTCTCTAAGATGGACTCTAGTACTTTCCCACCACTCTCCTAACTTATTAATTTAACATCAGGGAGTTGCTATTTTTTTCTATCATCTAAAGACAGAATCATATAAAATGGGAGGGAGGTTAGAGAGAATGAATGTGCTCATGCAAAATAAAATTGAAAAAAAAATGAACCCAATGTTTCTGCTTTCTGCAAGTTAGGAAGACCAGATTTTTCCAGAAACCTTTTATTTAAAATCATCTATTTAAATAAATCACAAGTAGCTAAGATATCTCTCAGTGTCCAAAAAGTAAGAATAATCTGAGATATTAACTAAAGTCAGAGGAGTAGGGTACCCTGGAACATCTGCCATTATTGGAAACCTGTAGCACCAGATCTTAGGGATCTAACAGTGAAAGCTATACAAAGGGCCCCAGCCCTGCAAAGCAGAGAAGGCAGAACATGTCTCCTTTCTAAAACTGGAACTGGAAGACATATTAAGTAAAGACTGGTACAAAAAGCTTACACATACTAATAAAGTATTGTGAACAAGAAAAATCTGTTTCCACAATGCTTCTGTTTGAAAAAAAATAAACAGTATGTTTGCAAAGTTAAACAATATTTAGACTTTCATTTGGTTTTGTAGTTTATTTTATAACAAGTGCATAATCAAGGAATGCCAGACTTATAAACATTTCTCAAATTCTTAGGAGGAATAAATCCAAACTCACTTTGGGAGAAAAGAAGCCCTAACCTAGGAGCCCCAGGGATGTCCATGGTCAAAATAGAACAAATGAGAACTCGTAAGTCATATGAAGAAACAAGCAAACCATGAAAAAATGCCCAGCAAAACCAAGAAATAACAGACATATACATCCAAATATACACCCAAAGTCAGATGTTGAAATTATCTCCTAGTATATTGTAAGCAGAGGGTTAACATGATAGTCTTGAGAACACCATCTTTAGAAAGGCATGCATACAAGGGTGGGCTTCTGGCTGGCTGGAAACTGGCTTCACAGGATCTCCACTTCTTCTTAAGAGACTTCCAATTGTGCCTTAACTGTGCAAACCATGTGGGTTTTGTTGAGCATCTTCTTTCCTGCTGGAGTTTGGAAACTGTATGTGCTACACAGAGAGTGTCTATTTAAATAGCATCAGTGATGTCTCCAATGAGCTTTCCTGGTAGATATATAATCACTAAATGTAAGATTTTATGGGTTTTATAACCAACTAAATCTAATGTTTCCAGGTTTAATAATGTTGTACACGTAGATTTAGTTTTATTCAATTGAACTGTTTCATAAAGTTATGTAATTCCATTATACAAATTTTCTACCGTTTTCTTTTATTCACTTAGACCTCTATGTTTTTAAATGTCATATGATTTACCTGTGTTATCATAGCTTGATGCTAAAAGAATTAAGTAGGTCCTCTATGATTAAATTAGGAAAAGACCTTTGGAAACTTGATTCTGGTTTCCTCCAAGCTTTGTCCCCAAAACTTTTCCCTCTTGCTAATTTTAATATATGAACTTTTGTTGGCATAAGTCATAGTCTTAAGTATGACTGTATACTTAAGTCTTGTGCATATTCTCAGAGAATTGTCAAAGCTGAAGGTGGTCTTAAGGATGCAGAAATATAAAACGTTATGTTTAAAATGTATTAAAAATTGAACCAAGTATTAATGAGTAGTGTGAACAAGTAATAAGAAAATATAAAAAGGATAATGAAGATTTGAAACCTACCTTTAGGAAATGAAATCTTTAACCATAGAAAATATCAGATTGACAGACTGTTTTTACAAAAATTTTTACATTTGGTAGATGACGATTTATTATAATGGAAGGTAAATCTAAGAAAATTAACCCCAAAATATCAATAGTGCAAAAGAGATAATAGACACACAAAAAAATGTAGAGTATCTGATATGCAGGCCATGAAAGTTCAACATTAATAAGAAGCAGAAACCCCCACAAAGAGAGCTCATCAGAACAAAAAAGAAAACCCTAACTATGGCCAAAGAAACAGACTGCTTGTCAGATAGGGACAATTAACAGAAGACTTCTCAGCAACAACAATAAAGGAAACAGGCAGTTTCAACTTGATGAAATAAAGTGAGATTAAATCTAGAATTGAATATTTAGCTAAACCCTCAAATGTAGAAGTAAAAGTTTTTATTTTTTGAATAATTTAAAAATTTATAGAAATCATATACTGCAGCGTCCTGCTACATTTAACCCTTTGTTCAACATTATATCTGTGATATAATCAAATGCATGCAGCTTTTTTATGATTAGATAGTATTCTATTGAATTACAGTCCAATTTATTAATTTTCTTGTTGATTAATATTTATATTTTTCACACTTAAAAATAGTCCTACTATGTCTATTTTTAATGTGTTCCCTTGCTTACTTATGTAATAGTACTCAGAAGTTTTTACCTACCAGTAGAGGTCAGTAGATATTTTAAAAATTCCCTCCAAAATCTAACAGTTTAAATCCCTACCAACAGAGTATGTTTTTTACAGATTCTCTGTGACATCATCAAAATTTCCTACCATCATATATTTTGTTTTTGAAAACTGAAGAACAAGTTTCAGTTGAATTTTCTTGATTATCAGGGAAGCTTAACCATTTTTTCATACATTTAATCCATTTTTTCTTCTTCCAGAAATGCCTCTTTCAGTTTCTTAGATTTGTTTAATTGTTCTCCTTAAATTAAGAAAATTTTTAATTTCCCTGTGGCTAGACAGATAAAATTATATCAATCATATTTTTAATATATAATATTATCTAATATACATTTTGTATAACTAAAACTTTGAGTGGGTTGAATATTAGGTCTCACATTGGTATTCATCCATTTTTGAGATTATTTTTGTGTCTGATACAAGATAAGGGACAAATTAGATCATTTTGCATGTGGATACACAGTTACGCCAATCCCATTTGGAATTCTTGGTGCCCACATGAAAGATTGGTGGCTATATGTGCAGACTTACCTGGGCCCTCTGTCCATTCTAAGAGTTTTGATGCCTGCTTATATACCAGTACAATATACAATTTTGATTGTTTGAAATATAATTAGATATCAGAAAATGTGATGCTTCCATCTTTATCCTTCTTTCACAAGATTTCTTGGGAAAGTTAGGGTCTTTTGTGGTTAAATATAAATTTATGTTGGGTGCTATGGACATTTAAAAAATACTAAAGACCTTCAATTTGGGAATATATTCTTCCCATTTATTTGTGTTTTTACCTTTTTCAAGATTTTTTAGTTTTCACAAGCTGAGTTCAATAATGCATGCATGTAATCCCAAAACTATGCAGGCTAAGGAAGAAAGATCACAGTCTTGACAATTTATTGATATCCTATCTCAAAATACAAATTAAAAAGTGTTAGGAGCCACAACCAAATAATATGATGCATGGCACTTTTTGGTTGTAAGGTGACGCCAGCTAGCCATTGAGATGATATGATTATGTTAAGATTTACATTCATATGGAAATTGGACTCCTGCTGTTCACCTTGGCCTGCTATGGGACTCATGTTATGGGACTCCTGGAGAGTTCCCATTGGTTGGGGAAGGATAGTAGGAGGGAATTCCAGGGGAGGTCCTGCCCCCCCCCCCCCTAGGCAGCACGTGGGTGGACCGGTTTTGGCTTGCCGGCGCCATACAGAGTATTGGTGGCTTTTTCAAAAATAAAGTTTTGTTCCTGCTTGAGTGGCTCGTGATTCTGTGCCCAGCTAGACTGCGGCAAAAAAGGACAGGAAAGTAGTTACATGGTAGAGAGCCCCTGGGTTTAATTTCCCCATAAACCGACACAAATTATATTTTTTCATTGTAAAAAGAGTCCCCTTCTTGTTTGAGTTCCTCAGGATTTTGTTCTTTTTAATTGTATTGTGAATGAGATTGATGGAGTTGTCTGAAATCTCGAGGACTATGGTGGAGCTGCAGATATTAAGGACTGAATGTCTTCGGATCTCTTGGCAGGCCAGAGCAAGCAATAAGAACAGACTGTTCTCAGGACAGGCTCAGTTGACATGGTCAGACTTGCCCTAAGTTCCTCTTGAGACTGTGGACATGCTCCATGCTTTTCCCTTGTGGTGGAGTTATTCTGGGGAGTATTCCTCTTAGTTTATGCTTAGCTGCTAGTATAGGTCTAGGAAAAGATTAAGGATATAAATGTAAATGTAGCATTGCTTTAAAAAGATATTTTAGTATTTTGTCTGCCTAACCTCAAGGTTGCATTCCACAGTTGGGAATTCACTGTACACTATGAAATACTGTGCTTGCAAATAATAAATGTCCTTAGCTGCACCAAGCTTTGGATTCCCTGTGTTCCTTCTTTCTCTTCACGCCCGATCAACATGAGATCATTTTATAATTTCCTTTTTTTATTAATTTTTAAATATGTTTAATTAGTTATACATGACAGTAGAATGCATTTGTGCACTTTGATATATCATACATAGGTGTGATAGAATTCCTCATTTTTCTCAGTATACATGTTGTAGAATCATACTGGTCATGTGGTCACATATATACATAAAGTAATAATGTCTGTTTCATTCTACTATCTTTCCTATCACCACATCCCCTCCCTTCCTCTCCCTTAAATTCCCTCTACCTAATCTAAGGTAACGCTATTCTTCTCTAGCACACCCTGCCTTATTGTGAATTAGCACCTGTATTATTAGAGAAAAGATTCAGCCTTTGGTTTATTGGGATTAGCTTATTTTGCTTAGCATGATATTCTCCAAATCCACCCATTACTAGCATATGACATAATTTCTCTCTTCTTTAAAGCTGAGCAATATTCCATTGAGTATAAATGTATATATACCACATTTTCTTTATTCATTCATCTATTGAAGGACACCTAGGTAGGTTCCATACTTTAGCTATTGTGAATTGAGCTGCTATAAATATTGACGTGGCTGCATTCCTGCAGTATGTTGATTTTAAGTCCTTTGGGTATAAACCAAGGAGTGGGATAGCTGGGTCAAATGGTGGTTCCGTTTCAAGTGTTTGGAGGATTCTCCATACTGCTTTCCATGGTGGTTGCACTAATTTGCAGTCCCACCAGCAATATATGAGTGTACCTTTTTCTTCACATCCTCACCAACATTTATTATTGACTGTATTCTTGATGATTGCCATTCTGAAAGTAGTGAGATGAAATCTTAGAGTAGTTTTGATTTGCATTTCTCTAATTACTACAGAATTTGAACATTTTTTTTCATGTATTTGCTGATCATTTGTAATATCCTCTTCTGAGAAGGGTGTGTTCAGTTCCTTAGGCCATTTATTGATTGGGTTATTTGGGGTTTTTTTGGTGTTAAGTTTTTTGAGTTCTTTATATATCCTAGAGATTATTGCTTTATTGGAGGTGCATGTGGTAAGTATTTTCTCCCAATCTGTAGGCTCTCTCCTCCTGTTATTGATTGTTTCCTTTGCTGAGAGGAAGCTTTTTAATTTGAATCCCTCCTATTTATTGATTCTTGATTTTACTTCTTGTGTTTTAGGAGTCTTGGTAAGGAAGTCAGAACTTAGGCTGGCATGGTGAAGATTTGGAACTATTTTTTCTTCTATTAGATGAAGAGTCTCTATTTTAGTGCCTAAGACTTTGATCCACCTTGAGTTGATTTTTGTGCAGAGTGAAAGATAGATGTTTGATTTCACTTTGCTACATATGAATTTCCAGTTTTGCCAGCACCATTTGTTGAAGAGGCTATATTTTCTCCAGTAATGTTTTTGGCACCTTTGTCTAATATCACATAACTATATTTATATGGGTTTATCTCTCTGTGTTCTCTATTCTATACCATTTTCTACAAGTCTATTTTGGTGCCAATACCATACCGTTTTTGTTACTATACTTCTGTAGTATAGTTTAAGGTCTAGTATTGTGATACCTCCCACTTCACTTTTCTTGCTAAGGATTGCTTTAGCTATTTAGCAGGATACAAAATTAACACCCATAAATTAATGGGATTCCTGTGCATCCATGATGAATTAACTGAAAGAAAAATTATGAAAACTATTCCATTCAAAATAGCCTCCAAAAAAATTTTGGAATCAATTTAACAAAAGAGGGAAAGACCTCTACAATGAAAATTATAGAACACTAAAGAAAGAAATTAAAGAGGATCTTAGAAGATAGAAAGATCTCCCATGTTCTTGGATAGACAGAATTAATATTATCAAAATAGTCATACTACCAAAAGTGTTATACAGATTCCACCCAATTCCCATTAAAATTCCAATGATGTTGCTCACAAAATTGTTAAAAGTTGTCATAAAATTCACTTGGAAAAATAAGATGCCTCAAATCATCAAATCAACCCTCAGAAAAGTGAAGCAGGAGGCATCACAATACCAGATCTTATTAAAATAGTATGGTATTGGCACCAAAGCAGGCATGATGACCAAAGGAACAGAGAGGAAACACAGAGACAAACCCCATAAATATAGTTATCTCGTACTAGACAAAGGCACTATAAACATACCTTGGAGAAAACATAGCATCTTCAACAAATGGTGCTGGGAAAACTGGAAAAAAATTATGTAGCAAAATGAAATTTAACTCCTGTCTGTCACCCAGAACAAAACTAAACTCAATGTGAATCAAGGACCTAGCCATTAGATCAGAGACCCTGCATCTATTAGAAGAAAAAATAAGCCAAGATCTCCATCATGTCAGCTTAGTAACTGATTCCTCAACAAGACTCCTGAAGTGCAAGAAGTAATATCAGGAGTTAAAAAATGCGCTAGTATCAAACTAAAAATTTCTGCACAGCAAAGGAAACAAACAAGAATGTGATGAGAAGGCCTACAGAATGGAAAAATATCTGTGCCATAAGCACCTCAGATGTAGTATTAATCTATTATATGTAAGAACCCAATAAACTTAAAATTAAAAAAGTAACCCAATCAATAAATAGGCAAAACAAACCAAACAGGAACTTCAAAGAAGTAGAAATATGAATGGTCAACAAATATATGAAAAAAATCTTCATCTCTAGTTATTAGAGAAATGCAAATTAAAACTACACTGATATTTCATCTCACTCCAAACAGTGTGGCAATTATCAAGAATGCAACTAACAATAAATGCTGACAAGGATGTGTGGGGGAAAGGTACACTCCTACATTGCTGGTGGGACTGCAAATTTGTACAATCACTCTCAAATGTAGTATATAGATTCCTTAGAAAACTTGGAATGGACTCACCATTTGACCCAGTTATCCCACTCCTAGGTATATACCCAAATGACTTAAAATTAGCATACTATAGTGATACAGCCACATCAATGTTTATAGCAGTTCAATTTACAATAGCTAAGCTATGGAACAAATGTAGGTGCCCTTCAACAGATGAATGGATAAAGAAAATGTGGTACATACACACACAAAGAAGAAGAAAATTATGGTATTTGCCAGTAAATGGATGAAACTGGAAGCAATCGTGTTAAGTGAAATAAGCCAAATCCCCAACACCAAAGGCTAAATGTTCTGATATGTGGATGCTAGCACACAATAAGAGGGGATAGACATTCACTGGATTAAATAAAGAGGAATAAAGGGAAGGGAAGTAAGATGAGAATAGGAAAGCCAGTAGAGTGAATCAGATATAAATTTCCTATGTTCATATATGAATACACAACCAGTGTAACTCCACATCATGTATAAATACAAGAATAGAAAGTTATACTCCATGTATATATAAGATGTCAAAATTCATTCTACTCTTATGTATTTAAAATGAACAAATAAAAATACTTAAAAAAATAAAATCTCTGTTAATTAAGAAAATAGAATTCTTTCTTCATCTTTTCTATTGTTTTCATGATCATTATTTAATTCATTTTGGTTCTGATCTTTGTTATTTTCTTTCTTCTGCCATGTACTGAATTGATTTTTTTGTTTTCTATTTCCTTGTGGTAAATAGTTAAGGAATATGAGATCTTAATTATATTTTATGTTGGCATTTATCATTGTTAACTTCCTGTAGTTGCCTCTGGTTTACTTCATTATTTTAGTCAGCTTTTTAACTGCTGTGACTAAAAGATACTACCAGATTAATTTTAGGGGAGCAACATTTTCTTTCAGGGCTCACAGTTTCAGAGGTTTTAATCCACAGATAGCAGACTCTATTCAGCTGGGCTTGAGGTGAGATACAACATCATGGTGGAACAGTATGGTTGAGGGAAGCAGCTCACATGATGATAAGAGAACAAGAGAGACTCCACTTACCTGATACAAAATAGGTACCCCAAATCCATATCCCAAAAAAGCCCACTTCCTTCAGCTATACCTTACCTTCCTTCCATTACCACTCAAATAATCCCTATCAGGATATTAAAGTACTGATTGGTTTAAGACTCTCACAACCTAATAATTTCTCTTCTTAACCTTCTTGCATTGTCTCACATGTTAGCTTTTATGGGACACCTCACATCCAAATCATAACATTTCATGAATACAGGTAGGTCATATTTCCAATTTGATTTGTCACAGAAGAGTGTTCTATTTTACTTTTGACTTTTTTCTTGACTTATTGGTTTATCAGTAGTGTGTTGCTTAATTATATTTTTTAATTATTTAAATTTATTCTTTTTTGGTTTATAGTTTCACACTCTTCTCGTTTGAAAAATACTTGATATAATTTCAACCTTCCTAAATTTTTTGATACTGATATTGTGAAGTATTTTTCATGTATAGTTAAGAAGAACATATATTTTGCTAACACTGAATAGAATCTTCTGTATTGATCTGTTATGTCCATTTGGTCTGTGGTGGTATTCAACTCCACCAATTCTTTATTGTGTGTCTCCATTATACATCTACTGTTCAATATGGGGCATTGTATTTTAATACTTTTGTATTGCTGGATATTTCTACCCAAAGATGCACCAATGCTGGGAACATGCTTACTTACAGTTGACATATTCTCTTAATGAATTGACCATTGTGCTGTTATAGAATGACTTCTTTGTCTCTTGTTACAGTTGTTGATTTACTTTAGTCTGTCTGATGTATGTATATATCCTGCTTTCTTTTTGTTAACACTGGTGTGGAAAATTTTCACTTCTCCCTTCACTTTCAATCTCCTTAAAGCTAAAGTGAGTCTTTTGTAGGAAGCATATAGTTGGATTTCTATATATATTTTGGTTGCCAAAATAGGTGTTTTTGTTGTTGTTGTTGGGAAATGAGAGCTGAAACCATATATTCTCTATCTTATTAACATCACTGACATATTTTAAAATTATCAATGTAATTTTTACTTTGTATTTTATGCAAACCAAATATTTTTCCTTCCTATCATTTTTGTACATAATAAAAAGTTGGAAAATATTTTTCAATATTTTTTCCTTTATTGACTAGAAACGTATAAATTGTTTGTTCTTCTTTTATTACATTCAGTTGATTTTTAAAAAAATTGATTGTAACTCGAATAAAATGTAAAATTGTTAATTATATCTATCCCTTCCCAAAGTAATGTTCTTAGTAAATTTTAAGTACCAATTGAGGAATATTTTCAACCCTTTCATTTAGTCTAGAACTCCTTGAAATACTAGCTTAAAGTTTTATAACACTAGTTATTTGTGATTATTCATTAATTTAAAACATACAACAGTCACTAATATGCCATTATGTAATAATGTGAGTATGTAACAGATGTGATTCTGCAATCTGTATTTGGGGTAAAAATGGGAGTTCAAAACCCAATTGAGTCTAATGTATGAAAGATGATATATCATGAGCTCTGTAATGTTTTGAACAATCAATTAAAAAAAAACATTCTGAAAGCATTTAATTGGATTTAATTGTATTAGTTCTTAGTTTCTGTGCTCACAATTACTTCATCCTGATTTGCCTTTCTTTCTACTGAAGAATATGGTTTAGTAGCTCTTCTTGGTAAGATTCAACCTAACAGGAATTACTAGCCTAATAATTCTTACTTATCTCATTTTAAATATTTTTATTGCTCCATGAGTTACTCTATTTATTGTTTTATTATTTTAAGATACCCTTTTCTCATATTTGAAGATTTCATAATTGAGAACACTGAAAGTTGGTAAAAAGTTAGCATTGGATTATAATTTAACAGGCAGTTACTTAATACTAGGTTAATTGTGTGATTGATTTAGTTTAATAAAGTATGATTTTAACATTTATTAAGGTCTTTCTCTTATACCGGGAACTATATTTTAGAGATTTACATAAAATATATCTTTAAATTAGCTCAAAATGCATATTAATTGCAACCTAAGCAATGCTGGGATTCACAATTATGCAATTTCATATCCCATTCTTTGAAGAAACAAAAAAATTTCAAGCCTATAAGTCTATTTCCAAACATGTTCAATCTATAATCTTTAATTTTATATATTTTTTTCATCGTAAACATGAGATTACCCATAAGGCTAATCTCAACCTCAGTCCTTGTCTAAATTATTGAGCATAATCTTCAGAAGAAGTACTGTCATGCTGTGTTTTTTTCAAATGCTCCTAGATGATTTGTATTTTCAGGAAAATTACGGCAGTATTTTCTTGGCCCACTTAATATAGGTTTTTAACATTTATAATGCCTCACCACCAAGAAAAGTCTTAATATCTAAACTATACTGGACAATTGCCATTTGTTTTGAGAGGAAACTGGAGTTTTAAATATTTGTTAATTATCTCCTGATCTCCAAACATGAGTCCATTATGGTAATCTATCTCTTATGATCAGGGAGGGATAGTTGCACTTCTACCTCTTTGGGGGCATCAGAAATCCTTAAAATAATTTGCCATTTGTATTCCTGGTAAAGACTGATGAGCACTATTAGGGTGTTCAAAGAAATCTGTCTCTCATAAAATTTGAGTTCATAGTCCCTGAGCTTGAAGACATCTGCTTTTAAAAGTATTACCCATTCCAAGAATATTTGAAAGTTATATAATCATCAATTTTTAAAAAAATATTTAAGAGTGTGTATGTGTGTATGTGTATGTGCGCATGCACGTGTGCATATGTGTAACACAAATATGTGTGTTTTAGGAAATTTTGATTCAGAGAGATAAAGTGGATTTTATACTTTAGAAGTTATATTGTCAGACCAAGCAATAATATTGATAGAAAGACCCCTCCAACTCACTACATTTTATTCTGTTCAGTGGAATCTTCATGCATGATAGTTTCCACTTTCATATTCCATGTGGTATATTGAGCTATATTTCATTAACCTTAAAATCTCTATTGGGTGGAACTCAGCTAAACCTCTTAGGTTGAAATCAAATCAATTTGAATGAAATCAAGTTTAGAATTTAATCTGACCTTGATGTCAAGCAAGATTTTCTCAATTTGGCTGAGAAATTGTGCTATCAAGAGCCAAATTCATTTTCAAGCTTTTTTCTTTTTTCTATTTTAGCTCTATTTCCCTCAAGTCAAAGTTAATCAAACCCAGCATTGTTATTATATTACATTTATTTGATAATTTCATCTGACAGGCTATATTTTAAAATTCCAATTCTAACTTGTCAGACGTAAAAAGTTGGAGAATTTCTTGGGAAAAATGGTAAAATAGAAAAGATTATTATTTGCTGAGGATGGTGAAAAGGGATTTGGAGAAAGTACTATGGCTTACACAGCATGCCTGAACAAAAGAGAATGAAAACAAAACACATAGTACTTGAGAGTCAAGAGCACAAATTTTCCCTATTCAACAAGGTCTCAGTTAATTTATATGTAAAATTAAGTTGGAAGCTAGACAGACTACCCTTTACTAGTATTTAAAAAGAAAAAAAAAATGGAAAATTGACCTTCAAATGTAAAATTAATTAAAATATGTGCCATGTCATTCTCACATTGGACAAAATTTTTTATATCACACTAGGTTGATTTCATTGCAAAGCTGTGAGGAAATTTGAGGTTATTAACTTCAAGTCTCTATCAAGACCACCCATGATTTGAATTGGGATAGTTTAAAAAAGATTTATCATTGGCATGCCACTTATTTGTTTATATAATTTCTCTTACTGATGTCACAATTTATATTTTCATGGGTCCTTTTGTATTAAGAGACTTAATATTAAATTTTTATGTTTTTTTTCTTTCTTTTTTTTAATATGTAGAATTTGAGGGGCCATTTATTGACTAACCCTACCATGAATTTTTAGTGTTTCCTATGTCTCACTAATACTTATATTTCCCCTGATTCAATACTATAAATCTGTTTTACTTGGACATCCCATATAATGACAACTACAAGATACACAGAGATAAATTTGGACCTTTAAGTAGTAACACGAAAACACCTTCTAGCCAAAGCAGTAAAACTGATCATATTTTCAGTTTGACACACAGGTCTTGTCTTTTACTTTTTATGTTTTTGTTCCATTAATAATTTTGATTCTGAAGTATGTGGGAAGATTACACATTTTCTATTTTAACTTTTTAAATAATTGACTTAACTTTTAAATAATATTGCTGGGTATTTATTTATTTATTACTGGCTTCTGTATTTGACAATGTAACTATTTTACAGCAAATGGAGCCTTATTGTGTTGGGCACCCCCTGTCAAACCATGCCTATATAATATTTCCATGGATCTATTGATTTGTACCAATGACCTTTCCAGGAAAGGAAGCAATGCTTTTGGTGGACACAACTTTAACAAATAACTCATGTGGTTATTTACCATGCCTTGTAAGGCAGTTATCTGAATACTTCCTTGGAGTTATAATCTGATTCCTCCTTTTTTAGAATTTTTTTTTTTTTTAACTAATGCAAAAACTCTCTTCAGCGGCACACTCAGGTGAAGTTAGGCAAAGTATAAAGTTAAAGGGCATTTGCCCCAAACCACTCTTATTTCTGACATTCATAGCAAATTTGAGAAATGGGGGAATTTGCTAGAATGATTCACAGAATGCAATGATAATTGTAATACTCATAGTTTATAATATGAAAAGGACACCATTTAAAACTAGTTGAGAAGAGCAGAAGCTATCACATTTTCCAAATTCCTGGCTCTAAATCACGTTTATTGTCTTCCTGGTATAGCTATCTCCCAAACTTCATCATATTGTTGCTGTCTGTTTAGTCAAGGGATCCAAGATGAATGTTATTTCCTGGGAGCTGAGGATAAATTTCAGATCATTTTTTGTGCTAGATTAAATTCCTTACCACATTGACTATACTCTGGGCATTCGCCAAGGACCTCTTACAACAAAACTAATATCTATGGATATCTGCATTTAATGTAGAATCTATTCATTTTAGTTTAGAATCTATTAATTTTATATTGATACTGCATAATCAGGAGTCTATAAATAACTTTCTCAATACATTTGACCTTCAATATCAGTGTCATAAATTTGCCAATAATTCCAGTATAGTAGCCAGTTCCCTAGTAAAGATGTAGATGTAACCTGAAAAACAAAGGTTAAAAAAATATGATCATTAGTAGAGTCCTACTCAGATATTAAAATGTATTTTAGTTCATAGTCTATGACTAACATTTCCTCCAAAAGAGTGCCACCCACATTTGTAGGCTTTGGTTTTGTCTGATCTGGTGTTAAAAGCAGGAGTAGTCTCAATAACATATGATTTTACCCTTTCTGAAATCTGAATAACAGGCAAAGAGACAGTACTGCCTCTTGTTCTGAGCCTTTTTCAGCATTATTTATTATTGAATTTCACTTATTACATAACCCATTTATCTCAGCTACCTTTCTTCTTTTTCTCTATTTTTTATTTATTTTTCTAACTTTATTAAGATCCATTAATGTTATCCACTGCTGGTACTGATTTCTAGCAGAAATAAATACTAATCTAACAAAATAAATACTAATCTAACCATTCCACTTCCCAGTTATATGGGGTAGAGTTACATTAAAGTATAATTCATCAAGGTTCCATAATGGGCTATATTGATTACTAGGCAATATGGCTACATTCAATGTACACCATGATTTTAACAGATGGGATAAAGGTAGAACCAAATCCAATCAAGGTCTTTGGAAATCTTGTATAAAAACTTGAACATTTTAGAGTCTGGGTTGAAAGATCAGAGAAAGTCTAATTGGTTTATCTCAATGTGGCCAGCCAATTTTCTCTTGTAGCTTTTAAAATTCTTTGTTCCTTATATTAGATATTTTTATTATAATGTGTTTTGGAAAGTATCTTTTTTGATCTTGTCTACCTCAGGTCCTAAATACCCCTCATATCTGGATTTTCATCTCATTTATATGCTTCAGAAATTTTTCTGATATTTTTTCATTGAAAAGTGGTGCATTCCTAAAATTTGTATCTCAGTACCTTCTTCTATACAAATGCTTTTTAGATTTGATCTCTTAATGTTATATCATATTTGTTGAATATTCTGGTTATGATACCTTAACATATTTTCTGTATTGTCACTTTTATTTTCAATAATATATATTTTGACCTGAAAATCTGTCTTCTCTGTGGCTTAACTGATTGGGGATGCTTTAAACTAAATTTACTTTATTTATAGAGTTTATTTCCTGAAATTATTTATTTATTTATATATTTAGAATCTCTACCTCTTTATTGAAATGTTCTTTCACTTTATATATTTTTCTGTCTTAGTTCTTCTTATCTCTTATTTCTTCATTATCTTTTGGTTTATTGAACATTTTAACTAAAGACATTCTAAATTCTTTTTTTTTTCTAGAGAGAAGAGAGAGAGAGAATGTTTTAATATTTATTTTTCAGTTTTCAGCGGACACAACATCTTTATTTTATTTTATGTGGTGCTGAGGATTGAACCCAGCGCCCTGTGCATGCCAGGCGAGTGCATTACCACTTGAGCCACATCCCCAGCCCCAAGACATTCTAAATTCTTTATCTGACATTTCCTTTACTATAGTGTCAATAGGATCTCTTGGTGAAGTGCTGTAGGTTATTTGGGGTGAGTTGTTTCCTTACTTGGTATCGAAAAGGATTAAAATCAGAATATTACTTTGATACCACCACATCAATGTATATGGCAGAACAATTCATAAAAACTAAGTTATGGAAGAAGCCCAGGTACCCACCAACAGATGAATGGATGAAGAAAATGTGATACACACACGCACACACACACATACACACTGGAATTTTATGCAACATTAAAGAAGAATAAAATTATCTCATTTGCTGATAAAAAGGATGAAAATGGAGAACATGAAGCTAAGTAAAATAGCCAGGCTTAGAAAGCCACAGATCAAATGTTTTACATTACAGGCAGAAACTAGAGAAAAAAATAAAGAAATAAGAAAATGGAGATGCCATGTAAAATAGAAGATAGATCAGTGGAGTAGAAGAAGGAGGTTGAGAGGGAGGATGGCAGATGAATGTAGGAGGACCTGTAGAATGAAATTGATCAAATTGTGCTGTGAACATATATGAATATACCACAGTGAATTCCACCTTTATGTATATCCATAAAGCATCAATTAAAAAAAATGAAACATAGAAGGAAGACCAGTGGAGAAGAGAAAGGGGCAATTGGGAAAGAGGCAGGAAAGTGGAGTGCTGAAGACTGAAATGGAGCAAAATAAATCCCACACATGTATGAATGTCAAAATGAAACCCAATATTATTTATAACTAAAATTCACTAAAAACGTTAAAAATTATAACAAATGAGTATTCCCACCTCTAACAAAGATATATAAGTAATCTAAACAGGAAAAAAATTAAACTCACAGTCAAAGTGTTTTGCTTGGGAATCGTCCATGCTTCTGGCACGCACAGTTGTAAGTGGATTCCTGGGACTATTTGCATTAGGTGGGAAACAAAAAAGCTAAACTGAAAGCCTCTTTGACAGATGGTACTGAGAAAACTGAACTTCCACCTGTAGAGGATTTAAACTAGATTGCCATCTCTCACTCTGTATAAAAATCAACTCAAAATGGATCAACAACCTTACTGAAATACCTGAAACTTTGAAAATACAAGAAGAGGGAGAAAACTTTAAGTATAGGTAATAATTTCCTAAATAAGGCTCTAATATTTTAGAAAATAATAGTAATATCTGACAAATGCAATTATATCAAATTAAAAAGCTTCTTTGTAGCACAAAAAAATCAAAAAGTAAGGTGAAAGTCTACAGAATGGAGGCAAATCTTTGCCAACTATTCATCTGGTATAGGATTAATATCCAGAATATAATTATCTTAAAGATTAAATCCCCAATTAACAAGCAATTCATCCAATAAATGGGCAAATGAGCTAAACAGACACTTAACAATTAAAGGAATATAAATGACCAAAAATACATGAAACAATGCTAAACATATTTGGTCATCAGGAAAATAAAAGACATGAATAATCAACCATCTTACCCTAGCTACAATGTCTGTTTTCAAGAAAACAAAAAGTAACAGATGCTGTCAGTGATGCAGAGATATAGTACCCTTATATTCTGTTAATGGGAATGTTAATTAATATAGCTACTGTATAAAACTACAGACAGTTCTCAAAATCTAAAAATACAGTTACTAAGTGTTCTTATTATACTACTCCTAGGCATATACCAGAAGAACATTATGTCAACATATAAAATCATACACATGTGCTTATTGCAGCAATATTTACAAGACTCAAGCTATGGAATTAGCCTAGATGCCCATCAACATAGAAATTGAGTGGTATATTTACACAATAGTTTATTATTCATCCATAAAGAAGAATGAATTTGTGTCATTTTCAAGAAAATGGATGGAACTTGACTTTGTTATGTTAAACAAAATAAGCTGGACTCACAAATACAAGTATCTAATTTTTATCTCGTATGTAAAATACACGAGAAAAAAACAGATTACCTGAAAGTAGAAGAGGAACTTTTAAGAAAATGGAGGTAGATATTAGTAGTGAGAAGAGGTTGAATACAACCAAAGCATATTATGTGCACTTATGAAATTGTCACAATGAAACTTATTACTTTGTACAGCTAATATACACTAATAATTTAAAGCTAAATTGATATAGAGAAAAGTATATATATATATATATATATATAAAATGTGTATTAACAAACCCCATGATGAGAAAAGAAATTAGACATATTAGCATCTTCCCCATTCCTCGTCCTTAGTTCCCCTAAAAACCTTCTGAGGCCTCTTCTCATTTGTACGTAATTACACATTCAGGATAAGTATTTAAGTTAAGCCTTCTGCCTTAATATCCTCTAGTTTTGGACAACAAATATTTTTATTCCTCACTTCTGTTTTCTCACACTATGAATTGTAAAGAATAATAATAATAATAAGGAGACAGAGACAAGGTGCAGAGGCAGGGAAGGTGGCAGAGTGGCTCTTTGTCCAAGTGGCCATGTTTATTTATAACAAAGGGTTACATTAGGTCACTAGTACCATAACCACATTATTGTTTAGAGTATCACTAAGGTTGCTTATTCTGCAGTTACATTTTACAGTTACAATATACAATGTTAAGAGCTTTGTACAGTTCTCAAGAAGGTCCATTGTCTGAAGTTACTGTTAGGTGGGCAGCTCCAGGAGCACCAGAGCATGATGAAACATTGTAGTTTTTCAAGCAAGCAAGTTCCTTTATTCCCAGGAGTTATGCACCTAAGATTAAGGTCAAAGCTGATAAGACTCTAGTATGGAGGGCATTACCATAGCAACCAGGCATCCTATGCCTTTGCACAGAAACTTTCCCAGGCACCAAGCATGCCACAGCCAGGAGATCATCAGGGATCCCAATCCCAAACACAGAACCCCTACAATGAATGTTAGAATAGAAGTATGTTCTTTGAAGAAGATCACCATTAAACAGGGACGAGAGGTGGGAGGGAATGGGAGAGAGAAGGGGAATTGCATGCAAATAGAAGAAGACTCTCATTGTTATACAAAATTACATATAAGAGGAAGTGAGGGGAAAGGGAAAAAAAGAGAGAGAAATGAATTACAGTAGATGGAGTAGAGAGAGAAGATGGGAGGGGAGGGGAGGTGAGGGGAGGGGTGATAGGAAGGGGATAGGAAAGGCAGCAGAATACAACAGACACTAGTATGGCAGTATGTATAAAAGTGGATGTGTGACCAATGTGATCCTGCAACCTGTATATGTGGTAAAAATGAGAGTTCATAACCCACTTGATTCAAATGTATGTCAAGAGCACTGTAATGTTTTGAGCAACCAATAAAAAAATAAAATAATAATAAAAAAATGTTATCCAGATCTCCAAATTGTTATAATGACTTAACTTTTGTTCTTTCATGGAATTCTGAGTATTTGCCTCTACCACTTACCTAATTTCTATGTAGGCATATATGTGACATTTCTCCATGAAATGGCATTACTCTTCCCTAGAAATGTTATTACTAGTAGATTCAGAGAGTTTGATATTTATATGTAAAGGAAGACATTCCTGGCAGCATTGGAAGCACACTTCTCAAGTTTATACTTTCTTATACTCTAGGCAACATGTAGACTCTTATTATTCATGTGTTACTTTTCATGGCATTTAGACATTTTTTGTGTTCCATTCTCACTTTAAATCTATGAGGGCAACAGAGAATGGATCATTATGTACATTTTATAAATACAGAAAAAATCATGGTTAGAGAAATTAGTTAATGTGCTCAAAATAATTCCACCAAACAATAGAAAATGAGTTGTTAAGAAAGTTCATTCATTTTTTTTTTTTAATTTACATTGTGGCCATTTCAAATTCAAGCCCTGCCTGAAACCAATTTCCAGAGTTTTCATGAATATCCACTCTATTCTATTTGTACTATGGAATATCCCTTGCTGATTAAACAACCTGTTACCTGGGAAAAAGACTAGAGAGAAGTCACCAAGTCCCAACATGGACCCTGGTAAAGGCTAGCTCAGATAATTGAACTGGAAACAAATCCCCATTCTTATATCTTAATTATTCTAATAATGTAAGAGTCTGATGGGTGTAGGGAAGTGAATTTATAAAACAATAAATTAAAGAATGACAAAATAATCTATTTTTATTCTACTTTATAAGATTAGAATTAGCTGAAAAGATAGTATTAGGGAAAAAAAGAAAACATTTAACAATTGCTTTAAAAATGACAAATCTCAAGAACACCAAATGAGAAGACACATAGAACAAAAATCATCTATAGTTGTTTTGTACAAATATTAAACACTTTTACTGGCATAATATTTAATATGTTGGTATCATTAAAAGATGTATGAATTATCTTTTTGGTTGAAGGCACTTAACACAACCCAGAAGCTTGAGGTAATTTTGTCACTCAAAGAAGCTGTAACATTTCTTCCTACCTTCTGGAATTAATGAGATATCATTAAAAAAAAAAATCAAGTGACAGAAAATAAGATGAGATTTAGCAAACCCCTTGAAAATAATTGTTGTACTCATGCATATTTGTGATTGTAATTTCATTTTCTTTTCATGCTTGCTTTCTATGCTTTTAGCTTCTCAAACAGATTAATTGTCTCACTGTTATTTAATACGACACCTGAGTACATTTTGATGGGGAAAATTACTTAGTGCTTTTCTTGGCCAAAATGACTTCCATTTGTTTTGTAAGTTTTAGTTATGCTCTCAGTTTCTTATCTTCTGTCCTTTCAGGATTAATCATGCCAAATTTTATCAAAAACTATACATGGTTTAAGATTTACTTTGTTACTAGCTAACAAATTAGCCTCTCCAGATTTTATGGATGCTGTTAGAAAGATAAAATTTACAGGTCAGTGGCAAAGAGGCTCAAAGACTCTCAAAACACTATGCATGATGGGTCCATGTTTACCCATGTGCCTAATTCCCACAGGGACGACAGAGTGGTACAGATAACAGAGTCTCATGCAAGGATTTTCCCTCACAGCTAGGTAGTCCAGAGCTAGAGAGCCTCAATTTTTGTAATGGACTTAAACTTTCCAAATTTTATCCCATATGGAGTCATTGTACTAATTACATATTTTTTAATTGATTTTTAAAAAATGACAGTGGAATGCATTACGATTCATATTACACATATACAGCACAATTTTTTATATCTCTGGTTGTATATAAAGTATGTTGAGACCAATTAGTGTCTTCATAAATGTACTTTGGATAATGATGTCTATCACATTTCACCATCCTTGCTAATCCCCTGCCCCCTCTTTTTCCCTCCCACCCCTTTGTTATATTTGATAGTGAAAAAATCTCATTGTCTCTCCAGACAGAGGCGTTTTCTCTTACAAACTTTTTACTATATAAGCATCTATGAAGAGGCAGTCGGGAGAAAGGTTATTAATATTTTTGACAAGGAGATATGTATAAATGAAAGAACCATGGAACATTTTCTACTAACCCCTTATGGTATAAAAATTTGTATTAAAATAAACCATCACGAAAAAAATAACATGTTTAAAAGACATGATTAATAATTTGAGATTAAAGGCTTTATGCTCTAACAAAAGTAAATTTTCCCCAATAAATTTAGTATCTTTACCAATGAATTTAGTGTATTTACTAATTAGTGGTCATTCAACACTTGATGTGAAAACATTTATCATATATAATTGAAAGATAAAATAGAGTACAGGATGGCTTTGGCATGAGGGAGAAGAATTTCTATCTAGAGTAAACACCAGAGAGTAAGTAGACTTGGTCTTCTTGGGAGTTGGAAGAAAGAAAGAAGCCCAAATTAAAGGAGAGTCTCAGACTGTTTGAGATACATTTTTATCATTTTCATGTCCAACTTTCTGATTATTACTTAAAAATCAGGCTGATATTGAGAGTGGTAACATTTGTCTCTCTTCCTAATCAGTGTGCATCAGTTGTTTTTCCTACTGATTGTCATACAGCTTTTGTCCTCATTTCTTTTCAGTGTTGTATCAACATTTGTTGTTAATATGCATTTTCCTTCCTTCCTTTTTTTTTTTTTTTTTTGCTATTTCTCTCTTATATCACCTGTAATTTAAGGCAAAGTTCTAGCTAAAGTGTATAGAGATATGGACCTCTTCCATTTACCTGGTGTATTGTATAACAAATTACCACAAAGTTAGTGCCTTAAAACAACTCACTTATCATCCCACAGTTCAGAAGGTCAAAAGTGTGGGCACACAAGCTGGGCTGTTGGGTGTTCTGTGCAGTCTTCCCATGCTAAAGTCTGGGCTGAGTTCTCATCTGGCCTCATCGGGAATGAATTTGCTTTGAAGATCCTACAAATTGTTGGCAGAATTCAATTCTTTGTGTCTTGTTAGGATGAGATTTTTACTTCTTTGATAGCTCTCAGCTGGAGGCCTATCACAATCTCCAGACACTACTCCCAGGTAATTCTCACCAGACGCCCTCTGTTTTCAAAGCCAACAACAAATAATCTCACTCTTATTACTTAAACACTTCTGATCTCGAATCTATTTCACTAGGAAGAATTCTTTCCTTTTAGTGCCTTTCAATAGGTTTCTAATGCCATATAAGAAAGAATTATGAACAATTTTACAATTTAAATTGTAAAAATTAAAAAATGAACAATTTTACAATTTAAAATAAGATCCACCTATTATCTTAAAGTGTTATACATCAGAAATCCAGCTGGGTATGCATGATATCTCTGCTGAGGGCATAAAAAGGGTAAACACAAGGTACTATTCTGCCTTAGGCTGTGTCCCCCTATAACAAAATACATGAGATTGGGTGCTTTAAAAACAAAAGAGGTTTATTTAGTTTTGGAGACTCAAGAGCATAATGTTGCTATTCTTGTGAGGGCCCTACTGAATGTATCACAACACGGAAAAAGAGCAGAAAGAGTCAGCATAGAAGAGGTCAAGTATGTGGATTAGTCTCACTTTTAACAACCTGTTCTGATGAAAATTTAAAGTCTCCTGCAAAATCCAACCTACTCTTGGAGACCAGAATTAATCCAGTCATGATGGTGAAGTTCTGATGACCTCATTTCTTTCTACTTGGTCACCGCAACACCATAACTTTGAGGGAGTTAAGCCTAAACATCAGGTGGTGGTGGTGGTGGTTGTTTTTGGTACTTCGGATTGGTACCAAGGGGTGCTTAACCAATGAGCCGTATCCCCAGCCCTTTTCACTTTTTATTTTGAGACAGGGTCTTTCTAAGTTGCTTAGTGCTTTGCTAAATTGCTGAGGCTGGCTTTGAACTTGTGATCCTGCTGCCTTGGTCTTCCAAATTGCTGGGATTACAGGCATGCACCAATGTGCCTGGCTCAGCATGAGTTTTGATGGGGAGAAACCACATTCAAATTATAGCATAATTTGACAGAGTTTTCCCCTAGGAAGCCTAGGGGAACATTTTGCTTCAGATTTATTCTTGTTGGAAGAATTCGGTTCCTTGTCTTACTAATGTTCGCTAATTTCATTCATGAACTGCTCTCCATTCGTAGAAGTTGTTCTCAGGTCCTGACCATTCAGATCCCATAGGCATTTTGTATCATTGATGACTGCTGTTCACCAGGGCTATTGGAGCTCATCTCCCTTTCTCTTTGGTTGGTAGACGAAGAAAATTTGTTATTAAAGGGTTCACCTAATTAGGCCAGTTTATTTAGAATATTCTCCTTTTATCCATATGACTTAATATGATAATGAGTATGATTGTAATTCATCTTATTTACATGGTTCACACTGAAAGGGGAATAATTTATAATAGTACAAGGGTCAATAGTTTCAGTTTGAAATTCTTCCCATCACAGGCATTCATTAGTTTAGGCCTGTCCCACTTAGGATAATCTCCCTTTTTAACGTTTATTGTACTAGTCACATAATTATGGGTGTGGTATTCTGTTGTGTCCCTACATCCTGCCCTCACTTAATGAAAAGGATCAAGCAGGCATCTGGCTCACTGGAGTTTATCTTAGAATTCTGCCACAGTACTTACTGTATAAGAAAACTGTGAGCTTTGAATCTGAAAGTTTCTCAAAAAACATTTGAAATTTTACTTCTAAAAGGTCAAAATAAAATAGGATTTTCTTTTTACTGTCATGTTGCTTCAATTCTACAGTAATCAGGAGGATCTGTTATTACACATACAACAATGATTTTATGGCAGGATTCTTATGATAAAAAACTGATAGTTTCATTATGAAAACTGATAAAAATATAATTTTATATTTGAAATGAAATTAAAATATATCTTACATTTAAAATTAAATCATAATTAAAATTGGTAATGTTTCATTTAGTAAAGGATTTCTAAAATATGTATTTCAAAATAAAGGAAAGATATTCCCACTCTGTATATCAGATTTAAAGGGAAGTAGCAAATGAACTAATAATGATAATAAAGTTTGAGTTATGACATTAAAAAATAAGATCTTATATATTGTTTGATAGGAACCTGCAATTCAGGCAGACATTAATCAATGAAAAATAATTCTTCTGAGTGATATGATTTAGGAGAAGAATATTAGACTACTGATTAACCATAGACTTTGTTAAAAATATATGGTAAAACTTTAATCAAGAAAATAATGGGACTATAGATTAAAAACACTAGAAGTAAAAATAAAGAAGACTAGAAATACACGAGTAAAATGAAATTATCAAAGTCCAAATAATCATTATTTGTATGTATATTTTGATTATAAATCCTCTGTCGGAATGTTAGCTAGCAAACATTTTTCCAAACATTTTTTTCTCATTCTGTACCCTCTTCGTGATCTGAATGGTTTCCTTTGCTGTGCAAAAAAGTTTTTACTTTGATGCCATCTGATTTATTGATTCTTGATTTTATTTTCCTGAGCTTTAGGAGTCTTATTAAAGAAGTCAGTGTCTGAATCAATATGTTGGAAATGTTGCCCCTATGTTTTCTAATAACACTTTCACTGTTCTGGTCTAATCTCTAGATATTTATTTGATTCGATTTAAGTTGTTTTGTGCAGGGTGAAATGTAGGGATTTAGTTTCATTCTTCTACATATAAATACCCAGTTTTCCCAGCACCATTTGTCCAAGAAGGTCAATTCATGCTGGAAAAAGGAAACAATTCAACAAGAAGATATAATGATAGTAATTATTTATGACCCAAACATTGGTGCACCTAATAACATAAGATATATTATTCAAATTAAATATGCACGTAGGCCCCACTCCACTAATACTGGTGATTTTAACACACCTCTATTACCAATGGATAAATCATCTAAATATGAACTTAACAGACATCTCTAGAATATTTCATCCAACAACTACCAAATATACTTTCTTCTCAGATACTCATGGAGCTACTCCAAAATAGACCATATGTTAGGATACAAAGCATTTCAAATCAAATACAAAAAAATATATAATTCCTTGCACTTATCTCATTATAATGGAATGAAATTAGAAATTAACAACAAAATATCTTACAGAAATTATATAAACGCATGAAGATCGAACAATACATTTTTACATGATGAATGGGTGATAAAAGAAACCAGTGGAAAAATTTACAAATTCTTCAATCCAATGAGACTAGTGACACAACATGCCAGAACATCTGGAATTATAAGAAAAAAAAATATCTTATATCCAGTGTATGTTTTTTGCACCTTTGTCAAGGATCAGGTGAGTGTTGTTTTGTGTTTTTATCTCTGTATTCTAATATATTCCATTGATTTTCATATCTGTTTCTATGTCAATATCATACTATTTTTGTTGTTATAGCTCTGTAGTATAATCTGAGATCAGTTATTGTGATGTCTCTAGTTTCATTTTTGCTACTCAGGATTGCTTTGACTATTCTAGGACCATACAAATGGACCTAGAATATTTGTCCACACAAATTTTAGAACTGTCATTTTTAGTTCTGTTAAGAATGTCATTGATATTTTTATGCAGATTGCATTGAATCTGTAGATTACCCTTGGTAATATGGCTATTTTGAAAGTATCAGTTCTAACTATCCATGAACATTTTAAGTCTTTTCCATCTTCTAAAATTGTATTTAATTTCTTTCTTCTATATTTTATAATTTTTATTGTAAAGGTCTTTCACCTCCTTGGTTAGATTTATTCCTAAGTATTCTATTATTTGCTGACGCTATAGTGAATGGAGTCTTTCTGCATTTTTTTTCCTGGCAGAGATTCATTATTGGACCATAAGAAAGTTATTTATTTTATGTTAATATTGTACCCTGTTACTTTGCTGAATTTTTAAAATTATATCTAAAAATCTTCTGGTGGAATTTTTTAGTTCTCTAGGTGTAGAATCATGCCCTCAACAAACAGAGGTAATGTGAGTTTTTATTCCTATTTGATCCTATATGTATCATTTTAATTTATTTCTCTTACCAGATTGCCCTGAGTTGAGTTCTAAGAACTATATTGAATAAAAGTAGTAGGAGTGAACATCCTTGTCTTGTATCTGATTTTAGAGGAACTTCTTTCAGTTTTTCTCTACTTGTATGATATTGGCCTTGGGTTTGTCACATATAGCCTGGGTTCTGGATTCTCTCCAGCTAGTCATGCAAGTTGCAAAACGCAAAAAGCAAATGTGAAACATTCTATTCTGTGTCCCTGGCCTGAGTCTTCCAGGAGGTGCAATGTCCTCTGTATCTGCCTCAGCTGTAGCTCATGAAAAAAAAAAAAAAAAAAAAAAGAAAACAGTATAGATACTACAACAGGTGCATGTAGGGAAAGTTGATTCATATTTGTTATGAAAACCTGGTCTCCCAAACCTGGTTCTACTGGGTGGCTGCTATAAGATGGTGTCTTGGGTCAGCTCTCTGCTCTCCAGCAGATAAGCACTAAGCAACCCTCACACTTCAGCTTGCTGTGCTGCCCGTGGGTCACTCAAATTCAGACTGGCCCTGTGTTCCCCAATGCCAAATATCTTTAGAGATTCTGTCACTCTTTCTTTCTGGGTCTCCCCTCCACTCTATGGTAAACCATTATCATAGCATTATCCTCTAGATTCCTGAAGTATTCTTTCTTGTTTTATGCTGAAGGCACCAGATGTCTACATTCCCATGATTCTGATATTAAATTTTGATGCATTCCCTCTCGCACAAACCTCACTAGAAATTAGTATTATTGCTCTTTGAATTCCAAGCCACAACTAGAAATCACATCCTTCCTCTACTCTGTCATCTTTCATTTTTTTAATTGTTTTTTTTCCCACGGATTAAAAAAATTCATTAGTGAATTTCATCCGTAACTATTTCATAAACTCTAAGAAACTTGCTACAGATAGATTCAATTACCCCAATATGAATACTATATTTTTCATGTTTAATACATGTACATGCATTTCAAACCAAAGAATACTATATATTTGTCATTTTGAGAAGTTCTCTTTACTTCCTATGTCCAAGTTTTTAATCTGATCTCATTTTTTCTTTATTTTGTAAATAACCTATTTACTCTACTTGTAGTGCAATTCCACTGGCTGTACTTACACTTATTTATATTGTTTTTGTCTGTAGAACCCTTTATTTTTTCTTCTTATAAAGGATAATTTTGTTGTGTTTGAATTTTGAGTTAACAGGTTTTATTTTTTTTTCTTTCATTTCTTGCCCTAATCTGTAAAAATTGTTTCATTTGCCTTTTAAATGATGCTTATGAAAAAAATGTAGCTTCCATTTTTATTATTGTTTTTTTCTTTGCAACACACTACTCTCCTTTGTATGGTTTCAATATGTTTTATTTATGTTCTTCAAATTTACTTTAAAATTTACTGTTTTAAATTTTCACTTTAAAAGTATAAGGGATATGAGGAGGTGTTGGACAAGTAGTACAAAGTTTTAATTATGCAGGATGAATAAGTTTTGGAGATTTAATGTACAATATGTTGGCTATGTTAATAATACTGTGTTGTATACTTGAATTTGCTAACAGTATATTTTAAATGTTCTTATTACATGCCTACAAACACCAAAAGGTAGCTGTGTGAGGTGATGAATATATTAATTCCCAGTAATGATGATCATTTCATAGGCATGTACTTATGTCAAAACATTGCAGTGTATACCCTAAAATACATAATTTTTATTTATAAATTACACCTCATATGTAATGTACCTAGGTGTAATATTCCTTAAAGTTTGTTGAGTTTCTTGACTCTAAGCATTGATGTCATTGAACAAATTGAAAAAGCTTTAGAACATTATTTTTTAAAATATTTTTTTTCTATTCTATCTTCTATGTTCCTTCCATGACTTAATTTCAACATACAGTAAATGAATTTCTGGGAGCCCACAGTTGACTGATAATATTTTCATTTAGATATATTGATTTATTTTCTAGAAGAACTATTTATTGTTCTAACACTATCCTATGAAATTGTGCTTTTTTGTCTCCAGATATTCTCATAATTGGTATGTTTTGTTATATTTTCTTAGAATTTGTTTCAGGTTTGATGCTAAAAATATTTTTTTCAAATATCTCCCCAGAAGTAGAGATTTCATCTTTAGTCTGGGGACCACCAAATTCTAACATAATGTATGGCTACTTGATATTTCAAATCCTTTATGGAAGTTTGAATTTATTTGTAATATGATATTTGTTTTCAAATACTAGCCCTTATTTATCAATGTATAGGGTTGGAATGTTATAGTTCTTTTATTTCACTTGGAGAGTGAGTGTAAAAATGATATTGAATTACTTGGCCTAATATCATTTCTTCATAAAGAAATCCTTTTTCTCCATAAATAAAAATAAACTTCTCATACCCACATGATCTATTTCCTGTCTCATTTGCTTTTAAGGGCTTATTACCGTCTTATCAGATTCTCAGAGTGAGGAGAAATAAACAGTAGGTTTAATTAGTCACCTTGAACTCACTATCTTCCTGTTCCTCATTTTATTTTCTAAACTGATGTAATCATTAAAAAATGATGACATTTCATATGAAAACTTCTTAAATATATTCCTGTTTGAATCCTGTATGGTTGTTTTTTAAAAGTCAGATCAAAATGTTTTATATAAAATCCTGTTAGATTACATTTCATGACCCTCTTGTTAACCTTTTAAAGTGCTTTTGACTCTATTTTGTCATCTGAAATATCACAGTTCCCTCCTGCCTGTATGCCATCTGCGATGACATATGGTGGTTTAACTTCTACAGCATGATTTGAAAAGGATCACTGCATCACTGTCAGCCTGAATTCTAACTTAGATAACTAATCTGAGGTCCCTTTCCAGGCTCAAAAGCAAATTGTTTGTTGGTCTTTTTGAATTGTTCCCTTGATACAACTAAAGTTATTTGTTCAAAAGAGAGAGAACGAAATATTTTAGGAAAATTAAATGTCTGTAGTTTAAATGCATTGTCTCTATTAAATTTCAAAAATATGAGGATTTACATTTTCTCAATATTGTGGATGGAAACAGTGAGGTAGAAGTGGGTCACATAATTGGAATATAACCCAGTAATTGAGAATAATGAGACTTTAGCTCATAACTCATATTTTTTAAAACTCATGTCCTTTTACTTATATACACTCTAATTTTGATGTAATGAAATATCAAAGCTCAACAACTGAAATTTTTCCTATATCATGATCCTTGGCTTAAACTTTACAAGAAGCAGCTCAATTTGCTCTAGTTTAATTTTTTTAGAAAGGGTTTTATTTACTACAATCAACAAACAACACAATTTCCAGAGATTAGCTGTTATTTATGTTAGTTTAGTTGCATTAAGATATCAAAAGCATCTGTGCTTTTCCTCATTGCTCTCTTAGGAGAAAAAAAAAATCACAGTTAAAACTGGAGGTATTTCATCTGTGCTCCAATCAGTAAGAAGGAGATCAGCCAGGTGCAGAAAGTATCTAATAGTTATTGTACCTCTATTTTAAGAAGTTTCATAATGAATTTCTTTGCTGCTTGTTAGAACTACATCAAGTGGTCATCTATTATTGCAAGGGAAATAGGGAAATGATTCATATTATCATTTGATTTACATTCCCAATTCTAGCTCATCTCACAGACAATTATTGTGTTGATTACTATATATTAATTTTTTATAACTCACTCTAATATTGATGTTATTATTAAACATACATATATTTTAACATATTTGAGTTTGGAGCTTTATTCCTTTTCTCCTTTTAATACCTCTGATTGTGCTTATAAGATCCATCCACTTTCCTATGTGTACATTGTTATAGTTTAGATATTATGTGTCTCTCCAAAAGCTCATATGTGAAAAAATGCAGGAAATTTCAGTGGTGAACTAATTGAGTTATAAGAACATTAACCTAATCAGTGCATTAAGGCTGAAGGAGGTAGTCTGGGGGTCTGCCTGTGAGTGGATGTATTGGACGTATTATCCCTGCTGAATCTGAGTGAAACAGTCAAGTTTCTTTCTCTCCCCACACCCTCAACCCTGGTGCCAAGTCCTCAGGCACTTTCCTCTGCCACACTCTTCCATCATGATGTTCTGGCTCACCTTGGACCCCAAAGAATGTAGTCAGTCATGTATAGACGGAGACCACTGAAATTAAGAGCTCCTAAATAAACTTTTCTTTCTCTCATTGTTCTTGTCAGGTATTTTGGTCACAGCAGTGAAAAAATTGACTAAAACATACATGTACTCATGTATTCTAATCATTGAGTAGGACTCTGTGATGCACATTCAAAACATGTAAAACTCAAAATCCCCTCTCCTTACAGCAGAATCAAACTGTGTACAAATCCTTATGCATGTATACTTATGAGCCCACTGAGAAACTCTTTGGGATACATATACAGACCAAGAATACATAAGTTGACTAACTAATGCCAGACAGCTCTCCAGAATGTTGATTCCAGTATGCATTCCCCAAATGCACACCTTTGCTACTAGAAACGTCACCACCACATGTTGACTATATGGATTTTCTAAGATATACAAGCTTAATAGGCACAGTAGTTTTTACTATTATAAGTTTAATGAACCTGCTAACATTGACTAGTTATTGGAGTCCACCACCTCATTCATTCCATTTTCATACTTATATACTGAGCATCAAGTATCTCATTTCACCATAAAATCTATTTGTTTTTCTGAATTTGACTCTGTCTCTATCTTTAAAAGAGTCTGGTGATTACATTGGACAGAAATGGTTCCAGGCTAATCTCTTAATTTTGAGATCCTTAATTTCCTGCATTTGCAAAGTCCATATGTTCACAGATTTAGATATTGGGAGCTAGACAATTTGGGGAGCCACCATTGAGTCTACACATGTAGAAAAACAGAAAGAATGCAAAATATATGACACACAAAACCACATTATAAGAAAGTAAAATAGTTTTATATTAGAGAGTAAATTTCAGAAGAAATTATCAGGAAAGAGAAAAAACTTTTGTTATTATTATTGATTAAAGAGGAAATGGATGCATGGAAGAGAAGAGATGAAGGAAAGAATAAATATTGAAGGCTGAAATTCGAGCAAATTGTTTTTGGGGATTGGAGAAATATGTCAAAATGAGCCCTGATGTAACATATATAATAATGAACTAAAAAATTTTAAAAAATATATGAAAATTATAAAATCCAATTGTATGTTCATGCAACTATAAACCATTTCAAACAAATAAAACATAGACTGACTAAATGGAAAGGTGAAAAAAAGAAAATCAGGCACTATATTTGAAGTTTTCAATTTTTATTTCTGAATAATTGGAATTACAATTGAGTAAGTTAAAATTAATAATGTATCTAAATATACAAATAATCTATATTTTCGCTGTTTAACATTACCTTATTAATTTTAGTTACAAATAAATTTAATATGGAAAAATAAACTTAAGTAATAATACATACCTATTCAATCAAATCTATATTGCTGAAATACTATACACAATATAAACAAAATCAAGATCATCTGGAACTTACTTTAATTTTTCAACATAATGGAGTTTAAACTATACACATCTACACACATGCCTATATATGTAACTGAAGCAAAAGAAAAAGTCATATTTGTCATTTTTTAAATATTCACAAAGTAGTGACTAGGAGGAAGTTCACCACTTTAAATATTGTTTTTGAACAAAAATAAATAATATAAACAATGTTCTAAATGTCTATGTTAAAGATTTAGATAAAGTCAAACTAGAACAAAAGGAAGTATCATGAAGGGGATTAAAGTATAAATGTAGAAATAACTAAAAATGACTAAAAATGTGATTGTTTAAAAGTGCCAAAATTGAAAAATTTCTAGTCATAGTGACCAATAGTAAGATACAGATGAACATAAATAAGAGAGGTGATCAGGGCTGAGATTGTGGCTCAGCAGTAGAGCGCTCACTTGGCATGTGCGTGGCCCTGGGTTCAATCCTCAGCACCACATAAAAATAAGATAAAAATATTGTGTCCAATTACAACTAAAAAATTTAAAAATATATAAGAGAGGTGATATCTTAACCAGTGTTATAAATACCATGATGACCATAAGGATTATTATTAAATTATTAATAGGATTATGCTCACTAATTTTACATAAACATGTCAAAAGTACAAATTCCTTAAAAAATTACAACTTTAAAACTTTCTCAAGAGGAGATGCATAACTTTTATTTACTTATATGCATTGAGTAAATCATATTAGAAGTTTATAAAAATATAACAAAATTTAGAATCAGAGAGTGAAATTTCATTGTAAATTCTACTAATATTTTAAAATTAAAAATGAAAATGTTTTACTAAATTGTTCAGAAAATAGAAGAGGGAGAAAAAATGTCAAGTAATTTTATCAGGTCAGCAGAACTAGAACACATATGTAGCAAAATGAAATTAAACCCCTGTCTCTCAACCTGCACAAAACTCAACTCAAAGTGGATCAAGGACCTAACAATTAGACCACAGAATCTGCACCAAACAGAAGAAAAAGTAGGCCCAAATCTTCATCATGTTGGCTTAGGACCTAATTTTCTTAACATGACTCCTAAAGAACAAGAAATAAAATCAAGAATCAATAAATGGGATGGGTTCAAACTAATAATCTTCTTCTCATCAAAGGAAACAAAAAATGTGAAGAGCAATTCTACAGAATGGGGATCTGCACCTCAGATAGAGCATTAGTCTCCAGAATAGAACTTTAAAAAACACCAAAACAAACAAACAAAAAACACCCCATCCAATCAATAAATGGGCTAAGGAACTGAATAGACATTCCGCAGAAGAAGATATACAATCAATCAACAAATATATGAAAAAATGTTCAACATCTCTAATAATTAGAGAAATGCAAATCTAAACTACTCTAAGATTTCATCTCACTCCAGTCAGAATAGCAATTATCAAGAAAACAAGCAATGGTAAGTGTTGGTGAGGATGTGGGGGAATGGTACACTCAAACACTGCTGGTGGGACTGCATATTGGTGAAACCACTCTGGAAAGTAATAGGGTAATTCTTCAGAAAACTTGGAATAGTATCATCATTTGACCCAGCTATCCCACTCCTCAGTTTGTACCCCAAAGACTTAAAATGAGCATACTACAGTGATGCAACCACATCAATGTTTATAGCAGCCCTTTAAAAGATGAATGAATAAAGAAACTGTGGTATATATATACACAATGCAATATTACTCAGCCTTAAAGAAGAAAGAAATTATGACATTTGCCAGTAAATGGATGGAGCTGGAGAATATCATGCTAAGTGAACTAAGCTAATACTCCCAAATCAAAGCCAAATATTTTTTTCTGATATAGGGATACTGATACATAATGGAGGGGAGGGTGTAGGGGGAAGAATGTAAGAACTTGAATTGGGCAGAGGGGAACGAGTGGAAGGCATGCAGAGGTGAGAAGGATGGTGGAATGAGATGAATATTATTACCCTATGTACATGTATGATTGCATGAACAGTGTGACTCTGCATTGTGTACAGCCAGAGAACTGAGAAGTTGTGCTCCATTTGTGTATAGTAAGTTGAAATTTATTATGCTATCATGTATAACTAATTAGAAAATATTTTTTAAAAGAGAAATAAAAAAATAGAGAAGGAAAAAAGCAAGCAGACATACTAAAACAAAACAAGACAATACCTGTCATAAACATACATTTAAAACAGTTAACAAAATCTTAGGAACTATCCAGGTAAACAGAATAATGATAATCCATATTCAAATGTCACTTACTCTAAAAGTGGACATTAGTTTTTAATGGGTTATTATCACATTGCCACAAGCATGGTTGAAATGAAAGATTGACAATTCCAAATGATGATAGGGAAAATAAAATTAGAAAATATTTTACACAGTATGGTGTAAAAGTAAACATCATTTAGATGATCTAGCAGTCTCAATTTTATGTATTTTAACAAGATAAATATAAAAGCATTACACTCACAATGACTTAAATATTAATGTTCTTCATAGAATATTTATATAAAATTATTATAAACTAATAAAATTCAAATGAGAAACAGAATGGATAAACAAACATTGGTATATTCATATAAGATGGTATTAGCAATAAAAATGAATGATAGCCTAATAGAAAAAAGTACAGAAATGAATTCTAGTAACATTATCTTGATTGAACAAAATTAGACATTGAAGAGCAAATACTATATCTTTCTATTGACATAAAACCCTAGAGTAGAAACAAATCTAATGTAACAAAAATTGCCTTCACCACTGGAGGAAGATTATGAATGTTGACTTGAGAGAAATATTTTATACAAACTTAATCACTTTGGTAGTTAAACAATGTACACATTTTTGAAAACTCATCAGCTTAAAAATGAGAACATGTTAAACATTTTCAAGAAATGTATTTTTAAAAGACCACACTCTTTTTCTCCATTTACTTTATAATGTACTTTTTCCCATTCAGGCTTTTGATCTATGTAGACTTACTTTCATATATTTTATTTAGGTATGTTTTTTTTTTTATTTAGGTTGAAATTTTATATTCTCTTTGTGTGATAAATATTTTTGTAAATATTCTATTACATGTAAATTTTCTTATGAATTTTCCTTCCAACCTTATTTTATTTCCAATCCTTATATGTATGTATGTATGTTTGTGTGTATACATGTATATACATATATTTATAAAATGTTTTTCGGAAAATAGAACAGGAATAAAAGTTGTCAACTACTTTCATAAGGTTAGCATTTCTCTTTAGATTCAGAGAAAGCTAAAAAAAATATACAAGAAGATAACAAGCATAGATAGAACAACAAAACAAAGAATACTTCCCATGAACATGCATGGGATCCCTCTTTCTTCCATTGATCCATATAACTTGTTCCTGTACCAGTAACTCTATATTATTTTAAAATGTAATACTATAAGCTGGGCATGTTGGTGCACACCTGCAGGAGGAACAAAAATTCAAGGCTAGCCTTAGAAACTAAACAAGACCCATGTGTGTGTGTGTGTGTGTGTGTGTGTGTGTGTGTGTGTATAGTGTGAATAAAGACATGGGATATAGCTCAGTGGCAGAGCACCCCTGAGTTCAACCTCCTGTGAAGCCCATCCAAAATGTAGTAATATATGTACAAAAAAATCTTTATTATTTTTTCTTACCTTTTCAAAGTAGTGCTATGGACCATGAGTACTCCATTTATACTATTGAAGATGGTATTGAATTTCTAAAACTATTAAGCTAAAAAATTGCATGGGTATTGTGTGATTCATTATTTTGTACATATTTGACATTTAAATATCATGCTATCCCATATCAATCTTAACTTTCAGATTACTTTTCAGTTTCTCATAATTTTTAACATTTTTTCCATAGAGGTTTTTTACATGTATAGTTATGATTTTTTGGAATACCTTCCTATTTGTGACTAAGTGAATAATATCTCATTTTTGCCATTAGTATACATGTTTTTGTACATTTTTTTGTCTAACTAAATCTCATTTACCATTTTTTGAATTTGGGGAAAAATGTATTTACATGTATTACAGTGTACACGACTTTCTAATATCTCATATAAGGATATTGAAAATGATAATTCTATAACAAATAAAAATATAAATAAAATTAAAATATTTAATTTCTTCTTAGATCCATTTAAGATATGAAATCACAAGGAAAATCACCACCCTCAAATTTAGACAGATAAGAAGATATAGAATATCACGATATACCAGAACAGAAACCTCCAAAATAACCAGTAGTGAGGGAGACAAACTGCACTATAATTGTTGACAGTTAGTTCTTTTCTTTATTTAGTTGTATGTTTTCCACTCTAAACATGTCCAGATACCCAAAAATTTAAAATTGCAGTAATAGAAAAAATACAGTCCAAAGGGCAAGACCTGGGTACCAGACATAACAGGGATGTAAAACTGCAAATTTAGAACAACTTTGATTAATATGGGAAGCTCCCTAATGGATAAAATAGACACTGTTCAATGATGATAGACAATGCAAAGAAAGAGATGAACAAACTAAGACAGAACCAAAAATAATTGCTAAAGGTAAGGAATACCACAACAGGAATGAAGAATGTCTTTGATGAGCTGATTAGTGCACAGAGCGTGAGTAGGAAAAAAATCTTTGAGCTTGAATAAATATCAATAAAAATCTTCCAAACTGAAAGTCACAGAGAACAAGGACTAAAATGTACAAAATATCCAAGAATGTTGTTCCTGCTACAAAAGTGCAACATAAGCAAAATGGAAATAACAGAACAAAGAAAAAACAAAGGAACAGAAAAATATATTTGAACAACAATGACAGAATTTCCTCAAAATGATGTCAGATATGAAATTGCCGATCAAATGTGGCAAAACCAAATGAAAGCAAAAGAATTGTACCAAAGCACTTCATTTCCAAATTATAGAAAATCAAAGACAAAAAAAAAAAATTAAAGAAGCTAAAGGATAAGAGACCCCTTACCTAGAGAGGAGCAAAGATTCAAATTGTCTCCAAACATTTAGCAACCAAGCAATGAGAAAAGGGTGGAGTGAAATATTTAAAATGTCAAGGGAAAAATTCTAAGCTAGAATTAGAATTAATAGAAGACCTTTAGAAAGCCTAAATGAGATAGTCTTTTTGTATGTAGGACAAAAATTAAAGCTATCAAAAAAGAAAAAAAAAGTAAAGTAAAATAAAAGTTTTTATTTTTCTTATTCTCAGTTATCTGAAAGTAGTTTAGATTAGATATATATGTATATTGCAAGTATACAACATCTTCTAAAGAGATAAACATTGTATGTTAAAAACAGTTATGTTCAGTGGATTAGACAAAGGGGAATGAAGGGAAGAAATGGCGATAGGAATAGGAAAGAAAGTGTAATGAATTGGATATAACTTTCCTATGTTCATATATGAATACAACACAGTGATACTCCATACAAGTTTGGGATCCCAAATAGAATAAGTTATACTTCATGTGTATAACCTAAAATGTCACAATACACTGTATTGTCAAGTGTATCTAAAAAAAAATTAGTTCTGTTAAGAAGAAAAAATGTAATCATATAAAATTTAATTTTAAAAAAAGTAAAAAACAACTTAAGAAAAAAATTAAGCATAGAACAAAAGTAAGTAGTAAATAGAAAACATTTATGGTACACATTAACCCACATTAATTACATTCATGAGTCATTTAGCAATGGAGATCTGTTCTAAGACGTTCACCAATTAGGTGATTTTTGTCCTCGTGCAAATATCCCAGAATCTACTTACGTATTCCTCTAAGGTATACCCGACTACATACAGAGGCTATCTGGTATATTCTATCACTCCTTGGTCTTTGATGAATAAAACAACAGAAGATTAAATCAAGTACAAGAGAAATCGAGAGAATCTAATGACAAACAGGAGAGGTATGTGCCTGCTGCCTATCTAGGACAGCATACTGTTTATAGTAATTTTGTTTTTAAAATTATATCAACAATCATTTTAAATGTCAATGATCTAATGGCACAAGTTAAAAAAGAATACTAGAGTAGATCACCAAACAAGACATCTATATATTGAAAAAATAACTTTAAATAGTAATACATAAGTAGTTCTCTGGTTAGGATGACTGCTAACCAAAATACAACAGATAGTGAGTATGGTGAAATTACAGAGAAAATGTAATCGTTTTACATTATGGAAAATAATATAGAGTTTACTCAAAAGTTATGAATAGAACTACTTTATTGTCCAGCAATCTCACTTCATAGTAAAGTAAATGAAATTAGTATCTTGAAAAGATAAGGGCCCTCATGTTCTTTACATTATTCCCAACAGCCAAAATATGGGAACAACTTCAGGTTCCATTGACAGATTAATAGATAAATAAGATAAAATTTATACATGTACACATATATTATACATATACATACATATGTAATATACTACTATGCAGCCTCAGATAACAGAATTAAGTGAGAAGTCATTAATAAAAATAAATGTAAAGTTCTAAAAATTGTGAAGATTAAACACCAGACTTATAAATAGTACATATACAAAGAGAAAATTCTAGAAACATTTTGAAAACATTTTTAATTAAATGAAAATGAAAACACCACTTTTTGTGTGACATGGCAAAAGCAGTGCTTAGAGGGATTTAATATTCATTACATAATTATTTCATGGAAGTGATCCATGAAAGAAAGAATTGATAAGCTGCACTTCTTTAAAATAAAAAATTTGGTTCTGAAAAAAAAGACTATCAAGAGAATGAGAAGATAAGCCACATACTAGGAGAAAACATTTGCATAAACAGAACAAACAAAACAAAAATTCCACATTTGATAAAATTCTATTAATTCAAAATACGTACTCATCAAAAAGTTTTTAAATTTCAGCTATAAGTAAACAAATATGCTGGTTTAAAAAATAATAAAAAAGTCATAAAACCTCAACAGACATCTCACAAAAGAAGATATATAGATGGCAAGTAAGCATAAGAAACCATTTTCACATCATATGTTATCAAGGAACTGAAAATTTAAGCCATGAGATATCACCACACACCCATTATAATAGCCAGGTATATACAACCGACATTAATGAATTATAAGGAGGATGTGGCAGAGCAATAGGAATTCTTATTCACTGCCAATAGGAATGCAAAATTATACCATCATTTTGGAAGACAGTTTGTCCGTTTCTCACAAATGTATATACACTCTTATGTGCTCTTTAGCATTTCTCCAAAGCACTAAAAACATGTCCACCAAAAGGAAAAAAAAAAAAAAAACTTGTATACAGACGTTTATGATAGTTTTATCACAACTGCTAAAACTTGGGAGCAAATAAACCGCCCTATGTTAGGCAAATATGTAACAACAAAGCAAAACCTATAGTACCTCTAGACAATAAAATTTTACTAACTCACTTGTAAAAACAAATGAGCTTTACAGCCATGAATCAGCAAGAAAGAAATTTAAATGTCTAAAAAGAAATTAAAGAAGCCAATCTGAAAAGGCTATATACTATGATTCCAACTACAAGACATTATGAAAATAGTGAAAAGTTCGGGGTCGTGTAGGAAGGTATGAATAGGTGAAACAGAGAACTTTTAGGAAGGACATTAGAAATGTATATGTGATACATGTAATTACATATTTTTCCAAACTTATAAAATGTGATATACTAAAAGTAAACCCTGATGTAAGCTATGAACTTGGAAGATCATGACACTTCCGTGTAGATTCCTCATTTTTAACAGATGCCCCACTCTTCTGGATAATGTTGATACTGAAGGAAGTTTTCCTGTGAACCCAAAACTGCTCTAAAATGATAATAATGTTTCTTTAAAAAATTTATAAGGTTTCTATAGTTTTTATAACAATCAAAAACTTATAGACTTACAATGTATGCACTTCAAAACTTAAATTTATTAGCACATTTCTTAGAAATCAGAAGCCTAAAATCAGTTTTGGGAGGCTAAAATTAAACCCTAGAAATCTGCCTTCTAGGGAAACCAGGTCTTTGTAAATTTCAGGTTCTATAACCTGCCTGCATTCTGCCTCACAGGTTTGTCCTCCATCTTCCAAGCCAGCACCATTACAACTTCTCTTCCACTGATCTTTGCTTTTCTTTTTACATCATCTTCCTCTCAGACACAAATCATCTGGTCTCATTCCTTATAAGGACCTTTGTGATTAGCTTACACTCAGATGATTTAGAATAATCTTTCTGCTTCAATATACCTAATTTAACTCATCTGAAAAGTTCCTTTTACAGTGTAATGTAGCATATTTACAAGATGCAGGAGTTAGGATGTGGACATCTTGGTGTAGGAGGCATTATTCATCTTACTAAACCTATATTGCTATTTCCTAGGAAAAAATGGAACTCTCTTAATTAGGAAGAAGACGGTATTGACTAACATTGTCTGTAATGAACTATGATTCTAAGGTAGTTTTGTTAAACTCACTCTCTCCCCAGGGTTCCATGGTAACATACTGAATTAGGATATGTTTTACATGGAACATAAAAAAGGTGTTCTGTGAGTCATGAGTGTACAGAATTCTCCCATTCAAAAGTGATTCCAGATTCACAAGAGTTATGTAACTTTCTGTCTAATTTTTCATCTATCCCAGTTCTCTTAAAAGAGGATATTTGGAAACTTCATGAATTATACTCAATACTAACTTGTTTCAAACATTACTATCACTTTTCATATATTTCATTTTCATGACATTGGAATTGCTAATATGCCATCCTTTATTAGCCAGTTATTCTTATCCGTCCTCTCCGTTTTTGAGTCATCCTTAAACTTGTCTATCCATATGATACAGAAATATGCCACTGAATATTTTAACTAAACTTTGGAAGGCTTTACTTTGACTCCTAAAGTTACTAATTTACAGTCTGTATTTGTGCAAATCATGTAGTATATCTGAATCTTGGTTCTTCATTTGTGAAATTAGGATAATGGTTCTTTATTCCTACTTCTGAACATATTCAGAGAATCAACATATGGTTATAATTTATAATTTACCAAGTATTTTACAAATGAAAATTATTACTGATATAGAAATTCACTTTAGGACATGGTAGGTAAACATACATGTTGTTTAAACATTTTCTGAAAGGGTATTTGATATTTATTTTGACTAAAAAGTAAATTAATAATAATTTGATAGAATTTACATGAGTGTAGGAAAGGATTTATGAAACATATAATCATTATAGGAAAAAAATAACCAAATAATACATTAATCATGGCATATCAGTATGAAATAAAACTATGCAGTGTTCTCAAACTGGGGTTATCATAACTATTGCCATGATGCATAGGCTTATGGAAAAAGATGTGTGAGGCTACTATGAAAGGTTGAATCTCTAATTTGTTGCTCATATACACATATATGTAATTATGACATGTGAACTACATCAAGTTGTTGAATATCTTTACTTCCATGTGTGATAAAATATTTTTGTTTTATTTTAGCACTTATAATGACCTATAATAACCATGTTTTGACTTTAAGTATAGAAGGAAGAAATATATTCTTTAAAAAGTGGTTTCTATATTGTATCTCCAAAACTATCTTGGAAAGTCACCAAACAATTATACAGATACAATAAAAAAAAATCAACAAAGCAGCAAATCATGGGGAAGTGGAAAAATCTTGTTTAAACAATCCTCATATTATAGTATTCAGATGTCCAATTTTTATTGAAAAAATTGCAAAGCTAAAAAAAGGAAAATTCAAGAATGTATGGATATTCACAGAGAAAATAAACCATCCCTGAGCAAGAACAGACAATGACCTTAAAACAACTGCCTTAAATAAGCTTACAGAAAAAAATAAAAATAAAAATATAAGTAAATAACTAAAAAAAAAAATCAGGACAATTAGTTCTGAAACAAAAGGGGATTTCTAAAAAGAGAAATCATATAAAGTTACCAAAGAGAAATCAAAATGAGAAATTCAGTAGAGGGATTCTAAAGCATATTTGTGCAAGCAGCAGACATTGTCATGAACCCAAGAAAAGACTAAATCATTGCACCTGAGGTACTGAGAGAAAAAGAAAGAACAATAAATAGTGTCTAAGGGACATGTAGGACATTATCAAATAGATAAATACAGGTTTTATACTGTAGTACCAGAATAATAAGGAAAAAAAAGCCAGAATATTTGAAGTTTTGTTGACCTCCTCCTCCCAAATATCATGAAAGATATGAGAAACACATGAAAAATAATGAACACTAAGTAAAATAAACACAAGTAATCCATAGCAATAAACATTTTAACTAAATTGCCAAAGCCCAAAGACAAAAAGAGGCTCTTAAAGCAATAAGAAAATAGTGATCCATCACAAAAATCGTGTCTTCAAAACAATTGTCAACAGATAAGTCATCAGAAACCATGATAGGTAGATGGCAATAGGATGACATTTATATTACTGAAAGACAACAGAATAAATCTAAAATAATTTTCCTATGCACACATATGAAGATATAAACGTGAATCCCACTATCATGCCCACCCATAAGAATGGGGTCCTAGTTAGAATAAGATATATCTTATGTTTGTATAATTGTTTTTCCAAACTGGATTGTACTGCTCTGTAACTAAGAAGAACCAATAAAATAAAATTTAAAAAAACAAGTAAAGAAGAAATTGTTCACCAAAAATCATCCTTTAAAAAATGAGAGATTAATTAAGGATTTTCCAGATAAGCAATAGCTGAGAAGTTCCTCACCATTGCATTTTCTCCATAAAGGAAATCCTTCAGGTTGAAAAGAAATACTAGAGAGTAACTTCAAGCTGTGTGCAAATACAAAGATTTTTTTATAAGGATGACTACATGAGGAAATATAAAAGCTTATATCATTGGATTTTTGGTTTGAAATTCCACTTGTTAAAGTTTATACAGGATTTAAAAGACAAATGCATAAAATATAAATTAATATTATTTGACATATAATGTATAAAAATGTAATGTGTACCAAAATGAAGGGGTATAAGTAGATTTTTTGTGTGCTAGTGAAATTAAACTGATATCAGCTTGAACTAGATTATTATAAATTTAAGATATTAGATGTGATCTCCATAGTAAGTAAAAAGAAAGCATCCAAAAAAATTCAGAAATAAAAATGAGATGGGAAACAAAAATGGTTCACTATAAAATATCAACTAAATATCAAAAGTGGTAGTAATTAAGAAAAAATGTATACGAAATACAGGAAACAATACAAAATGACATTAATAAGTTATTTTCTAATTAAGATTACTTTTTATGAAGATGAATTGGACCCTTCAGTCAAAAATCAGAGAACAATGAAAACAAACACCTTTGCCTTTTTAAGCAAGAAAAAGATGTGTAATATTAATATAAGACTCATTTTATCCCCAAAGATATGAATAATTTTAAAGTGCAAAGATGTAAATGATATCCCGTGCCAGTATTAACTCAAAGAGATCTGTGTTGCCATACTAATATAAAAAGAACTTAACTAAAAACTGTTACAAGAGACAACAAAGATATAAGAAGACACCATGAAGATATTAATTATGAACAGATATGCATAAACAGAGTAAAAAATGTGTGAACAAAATCATTGATAGAATTGGAGTGATAAAAGACAACATTACTATAATACTTGGAGACATCAATAGACCACCTCCAATAATGGATAAAACATCAACATTCTCTGACTTTCAATGGTTTGACTTTCAGTTTTCAACTTGATCTTGAAGTGAAGGTCATTCATATTCAGTAGAAACTGTACTTTGAATTTTGATGTATTTCCTAGGCTGATTATATAGTACCATACTGTTTCATGATGCTGAGCAGAAACAACAACAACAACAAAATACCTGCTGCTCCTAGTCAGCTGTTTGATTACAAAGTCAGAGAACTAGTATTCATTAGTGTAGTGGGAGGCTATGAATTATGATCTTTGTTATATGTTAAATGTATCTTTGACTTATGATATTTCAACATAATTATGGTTTATCTGGATGTAAACCCAGATTACAATATTAGTAAAAGATAAGTAAGGAGCTGGGCATAGAGGCACATTACTGTAATCCCAGTGGCTTGGGAGGCTAAGGCAGGAGAACTTCCAGTTCAGTCTGCCTCAGCAAAATTGAGGCACTAAGCAACTCAGTGATACCCTATCTCTAAATAAAATACAAAATAGGATGGGAGTATTAAATGAACTCTAGATAGGGCAAAGGGGAAAAGGGGAGGGAGGGAAAGGGAGGGGGCAAAAAGGTTGGAAAGACAGTGGAATGTGATGTTCATCATTATCCTAAGTACATGTATGAAGACACAAAGGATGTGACTCTACTTTGTGTAAAACCAGAAATATGAAAAATTGTGGTCTATATGTGTAATATGAATTGCAGCTCATTCTGTTGTCATATGTAACAAAGTAAACTTCTAAAAAATTGAATGAGAATAAAGATTCATAAACAACAACAATACAATAAACAAAATAGGGATGGGTTTGTGGTTCAGTGGTCAAGTGGCCCTGAATTCAATCTCCAATACCCGCCTCCAAAAAAAAGATCATTAATGAAATAGAGGATTTGTACAAAAATACAATCCAACTAAACCTAACAGATATATACAGGGTATTCCACCCAATGCCAGAATACACATTTTCCTCCATTGAACAGATAACATTTCCATGACAGACCACATTAGACCACAAATAATTCTTTATAGGTTAAAAAGATTAAAATCATACAAAGTACCCTTTGAAACCACTGAAGAATGAAGCTAGAAATCAACAACAGAAGGGAAATAGAAGAGTCACAGATATGTACAAACTAAAAGGATGACAGGTTAAAGAACAAATCACACTTAGCTACAACCCCAGCCCACAGAATGCAGAGTTTTCTAACACAGGGAAATAGATCACAGTAATCCATACATTAGTAGAATAAATGAAACAATATTATCATCTTAATTGATAAAAAGCAATTTGACAAAATCTTTGCACAACAAGCTTACGAATTTTAACTTTATCACACTTTTTGTCTGCAAACCTGGCATTTGCAAAAAAGAGAAAGCATCAAACCACAATTATCCTGCCTGCTGATGCTCTTTATAAGAATCTTTCTGATGAGAGAAGCTTAATTATTGCAAGAGTTTTCTAGGTGGGGGTCTCTGGCCTGCTTCCAAAATATATTACAAAGGTGACCAGGCAATTGACAGAGTGAGAAAATTATTTGAAAATCATACATCTGATGTACTTCATATTTAGAATTCATAAGTAACTCCAAATCATTTTTCTAGGACTGTTATAACAAAACAAATTTAAAAATTTTATAATGATGTTTTAAAAAGGAGACTTGTTTTCTAATAATTTAGAGGATGGAAGACCAAGATAAAGGTGTCCACAGTTTTCTTTTTTTATTAGTTCATTTTAGCTATATATAATATTTGGACTCATTTTAATATATTATACAAGCATGGCAAATGCTTTGCTCCACTTCAGTCCTCAGTATTTGCCCTTTCCCTCCTCTCCTCCCAGCCCCTTTGCCCTTTCCTCTGCTCTAAGGGTCTTCTACTCACGGTTGCTTTTTAATTAGTACATTTTGGATATACATAAAGGTGAGATTCACTGTGGTGGAGATTCACTGTCGTGAACTGATATATGTACATAGGAAGGTTTGGTCAACTGAGGCCTCTCTTTTTGGCTTGAAGATGGTTTCCTTCTGGTGGTATCCTCACATGGCCTTTCCATTTTACTTATGCTTCTTTGGGATTTCTTCTCAACACAAGTGTGGTGAAGATATGGGAGATTAGAAACCCTCACTTATTACTGGTAGGGATATAAAAATGGTGAAGCAGCTGTGGACAGTTTGGTGGTTCCTCATAAAGATAGGCTTAAAATTATATGTCCTACTATTTTTATTCCAAGGTATATAAACCTAGAAATTAAAAACAGGGACGCATACGGGTACTTCTCTATACAGTATTCATAGTGGCCAAAAGGTAGAAAATAAACCAAGTGTCCATTTAAAGCTGAATGGATAAATAAAATGACTCAAAGACACATTGCAATTCACTTGAAAAGAATGGTTTGGAATCAAGTTCTAATAGAATGTTGGGCCTTTCATTATAGTAAAGTTTATTACTATGCTACGAAAATTTTCTCCTTATTATAGGAATTCTAGGGTTTATCAATTAGATAAAGATTATATGATTTTCTGGAAAATGTATAGGTTAAAGTAGAAGGATTTTTCAGAAGATTTGAAATACGTCTTAAACAACTATTTCCTTGGTATAGTGTGCAGCCCCAGGGTTAAAGTCATGGAGCAAGAAATCCAATTAAATAGCACGTGTGAGAGAACTGATGGATTGAGGCCTGAGGTGTACAATGCTGATCTTAGCAGCCCTCAGAGCTAATTTCTAGACCAAATCTATTAGAGTCTTGGGTTGCTACAGTTTCAAACAGTTCCTATAGGACTGAGAATTTGTCCTGGACATCAGAGTTGAGTTTAATACTTGAACTTGGCAAATAAGGAAATACAAATGTCTCAGTTTGTGCTAGTGTATTAGGATATGTGAGCATGGATAATGTATAAAGAACAGAGAAGAATACCTTTATTTTTGCTCTTGGGGTTTAAAATTGTCTAATAGGAAGGAAATTAAGAATGTAAACTAGAATCAATCCTTTCTTTTTACCTCCTGGTTGCAACAATTGTTGTGTAGTCAGCTGTTGAATTCTGAGGCAATTATGGAAATGAGGGCTTCTGTGTCTGTGGATCAACAATGCACCCTTAACAGGTTTGCTGTGTGGGTTAAGACTTTGCTAAAGGCTGAATGGTTAATGGTACAGAATGAGTCTGAGATTCAGTTCTCTTCCAAGTCTCCTTCTTAATTTCTACATAATTAGAAAAGAAATAAGTGCCTTATCTCTCTTAAAAGCATTGTCTAATTCACTGAATTTCTATTCTCCCCCAGCCCCTTATTGTGAGTAGCTTCCACCTATCAGAGAAAACACTTAACATTTGGATTTTGGGGACTGGCTAATTTTGCTTAGCATGATAGTCTTGATAAACCTAGCCCAATTCCCTCTTAAGATTAGGAGCCATCTCGCCACAAAGGCATGAAAAGCTAATTTTGTCTTTACTATAAATTACTGCAATTTCTAAACTTGCTTGGAATGCTTGCCCGTGCGTTGAACTCACCCATGCCTGGCTTTCCCTGACCAGATAACAACCCTCTCTGAAGCTATAATGACCCTCATAAATTCTGATGTCGGGTCCAGCTAAAATATTAACTAGCCTTTGTGTTTTGCTTGTCAAAATTTTGTTATCTCTAAGTTCTCAAACTCCCTTTTTGTGTAACTTTCTGTGCTATAAAGCTGTGCTCCTAGAGAGCTGCCATGTTGTCTTCTGTTCCCACAGTCTTTGGGAAAGACAGCCCGGCTGGTCGAAATTATAAGCTTGCTTTAATTTGATTTCAACTGGACTCAGTGGTCTTTTCTTTGTGTCATGGTCTAACAGTCTCCAGATCTATCTATTTACTGGCAAACGTCATAAAGTTATTCTTTTTTATGGGTAATAATTCTTATCATGATTCATCTGGGTACTTCCTGAGACCTTTTTTATCCTACTTGTATCTACCTGTCCTTATACCTTGCATGTGCATATGCATGTGTTAAAACAACTAGCTACCAAATAAAAAAAGGATCCTCAATTCAGTTATGTGTTTATTTCAGAATGGACTCATCCACTAGGCCCAAAGGAAGAAAGACATTGAAGGCTATTCGAAATCAATGTGAATATCAACACACTTAGACAGATGGCCAACTTGTCATGTGAGCAGCACAATGAACAAATCAATGAAACCCATTAGAAGGCACTTAAGAACAATAAATTATAAAGGGATAAATAATACCTTGGCAACAGTTTAGCTCTGAGATATGGAATTGAAGGTGTTAGAATTGGAAACCAACTGAATTATTTCCTGTAAAACTTGAGCCAAGGTAAAAGATGACAGACATTTTCAAAAGGTCAAATCATTTCTGTGTGAAGAAAGCGCATTGGTCAATCTGCATGTAAGTATTTACCTTTCCAAACTGACCTTAGCATGCAACAGGAGCACTCTTTTCTCTCTGCCAGTGTGTTCACCCTCTACCGCATTTCCCACTTAACCTCATGAAAAAAAAATTGGGTCAGAAGACCTAAACCCTCATTACCCCAGATGTAAAAACCACACTATAAATTGTTCTGAAATAGTGAGACAAACTAATATTTCTTTTTAGAATATATATTTACCACTAGTTATTTTCTCATATTCTTTTTTCAGTATTATGATTAGAATAATGGATCTACCTGTATCTGAGGTCACTGTAGGACCTGCTACAAATTTTAGCTAGTTAAAAAAGGACCTGAATAAGTCATTCATGTTTAACTTGCTAACACTTCTGGTGGGGAGTTGAGTTTCAACAAGAAATAAACCTTAAGTCACAGAAGTAAATCTATAATGTTAGAAGTTAAGGCTTCAGTGAGCAAAGGAAGTAAGAATTGGAGCGATAGAAGGTCTGTCCACTTTTTCTGAAATCACACTTTCTAATCACGTAGCCTATTTTCTTTCCTACCTAAAGCTTGAAGTAGCGTGGTTTTGGACAAAAATGCTGTCAATCCACACAGTGCCTTCTGGAATTTTTTACCCAATTAAACCATCTGTTGGTGCCCTGAAGCATGCCCACCTACAAATTCCTAGCTAATGAGTTATTCAGTGCTTTCAGGAAAAAAAAAAATGTTCTCCCATAAGGACAATGCATTATCCAGTTAAAAAGCAAGTAAGAAACTGCTAGAGCTGAGAGAAGCACAAGAATACAAACTTTTCATACAGTATAAGGGTCAGAGTCAAACAAGTGTATGAAAAGTAAATCTTACCAGTCGAATAACTGATATTCTCTTCATGGATTTTATTCTTTAGAAATACAAAATATAGTCCTGATATAAGATCCTTACTTTGGTTGTAGAAGTTTCTTTCTATGATAGTTTTGAAGAATGTATCATTAAAAGGTACCTTCAAAAATGTTCAGATTCTACTTACTAGTTATGATCCATAGGAATCAGGTGTATGATAGATAAATCACTTTCTCACTTTTTTTTTTTTGCATGAGGGAACTGCCAATAGTTTAGTTGCTAATATATCAGGAGGAGAGATGGTAAGAGGGTGAGAAAGGGAGGGAAAGAAGAGAGGGAAATATGGTTAGAAAGAGAAGAGTGAGAAAAAAAAAACACTATACAAGAACAAGGGGATACCAATAAAAAAGAAGAAAAGGAGAAAAATCCAAAAGAAAATATGGCCTATATGTACTGCAATCTGCATTTGGGGTAAAATTGGGGGTTCATAACCCACTTCAATCTAATGTAGGAAGTATGATATGTCAAGAGCTTTGTAATGTTGTGAACAACCAATAAAAATTAAAAAAAAAGAAAATATGGCCTATATAAAAAAAACCTAAATTAACTATAAAGCTTTTGTTAATCTAGGATTTTAATGTGTTTGTTCAGAAAACATCCATTTTATATTTAGATTTAAGTAGTTGTGCAAGCTAATAAATATTTGCAAGTCTATCCTCCCACAGACAATACTAGTAGATTATGTCTTGGATGTTCTATATGCCGACTCTTTAGATTTATTGATTCCTTTTTGTGAAGTTAATGGATATCTGATAATCATCTCATAAGGTTAATGATTTACTATTGCCATAGTTGGAGTAAAACTTCATGACTTAAGAAAAATTTTCTTCATCAGGCTAAATATTGACATTTATATGGATTTAAGTTTACAAATAACTTTGTTCTTTGTTGTTAATTGGTAGTGACTTCCCAGATACTAAGTTGAGGGGACTGAAGTCAGGTACAAGCACAGCAGAAATAAGTGGCAAGTTTTCCATGAGCACAAGAGGAGAAATTGTATCACATATCCTACGTGTTGGTGCCTGGTATTTTAATACTGTGCTATTCAATAAAGTTGCCATTAACTACTTTATTGGACAGCACAGTATTAAAATACCAGTCACTGTTGGCACCTGAAATAAGGCTTCAGAGGTCTCAGTTCATTGACAGCTGGCCCCATTCCTCAGGACTCAAGGTGAGAAAGCATGGCAAAAGAATGTGACAGAAATGGCTCGCATGATGATCAGAAAGCAGAGTGACTAAGCTTGGGTGGTCAATATATACTCCAACGGCACACCCCCAGTGATCCACCTCTTCTTGCAATACCCTACCCTCCTTCAGTTGCCACTCAGATAATCCCCATCTGCATTAATTCACTGATTGGATTCAGCCTCTCATAACCTAATCATTCCTTCTCTGAATGTTCTTGCATTGTTTCACACTCGAGCTTTGGGGGGACACCTCATATCCAAACCATAACAATGTGTGATCTTAGCAGCCCTCAGAACTAATTTCTAGACTAAATCTATTAGAGTCCATGAATCACAAACTTCTCAAGCTAATGTCCTTTCAAGTTTTCCTTGATATATATAAATTGCACACTATGTCATGTTTTCTTGGCTTTTTCTATGCTAAGAAGATCTGAGTGTATAACATAGATAATAACAGCTACCATTTGCTAAGCATTTATAATTTCCTGTGGAAATATATACTGAATACTTATTTTATAGATGAGGAAGCTGATGCTTAACATACTTTAAAAACCCAACAACATTAACACTCTGGGAAGAAGTAGCAATGGTCTGCTTGAAATATGAGTCCATGCTCTCTTTCTCAGGCTTATAAAATGGGAAGTATTTTCAAGATTAAAATAAATTCTAGGGACTCTTTAAGTAAAACCTCAAAATTGGCACAGCTAGGTTAATTAGGGTTTCCTTCTTGTGGTATGTGGTTTGTGAAGTACTTTAGGATGTCATGTTTCTCAAAAAAGAAATATGTACCCTCAGCAGACTAGTTCCTAGTGACCCCAAGCTCTCAACACGTCCTTGTGTCCATTTATTACGTAAGACAAGAGGAAGGGTAGTGATGAATATTTCTGTGGAGGAAATCAGGGGCAGTATTCCTCACTATTGATCCTGGGGAAGTGTGGGCCTCTGTGATTATTGCCACAGAAGTGCCACTGATATGGTGTCTCATTTCTCTAACCTATGGAGGATTGTTTAGATTATGTAATTCATACCACAGTTTGAAAAATATAAGTCTATTTTCTTCTAATATTTCCTCACTAAAACTCATCTTTAGCTTTTTTTCTTTGATGGAGTCTAAAAGTTCATATTCCCCAACATTCCTATGTTGAAGACAAACCTAAAATATGATAGTATTAAGAGGTGGGGTCTTGGGAGGTGATTAGGCCATGAGGCCTGAGCCTTCATGTATGAATTAAAGCCCCATGGGGGGAACTCTGGAGAGCTGCCCTTACCCTTTTTCTCTATAGGAATGAAGGAGAAAGGCACTACTTATTGGTGGACAGCTCTCACCAGATGCCAAATGTGCCAGCACCTTGTTCTTGGACTTCCTAAACTCCAGAAATGTGAGAAATGTTGTTCATAAGCCACCTAATATATTGTATTTTGCTACAGTAGCCTGAATGGACTAAGCCAGACTTTATCCATATCATTTTTTTAATAAATAAATTGAATTCCTTTTTTATCTGATATATAAAAATGTACATATTGATGGAGCATCATATGATATGTTTAGATATATGTGTACACTTGTATATGTTTAAATCAAAAGTATATCTCCTCTAACACTTGTAATTTCTTTATGGTGAAACCATTCAATATCCTTCTTTCAAGCCTTTGAAACATAGAGTACATTTTACTCATCTACAGTCACCCTGTTGTACAATAACATATCAGAACTTCTTTCTCCTTGTTACAGTTTAGATATGAGATGCCCCCCAAAAACTCATGTGTGAATCATTGCAAGAAAGTTAAGAGGTGACATGATTGGGTTCTGAGAACCTTAACCTAATCACTGCATTAATGCCCTGATAGGGATTAGTGGGGTGGTAACTGAAGGCCGTAGTGTGTGGATGGAGGAGGAAGGGCTCTGGAAGTATGCCTTTGGGGTGTATATTTTGCATCTGGAGAGCAGAGCCTTTCTCTACTTGCAGATTCCGTGTCCTGAGCTGTTTTCTTTCTCCATGCCTTTCCACCATGATGTTGTGCCTCACCTCAGGCCTAGAGATAATGGATTTGACTATGAACTGAGACCTCTGAAACTATGCTCGTATTTTCAGTAAACTTTCCCTCCTCTAAAATTGTCCTTGTCAGGTCTTTTGGCCACAATGGTGAAAAGCTTAAATGAAACAATCCTGTACCACTATAACTTTACACCTGTTGATGTACATTTTCTCATCCCTCCCATTTCCTTATTCTCCCACAGCCTCTGGTAACCAACATTCTACTTTCAACTTCTATTAGATTACCTTTTTAATATTCTACCTATCAGTAAAATCATGTACTGCTTATCATCCTATACCTGGCTCATTTTATTTAAAATAATGATCTCAAATATCATCCATCTCATCACAAATGACATTTTATGACTGAATAATAATCCACTGTGTATATGAGCCACTAGCTAAACTTTCTCCCCAGTCAATTGATAGATGATTAGGATGTTTCCATTTCTTGGCTACTATGAATAGTGTAATAATGGGCATTGTAGTTATGATGTCTTTTTGACATACTGACTTCATTTCATTTAGATATCTACCCAGTATTAAGATCATTAGATCATATAGTAGTTCTGGTTTTAAAACTTTTAGGCACCTCCATAAAGTTTTTCATAATGACTGCACTAATTTACAGTCCTAGCAACAATGATGAGGTGTTTTAGTCAACTTTTTTATTGCTGTGACCAAGTGTCACAAAAAGAACAATGTTAAGGAGGAAATGTTTAATTTGGGACTCATGCTTTCAGAAGTTAATCCATAGATGATTTACTCTGTTGCTCTGGACATAGCCACTAAGAAGCAGAGAAATAGACTGCACTTAGGAGGTACAATATAGATACCAAAGGCATGCCCACAGAGACCCACCTCTTCTAGCCACACCCTTCCTGTCTTTGATTATCACTCAGTTAATCCTTATGAGGGAATGAACACACTGTTGAGTTCAAAACTCTCATAACCCAATAATTTCACCTCTAAACCTTCTTGCGTTGTCTCACACATAAACTTTTGGGGAATACCTCATATCTACACCATAACACAAGGGTTTCTGTTTCTCTACATCTGTGCAAACACTTATTATCTTGTGTATTTCATTTACTGGAATAAGCTGATATCTCACTGTGATTTTGATTTGCATTTCCCTGATGATTATAGATAATGAGTATTTTCCCCTATAATATTGACCATGTGTATGTCTTCTTTTTAAAATGTCTAGATCTATTGTCCATCTTTTAATCAGAATGTTTTCTTCTGAATGTTTGCTGATTGTCAAATGTAGAGTTTAGAAATATTTTCTCCAATTCTGTAGAACATCTCTTCATTCCTTTAGTTGAGCAGAAGATATTTAGTTTGATATAACCTCATTTGTCTATCTTTTATTTTGTTTCCTGTGATTTTGGGGTCTTGCCCCCAAAAGTAATCCGTGCTCATTCCAATGAACTAGAACATTTTTTTAGGTGTCCTTCTAGTAATTTCATAGTTTCAGGTCTTACATTTAGTTTTTAAATTTGTTGATTTATTTATATTGAACCATCCTTGAATCCCTGAAATGAATCCCACTTGGTTTTATTTAAGCCCATTTTTATTGAGCATAATTTCTTGAGAGTACATTAAAAATTATAAATAATAAAGTATTTATGTACATTTTGATTTAGGTGATCTTCAGGATTATTAAAATATGTAAACATTAGCATGTTGGGGGATCACTTTTTTTTTAACTAAAGGCAAGGGGGTGGGAGTTCATCTGACAGAGTAAGCTAAAATGATGTCTTATCTTAGTACGATAAATCGTCCTCAAATTTCTTCCTTTGTCTGCCTCTCATGTTATCTCTCTGTCTCTCTCTGCCTCTCACTCTCTTTATCTATCTATCTATCTGTATCTGTGTGTGTGTGTGTGTGTGTGTGTGTCTGTCTGTCTTAGTCTCACACATGCACGCACACATACACACACATAGCCATTCAGGTTGAGTATCCTTCTTTCCCTTACCTTTCACTTACTATGAGATGGTGGACATGTGCAGAAGAGCTCAGTACCCATTCCCTTTTGGATAATAGAATGTATATGTCAAAGCTATAATCATTTAAAACATTTAGAAAATTGTGTTGCATTCACTTCACTCACTTAGATAATATATGGAAATCAACCAGTCATCTTTTCAAATTACTGCAGAATTATTCACTACAATAAAATATTATCCAGTATAAAATTACTAATCTATTTCAACCCTTTCTCTAACTAACAAGTTAATTTGAGGTAAGGAAGGAAGGACACAGCCTCTGAGCTCTAGGTAGGTCTCTATATTCATCTTTTAGACACAGATGCTTCTTGTCACTCCAGAGACAGCAAACTGCAGGCCGTCACTGTAGCTATCACTGCAGGTTAGATGCTACTCTTTGGAGCAAGGGATCTTTTCAGAGCAAGGTCTAGACTCACCTTCCAGAATATCCAGAGATTTAATGGGTACCACTGCAGTAGGACTATCTGTTATAAAGCTGTGAGCACATAGGGATTTTATACTTAGAAAACTCAAGCATGTTGATTTTATGAATACTACATATATTGACTCTGCTATTGTGATAATGTGGGCATAAGTTTTACATATGTGCATGTGATACAACCCTAACATGTTGATATTGGTCACAAGATAAAAGTGTATATTATGTATTGGTACTGATAGATGCTATGGCTGGAAATGGGTTTTAGAGTATGATTCATAAAATATATTCTAAAATATGAAGGTCTTAATTTTCCCTCTAATAAAGTTCTTTTTTAGCTTTTGTCTTCTCTTTTTTTTTTTTTTTGCCCTTTCTAATTTCTTTTCCTTACTTTTTTGAATATATCTCTTTGAAGTGTTTACTTTCCTTAGAATCTCTAATTTTTCTTGTGTGACTTTATTGTATATATTTATCACTTAGGTTAGCCCTGAAAAACTTCAAAACAAATAAAAATAAAAACAAATGATAGAGACTACTAAATTTATAATTCCAATAGTTTGCATAAAACTGTCCTTTGAAAATGTGAGATGGCTCTATTCTTTAGTGATATTTTTATTTCTCATTTGTTATCTCTGAAGATGTTTTTGTTGATTTAGTTTGTTATAGATATTTATATATGACTCCTTAAACTGCAGTCCTCAGTACCTAGATCGATAGGGAGTTTCACTATAAAAAAAACCAATCCCATTCTTTGTGGAACTGAAGTACATTTGGATCCTGTTTGACTGTTAACTGGAGTTTTCAAAGGAAGTTTAATTCAGCTGGAGTTGACAGTTGTGTATGTAATGTAGTTTGAAGGATATAAGGAAATACACTGCCACCTAACAAAAAAGAAATGCGCGCCCACAAACACACACACACACACACACACACAGCTTCATTTTTCTGAGGAATTGTGCCATCAGTGACTCAGCGCATCTTATACTTTGTATTAAGTGTGACTCTCTGTGACTCCTATTTTGAACTAAAGAAAAAATCATTTCTCAACTAATACGAGTTCACTGTTTTCCTCAGAAAAAGAAGATTTCAAACTGGATGAGAGTATCAGCACATCCCAGGGGAGGGAAGAAATAGAATCCAATTTGGGGACCAAAAGGATGTTCCAGATCATTAGACACAATTCTCTCAATTTTACAGACAAGGCAAATAATGATGAGAGAAGAGATGATTTTCTCTAGCTCATATATTTGTCCTGCCACCTGCCCAGCATACAATACATTGCTTTCTTGGGAAAGTCTCTCATCCCTTACCATCCCAGGTCTGTCAGTTCCACCTTTCTCCCTCCCCTTGCCCTGTGCTAGTGTTTTAAAAGATTTTTCTAAAGTCTCAAATTACAACCAAGAAGGACATATCTTTTAAATTTTTTTTTCAGGAAATGTCTGTTGATCAAGTGCTTTCACTCCACCTTGGAATAGACTGATTTATTCCTAAACACTATCATTGCTGTTTTCCTTTCTTGTAACCTATTTTTAATCTTCAAAGCATGCTTGTTTTATATTCAACTCCTTGGTAAATAGAGAACAGTCACTGCCCAGAGGGTGGCAAGCCTACTGTTTTATTCCCTAGCACCTGAAGAATTGTTGTGGCTGCTTACTTTACCTTTCATCTCTGCTGAAAGTGAGAAAGTAAGATTCTAAACAAAGTGGAGGTTTCATCCTCCGCTCCACTTCAAAAGAGCCTTGATCATAAACAAAGGTGGGAGCCATGCAAGTGGCTTTCTCTTCTTGCATACAATTAGCTTGACATTAAGTAACTTACTTTTTAATTATTACAAAACCAAAAAGTGTCTAAAACTAGTAACATGTTTAACTGATTATCAACTATGAATGAATTTAATCCCAGTTTGATTTCACTTAAAAAATCCTGTCTGAATTTTATATCAGGGATCACATACAATTATGGAAACAAAGGCTAGAGAGAAGAGATAAAATATCCAGTGTCTTCTCAAAGACCAAATGGCCTAGTTTGTAATCCAAATATGCAAATAGTAAGTAAAAGTAGTACTAGTGAGACAAGTTTTATGAAGTGTAAAAAGAAATTTCAGAGAAAGATACCAAACTGCCCAAAGGTTTTCTCTCTGGTTTTAATTTAATTCATTAAATTTCCTTCTGACTTGGACACCACCCTGTCCTTTTTTCTAACACACACACACACACACACACACACACACACACACACACACACACACATCTTTATAAATAGAACCAAGCTGACCATTCTACCATGGTTAATTCACATGAGAGACATGTTTACAAGTGTCTTTACAATTCATCAAGCGGCCAGTCAATTTTATTGAAAATGAAATATAGCCAAAGTGTTTATATAGATAAATTGACCTTTACCTTTTCCTCCCACAGGTGTGTGGTTTATATTTTCATGGAGATACCTGCCCTTCCTGCAGAAAGTATATGGTAATGAAGGCACCTTGGACTCACCACAGGGTTTACATTCTCTGTCTTCTTACCCACAGAAATAAAAATTGGATTAGATTCATTTGCAGTATCCTGAGTAAACCATAAAAGACTAATCTAAACTTGCAAACCTGTTCACGCTTCTGGGGTTTGAGTATCTGCAAACAGAGAGTACAAAAAGCACATGAGAAAAATATCAAAGGAGGGAGTGTACACAGCTTCACAGTGCCTCTCTGGACCCCCACAGATGTTCAATCAATACGGTTAGATAGGAGGAATAAATTCTGGCATTCCATTGCACAGTAGGATGACTAGAGTTAACAATAATACATGGTATATTTCAAAATAGCTAGGAGAGATAATTTTGAATGTTTTAAGCACAAAGAAATGATAAATGTTTAAGGGGATGAATATGTTAATTTCCCTCATTTCATCATTGAAAATGTATACATATATTGAAATGTCACATTGTATACCATAAATATGTACAAATATTATATGCCAATCAAAAAAAAATACAAGAACAAATATGTATTCACTGAAGTCCAGGTAGAATAAGAAGCTCACCAGTGGAGATGAACAAAGAAACCATGGGCTTCTCCATTTATATGATCTCTTGGAATGGGAGATGGGGCCATACTAATTCCAAGGTAACTGCCTTCAATTCTCTAAAGCAATTTTTTTAGGTTGTTAAACTTGGAAATATATTTCTGCTGAGATTAAAAGAAAATTCAAGAACTTATACCTCCCAAACCATCTATCTATAAATAGATTGAAGATATAAATAGTTGGAAGTTTGAGATTTGAAGTGGACTTATCCTAGTTTCAACTGAAACATTGGGAAAGAGAACTTTAAGCACCATCTTGGATAAGTATTCATTTTTTTTTCTTTTTAAGGAACCCATTTAATATTTAAACAATTAAAAAAAAATTTCTAAACTATACACAAAATTATCAGGTGCGCACACACACACACGTAAACACAGAGAAAGAGAACTCACTTTAAATATCTATAAAATTCAAATAACATTCCAAAGCTAAATTATGAATATTAATTTCCTAGAAAGTATTTTAACTAAGAATACCCTTATTCTCTATTAAAGGTTATAGGCATGGTTAGCATACTTTCCACATGTAAAGGAATACCAGGTGAGGATTAGAGGATACTGAACATTTGATCCCTTGCTGAAATCTGTCTTTTCTTCAGCATTAGGTTTTTGCTAGGGCAATGAAGAAATTTTAATTTTAAGTCAAGCTATAATTTTGGATTATTCTGAGGACACAATTTATTTGATGAATTGAGAGTGGTTTGTGTCTTAAAGTAATCAATGTATCTGGATTTTTCTAAGCCTTAAACACATGTGTCTTACCAATTTTATCTAAGAAATGAGAAAAATTTAGTGCTCTCAGGACCATAGTCAAATAGATGGAAGGAAGCCATAATATATTCTCATGGTCATATTCCATAAGTTGAACTGTTTAATGTAATAGTAACATATTTATTACTGCATGATTAAACCTATACTACTTGGCCAAAGCTTACCACATTTAGTACAATAGATTTATTGAAGATTCTCAACTCATCACAGGTTTAAATAAGAAATCATTTGATTTTTCCACTAACTACTTGGCAATTCTCCTATATAAACTCTCTCTATATTGATTTTTTAAAATAAGTTTATTGCTAGAATCCATGCCAGTCACTTGAGATTATTCAAACTGTGTCATTTCAGTTTTAAAATCCATTCTTGTTCACGTGTAAATCTCATTGAAATCACTTCTCTTCCCTTTCTTGTATTTTGGGCTAAACAGCTGCTGTGGTTTTAGCAGCTTACAGCCTTAAAAGGGAGTTGGAATAGGGTAGGATAATTTCTTATTCCTTGACCTATTCTCTTTCTTTTAGTTCTTTGCTATTGCACAAGGACCAGAAAGATTGAAACAGGTTTCTAATTAACTGTCTAAAAAGAACTAGTTGAACATATTGCATAATGATAAGGTACTAGTGAGCTGTTTTGAGGGCCCTATCATTCCAGCTTTTGGACCTAGAAGGTTCAATTTCATTTCATCCTCCTGTTTTTTTCAGCCTATGAAATAAACATAAATACAATTTATAACATCAAAATTTTGTGTCAGATTCCCAGCATAGAGTAACAAAAAATAAATGAATAAATTATTTACATATCTTTATGTTGCATTCAGTGTGCCAAAAGTGATGGTGAGCGACCCAGTAATGTCTGAAAACTGTTACTACTATGAGAGCTGCAGAACAAGATGAATAAACAGAGTTACTGAATTTCAGTGCAATTGCAGTCATGTAGGTGCAATTGTCTAGCAGGTCTTGGCTTTAGTCATTGAAGAAAGGCTCCTTATAGGAGATGAGAGGCTTAGGGAGAGGATCACAGTCACTGGCAAATAGATATGGCAGACATTTCTCTCCTCCTACCTTCTTACTCCCTACAAATGCTTCTCAAGGGAGAATCCCATGTGGATACCAGAGGGTCAGAACCTGTGCAAAGCAGTACAACATATCCCAGAGAAAAATTAAAAATGAATCTGGAGCAGTAAACAGAGACTATATAACTCTTCCTTTTTGCATGGACCATCTAGTCACTCATTTCCTGGGTAGTTTTGTTGTTCTTATTTTTGTGTGTTTTTTTTCTTATATTAAAAGAAGATGGATCTAGTCCAGCTCCCTCAAATGGTGTGCAATTGACAATGAGGAAGATCTTTACTTAAGCCACATCAAAGAGCAGCTGCACTTTCCCTCACTGGTATAGTCTTTCTCACTTCCTTCATCTCCATATGCTTCAGAAGTCTCAGATACTCTGAAAGTCCACAGGTGTGATTCCTAGCAGAGAAGGATACACAAAAGCCCCCAAGTTATCATCAGAAGTGATTATGTCCTATTACTGAGGAGAAACACCCCTGCCATTTCCTACCCAAATGAGAGCACAATAGGAGGAATAACCTTCTTTTAGGAATCAGCACACACACACAAATATCTGACTCATTTTGAGTACTGTCCTTATATTAATTGAGGGATAATGGGGTGGCATGAAGGGTTGCACATATTTCTTATCTAACTGGCACTACTCAGTGAATATTGAAAATTTTTTCACCCTAGAGTGTGAGTTTTTGCATTTAAAGTATGAGGTACTTAGCACCCTGTTTTTCATGTAAAAAATTTTATACATCACGTAAAGAAAACATTCTATGAGATGAAACAGATCTATTTTGTATTACTTTGATAGGCATTCAATTATAATCTATAGGCCAATATTCTAAAAAAAGTAGAGGGTAGAAGAAAAGAGAAAGAGATTGGTGAACATAGAGCTTTGGACAGAACTGATCTTTTCCCAATCTGTTGTATTCTATACCACCTGATTCCATTGCTGTTTCTGTAATCATTCATGTTAAGAGTTGTGAGTGCCCTTAGAGATATTCTAGACTAAATAATTTGTGAGAGATAATTTTAGATAGGGAATTAAAATTATATTATTACAATATTTCTGATTGATGTAGACCCTTCATTCTTATAGTAAATGATTCGTGTCTGTTTCTTATGCTTACATACATAAGCACATGATCACGTCTTTGAAGAAATAATATCACTATTTTTGTATTTTCCACTAACCCTAGTCTCATTCTAGAGAACATAACAAGTACTCAGTAAGAGATAAGCAACCATAGGTAATAGGCGTTGAGTAAAATAATTATTATTCCAGTTTATAACTGTTTATAGTTGTTTCTTTAATATTAAATGATATTTGCCACATCTTGTTTTACCTGGTTCTAACACAATTGCTCTTAGCATCCACTGAGGGAACATTTATGTATTATATATCATATTACGTATTTGTCTCTTTGGAGAGGAAGAAATTTATGAGTTTACATTCTTTGCTTTGTAATGATATCTCCAGTGAAATGACCCAAAATATGCTGACTTAACTTTCTAAAGAATGTAGATACATTTAATACATGTATACATATACAATATGCACATATATTTATATATAATATCTATATTATATAAATATATAAAGAATATATATATTTTTACTTCTTTAGTATTGGAGATGTAACCCTTTACCACTCAGTCATATCCACAGCCCTTTTTATTTTTATTATTATTATTATTTTTTTTTTTTTGAGACAGGTCTCACTAACTTGCTGAGGGCCTCACTAAGTTGTCGGGTCTGACATCCAACTTGTGATCCTCCTGCCTCAGTCTCCTAAGACCCTGGGATTACAGGCATCACACTTGGCTAAGAATAAACATTGAGGAGAAAAAAACTATATAAAAAAATTGAGAGTTAAAACTCAGGATTCCATTCCAGAAGGGCAATAAAATAGCTGCGATTTTTGAATATTTTTTATTAAACGATACACCCCTTTTGCTGATAATTTAATCCTTCCAACCTACGTCCTTCTCTTTCAAGGCAAAATAAGAGATTTACTCTGATTATTTGGTAGTAAGGCAGGGCCATTTCCATGCTTTTACACTTTAAACTTGCTCACTCAGAGCCTAGTTCCATCAGGTGATCTAAAGTTAATATTTGCAAAACAAGGCCTTGAGAAAGAAAAAAAAAAGATACCTCTCTAAGGAAAAGAATAGGAGAATCAATAGGTTCTTCACTGGCATAACCCAAAGGAATCAGTGTGGTAGAAGTTTCTAGGTTCTAGGTCAGCTTACTTGAATAGCATTCTTCAACCCTGGTTTTGCCTTAACCATAACAGGAACAGGGACAATCCATTTCATATGCCTGCCTCAGCTTACCCTCTACAAAAGAGAAAATAACATATTTTAATTTGTTCTTTTAAAGTTTCTAAAAGTTAGTACATGTGAAGTTTTTTTTAAATCGTGTTCTCAAATAGATAATACTCAATATTTTTTTTTAAAAAATCAGATGTATAATCAATGAGCTCTCAATTTTTTCTTAAAATAATATAATATAAATTGTCTCATCAGAAGGAGAAAATGGTGAAGTGGATGTAGGACGCATACCAATCCCCTCCTCAGTTCAAAAAGGAAGCAGTGAAAAACAGCAGACCAGAGTTGTGGGTGAAGATAAATACTCTAAAGCTCAGTGTTGGACTGATGAAGACTTGAAGAGGCTTGCAGTTTGGTTACTGAAACAGAAAATAAGGAGAGAATTCCTTGACCCCCAAAGCTGGACAGAATGGTGGGCACTTGTGTGTGGAGGACAGTAACAAAGAGAGAGAGGAGAGGGAAAGCCCAGGAGTTTATTTCCTTAGCAACAGCTGGAAAGAAAGGCAAACCAAGTCAAAATGCAACAAGAACAACAAAATCAGTGAAGGATATCAAGCAGTTTAACAAAAATTGTGGTGTGAAAGCCACAAGGCATGGCAGCTATTTTGTGGAGTACATGGCTAGCCATCTTCCCTACAAGAAATTAATTGGGTACAGTTCTCCCCAGCTTCAGGTAGTTAAAGATAAAACCAGAGAAAATACCTCTGAAAGAGGATATCTCAATAACCTATGTAGATGGGACCTGTACGGTGATCATCATTGCTAGCAGAATTTACTGAAACCTCCTCCCCCCTCATTATAGACAAGTGGAGTGGGAATGGAACAGACCCACGAGCTAATCATTCCAAGGAATTGCTGCACCTGATCCCAACCTCTGGAGGAGATCAGGCAAAGACAGGAGTGGATGCCCACAAGTCAGTCACAGGTAGTGAGAGCTCAGATGTGTGTGAGAAGGCATCAATCTCTATCTTAGTCAGCAAAGGGAATAACATACATGGTTCAGAATCACAGGCAGTGAGAACTCAGATGCAGACCAACACCAGACTCTGTGACATCCTATGGAGGTAGTGACTGCACAGCATTTCACAGTAGCCAGAGCAATATCCCTGAGCTCTGCACCCTATGCTTCTGCACTAAGAAACAGCCAACAGATGTAACACAACCCCTTCTGAATATGGAACCTCAGTACATGAGCCGACAAATAAGAACCAGCTTGTGAGAAATCCATGCTAACAAAGAAAGTTGTTGCTGTATCCCAGCACCTCTAGGAGGATTCAAAGATGTGAAGGGTGATGATTATCTTCTGAAGGTCTCATATACTGACGAAATCTAAACAAGGAAGACTCAATAAGAAATTTTTGCTCCTTAGCATGGTACAAATAACTCTAACATCCATCTGATCATAAATATATGATTATTCATTATTTTGTTTTGATTTTTAAAATTCTAATTTGTTATATATGACAGCAGAATGAATTACAAAACATATTACACATATAGAGCACAATTTTTCATATCTCTGGTTGTACATAAAGTAGTGTCACATCATCCGTGTCCTCATACAAGTATGTAGGGTAATGATGATTTTATAGTTATCTCCCTAGTATTTGATATTTTGCCCTCATCCCACCTGATTATATTTTGTCTAATGTTTTAAAGCATTAATAAATGGGCAATGGAATAGAAGATATACAAATGGTGAACAATATAAGAAAAAATATTCAATATCTCTAGCAATTACAAAAATGCAAAACAAAACAACATTGAGATTTTATCTTGCTCCAGTCAGATAGCAGCCATCAAGAATATAAGTAACAATAAATGTTGGTGAGGATGTGGAGAAAAGAGTATGCTCATACATTGCTGGTTGAACTGCAAATTGGTACAACCACTCTGGAAAGCAGTATGGAGCTTTCTCAAAAAAAAAATTAGGAATGGAACCATCATTTGACCATTATCCGACTCCAATATATAAAAAATTAGAATTTAAAAAATCAATAAGATTCTGGCAAATCAAATACAAAAAAAACATATCAAAAAGATTGTGCACCATGATCAAGTGGGATTCATCCCAGGGATGCAAGGTTGGTTCAACATATGGAAATCAATAAATGTAATTCATCACATCAATAGACCTAAAGATAAGAATCATAGGATCATCTCAATAGATGCAGAAAAAGCATTTGACAAAATACAGCACCTCTTTATGTTCAAAACACTAGAAAAACTAGGGATAACAGGAATATAATCTCAACATTATAAAGGCTATCTATGCTAAGCCTCAGGCCAACATCATTCTAAACAGAGAAAAATTAAAGGCATTCCCTCTAAAAACTGGAACAAGGCAGAGATGCCCTCTTTCACTACTTCTATTCAACATAGTTCTTGAAACACTGGCCAGAGCAATTAGGCAGATGAAAGAAATTAAAGGGATATGTATAGGAAAAGAAGAAATTAAATTAGCGCTATTTGCTGAACATATGATTCTATACCTAAAATACCCAAAAAGCTCCACCAGAAAACTTCTAGGACTAGTAAATGAATTCAGCAAAGTAGCAGGATATAAAATCAACACCCATAAATCAAAGGCATTTCTGTATACCAGTGACAAATCTTCTAAGAAGGAAATGAGGAAAACTACCCCATTCACAATAACCTCAAAAAAAAAAAAAGATACTTGGGAATCAACTTAACAAAAGAGGTGAAAGACCTATACAATGAAAACTAAAGAACCCTAAAGAGAGAAATCAAAGAAGACCTTACAAGATGGAAAGATCTACATTGCTCTTGGATAGGCAGAATTAATATTATCAAAATGACCATTCTACCAAAAGCACTATACAGATTTAATGCAATTCTGATTAAAATCCTAATGGCATTCCTCATAGAAATAGCAAAAGCAAACATGAAATTCATATGAAAAAATAAGAGACCCAGAATAGTTAAAGCAATCATTAGCAGGAAAGAGCAAAGCAGGTAGTATAGGTATACCAGACCTTAAATTGTACTACAGAGTAATAGTAACAAAAACAGCATGATATTGGCACCAAAACAGACTGGTAGACCAATAGTACAGAAGAGAGAACACAGAGACTAGCCCATAAAATTATAATTATATTAGACAAAGGTGCCAAAAATGTTCATTGGAGAAAAGGTAGCATCTTCAACAAATGGTGCTGGGAAAACTGGAAATCCATATGCAACAAAATGCAATTAAACCCATATCTTTCACCATGCACAAAACTTAACTCAAAATGGATCAAGGACGTAGGAATTAAACCAGAGACTCCGCATCTAATAGAAGAAAAAAATAGGCCCTAATCTTCATTATGTGGGATTAGGCCCCAACTTCCTTAATAAGACTCCTATAGCACAAGAATTGAAACCAAGAATCAATAAGTGGGATGGATTCAAACTAAAAATTTCTTCTCAGCAAAAGAAATAATCTGTGGGGTGAACAGAGAGCCTACATCCTGGGAGCAAATCTTTACCACTCACCCATCAGATAGAACACTAATCTCTAGGGTATATAAATAACTCAAAAAACTAAGCACCAAAAAAAAAAAAAAAAATCAATAAATGGGCCAAAGACCTGAACAGACACTTCTCAGAAGAGAATGTACAATCAATCAACAAATATATGAAAACATGCTCAGCATCTCTAGCAATCAGAGAAATACAAATCAAAACTACTCTAAGATATCTCTCCCTCCAGTCAGAAGGGAAGCTATTATGAAGACAAACAATAATAAATGTTGGCGAGGATGTGGGGAAAAAGGTATAGTCATACATTGCTGGTAGGAACTGCAAATTGGTTCAGCCAATATGGAAATCAGTATTGAGATTCCTTGGAAATCTGGGAATGGAACCACCATTTGACCCAGGTATCCCTCTCCTCGGACTATACCCAAAGGACTTAAAAACAGCATACTACAGCAACAGAGCCACATCAATGTTTATAGTAGCATAATTCACAATAGCTAAACTGTGGGGCCAACCTAGATGACCTTCAGTAGATGAATGGATAAAAAAATGTGGTATATGTATACAATGGAAGTTTAATCAGCAATAAAAGAGAATAAAATCATGGCATTTTCAGGTAAATAGATGGCACTGGAGAAGATCATGCTAAGTGAAGTTAGCAAATCCCCCCAAAAACAAATGCCAAATGTTTTCTTTGATATAAGGAGGCTGACTCACAGTGGAGTAGGGAGGGGGAACATGGATGAATAGATGAATTCTAGATAGGGAAGAGGGGTGGGTGGGAAAAGGAGGAGGCAGGGGATTAGCAAGGATGGTGGAATTCGGTGGACATCATTATCCAAAGTACATGTGTGAAGACATGAATTGGATGTCAACCTACTTTATATACAGAGATATGAAAAATTGTGGTCTATATGTGTAATTAGAATTGTAATGCATTCCACTGTCATGTATTTTAAAAAAATAAAATCAATAAAAAAGATAAAACTGGAATCATTTTAACCTGAAGATGAAATAATACACTTTTGAATGAGGAGTAAACCATAGAGGAAATGTTATTAGAAAGAAATGAAAATGGAGATTCAGCATATTAAAATCTCTGGAACAGTATGAAGGCAGTTCTAAGAGGAAACCTTCTAGCCCTGAGTTCCTATATCAAAGAGATATACCAAATAAATACTCTAAGGTTACACCTCATAGCCCTAGAAAATGCAGTGGAAGACAGGAAGTAAAAAAGATCAGAGCTGAAATTGAGGGAAAAAAAACATAAGAATCAATTAAGTAGAGTTGGTTCTTTGAAAAAATAAACAAATTTGATAAATTGTTAGTCAAAGTAACCAACAGAGGAGACCCAAATCAATAAAGTTAGTGATGAAAAAGGAGATATTATCCCAGACACTTCTGAAATTCAGAGGATGATTAGAAACAATTTTGAAAACTTATACTACAATGAGCTAGAAAATCTTGTCAAATTCCTAGAAACAGGTGACCTACCAAAATTGTACAATGAGGATGTAGAATATTTCAACAGATTAATACCCTATAATGAAATTGAAGTAGAAATTAAAAACCTTCCAACAAAGAAAAGCTGAAGGCCAAATGGATTTGAATTTCTATGAGACATTTAAAGAGAAACTGAAACCAATTCCCTTCAAATTATTCCATGATAGATAAGGAGGAAACACTCCCTAATTTATTCTATGAAGCCAGTATCCTTGGTACCAAACCAGACAAAGGCATATAAAAGAAAGAAAACTTCAGTCCAATATACCAGATGAACTTCCTAATAAAATATTGGCAAACCACATTCAAAATCACATCAAGGAGATAGTACATTATAATCAAGGGAGTTTCATTCAAGGCATACAAGTTTGGTTCAACATATGGATATCACCAAACGTAATATAATGCACAAATAAAGTTAAGGACAAGAATCCCATGATTATCTCAATAGACAAAGACACAAAGCATTTAACAAAGCCCAGGACCCATTTATGTTTAACACTAAAGCAACAAGTGATGAAAGAAACTTCAACATTGTAATGGCTATCTTGACAAAGGTCAATCTCCTACTGAATGGAGGAAAACTGAAAACATTTCCTCTAAAATTGGGAACAAGGCAAGTATGTCCACTCTTACCACTCTTGTTCAAATCAATACCTGAAAATCTAGCGAGGGCAATCAGGTAGAGACGGAATAGAAAGGGATATGAAGAGGAAAAAAAAAAGAAGTAAAATTTTCTCTGTTTGCTGATGATATAATTCTATAGTTAGAAGTCCCAAAAACTCTACCAGAAAACTTCTAAAGCTGACAAATTTAGCAATGTAGCAGGAACAAAATTAGCATTCATAAGTAAATTGATCTACTATACTCCAATAATGAATCCGCTGAGAAAGAAATCAGGAAAACTACAACACACACACACACATACACAAATACACACACACACACACACACATATTAACAAAAACATTTGGTAATAAATTTAACAAAAGAAGTGAACGACCCCTACAATGAAAACTATAGTACACTGAAAAAAGAAAATTAAAAACAAAACTCAGAACATGGCAAGATCTGCCTTGTCTTGGAAAAGCAGAATAGATTTTATCAAAATGGCCATACTATCAAAAGCATTGTACAGATTCAAAACAACCCTCACCAAAGTACCAATTAAATTCATCACAGAACTAGAGAAAAAAAAGTTTTAATATTCATTTGGAAGAATAAGAAACACAGAAGAGCCAAAGCAATTCTGAGAAAGAAGAACCAAACTGGAAGCATAACAGTATTAGACTTCAAATTATAATACTTAGATATAATATCAAAAACAGCATGGTACTGGCACCAATGCAAATATCAAGAAGAGTGGAATACAAGATACAGACAAATCCACATATATATAGTTATCTGATTACTGGACAGATTTGCCAAAAACATGCATTAGAAAAAAGGTAGCATGGTTATCAAATGGTGCTGGGAAAACTGGACAATCTGTATTGGGAAAAAATAAACTGGATCCCTATCTTTCACCCTTCACAAGTGTCACCTAAAACTAGGTTACAGACCTGTGAATCAGACCAGAAACTTTCCACCTGCTAGAAGAAGATGTAGGCTCAACACTCTGACATGTATTGGCACAGGCACTGACTTTCTCAACAAAACACCTAAAGTGCAAAAATGAAACAAACAAATAAAAACAATGAAAATGATGGCATTGAGTTAAAATAAGGTTCAGCACCGCAAAGGAAACAATTAAGAGTGTGAAGAGAGAGTCTACAGAATGGAAGAAGATCTTTGCCACTTAATCCTCAGACAGGGTATGAATATGTAGAATATGTGAAGAACTAAAAATCCTTAACACCACATATTAAGAAATGAGCAAAAGAATTAAACAGAAACTTATTAAAAGAAGAAGTACAAATGGCCAATAAAATTATGAAAAAAATGTTCAACATCTCTAGCAATCAGTGAAATGCAAATCAAAACCATATTGTGATTTTATCTCAATTTAGTCAGAATGGCAATTATCAAGAATACAAATAATAAAACATTCTAGTGAGGATACATTGTTTATAGGAATGCAAATTATTACAAACACTGTGGAAAGCAGTATGGAGATTCTACCAAAAGCTAGTAATAAAACCAAGATATGATCCAGCTATCCCACTCCTTGATATTTATCCAAAAGAACAAAAATCTGCAAATATAGTGATACAGTCACATCAATGATTATTATAGCACAACCACAATGGCCAAGTTGTGAAACCAGCCTAGGTGCCCATCAATAGCCCACCAAGAGATGAATGAATAAATAAAATGCATATATACAGCTATAGAGAAGAATGTAATTATGTTGTTTGCTGGTAAATGAGTGGAACTAAAGACCATCATTGCTAAATGAAATAAGCCAGGTTCAGAAAGTCAAGTATCAATTTTCTTCCCCATATTCATAAGCTAGACCAAAATAAGGGGGAAAGGGATTGGAGGAATAACATGAAAATAAAAGAGAGATCAGTCAAATAGAGGAAGGGGTTTAGCAGGGAGGGAGGAGGTATGGGAAATGGGAGGAGGTGTGGAATGAAATTGATCAACCTATCCTGTGTATATATATGAATATACTACAGTGAATTTCACCTTAGTGTATATTTATAAAGCACTAAAAATTAAAAAAAAAAAACACTAAAAATAAATACAAGAGAAACAAATAGAGGAGAAGGAAGCCAGGGATGGAGGAGAAAAGAGATAAAGAAATTAGAGGGGACTGAATTGGAGCAAATTAAATTCCATGTTTGTAATTAGCTTAAAATGAATTCCAATAAGATATGTATTGATAATGCACTCATAAAAAATAAAAATAAAAAAAGAAATAGTATCACCACATTTAGTCACAGGGCTAACTTGAACATCTGTGTTAGTTTGCAGCAGTGCTTATGCTTATGAGAACTGAACAGATATGGGTCCACATTGTAAAGCTTAGTCTGAGTACTTAGATGGTCTTGGTATTAGTCTTTTGTTGTCTCCTGTAGAGATCTACTTATGTGTAATGGGAGTCTATAATGAATGTGTTTCTATAATGAGTGTGTTTGGTTTGATGACTTCAGTAAAACAATTGCTTTCCAGACTCATTTATTGAAGTTGCTTGCTTCTCTTCAATCCTGTCTTGAGTCGCACTGAGCATCTTCTACATGCCAGGCAGTGTGTGGCTGATTCTCATCCTTGGAGCACTAGATGGTGTCATCTGAGATCTCTTGGGGCCTCTCTTCTTTGCATGAATGGGGTGTTTGTCCCCTCCTTTCTTACCCTTCCTTTCATCCTTTCCTTCTACCCTCCCTCCAATTTCCTTTCCAGTATTTCTTTCATTAGGAGACTGTGTTTTTCTCTTTTGTTTCTTTTCAGACAAATCAAAATGTTAATATTATTTTAGTTCCAGAATTTTCTCATGCACAACTAGTGGATTCTTCTACATAATCTCACTTTTTCAATATATTTTAAGACTTCCTGGACTTATTTACAGACTTCTTCACTCCAAAATGTATTTGTAAGTAAAACCTAACATTAGCCCTTCTCTTCAAATGCACATCTTTCTCTTTGGGTTTTGGTTTTGACATATCTGCCCTTTTAAAGCTATTGCAAAGCTGATCTGGGGTAAAAAAAAAAATGTTTATGGAAGAGAGACACATATTATCTTAAATGTCATCTCCAGAGACAGTGAGCCAAGGGTAACACACAGCGCAGTTTGTCGGGAGACCCAAGTACTCCCAACTTGATCACAGAAGGCTAGGTAACTTCAATCAACCACTCATCCTCTTTGGATTAGGAAAAGAAGAAATAATTTTTAAGGAAAAAATAATAGAGGGAAAACATAAACATGAAACTACAGTGATATGGCATGTTTTAAAATAGAGATTGGCCAACACTGCCCTCTGCTTCTCATGTGCTGTTCAACGAAGCCATGGAGTTGTGTTCTGTCTGGATACCAAAAATTTAGTGAGAATATTAGTTAATAGGTTCCTGGTCCTGTTCTTCCCCTCTAAATTGACATCTGTATATTCTGTGAAATCTCTTTCCTTGCATTTTGTGACTTATAGTGGGAAACCTTGTTATCTGCCCCACACTCTACCCCCAGAACAGAAAATTTAAAAAGATCATAGATTGCAATTCAAATGTGATTTGTATATGAATTGCATAGAACTAACATATGTCAACTTTAATTCATATGACCATTATTTTATTGTTTAGAATAATTAGAACTTTAGGTGAATATCTCCTTTCTTCTGGAAATTGAAGCAATAGCCTATTCTGACTACAGATGCCTATATTCTATATTCTACTTCATCTTTATTTGCCTCTAATGAAGAATAACTCATTTCATTTTTAAAGGGTATTGTTTATTTTTGTTTCAGATTAAAATAATAAATGTAATACATGCATTATTGTTAGAATATAAAAATATAATAAAATGCAAGAGAGAAAACTAAATTGAAAAAAATAAATATAATACATTATTTTTTTAAAAAAGCTACTTAAAATGTGATAAAAATTAAAACATTTGGACCAGGGTTGTAGCTCAGAGGTGAAACATGTTTGATTCTCAGCATTGCATATAAATATATAAAATAAAGGCCCATCAACAACTAAAAAACTATTTTAAAAATCTTGTCACATGAATCAAATTTTTATAATTTCTATTATGCATAACATACACAACCTTCTGATCATGTACCATTATAGGTAAATACATAGATATAATGACAGAGAAATAATTTAAATATATCAAGCATAGAATGTTTAAAAATGTTGAATTAATTCTAAGTCGGTTTTATAGAAGAGTAAAAATATTCCTTAAGTAATACCTGAAATTCAGATAATTTTTTTGTCAAGTAATATTATATTCTAAAATATTTTCTTAAGAAAAATTGTAACAGGGCTGGGGATGTGGCTCAAGCGGTAGCGCGCTCGCCTGGCATGCATGCGGCCCGGGTTCGATCCTCAGCACCACATACCAACAAAGATGTTGTGTCCGCCGAGAACTAAAAAATAAATATTAAAAATTCTCTCTCTCTCTCTCTCTCTCTCTCTCTCTCTCTCTCTCTCTCCCCCCTCTCTCACTCTGTCTTTAAAAAAAAAAAAGAAAAATTGTAACAAAGATAATAATGGTGTGTTTTAACTTATTTTGTATTGAATTTTTTTAGTTTTTGTTTTTTTTTAATTTGAGACAGTTTGTAGCTAAGTTGCTGAGGGTCTCACTAAATTGCTGAGGCTGGCCTAAAAGTTGCAATCCTCCTGCCTCAGCCTCTGGAGACACTAGCATTACAGGTGTGCACAGTATGTTTTAACTTTTGAGTGGAATTAATTGATTTTTCTATGTATTAAGTATAAATAGAATAAGGGTCTCACAATGATTTCCATGTTTTAATTCTTTATGTGGCGATGAGGAATTTGAGATGAAATTAAGATACTAATCAGATGAATGATGGCAGCATGAGAAGAGCTTTGTCTGCTTTTAATGGCTTTAAAGAAGGGATCCCTCTGTCATTTTCAGAGTTAAGGGTCATTTTCATTACGTTACATCAGGGATAGATACTATCAGCACAGTTTATGATTGATGTCAATATTAATCACCTGACTAGCCAGGTTATCCTGCTGAGGTAGTGTTTGTCATACCTCTCCTCTATGAGGGCATCTTTTTCTGTTTCCATGCAAAAAGTAAATAAATAAATCATTTGCGATAATTCTACCTGGGAAAGTTGTCTATTCTTGGTGATTTTCTTATTTTTCAAGCATTTGTTTGTACATGCATGAACTCATCACTTTTATTATATTCTATACAGGTTTACTCAAATACTACTTTGTTTTGTTCAAATTTCTCTAGCTTTGATTACAGGAAACTCTTGGCTTCTGTGCTCCTTTGATGTACTCCATGACGTATTTATACGTGTGTATTTTAGGACTTCTTTACTCTCTGGAATTAGAGGATACTGTAGCCTCCTCTTGTATATTATATGCCCCAGGCCTAGAATCAAGCCATTTTTCAAAGAGTTATGGTTCCTTTTATTGGATAATGCATTAAAAACCGAAACCTGGACACGGTGGTGCTCTTTGCTACGGGAGAGTCATTGATTTCTGACCAACTGAAGTGACAGAGTAAGAACACATATTTATGTTTACCAAATTGCAAATCAAATGTAGACAGACAACTGTAATCCAGTGTCCCAGGGGTCATTGTGGCTTCTCTGCCTCAATTGTGCCCTCTCCTCTCACTCTGGGACTGAGAAATCAGGATTCCATTATCCCATCCTTTTGTTTGGTATTAAATTCCAGGAATGTGTTTAGTGTGTTTTTATTTAGTAACCCCCAACCCCTTGGAAAAAACTTTGTCATCTACAGTGCGATGCTTATGTACAGTCTCTTTTTAATTTCCAAAACTGCTTAGGTGAATCACTTTCACCCCGTCTTTCAGTGAAGATATTTTATGTATTTTTTATGTAGTTTAAAGGTCATCATGGACTGTCTGAGGCTTAAATTGTATCAATTGTGTTATTATTTTTTTCTTTTCATGATGACTACCTGGTATATACTTTCTCAAAATTTCAGATCAATATCATATTTACCACATGTCTCACTGGACGTTTTCTGTATTATTTTTTAACTTTGATACTACTAGAATTCAGATATCTTTTCTTCACTCCAGGGAAACTTAATAAATTGTTAGTATGTAACATATGCCTCATATCATTTATCACAAATATTCATTGAACTTTTGTATTAACTGATAGTGCTTAAATATTTAGCATATTGTTTTTCAAGATTATTCTTTGTATAATTATGTTAATTTATAAAGCTCACATCTTCACTTTTTTCCCCAGAAACTCTTTTTCATGATTGTATTATTCTTATGATTGTCCAACCATATCAATAGTGGTTTACTTGATTCTATGGTTTGGGTTTTATTCTATGGGTTTAATCCAAAACTACTTCATGTTTTTATTCAATGACTCTGGCTTCAAAATTAATGTATTAAACTTAATTCCTATACCACAACGCCAGGGGGTGGGCTTCATGGAGAAGTATTAAATCATAAGAGCTCTGCCTTCATGAATGGATTAATTCTGCTATCAAAAGGGCTTTCGGGAGTGACTGCTATTTGAGGACATAGTGTTTTCCTCTCTGAAGGATGCAGTGTTCAATGTACCATCTTAGAAGCATAGAGATGGAGTCTTAATTGTCAGAACCTTGAATTGGGATTTTGTTGCTTCCACAACTGGGAAAAAAAAAAAAGATTCTGTTCTTTATAAATTATCCAATCTCAGGTATTCTGTTTGAACAGCACAAAAATGAACTCTGACAAACGCTCCCTGTGCAAAGACATTAACCTTTCAACATAATTACCTGCTAGAGATATCTGTCATTTTCATTAAGCCATGACTTAGCAAGGATTGATCTGCAGTGATTTGAGTTTTTTCAATGCAGTGATATCTATGTAATGAGGTTCACATTTCCACATATGTGCTATGTAGATCTTGCCAGCTTCAGAAAATACGTCAAATGTTTTTGTCTTTCACTTCTCTAGACATCCATGACCATCTAACATAATGCCATCTCTCACTCACTGTTCAAATCCAAGAATGGCTACTCATTTACACTGTAGTTAAAATCATTGCTATATCATTAAATGCATTGAGGTGATGATACTCCTATCTCAGCCTCCTCAGCTTCTGGAATTGGAGATGTGTACCATTGTGTCCCGCCAGAAATACATTTATGGACAAAAATATTGTTACTATGTGAAGGAACTAACCATGACATTACTATAGATTCTCTACTTGAATTAAATACTAGTCCTTCAATGATTCTGCACCCTGCATAACATAGCTCTATCTTTTATAGAAAGATTTTTAGGAATGAGGAGTTACTAGAGACTGAAGTGGAACAAATTATATTCCATGCATGTATGATTATGTCAAAATGAACTCAATATCATGTATACTTATGGCACACTAATAAAAGTATAAATAATGATATAAATAAGTAAAGTGATAAAATATAAAAAAAGATTACAGATTCAAAATCTGATTTAGTGCTTAAAACTTCATTAGGAACTAGAATATGAAAAAGTATTTCATTCCTGATTTTCAGATTAGTTGTGTAGACACAGATATTGGTCTGTGAGAACTTGATCCTTAAGACTCATGACTTCTCTCACTATTTTTTCCAAAAAAACATTCCCATGGACTCCACTAAGGCAACCAGCGGCCATCATCTTGGAGAGCTGAAGTATCCACCGCCACTCCCCAACAGATTGCAACAACAAAACAGGTGTGTGTCACTCAGTTCAGCCCCCATACATAGGGGGATTTCGCATAAAATCTCTCCTAGACTTCCAGGGGAAGGGAGTATCACAGCCTGCATAAAGACTAAAGGAGAACGAGAGGCACCTGACCTCCAACCCCCCATCCCATCAGCAGCCAAAACAAAACCTGTCTAGCCAGCGCTGGGGGAGGGGCAAGCAGAAAAAATCAAAACCATAGAGTGCCGGGGATCCCAAAAGCCAACGGTGTGACCCTGGAGATCCAGGCTGTCTGATTCGCGCGGCCTGCCCTGCGGCTACAGAAGGCGTGGTGCCGCAGAGAAGGGATTAACTGAGTTCGGGATTGCAGACGGGGAAGGAAGCGGTACAGTCCCATCCCCCACAAGGGACACTCCACTAAGGCAACCAGCGGCCACCATCTTGGAGAGCCGAAGTATCCACTGCCACTCTCCGACAGATTGCAACAACAAAACAGGAGAAACCAAGACTAGCAGGAGAAACCAGGAGACTAGAGGCAAGGCCCTCATGACTGGGCAGCTGTAAACTGCAGGCCCGCCGGCGACAGTTCACCCACTGCCTGCGTAACTGGGCGGTAGGAGAACGCCCACCCGCTGGCGACTGATCACCTGCCCGCGGACTGTGATACTGGGTGGCTGGAGACTGCCCGCCTGCCGCGACCGGGAGCTGAAACCAAACAGAGACAGTCCAGTCACACCCCCCCATTAGGGCACCCCGGCAAGGAGACTGGGGCCCGTCATAGCAGAGTAGTGTCATCACTGGAGCTCGGACGTCAGAATTCCTTCCCAGCGGAATCCACGTTAGCAGGCATAGTTTAACAACACAAAGGAGAGACATCAGAGTAATACAGAAACAAAACAAATCTATAGAAGAGAGCAGAAACATGACAATCAAAAAGAGCTGGAAAGTAACGTGGACAACATGAGAAAACAAGGGAAAAAAGGATTACAAACAATGCAAGACAACTCAATTCTACAGGAGGACATAGAAACATCAGAAACAGGGATAGGGAAAGAACTCAAGGCATACCTAACTCGAATGGAAAGGAATATTAGAGAAGACATGAGACAGCAAGTCCAAGAAATAAAAGTATATTTTGAAAATGAATTAAACAAACAAATTCAAATGGCAAAGAACGAGCTCTACCAGGAGATAGAGATCTTAAAAAAAAAATCAAACAATAATCCTAGAATTGCAGGAAACTATAAACCAAATTAAAAACTCAAACGAGAATATTACAAATAGACTTGACCAAGTAGAAGTCAGAACATCAGATAATGAAGACAAGGTTTATCAACTTGAAAAGAATATAGTCAACACAGAAAAGATGCTTAAATCCCACGAGCAATCTATTCAAGAGATATGGGATATCATAAAAAAAACAAATCTGAGAGTCATAGGGATAGAAGAAGGCACAGAGATTCAAACCAAAGGAATGGACAACATATTAAATGAAATAATTCTAGAAAACTTCCCAGAGATGAAAGATGGAATGGATTGCCAAATCCTGGAAACCTATAGGACCCCAAACATTCAAAACCATAATAGACCAACTCCAAGACATATAATTATGAAGATAGCCAACGTACAGAACAAGGAGAGAATACTAAAAGCTACGAGAGAAAAGAGGCAGATTACATTCAGGGGTAAACCAATTAGGTTAACGAACGATTTCTCATCACAAACTTTGAAAGCGAGAAGATCCTGGAATAATGTATTTCAAACGCTGAAAAATAATGGATTCCAACCAAGAATACTATATCCAGCAAAATTGATCTTCAAATTTGACAATGAAATTAAAATCTTTCATGATAAACAAAAGCTAAAAGAATTTGCAGCAAGAAAACCAGCTCTGCAAAGCATTTTGAACAAAATACTACAAGAAGAGGAATTGAAAAATAGTGCCCAAAACTAACAGCAGGAGGTATCTCAGTAAAGGGGGAGGAAAATAACCAAAAAGCAAAACTAGCCAAACTAAAATAAATAAATAAAGAAGCATGACAGGAAGTACAAATCATATCTCAATTGTAACCTTAAATGTTAATGGCCTAAACTCACCAATTAAGAGACATAGGCTAGTAACCTGGATCAAAAAAACAAATCCAACAATATGCTGCCTTCAGGAGACTCATATGATAGGAAAAGACATACACAGGCTGAAGGTAAAAGGTTGGGAAAAATCATACCACTCACATGGCCCTCGGAAGCAAGCAGGAGTGGCCATACTCATATCGAATAAAATCAACTTCAAACCTAAGTTAATCAAGAAGGATAAAGAAGGTCACTATATACTGTTAAAAGGAACCATCCACCAACAAGACATAATAATCATCAATTTGTATGCACCAAACAATGGAGCTGCAACGTTCATAAAACAAACTCTCTTCAAGTTCAAGAGTCAAATAGACCACAACACAATAATTATGGGTGACTTCAACACACCGCTCTCGCCATTAGACAGATCCTCTAGACAAAAGCTGAATAAAGAAACTATAGAACTCAACAGCACAATCAATAACCTAGACTTAACCGACATATATAGAATATATCAACCATCATCAAGTGGATACACGTTCTTCTCAGCAGCACATGGATCCTACTCAAAGATAGACCATATATTATGCCATAAGGCAACTCTTAGTAAATATAAAGGCGTGGAGATAATACCATGCACCATATCTGATCATAATGGAATGAAATTGGAAATCAATGATAAAAGAAGGAAGGAAAAATCCTACATCACATGGAAAATGAACAATATGTTATTGAATGATCAATGGGTTATAGAAGACATAAAGGAGGAGATGAAAAAATTATTAGAATCAAATGATAACACAGACACAACATACCGGAATCTATGGGACACAATGAAAGCAGTTTTAAGAGGGAAATTCATTTCTTGGAGTTCTTACCTCAAAAAAACAAAAAACCAACAAATAAATGAACTCACGCAACACCTCAAAAACCTGGAAAAGGAAGAGCAAAACAACAGCAAATGTAGTAGAAGACAAGAAATAATTAAAATTAGAACAGAAATCAACGAAATTGAAACAAAAGAAACCATTGAAAAAATTGATAAAACTAAAAGTTGGTTCTTTGAAAAAATAAATAAGATAGACAAGCCCTTAGCCATGCTAACGAAAAGAAGAAGAGAACTCAAATTACTAACATACGGGATGAAAAAGGCAATATCACAACACACTACAGAAATACAGAAGATAATTAGAAAGTATTTTGAAACCCTATATTCCAATAAAATAGAAGATAATGAAGATATCGATAAATTTCTTAAGGCATATGATTTGCCCAGATTGAGACAGGAAGACACACACAATTTAAACAGACCAATAACAAAAGAAGAAATAGAAGAAGCCATCAAAAGACTACCAACCAAGAAAAGCCCTGGACTGGATGGGTATACAGCGGAGTTCTACAAAACCTTCAAAGAAGAATTAATACCAATACTTTTCAAGCTATTTCAAGAAATAGAAAAAGAAGGAGCTCTTCCAAATTCATTCTATGAGGCCAACATCACTTTGATCCCAAAACCAGACAAAGATACTTCAAAGAAAGAAAACTACAGACCAATATCTCTAATGAACTTGGATGCAAAAATTCTCAATAAAATTCTGGCGAATCGAATACAAAAACATATCAGAAAACTTGTGCACCATGATCAAGTAGGATTCATTCCTGGGATGCAAGGATGGTTCAATATACAGAAATCAATAAATGCTATTCACCACATCAATAGACTTAAAGACAAGAACCACATGATCATCTCGATGGATGCAGAAAAAGCATTTGACAAAGTACAGCATCCCTTTATGTTCAAAACATTAGAAAAACTAGGGATAACAGGAACTTACCTCAACATTGTAAAAGCTATATATGCTAAACCTCAGGCTAGCATCATCCTAAACGGAGAAAAACTGAAGGCATTCCCTCTAAAATCTGGAACAAGACAGGGATGCCCTCTATCACCACTTCTATTCAATTTAGTTCTCAAAGTACTAGCCAGAGCAATTAGACAGACAAAAGAAATTAAAGGCATAAAAATAGGAAAAGAAGAAATTAAACTATCGCTATTTGCGGATGACATGATAATATACTTAACAGACCCAAAAGAGTCTACAGAGAAGCTGCTAGAGTTAATAAATGAATTCAGCAAAGTGGCAGGTTATAAAATCAACACGCATAAATCAAAGGCATTCCTGTATATCAGCAACAAAACCTCTGAAATGGAAATAAGGAAAACCACTGCATTCACAATATCCTCAAAGAAAATAAGATACTTGGGAATCAACCTAACAAAAGAGGTGAAAGATTTATACAATGAAAACTACAGAACCCTAAAGAGAAAGATAGAAGAAGATCTCAGAAGATGGAAAAATGTACCCTGTTCATGGATAGGCAGAACTAACATCATTAAAATGGCGATATTACCCAAAGTTCTCTACAGGTTTAATGCGATCCCAATCAAAATCCCAATGGCATTTCTTGTAGAAATAGACAAAGCAATCATGAAATTCATATGGAAAAACAAAAGACCCAGAATAGCAAAAACAATTCTAAGCAGGAAGTGTGAATCTGGAGGTATAGCGATACCAGAGGTCAAACTGTACTACAAAGCAATAGTAACAAAAACAGCATGGTACTGGTACCAAAACAGGCAGGTGGACCAATAGTACAGAATAGAAGACACAGAGACTAATCCACAAAGTTACAACTATCTTATATTCGATAAAGGGGCTAAAAGCATGCAATGGAGGAAGGATAGCATCTTCAACAAATGGTGCTGGGAAAATTGGAAATCCATATGCAACAAAATGAAATTGAATCCCTTTCTCTTAAAATCCCTTTCTCTTAATCCACAAAAATTAACTCAAAATGGATCAGGGAGCTAGATATCAAATCAGAGAAACTGCGTCTGATAGAAGAAAAAGTTGGCTACGATCTACATATTGTGGGGTCGGGCTCCAAATTCCTTAATAGGACACCCATAGCCCAAGAGTTAACAACAAGAATAAACAAATGGGACTTACTTAAACTAAAAAGTTTTTTCTCAGCAAGAGAAACAATAAAAGAGGTAAATAGAGAGCCTACATCCTGGGAACAAATTTTTACCCCCCACACCTCCGATAGAGCCCTAATATCCAGAATGTACAAAGAACTCAAAAAATTAAACAATAAGATAACAAATAACCCAATTAACAAATGGGCCAAGGACCTGAACAGACACTTCTCAGAGGAGGACATACAATCAATCAACAAGTACATGAAAAAATGCTCACCATCTCTAGCAATCAGAGAAATGCAAATCAAAACCACCCTAAGATACCATCTCACTCCAGTAAGATTGGCAGCCATTAGGAAGTCAAACAACAATAAGTGTTGGCGGGGATGTGGGGAAAAGGGTACACTTGTACATTGCTGGTGGGGCTGCAAAATGGTGAGGCCAATTTGGAAAGCAGTATGGAGATTCCTGGGAAAGCTGGGAATGGATCCACCATTTGACCCAGCTATCGCACTTCTCGGACTATTCCCTGAGGACCTTAAAAAAGCGCTCTATAGGGATACGGCTGTATCAATGATTATAGCGGCACAATTCACAATAGCTAGACTGTGGAACCAATCTAGATGCCCCTCAATAGATGAATGGATAAAAAAATGTGGCATCTATACACAATGGAGTATTATGCAGCACTAAGAAATGACAAAATCATAGAATTTGCAGGGAAATGGATGGCATTAGAGCAGATTATGCTAAGCGAAGCTAGCCAAGCCCTAAAAAACAAATGCCAAATGTCTGCTTTGATATAAAGAGAACAACTAAGAACAGAACAGGAAGGAAGAGCATGAGGAAAAGACTACAGTAAACAAAGACGAATGGGGGGAGAGAAATGGAGAGAGAAGGGAAAGCACATGGAAATAGTAGGAGACCTTCAATGATACATAAAATTATCAGAGGTTATGAGGGGCAAGGGGGAGGGAAAAAAAGGGAGAGAATTGAACAACAGCAGGGGAGGTAGAGAGGGAAGATGGGAGGGGAGGGGAGGGGAGGGGGGATAGTAGGGGATAGGAAAGGTAGCAGAATACAACAGTCACTAATATGGCATTATGTAAAAATGTGAATATGTAACAGATGTGATTCTGCAATCTGTATTTGGGGTGAAAATGGGAGTTCAAAACACAATTTGAGTCAAATGTATGAAAGATGATATATCATGAGCTATGTAATGCTTTAAATAATCAATAAAAAAAAAATTCCCATGACCACACAGCAATTTCTGAGATTTTTTGAAAGATCTTTATATGGCAAATTGGTCTCTATCATCCATTAATCTGCATATTTGTGCTAATTTTTCTTCCTTGGCCAGTTATGGCATAGAATCTCCATGGAAGCAATTTTCAGTAATAGTATAAAAATCACACTCTTTAAAAAAAAGGACACATTCACAGAGAATGTTAGTTCATAATTACTAAGCATTTAGCATTTGCCTGGTAACTCTACTGAGTATATTTTTTAACGACCCATTCTGTCTTCCTGACTACTCTATACTGCTTGCTGAGATTCTGTAATTTTTTAAATTGCTTAAGTTTAGGGTAATGCCCATAATAAAATGGTAATAAAATTGGGAGAGTTAACCTATTAAACATTGCCAATCATTTAAACATTTCCCTGACCTTGTCTTGACAACAGATGTAGATAATAGGATAGAGAAGAGAGTATTAGTGCCTTAACCTAACCTGATTCATTCATGACCACTCTGCCCTCCAGTCTGTTAGAGCAAAGTCAGGGCGATGTTAATGTATGCCCTGCTTGGAAATGCCAGCCTGCGCCCTGCTCTCCACAGTCCGTTCCAGCTGTAGCCCAATTAAATTCAACAATTCACAGGTGTTCAGAGAACTGTTTTCTACATAAAACCCCAGTTTTCTTTAAGGCTCTTCACCCTTTTTAATGTTGTTCAAATTTGAAATATTCTTCCAACAAAACAAGGCACATTTGCAAATGAAGAAAGACATAAGAAATGATGATAAGGATGCTAATGAACATAAATATATTGTCAATAACAAAAGGAAAGATTCAGTCCCTGCTGCAAGCCCAAGACATTTATGCAAAGTGTAAAGGAAAGTAATATTGTCTAGAGAGAAGAGGATAAAAGGTAAGAGTGAACTGCAAAATATACAAATATACAAAAAATACAAAATGTGAGGAAGCTAAAAAATATAAGAATTTATAGTCTTTTCTTTTCAAACTTAAACACCTAAATTTTAATCTCACATCCATGGACACTGGCCAATGAATTAAATTAACTAAGAGTGAACCCTTTATGGTTATTTTCAACCTCAATCAAGAGTGATTAAAAAAAGAAAAAAAAACAGCTAATGACTATCCTTTTATTTACAACTCAAACACTTGAACTCAAAAGTATATGACACAAAAATATAGGATACTTCTATACTCCATGAATGTGATCATTGACTACACATGAGTTCATGAAGCAGTTCTTAGTTAAAAAGTCTGAATTTGGAGACTCATTTCTGTATAAGAACTTAAGAAATGTAAATTTTGAAGGACTAAAGTAGGGTCAAACTTATTCATTTAGCAAGCATTTATTGAGGGAATACTATGTGCCAAGCACTGTTTTTGAAGTTGTGGTATGGCAATCTACAAAGCAGACTACACCCTCTGCCTTAGAGAATCTTAAGATAGGCAATGATGATTAGACATTATCTACTGTAGTAAAAAAAGGCTACGTGCAAATAGGGGGTTAAAAGAGGTAAATAAAAAGTTCAACAATGAGAATGAGCTGAATTCAAAAGGAAGGAAAAGGAAAGGGTAAGATGGGAAGTAATAAAAAATAAATTGTGTTTACTTCTTTTATCCAGAATTTCTTATGTTTGTTAAATAAATGTTGTCTGGAAGATTTGTGTTTACTGGAATAAGAGTGAACAAACCACAAACTGTATTTGGGGATAATGTTGGAGATGTTAATGACCACACTTTTCTGTGCACTTGCTGTGTATCAGACACTGCTAAATCACTTTACTTGAATTATTTTATACAATATTCATAAAATCTCTGTGAGATATTTAATGCCAATCCATTGATTTTAAAGATCAGGATAACATCAGTCAAAGAAGCAAAATTCACCCATTTCACACAGTGTCAAGGCTAAGATTAAAGTTGTTTTCTTTAAAGCTAAGTCCATGCTATTAAATTTTGTCTAAAGTACACACATACATTGCTGGTAGGACAGTAAATTGGTGCAACTGCCATGACCAGTGTGGCCAAATTAGCAGGTTCTAGCAAGAATCGATGGGAAATTAGAAAAACTAAAGAGTCACACACGCAGATCTTAAAGATAAAGCTGGGATCAGGTGAAGTGCTGCTCTCTTATGAAGAAGCAGGTCTACAGTTACTAGTATCGCATTATGTAAAAATGTGGATGTGTAACCAGTGTGATTCTGCAATCTGTATTTGGGGTAAAAATGGGAGTTCATAACTCACTTGTAGCTAATGCATGAAATATGATATGTCAAGAGCTTTGTAAGGTTTTGAACAACCAATAAAAAAAAAAAGAAGCAGGTCTAACGGATTACACCAGCAATCTTTATTATATATGTCTCAATCAGATTAAAGACTATGCAAGCATTATTCTTTGTATTCATGAAAGTTACAGAGCTACCAACAGTATGCAGCTATTTCCTCATACATTTTACAGTTGCAATGTGCAATGTCAGGAGCATTGTGTAGCTATCAAGAAAGTCCATTGTTTAAAGTTACTAATTCATGGGTAGGTTCAGGAGCAGCAGAACTGGTGAAACACTGTGGTTGTCTAGCAAGAAAGTCCTTTCATTCCCAGGAGCTGTGTGCCTGAAAGCAAGGTCAAAGCTGATAAGATCTAGCAACAGAGAATCCCCATGGAGAACATTGCCATAGCAACCAGGCTACCTGGACCTTTGCACAGAAACGTTCCCTGTCACCAAGCATGCCACAGCCATGAAGTCATCAGGGATCCCAATCTCAGACACTGGCCTCCCAATCACTGTCACTGCTCTCCACATGCAACCACTATGGAAAGCAGTATGGAGATTCCTCATAAGACTTGGAATAAAACCACCCTTTGACCCAGTATTCCACTCTTCAGTTTAGACCCAAAGGACTTAAAATCAGCATACTACAGTGATGCAGCCACTTCAATGTTTACAGTAGCTCAATTTACAATAACTAAACTATTGAACCAACCTACAATGCCCTTCAGCAGATAAAAGGATAAAGAAAATGTGGTACATATACACAACAAAATATTACTCAGCCTTAAAGAAGAATGAAATTATGGCATTTGCAGATAAATGGAAGGATTTGGATAATACCACGATAAGTAAAATAAGCCAATCCTCAAACACCAAATGCCAAATGTTCTCTCTGATAAGAGGATGCTGATCCATAGTGGGGTGGGTAGGTACGAAAAAATTAAGGAAATTTGGATTGTGCAGCAGGGAGTGAGGAGATTGGTGGGGCAATGAGCATGGGAAGGATGGTGAAATAAAACAGACCTTATTACCCTATATACATGTATGATTACACTACTGGTGTGACTCAGCACCATGCAACACACAGAGGAATGAGAAATTATGCTCCATTTGTGTACAATGTGTCCAAATGCATTCTACTGTCATGTATAACTAATTAGTACAATTTTTTTAAAAACAGAATTATTAAAAATTCTCTTTTTCTAAGTATATATGTCTATATATTCACATACATATGTATATATAAATGTATATGTTATAATTTGGCACATATGACAGGCCAGGAATTTTCAAGTGGTACATTTATTAGTTCATTTTACCTCTTGAAATAATTCTGTGTATAATAAATTAAAAAATAAATTTAAAGAAATATTTTTTACAACTTTATGATAGGCTGAATATTGCCTTCCCCCAAATATATGTCCTAATCTCCAAAACCTGTAAATCTTATCTTCCATAACAAAAGGGACTTTTCAGGTGGATTAACGTAAGAATCTTAGAATTTGGAATTTATGCTCAATTATTTGCATGAACTTAACATAATCACAAAAGTTCTTATACAATGGAGGCAGTAGGGTCAGGGAGAGATGCGACTTTGTAAAGATAGAAGCAGAGAAGCCATGAGCCAAGGAAGGCTGACAGTCTTTTGCAGTTGCAAAGTGGAATATCCTCCTCTAGACCTTTAGAGGAATCACAGACTTTTCAACCCATTTTGCCCTTCTGATCTTCATGACTATAACATTGTCCATCTGTGCTCTTTTAAACCACTAATTTTGTGGTAATCTGTTATAGCCATGAAAGAAAACAAATGTGGATTTTAGTATTTTGAAATGAGGTGCTGCTTTAAAAAATATCTAAAAGGTAAAAGTGTCCCTGGAGTTGGATCCTGGATAGAGGCTGGAAAATTTTGACAAGTGTGATTGAATGGCTTTGTCTTACATCAACTGTTTGAAAGAAATATGGGTGCTGATGACTGCTTGTGTGAGGGTACAGAAAGCAAGAAGCACAATAGGAAAACCCACTATGTACTAGAGAATGCTTAAATCATCACAGAGATTGTTGGTAGAAATAATGGACATTAAAGACTGCTTGTGAAGGCTCATAAAAAAAAGTGAAGATACGTTACTAGAAAATGGAGGTATAGGGATACTTGCTATATAGAGCTGTGTGCTACAGTTGTGTTGAAAATACATCTTTAAAGTAATAATCTTGGACATTTATATGAGGAATTTTCAAGAAATCTTGAAAAAAAAATCCTGGTTTCTTAATCAGGTTTATACTAAAATGGGAGGAAAAAGAGATGAAATACATTAAGTTTAAAAAACCAAGACTGGATGATTTGGGAAACTGTTCTTATTTTATCAATATTGTAAAAGATGTTAAAATTAGAAGATTCAATATTAGAAAATATTTCTCTTAATAGAAAGCTAAAGGTCAATTATAAATTGTGTTGATCCCTTGAAAGGATCAAAAACTTACTTTATGGATTTACAGAGGACACTAAGGAAATTAGGCATGTGAATCATGGATTCTCTCAGTCTTGTACACAGAAGACAACAATGGAAGGGATTATCTGGGTAAGACCAGCCTGGTAACCTTTGTTTCTGGGCTAACTTTATATACAAGTTCTCAATCAACAATCCATGAATTTATAGGTATGTTTGAGATTTCACTTTTGTTTCTGTTTTATGCACTTTGGAAAAGGTAAGAAGAAACAATTCAATGATTGCATCTAAGAAAATTGTACATCATTTGGTGATATAAAAAGGAGCATATGAGAAAAATAGAGGAAATAAATAATCATTAAATTGTATGCTGTGTAGTTTAATATAACATTAGGAACTGGGTGACGATGGCATCGATACATGTGGAGAATTTGAGTCTTCCAGAAAGGAATTAATATTGAAACTGGACATTTACAGATAGATGTTACTCTCATACTGAGCATTTGTGGGCGGAAGGGACAACCAACACAGAAAAAAAAGAAATTCATATTAAATATATAGATTGGCTTAAATTGGAGAAAATACTTATTTTGGAGTTGGGGGCATTATTTTAGATGGAAAAATTATGGTAAGGATATATTCAATGTGAAATTTAAGTACTCCTCTTTTATTTGAGGAGCTGTAAGGGATCATTGACAGGATCAACTTATTGGAGGTTGAATCAATCACAACTGCATTTGCATTTAAGTTAAAAAAGCTTATCTTTTATACTTCACAATGCACCATGTTGAGTAGACAAACATACAAATTACTGGGCTTGCAAAAGTATAGAGAATGGAGTCTTTTTTATAATCGCAAATACACTTGATTATTTTTATGTGATACATATTTAAATTTGAACACATGTATTTGCACACAGAGAACATTGATTGTATCAGAATTCCAACTCTATTTATAAAAGAGTCTAAAATGATGCTGAAAGCTCTTGTGCAGTAAATCAATCATCAAGCCATAGTCTACCTACAGGTAGGGTGTATCACAATGCTTTTCTTAAAGTTAATTAGTTTTGTTCCTATTCTTTTATGTTTTTGGCCAAATTCATTATCAGATTGCTGTCTGAAAGATGTATCTTTGCCCAATTACTCCAATTTTAAAAAAGTTAGATTCATAGGCATTTTGAAGTATATGAAACCCAACTTGTTAAGAGACACAATATGATCAATACCTTTGTTTCACATTTGAAATAAAAGCATTTTAATTGATTTAAAATGTAAAAATTAAGCTGTTTCCAGATCTTTAAAGAGTTAGAATCTAAATAATATTATTTTTTTTCTGTATTTTTTATGCTTTTTAGCCCACTTCTAAATAAAACAGAAAAGATCATGTCAAGCTTCAGCTGCTGTCTTTACCTAATATGGATATTCTGCTCCTGCAACTTTGGTTTTGTTATAGTCATAGGTTTATTACCCTTCATATTCCTATCTTTCTCTTTTGATGATCTCACTGTGCTTGGAATATCCTCTATTTCATGCTATTTTATACAACCGTGTCCCTGGAAGTAACTTTCTGAAACTGCTCTTGCTGCTTTCCAGGTGCACCTTTAATCTGTATATGGCATATTGGCAAAACTTCTAAATACTGAGCTTTCTTAGACATTTTTGTGCTAAAGTTCAGAAATTTCTTAAATCTGCATACTTAGTTTTCAAGCAAAATGCTATGTAGAAAATTGAAATGCATTAAAAGAAAACCAATTAAATTAAATCAGAAAAATAGTGACTATGACATAGCAAATTTGCATGCCTATTTCTTCTTCATTGCAATTCTATAATTCTGGAATTTAAAAGAAATTAAGCTTTTAAAGGTTTTAATGAATTAAACAAAAAAAAAAAGAAAAGGAAATCTTCAGGTATTAAAAATAACATATTAAAGCCAGAGAAGTGAATATATTGGTTATAATGAGAACTTACAGGTCTATCAGACTCAAAAAGCTAGATATTTTTAATACACTCAGAAGACTTGGTGATATATCCCAGTTGGATATATTAAACATCTGAATAAAGACATCAGTTTTAGTTCCCAAGGTAAAAGGAAAGTAGAATTTAAATGGCTGTTATACCTCTATCTCTGAAAGTATTCTCCCCATTAAACAGAAATTAAAAACAAACACAAAAAAATTGCCCTCCTTTTCACTTCCTAAGAAATTTTAAGTCCTTCTCAAGTAGGAATGTTAACTTATAGTTATGAAAAATTTTCTTCATATGAGAAATTGAAACTATAGTTACACATTTGTTTGTGATCAAGATAGAATTAAAAGAATTAAATTTACTTCCTGCCCCTGAAAATTGAAACAAAGGAGGAGGAGGGGGCAGGCAGGGAGAAAAAGGAAACAAAGAGGCAAATATATGAATAGTGAATTTTAGATACTGAACATCAGGCAGCAAATGACAGTGAACACGGAAGGAAAGAAAACCAATGAGGTGCACTATCTGACTGCTCTAGCTTACTAATTAGAGAATTTCTGAACTTCAGTGCAAGGAGTGGAAAACCAGTCGGAGCATGGCAATCTCCCTAAATTGAAAAGACAGAGAAGTCCAAGTCTCAATAGATCAAAGTGATACAAACTCACAAGGCACAATATTAAATAGGGAACAGAAGAAAATGAAAGGCTTGGAGAGTTCCAGAAGGTTCACCTTTATATTGAAGCTGAATATTTTTAAGCAAACCTATATTGTATAATTTCCCAAGACCTTGGAAATACCTACCCAAATGAAGATAAAACAATGACAGGAATCACATAGCCCTAGGGTTATTACCTATTCCCACCAGCAATAGGAGAAGGTTTTCTAATTCACTGTGCACTAAATGGAGTACATAATTATAAGGGAATTGCCTAAGTGGTAGGAAAAATGTAGTCCTAGAGTAAAGTAGACCTGATTCTGCATAATACAACTTAAAAAGAAAATCTTTGAAAATGAAAAGTTGTTCACAAGTTACTTTCCATCCAAGAAAATTTTATATTCTAGGAATATAAGATTATTTAGGAACCAATTAAAAATAATTTACAATATCTAGCACCCAGTTAAATATTATCAAGTATAGAAAGAGCCAGGAAAGCTTGATTCATGATGAGGAAAAAAAAAAACAAAATCAATACCAAAACCAAAACCAAAACAACAACACAAAAATGACAAACTTCAGAATTAATATACAAATTAATGGAAAGTCATTGAACAATTATATTTCAAATATTTTTTAAGTAAATAGCAATAATGTAAGCATGTTAAGTAAGACATGGAAGAAATTTAAAGTTGAAACTAAAATTCTAGATATAAGAGCTCAATGTACGATATAAAAAATACACTGGATGTTTTGAATGATGGATTAGACATTGGAGAAAATTATTGAACATAAAAACTTGGAAGTAGAATTATCCAAACCAAAACACATTTTAAAAGTAGCATTAAAAGTATGAAAGGAGTATTAATCAAATGTGGAACAACTCAGGAGGCCTAATATATGGGCAGTAGGATGAAATGACTCAAATTAAATATTTTGAGTAAAATAGATTTAAAAATTGATTTAACTATGAAAACTGTTAATTGCCAGGTCCAAGAAATTAAAAGAATTCCAAACATGTTATTAATGAAGAAAATAACTAAAAAATAACACATTGTTTAAAACTTGAGAAAATGTATATAATTTAGAATCATAAGGTAACTCAGTAAAATGATCTTTCATAGTGAAAGTGTCATTTAAAAGCAAATGAAGAATTTCCAGACATAGTGAGGCTGAAAGAATTTGTCACCAGCATATCTACACTTGGAAAATGTTTACAAAGTTCCTTTCAAAGAACAGAACTATCAAATGGAAGATTAAATCTAATGAAAGAAATTCAGAGCACAAAAATGCTAAAGAGGTGGGTAAAAAAATCAATATTTTCATCTTGATTTAGAAATATCTTTGAAGATTTTGTTAAGTCAGAATCAGTAACAATGCAACCTGAAATTCACTGAAGTTTATGACAGTAAGGCCAAGAAAGTACAACTGCACTCATGTGAGATAATTATGTTGCTCATTAAGTTATATATTTTTAATTGAAATTTAACTATAATAAGACATAGGTGTATACCATAAACCCCAAATCAATCATTTAAAAAATTATAGTTCATAATTTAACTCAGGGGGTAAATATAATTATTAAAATATATACAACTTAGATAGAAAATAAGAAATAAATAGAAAAGATTATAATATGATATATTTAAAACCAACTATATCAATAACTACCATGAAATATTCACATGAAAAATTAGAAATAAAGAAAATGTAAGGTACTAAAAGTTACTTTCCTCAATAAATCCACTTTAAATATGAAGTAACAATTTGGCTGAAATAAAATGACTGGAAAAGATATATCATACTAATAATAATACAAAAGCAGATGGAATACTTAAACATCACAGAAATGGAGTTTCACAGTGAAGCATATTATCAGGATTTAAGAGGAATATTTTGTTGATAATTTTATCAATTCATCAAGAATTAAATGTTTATGTAATAACACTGTAAAGATGTGGTAGCAAAAATCTATTGAAGAAAAAAATGAAGTGAAGAAATATATAAATCCACTATTTTTATTCAGGTTTTTTATATCACACACCCAGTAACTGATAGAAATAGATAAAATTTCATTAAGGGCATTGGAAATTTGGAAAAATACATAACAATCATAAAAATTCCTTGATAAATTTAAAGAAATACATTATACACTGGGTATTATTTGATCACAATGTAATTAAATGAGAATTTGATAAAATCCCCAAATATTTTGAAACTAAATATACACTTCTAAATAACAACTAGGAAAAAAAAAACAAATCAAAAGAGAAATTTGGAAGAACTAAAAACAATACAAATAAAACCAAACATAACAAAGTTTGTGAGAGTAAAGGGAAATTTTACTTTTAGAGAAAATTTTGACCATAAAAACTTATGTTAAAATACATATAAAAATTGCAATGATTGAAATTTCTATGTTAAATGATTTTGGAGAAAATTAAACATAGAAGAATTAAATAAGATTATGAATTAATGAAATAAAAAACAAAATAATAAAGAAAGTGATACAGTCAAGGCTGGTTCTTTGAGAATATCAGTAAGATTTTAAACAAATTTATGTGAAAGATACAGAGGGCAGAGAGAGAAAGAGAGAGAGACAGAGAGAGAGAGAGAGAGAGAGAGAGAGAGAGAACCAAAAACTCAAATTACTAATATCTAGAGTGAGAGAGGTAATAAAGGATGTTGGGAGTAATTTTAGAATTATTCATTAAAATAATAAATGTGACAATTTAATTTTAAAATGCCTGAAAATAAAAAAAAACTAACAGAGTCACTCAATAAAAAATAAATAATCCAAATACCTTACATGTATAACATTTAAAAAATATTTTGAAATGCCTTTTGTAAAACAAAATTCCAGACCCATATGACTTCACTGTGTTTTTCAAACAATTAAAGAAAAATACTATTATACTAAGAACTCCAATACTAATATACTAAAATACAAACATAAAACATTTATTTTAAAATTGTGTTTTTGAGGATACACAAAAACCTCAAATAATATGAAGAATGAGTATAGAAGACTCAGATATCAAATAGATAAATAATGTACTTAAGTATCATTTCACAATCCACATTTTCATTATCACAGACAAAATTCATTTATCTGTGTTAATAATCTTATTTTCTTTGCTAGGAACCTCCTTAAGTCATCATTGCAGATAAGAAGGGTGAATATGGTTATTAATGATTCAATCAAATATCATCCAATTATTATTTCCATGAATGAAGTATATCATTCAAATTTCTCCAATGTCATCATAGTTGAATATTTTTAATGGATCCCTTTCCTCCAAGATAGAAAACATCCTGAATACAGCATGAGCTGGTAGACATTACTAAGATGGCAGCCACATTGGACAGTAAGTTTTTGGCTTTGAAATCAAGAAAGAAACCAGATAGTGATTATTGGGTTTTTTATTCATTTCCAAAACATTAAATGGATTTATTTACTCAGATCTTCACTTTCTTGTGGAATCTACAGGCACAGAATAACTTGCTACTGTTAGTAGACCTTTCTATTTTAGTAGACTAAATAGTGTCCTCTGGTTTATTCAAACTTTATCACCTCCCAGCTTTTCAGGACTTGAATCCTGGTAGTGTACAATCTGGTGTCTTTGAACAAAAATATTTACTTGCCAAGCTTCTATTATCTCACCAGTAAAATAGGATGTAAATGCCTTGCTTATCTTATAAGTTGTAAGGATTAAAAAACAAGTATATATAGAAGAATTTCTAGCCTATCTAAGCATTTATAAATATTAGTTGTGATTATTATCATCAATAGTGAGGTGCATTTTTACCCTGGTTCAATTTTGAGTTTATACTCCTTTCTGGATAATAACTAGTCTCCTAGTCTCATCCAGTTAAATTAATAATATCAAGAAATTAGCATCAAAAACCAGCATTCCTAATCAAATCTTGGAAATTATTATTTTGAAAAGTAAATATACTTGAAACTTTGAAAGAAAATTCAAGTGTATACTTCATATTGCATATTAATTGCTAAAATCACATAAGGTTTCTCAAAGATATCTGTAGTTTTAAGCTGATTACTATCAAAATAAAAAGAATGTTATGAGTTTAGTAAATGTGAATCAGGTGAAATAAAATGAAATTCTTGCTCAAGAGGTTTACAAATGTATTTGATTCAAAAGCAACAGTCATTAAAGCCTTTTCTAATTAAGAAAATCTATCTAGGTCAACAAGTATATTTGTATATATAATTTAATGTATCTTTATTTGGGGATTATGTAATATGCACAATATAGTTTTTAATTATTGAAAAATTCCTTTGGGGGGATTATCAAAGCCTTTCTGTATGCTTTCTACACAGTTGGGTATACATATGTAATTTGTATTAAATACCAAGTAATTGTAAACGTCTGTGTTGTTTGGACTGAATTTCTTTTATTAAACAGGTGTTTAAATTACACTAGGCAATTTATTAAAAAGAAAAAAAAAAAGAACAGCCATGGTGGGGTAAGTAGTACTGGATTTTTTCCTCCAAATGTAATCATCTAAAAACTAAATATCTGAAAGAATTGCATTTATATAGTGTTCAATAGACAGCACAGCTGTTATCCCTGAAAGGAGACAGATTGGGTGCTCAGTCATCACCTTGTTTCTGACTTGGCATTGCTTTTAAAACCACAGAGAAGCAAGTGTGGATGTCTTGCTGAGTTGAGATAGATAATAGGGTTCTGGAAGGTTGATGTATATAAGTTTCACATGGTAGATTATCAGGGCTCCAGAAGTATGCTTAGGGCTCCCCTAGAGTCTTTAGTTAAATATGAATTTATGCATAATTGGGCCAACTCCATAGAGCCAGATAATTACTGGAGGAAGAACAACTACCAGAGGGCTGTAAACCATCCCATCTGCAGGGCATACCAATTTACATTTACACTAATAGGATATAACAATTGTGCTGCTGCATATCTTTGACATTTGTTATTTTGACAATTTTTTTAAATGATGTTTTTCTGTTGGACGTGATATTGACAAACTTTATCAGCCAGAGAGGAGTGATTCTGCTAAATATCTGTGGTACAAACAGTGTCTCCATAAGAGCTATGTCTTATCCAACAGAATGTGAAGAAAAAAATGCTTCAAAATGTACTATAAATTTATTAAAGGCTTAAATATTATGAGAATATGTGGAAAGAAATAAAAGTCATAAAAACTCTAATGGAGCATCTAGATCTAAAAATAATGAAAAAAGTAAAATTAAGTAACTTCACACAGCGCTTATCAGCAGACTTGACACTAAGGAATGAAAGATAAGTAAACTTGATTACATTGAGAAAAATTTCAAATATGAGGTACAAGGGCAAAAACAGCCTAATGTTTAGGAAAAAGGGAAAACATGTCAGCGATAAGTAATCTATCATCCTTATTTGTAAACTACAGTAGAAAAAAAAAGAAAGAAGAAAAAATTATTAATGTGTTCACACACTTTATCATGAAGTACATTGTTTTGTATTTAAATACATTTTAATACAATGAAGAAGGAAATAATTATGCATAAAACTACCAAGGAAATTGTGAAAACCCATTGTTTTGATTTATAAAGTAACAGCCCTTTGTGATCTTGAACCTAATTCCCTTCTTAGGAAAGAGTTAGGTGAGAACTAATCAGTATGGAAAGTTAGAGAATATACTATATAATAGTATATAATATTACTCTATGCAACATTATAAGTTATATTTAAATAAATATATGAGAAAAATAATACAATGAATGCCCATTAGGTTAGCCTAACTTAACATTAAAATTTAGCAGAATACCTTAAAATCCTTCCTTCCATGCACATTCCTCCTCCTCCCCACATACTAAGTGTAGTATCCATCCTCAAATTCTAATCTACTGCAGTGCTCTGGTTTATAATTCCCACTCTCTCTTTTTCTCAGGCACACGCATACACATGTGCACACATGCATAATTACAAAAAGAGTCTTTTACACTTGCTTACAAAAAAAGTAAATACATTTTATATATTCTTTTGATAATTTTTTTATTCAGATATATGTGTATAAAGTGCACCAAATTTGATATTTGCAGTTCTATCTTAATAATGGGGATTTCCATTGCATAAATATACTATGTTTTTGAATGAATTCTTTTGTTAACTTATATTTTTATTGTTTCTAACTTTTTAATATCAGAAAAGTTTTTTTCTGCAGATGTCAGCTTATGAACATAGATGAGATTTTTCTCTAGGCTATGAATTCAAGATTGTTGGGTAATGGTATATATATTTTTCACATTTGTTACTTTCTTTCCAATTATAGACTAGATGAATGCACTAAGTTACATTTCCTCTTAAAGACTATAATAGTTATGTTACTATACTTTGATCTTATTATTACAACTTTTAAAAATGCTTGTTCTTAGATGTGTATATTTTTTGAATAACAAATATCTGGTTAAAAATGAAATTGATAATCCTTTCAAATATTTATTAGTAGTTCAATTCTCCTCATTTGGAGATTGTTTTTTTTTTGTACAATTCTTTGAATTATATTATTAATTTTTAGTTTTGCTGTATATGTAAGATATGTTAGAATTTATCTAAACAGAAATTGGTAAATACATTGCAACTATTTTTTTGATACAATAATGTTTTAATTATTTTCATTGCCACTAATTAATTTTAAAAATAGTTGATAAATCAGTAATTTCAATTATACTTTGTTTATATCAAGAAATTTTTGTCAAAAATTTTGAGGATATTATTGCATATTTGATTCAGAAAATTTCAAATTTTCTTGCCATAGATAGTACTTCATTACCTACCTTTGAATTATTTTATGTAGCATGGAATAAGAATCCAATTACATTCTATTATTGTCCCAATAGTACTTCTTAAATACTTTATGTATCCCACATTAGTCTCCAATTTCAAATACATAAATATGTGAGTTTATCTCTGCTGCTTTACTCATTTTTTCATCTGAGCATCATGTTGCTTTTGTGGGCCACTCCAAGGTAATGTTTTTTCTGAGGTAATTTATGACTATACAAAAGAAAGTAAGTACAAATCATAAATCCATTTGAGAAGAGACAGGGCTTCTTAATTCTCAAAAGATACCTTTGAGACCAATGGTGTCTGCAGTCTGTGAGGTCTCTTTCCCCAGGCAAAGTGGTGACATTTCCATGAGATGAGGTCCAGTTTTAGGTGAATATCTTAATTCTTTTCATTGCAAGGGATACCCTGTCTCCTGCTGCCTGAATAACCACTGAAACATTCTTTTAGTTTACCAGTATTCATGTAGGCTCCAGAGCAGCTTCAGAACTATGCTGGCTTAACCCTCTGGCTTCTAGCTCCCACCTCCCCCTTGGGGGTTCTATTACTTAATACTTTTTCAACAAAAAACAAACCAAATTAACAAACCATAATCAACCAATAAAATTCTAGATATTTTACAGAATATATTTAATGTTAATGTGTATTATATGATGTTTTTTTCCATAACATCTTCTATACTAAGATACTGGAATCAAAAGTCCAGAAATATCTCCAATAGTTTAGATATAATGAATAGCAGAAAAGGGAGCAGTCACTAAGCAGCATTTTCCCCTTACAATGTGTTATTAATTTTTATAATGAAATATAAATCCCTTCAGATAAGAATTGCTCTCAGTTCTATACTCTCCCGATTTTATTTTACACGTTGTCTGCCTCTCTAATTTATGTTATCTATCCAGTGCCTAAAGGCATTAAAGTTTGCAATACCTGATTTAAGAATTTAATTCTGTCTTTTATATATTTATCCCTCTCTTAAGTTTAAAGAGCTTTCTACTTGCTAGTGGTAATAGAAAAATTAGAGTAGCATAGGCTTCTTTCCCTTTGACTTAAAACAACCGTGCCTGCCTCAAGCAGTTGACCTTCCTTGCTGTTCATCCTCCCACCGAAAACATTGAAGAACCACAGTTCTAATGTTTAATACCCCTTTAAGCCACATCTCATTCTGAACATATGTTGTACCGACAATGTTCTTCTACTGTTTTGCAAGTTTCTTTTAATTTTCTTTCTTGATTATACAATAGCTTCTTACTTGCAGTCCACCATTGTTCAAAAATATTAACTGGAACATTTCAGAAATAAAAAATTCATCAGTTTTAAATTATGTTCTGAGTAGCATGATGAAATCTTTAACTGTCCCATCCCAACATGCCCAGGACATAAAGCATCCCATTACCCAATGTATCTGTGTTGGATGCACTACCAGTCTGTTAGCCAATTAATAGTCATCCAGATGATCAGATCCATTGCCTGGATGGTATGTTCAAATAATCTCTATTTTAGTTAATTATAGTTCTAATGTAAAACTAGTGATGCTGGAAATTGAGGCATCCCAAGTAGCGTATATACTTTAGGCAAGCCATAAAGTGTATCCTTGGAGTAAAAAGATAAAAACTCTCTAGGAAAAGAATCATATTTTGTGGTTACAAAGCCAATGGCATTCTCAACTTTATCTAATCACATTTTTGAGGAGAGCAGGCTGTGCTTTGCTCTGAGTTACTCCATCACATATAGATCAGTAGTTGTCAGGCTGTGCCTAACCCTGAATTTCTCTATTTTGTACTATTTTGTAAAGCAGTAGTTTGCTATGAGCTATTTTATTTTGAGTGCAAGTGCCAAGGTAGAATGACTCTGCACCTTGCTTGTACAAGTAAACAATCACCATCTGCTCAGCACCACCATAAGGCACAGATTGATAAACTAACATATACATGCCAACTTACTGAACTAAATCAAGGAGTACACGGACATGTGGACATTCCAAATCATATAAGGAACACCAGACACAGGAGCTTATCAACATCAAAAGATGCAAACCCCTCAACTAAAACCCATTTAGAAAAAGAGTCCTGATGCCCCCACAGAGACCGGACATGGTGGCATACTGATCCCATCACCTGGTCACTCACCATGAACCTTGCCGAGAAAATTCACCCAGTGACAAACCTCTAATCTTCTGTCCTTTGGTTTCAGCACCGTGCAAGTGCAATTTCTCCTCTTTGATGACCATATAATGGCCCACTCCAAGATGAAATTGAAACTCCCATCGTTTGGACCTTGGCCGCAAATAAGTTCCTGCACTTTGCAGCTCTGAACTCGTTGAACAAGTTCTTGTCTAGTTCTAATGTTATCTGACCACCTACAGTGACACTTCACATTGTATCTGATTTTTGTCTTGGCTCTCAGTTCTTTGTCTTGAACCCTTTCTTAGCCTTTGTGTAGCATATATGCATACTAATATTTCTGGCACATATATGTATTCATACATATAATTACATATTAATTTACATATGTAATTATTATAAATATGTAATATATTAATTACTATAATATACATACTATACATTAGTGTACATGTTGATATTGTATTTTAATTATTAATTAATCATCATAGCCTACATATATGCTACAATTTAGTGATATAACAATATATATCATCCAATTTATATATTATATATATATATATAATTCAATAGTTAGAACTCAAGTTACACTTCACGCTTTACACAATGACATATGTAATCATTGTGAAATGTGTGCTGTGAGATGAGTGTTATAGATATTAGTAATTAGGATTGGAATAAAAGAATCTGTGATTGCGTGGCTATGCCAATCAGGTGTCCCATGAATGCTTGTTGAATTGCAATAACTGAAAGTGGGTTACCCTATGAATATATTGCTATTCAATACATTCTGACATTGTGGAAAGATACAATATTCTTGGCCTTTGTTAAAGGCAAATCCCCCTGATGACAAACAGGTATTAGGTCATGTCATATTATTACAAGGAAAAGGGGAGTACAGTACAACAGCGTACTATGAGACAGACTACACTCACATGACTTTTAGTATATGCTTGTTCTATTTTATTAATGATTGCCAATTTCTTACATGTCTAGTTTATAAATTAAAGTTTACCAAAGGTACTACCTAAGATTGAGGACATCTAATGAGAGTCTTTGAATGTATCTTTTATGGAAAAAAGGACTACTGTGTGTATCTCTCCTAATCTCTTGCAAATTAAAAAGAAAGAAAGGAGGAGAACAAGAGAGCAAAAGAAGGAAGCAAGCAAGAAAGAAAAGGGAAAGAAAATACAGATTTTTTTTATAAAAGGTCCTTAATCTTGCTTATTAAGTATTTTATATGTTTATCATTGCATTTATCCTTTGAGGCTTGGATGTGACCAAAAATTCATTTTTGAGGTGATAATTCCTTTTAAATCATAGTTCAAAGTTTCTGGTTATTGGGTTTGCTTTCATAAACTATTTGGAAGTGAATTTTTATATATGAAGTCAAACTCCACTGAGAATTCCCTTCCTTTATCATCATAAGCTCCAAAAGGATTCAGGAATATCTACATCATAAACATACTGTTCTTGTAGGCGTTTTATTCTCCCTTCCTAATTTTAAGTGCTTACATTTATAGATATAGTTCCATTGGAACTTTCTTATCTTAAACTACAACTAAAAAATAAATATAAACAAAGTAGTATTTTCAAAACTACCTAGATCAGGAAAATTCTTTCAGCTATCAAATATTTGCTCTGTGACAATAAAGATTTTAGAAAATGTTTAGATATTTCATAAATGTCTGTCATCAGTGAATTAAAACTAACAATTCAGGGATTTGGTCAGAAATATTCTTGACTTACTAAGAACAATAGCCTATAAACTTTTTGATACACTTCTAAAAGTGTGGTAAATGGGAATTCATAATTAGTGTTCAGAATAAGGATGCTGAGGATTTGCAGTACCTGGGTGTAATAAATGGTTCCATTACAAAGAAGGAACAAATTTGCTCCCTTGGCTTTAGGGATTTTAGGAAGTAATTTTTATTAGAAAGCCTGATTTTTTTTCTTTTGCTTGGCTACCCCTGGTCTGTCTGAAGAATTCATTTACCTGGGTACTTAAATTTTTCAAAAATTATGAACAAGCATCATCTCATCATCATCATTTTACACAATAATAATATACATGTAAGTATTTATTCTGCTTTTAAGATAAGAAAGTTCAAATGGAACTATATCAAACATAGAGCTGTGCTTATAAACTAAATTAACAAAGAAAATTCTTTAACCTTTCACATCCTCTATTTATCCATTACTAAAAGGCATTTTAAAAACATCACTTCAGGGTCTTGGGTTGTGGCTCAGCAGTAGAGCATCCGTCTAGCATGGGTGATGTCCTGGGTTCTATCCTCAGTACCACATTTTAAAAAATAATTAATTAAAGATATTGTGTCCACCTACAACTAAAAAATAAATATAAAAAGATCACTTCAGGGCTGGGGATGTGGCTCAAGCGGTAGCGTGCTCGCCTGGCATGCGTGTGGCCTGGGTTCGATCCTCAGCACCACATACCAACAAAGATGTTGTGTCCGCCGAGAACTAAAAAATAAATATTAAAAATTCTCTCTCTCTCTCTCTCTCTCTCTCTCTCTCTCTCTCTCTCTCTCTCTCTCCCCTCTCTCACTCTCTCTTTAAAAATATAAATAAAAAGATCACTTCATATGAAAATCCCTCATATGCAAAGAATTTTGGTGTTAGCTTCTCCTTTTAAATTTGAGGTTGAAAATCTAGTTCTTACCAGTAACTTAGGTATGTTTCCCTATCAATTGAGCCCTTATACTCTTAGTTTGATTCTCAAAAGTCACCAGGCAAGTGGTAAAAATTTAATGATTTTTAATGTCAGTGGGAGGCTTTTCACAGATCATTGTCTGAGTTAAATGAGCCATTCTTTTTTACTGAGTAATCCAAGAAAAATGACTAATAAAATAGTTTTTTTCCTAAAAAAATATATATATACTTTCAAAAATACCATCATGTAGAATAATCTTAATAAAATAAAATATTTGGGAATTAATCTAATGTAGGAAATGAAAGACCTCCATAATAATAAAAAAAAAAAACTATAGAACACTGAAGAAAGATATTAAAGATCTTAAATGCTGGAAAGATTTCCCATGTTCTTGAATAGGAAAAATTAAAATTGATCAAAATAGTCACAGTACTAAAAGCATTATATAGAATCAATGCAACCCCCATCAAAACACCAATTAACTTCTTTGCAGAACTAGGAAAAAAACATAGTTCTAAAATTCATTTGGAAGAATAAGAGACCCAGAACAGACAAAGCAATTTTGAGAAAGAAGAGTGATCTTAGATGCATTGCAATCCAAACTTCATGTTTTTGTATTCAGCTATGGGGGGGGGGGAAGCAACCAAATCAAAAGAGCTTGGTATTGGTACCAAAACATATAGGAAGACCAATGGAATAGAAGACAAGGTGCAAATCCACATTGATATAGTGGACAACAAATAGTGCTGAAACAACTGGGTATCCATATGTGGAAGAATTAACCTCAATCTCTGTCTCTCACCCTGCACAAAAGTCTACTTTAAGTAGATCAAAGATCTATTAATTAGACCAGAAAATCTGCACTTGCTAGAAGAAAAAAGAAAAAAAAAAAAAAGAAAGTCTGCACTTGAGCCTATATTGGCTCAATTCTCCCAATGTATTGGCACAGGCACTGACTTTCTCAATGAGACTTCTGAAGTGCAAGAAATAAAACCAAGAACTAATAAGTGGAACAGCATTTAAATTAAAAGCTTCTTCACAGCAAAGGAAACAAAATTAAGTGTTTGAAGAGAGAGCTTACAGAATGGAAGATCTTTGCTACCTCAGACAAGGAATTAATATCCAGAATACATTAAAAACTCCAAAAAGCTAAATAGACACTTCTAATAAGAAGAAATACCAATAGCCAACATATTGTGAAAAAATGTTTGACATTTCCAGCAATTAGGAAAATAAAAATCAAAACTACGTTGAGATTTAATCTCTTTCCAATCAGAATGTCATAATGTTAATTATCAAGAATACAAATAAATGGGATGGAATCAAACTAAAAAGTTTCTTCTCAGCAAAAGAATCAATCTGTGAGGTGAACTGAGAGCCTACATCCTGGGAGCAAATTTTTATCCCTCACACATCAGATAGAACACTAATTTCTAGGGTATATAAAGAACTCAAAAAGCTAAGCACTGAAAAAACAAATAACCCAATCAACAAATGAGCCAAGGACCTGAACAGATACTTTTCAGAAGAGGATATACAATCAATCAACAAATATGAAAAAATGCTCAGCATCTCTAGCAATTAGAGAAATGCAAATCAAAACTACTCTAAGATATCTCTCACTCCAGTCAGAAGGGCAGTTATTATGAAGACAAACAATAAATGTTGGCGAGGATATGGGGAAAAAGGTGCAGTCATACATTGCTGGTGGAACTGCACACTGGTGCAGCCAACATGGAAAGCAGCATTGAGATTCCTTGGAAATCACCATTTGACCCAGCTATCACTCTCCTCGGACTATACCCAAAGGACTTAAAAAAAAAGCATACTACAGCAACACAGGCACATCAATGTTTATAGCAGCACAATTCACAATAGCTAAACTGAGGAGCCATCCTAGATGCCCTTCAGTGGATGAATGGATAAAAAAAAAATGTGACATAGGGCTGGGGCTGGGGCTCAGTGGTAGAGCCTTTGCCTGATATGTGTGAGGCACTGGGTTCGATTCTCAGCACCACATATAAGCAAATGAATAAAATAAAGGTCTATGAACAACTACAAATTTTTTTTTTAATTGACATATATACACAATGGAATTTTACTCAGCAAAAAAAAAGAGAATAAAATCATGGCATTTGCAGGTAAATGGATGGCACTGGAGAAGATAATGCTAAGTGAAGTTAGCCAATCCCCAAAAAACAACTACATGTTTTCTCTGATATAAGGAAGCTGACTCATAGTGGGGTAGGGAGGGGGAGCATGGGAGGAATTAATGAATTCTAGATAGGGAAAGCAGAGTGGGAGGGAAAGGGAGGAGTCAGGGGATTAGCAAGGATGGTGGAATGTGATGGACATCATTATCCAAAGTACATGTATGAAGACACAAATTGAGTGTCAACCTACTTTATATACAAACAGAGATATGAAATTGTGCTCTATATGTGTAATAAAAATTGTAATGCATTCCACTGTCCTCTATTTAAAAAAATAAAATCAATTAAAAAAATAAAATTATGATGAGGATGTTGGGGGAAAAGATACACTCATACATGGTTGGTGGAACTTCAAATTATTACAACCACTCTGGAAAGCGGTAATGAGATTTTTTGAAAAGAATATGATCCAGCTATCCCACATTTCAGTTTATATCCAAAGATCTAAAATTAGCCTACTATTAGGATACAGGCACATTAATGTTCATAGCAGCACAATTCACAATAGTCAGGTTATGCAATAGCTCAGATGCCTGTCACCACCCAAATTGATAAAGAAAATGTGGTATATGTACACAGTGGAGTTTTACTCAGCCATAAAAAAAGAATAAAATTATGGCAAATGGATGGAATGGGAGACCATCATGATAAGTGATATATGTCAGACCCTGAAAGTCCAGGGTCAAATCTTTTCTCTCACATGCAATAGAAAAAAAGAAGGGGTGGGGGATTTTATGAAAATAAAATCAGTGGAGTAGATGAAGGGTACTGAAGGCATGGGAAAATATACCAGAAAATGGGGGAACAATGGTATGAAATTGATCAAACTATCTCATGTACATACATGAACATACCACAGTGAATTTTACCTTTCTGTATATGCATAATGCACTAATTTTAGAAAATGTGCATAAATAGAAAAAAGACCAGCAGAATAGACAAAAGGGAACAGGGGAAGGGAGGAAGAGAGGGAAAGAGGAGTAATAGGGACTGATTTAGGATAAATTAAATGCCATGCTTATATAATTATGTCAAAATGAACCCAATATTATGTATAATTCTAAAGGACTAATAAAAGTTACGTTTATAAAAAAAGAATATCCTAATTTAGTCAGAGACATAGAACTCTCTTACCAAAAGCAGTACCCCTTATAAAGCAATATGCACTACTAAGGGAAAAAAAATCAAATGGAGTAGCACTAATTTAAGACATTTACAATGGAGTTGGGAGGCCATTATTGATTAGATTGCACATATGTTCGCAGCTAACCCTTTGAACCAATCTGCAGACACATCTGCATTCCTCAAGTGAGCTGACCTTTACACAGAGATAAGCCAATGGTTTCCTGAAATATTGTTAACCTCTGCTGACCTATACAACAGATCCCCTTTCTCAAAATACTAGAGACTGAAAGAGCACCTAGTTCTTTTCTTATAAGGCAACTTTACGTTTATGAATATCTTTTCTTACTAACAATAATGCTATTTATATCCTCATAACCCCCCCCCCACTTTAAAGAGATAAAAATAGTCACTATCATAAAATCTCAGAGCATTGTTTTAAGATTACTTGAATTTTTGTTTACCCAGATTGCAATTCTAGTATCCATAAATAATTCTCAATGAGGATGATTTTATTTGTGCTGTATAGTATCTTAATTTAGAGAAGTGAGTGGAGGTATATTGTATTTCATTGAAAATAATAGCATAATTTAATAAAATGTGAGGTTATAATGAATTGATTCCATTCTCTACTTTTCAATACATTTCTGAATAGAGTTTGATCTCGAAGGTGAATTGTTGCTCAAAGAACCAGTTTAAGACCCAACGAGATGGATACCTCAGGAAGTAATGATTACCTATACCTAACAGGAGCATTTTGAAACAAGAAAAAAAATAGCCCAGGAGTGTGCCTCCTGCAAGAGCAGATGGTCATCTTCCTCACCAGATTCAAGGTGAGGCATAGCCACAAGGCAACCCACTGTGGATAATTCTTACCTCCTGTGGGGTTTTTCAGCAATAGCACAGTTAGGAATTCTTTGCTTATTAGATTTCCTATCATGATGTACTTTCGTTTTCAGATCAGAATTCAGGGAGCTTTTTTTACTTGGGCAAAGGTGGGCAGGTATTTCAGTTCTGATGGACAATTGTTTGGAAGAAATATTTGTACAACAAATAACATTTGAGTAGGTAGTTTTTAAAATGACAAATGTCCTTTGGTTTTGCCATTTGATGAGTATGAGGTACCGTTAGACAGTTTTCTAGTTAAAGATTAAATGCCCTTATAATTACAAACCCAAACCTGTTGTATATACAGAGAGTTACCAGTACTGGGTGCCCCTGAACTCTATCACATCCCTTTCTCACAAACCTGCTCTCTCATATTTATTTATAATACTGCTCAGTAACACCGGCATGTGCTGTGTAATATATTCTCTCCATGTATATTCACTGGGGCAAATTCTACCTCAAAACTGAACTTCACAAATCTTGTTATCTATATGCCATGGCCATTATCTCAGAATACACTTATTTATTTATTTTTCCTAATGGTGCTCAACAAATGCCTCACTGGTCTACATGTGATGGTTAATCTGGTAGGATTAAGAGACACCTGGGTGTGTCAATGAGGGTGTTTTCAGAGATGATTGGCACGTGGGACAGCAAACTGAGGGGCAAGACTCATCCGGAATGTGACAATACAGGCCAATGGGCTGGGGACCTGCAGAGGAAAAGGTGAAAGGAAAAATGAATCAGTACAGATGGAAGCTCTATTCCTCTTCAGTGGTGCTTGGGTGGCTGCTGTGATCACCTGAGAACACTGAACTTGAACTTCCTAACTATTCCAAAACAGATTCTCGGAATAGTTTTTAGGCCTTCAGTCTCAGATTAGGACTACATCTTTGGTCCTTCTTCTTCTGAGGATCCAGTTTCTTGAACTGAGTAACTACTGGTTCCTCCAGCTCCCCATCCTGCAGGTGACCATTATGAGACTATCCAGCTTCTGATCTTGGAAGCCAATCTAATAATTTCCCATTTTATAATTATATGTAATATATAAAATTAATATATTATTACATGTAACATAATGTAAACATAATAATATATGATATGCAATATACATAATTATCTATAATATATATGACGTATATATGTATGTATAACTACATATGTAAAAATCTTTATATATATATATATATATATATATATATATATATATATATATATATATGAAACTCTAGAGAGGCCCTAATATGATTTTGTTACCAGGAGTCATTCTAGTGAAACATATTATAAGAATGAATTTCTTCAGATGGTTTTGTGGTTTATGGAGTTGGCACTCTAAATTGGTTCTGCCTACACTTCTTAAAACCTTTCATGCTGAGGCTCTCTGAAGATGGCGGCAGGAAGTGAGTAAGAAGCTCCGTGCTCCGGGCCGCCGCACCTGCAGCGTATGTTGCCGCGTCTTAAAAGATGAAGTAAAGATCATTAAAGGAGATCTGTCAACAAAGACTCAGCACTGTGTCAAGAAAGGGGCCTAGGTGGAGTGAATCCGCCACGACTCCAGCCAAGGTGGAGTGAGTCCATCACAACTTCAGCGCGAGCAGTAAGGCTGCAGCCCCCGAGCTGCCCAGCTCCCTCGGCCCCTTCTCCTTCTCCTCTCCGCCTTTCCGCTTTGCTTCTCCCCCGCCGTCTCTCCTCCCACGCTCACTCCCTAAATCTAGATCTCAATTTCTTTCCCCCACCCCGCCCGCTCTCCTGCGTGTCCAGTACCTGGCCCACGCGGGCCCCGAGGCGCTGCCTCCCCTCCCCCAGCCCGCACCCCATCCCCGGGGTCCCGAAGGCCACAGCTGGGCCGCCACCGCGCTGCTGCCCCCGCCACCGCCGCCGCCGCTTCCCACGGAGCACCATAGAGCAGAATCTTCACCGCGCGAGTGAGCTGCCGAGTTAAATGGAACAGCTGATAAGATGAGTGACAATTTAAACTCTAAGTGATCCAACATGGCGGCGGACGTGGAGAGATCAAGTCTCTAACCCCTTCAGCTGCGCGAGCATAGGGAGAAGTAAACTGTCAAAATACTGTTCGCTCAGGACCACTAGGCACTGTTGAGCTGAAGGGGATCCCGGGAAAACAGTCTGCCCCTCTCAGAACACACCGAGCCCGGATTGGGCTGCATTCTAGTTCTGGTTCGCCTGCTTCTCGTGACTCAGCACTAATGATCCCGCTGAAATAACTAGTCGGCCCACCTGAACTCACAGAGGTAAAAGCCAACTGAGCATGATAGGCAGACCCAGGGTATCCCTCTGCTGACAACAGAGGTCCCTTGCACCAGCTACCAGGGGAGTTGCTACCTGAGGGCAAACAAATTCGCTGGGGGTCCTCAGCCCCAAGCCCTACAAACTTAGGGTCTGAGGGAGGCAAACAGAAAAGGTGTGCCCAGGCATCCATGGAAACAGGGCTCCCAGGAGCAGCAGACCCGTCGTGTAGCCAGTATTGTGGTGAGCGTCACAGGTGAGCGGGGCCTGGCTTGAGGAACCACAAGAGAAGGCGCTAGGCACTCAGGATTGGAGACCCGCACAGTCTGGGAAGAAGAGCTGAGGCACAGTGATTGGTTCGCACCCATCAAGAAGAGAAGCCTGGACCAGTTCCCACCTACTGGAAGAGAAGTTAATTGAGCTCTATGACTGCATTTATTATTATTATTATTTTTTTTAATGATTATTATTGGTATTTTTTTAAAATTTTAGTTTCACTTTTTGTTGTTGATGTTGTTGTTGTTCTTCAACTTTCTTATTAATGGTTTCAATTTTTTAATTCTTTTTATTCTATTATTATTACTATTATTTTTAAAGTTTAATTTCCATTTGTTTATTATCATTATAATTTTTTTTTGTTTTAAATTTTTATTTTTCCATTTTTTCTTTCTTTCTACTCACTTTTTTCTTTTGTCTTTTCATTTCTTTTCAATTTTCTTATTCCCCCTTTCTTGAATTCTACCTGCCTACACTCACTCTCTTTAGTGACTTCTTCCCTTCCCTTCTAATACCTCTCCTCCCAAGCATCAAATAAATTTATAAGAGTAAACAGTAACTCAGCAGTCAAACAGAACAAGAAGTATCATGAGCATAAAAAGCAAGGAAGAAAAGGAGTACAAACAATGAAGGACAGCCTAAATATTCAGGAGGACCTGGAGTCATCAGAAAAATGGCCATATAAAGAACTCAAGGAACACCTTAGACAGATGGAAAGGAACCTTAAAGATCACATTGAAAAGGAATTACATAAACAGATAAAAGAAGAAGTTAAGCATCTTTATCAGGAGATAGAGATTACAAAAAAAAATCAAACAATAATTCTAGAAATGAAGGAAACGATAAACCAAATTAAAAACTCAATCGAGAGTATCACTAACAGAGTGGAGCAAGTAGAAGCCAGAACGTCAGATAATGAAGACAAAATATATCATCTTGAAAAGAGTCTAGCCAACTCAGATAGGCTGGTAAAAAATCACGAGAAAAACATCCAAGAGATTTGGGATAACTTAAAAAAACCAAACTTACGAGTCATCGGGATAGAGGAAGGCGCAGAGATTCATGCCAAGGGAATGAGTAACTTGCTGAATGAAATAATTACAGAAAACTTTCCAGAAATAAAAAAGGAAACAGATATACAAATTGTAGATGCATACAGGACACCGAGCACACAAAATCACAGTAGACCAACGCCAAGACACATTGTTATGAAGATATCCAATATACAGAACAAAGAGAAAATATTAAAAGCTACAAGAGAAAGGAGACAGATTACATTTAGGGGTAAACCAATACGGTTAACCACGGATTTTTCATCACAGACACTGAAAGCAAGAAGGTCATGGAACAATGTATTTCAAACACTGAAAGACAATGGATGCCAACCAAGAATTCTGTATACAGCAAAATTAAGCTTCAGATACGATAACGAAATAAAAATCTTTTATGATAAACAAAAGCTAAAAGAATTTGTAGCCAGAAAACCAGCATTGCAAAGCGTCTTGAGCAAAACTCTACACGAGGAAGAAATGAAAAACAATAACCAAAACCGGGAAGTGCCTCGGTAAAGACAGAGGACGGGGGGAAAGCTAATCATGGAGAAACAAACTAAATTAGAAAAAAAAAGATAAATAATCAAACATTGCAGGAAGTACAAACCATATATCAATAGTAAGTCTAAACGTTAATGGCTTAAACTCTCCAATAAAACGACATAGGCTGGTAACATGGATTAAAAAAAAATCCAACAATATGCTGCCTCCAGGAGACACATCTGATTGGAAAAGACATACACAGGCTCAAGGTAAAAGGTTGGGAAAAAAATATACCACGCACACGGTCCTCGTAAGCAAGCAGGGGTGGCCATCCTCATATCGAATAAAATCGACTTCAAGACTAAGTTAATCAAAAGGGATAAGGAAGGACATTATATACTGTTAAAAGAACCATTCACCAACAAGACATAACAATTATCAATATTTATGCACCAAATAATGGCGCTGTGACGTTCATAAAACAAACTCTCCTCAAGTTCAAGAATCAAATAGACCACAACACAATAATCATGGGTGACTTCAACACACCTCTCTCACCATTGGACAGATCCTCCAAACAAAAGTTGAATAAAGAAACTATTGACCTCAATATCACAATCAATAACCTAGACTTAACTGACATATATAGAATATATCAACCATCATCAAGTGGATATACTTTTTTCTCAGCAGCACATGGATCCTTCTAAAAAATAGACCATATATTATGCCATAGGGCAACCCTCAGTAAATATAAAGGGGTGGAGATAATACCATGCACTTTATCAGATCATACTGGAATGAAACTGGAAATCAATGATAAAGGAAGGAAGGAAAAAATCCTACATCACATGGACAATGAACAATACGTTACTGAATGATCAATGGGTTACAGAAGACATAAAGGAGGAAATCAAAAAATTCTTAGAGATAAATGAAAATACAGACACAACATATCGGAATCTATGGGACACAATGAAAGCAGTTTTAAGAGGGAAATTCATCGCCTGGAGGTCATTCCTCAAAAAAAGGAAAAACCAACAAATAAATGAGCTCACACTTCATCTCATAGCCCTAGAAAAAGAAGAGCAAAACAACAGCAAATGTAGTATAAGGCAAGAATTAATTAAAATCAGAGCAGAAATCAATGAAATTGAAACAAAAGAAACTATTGAAAAAATTAACAAAACAAAAAGTTGGTTCTTTGAAAAAATAAATAAGATCGATAGACCCCTAGCCATACTAACGAAGAGAAGAAGAGAGAGAACTCAAATTACTAACATACGGGATGAAAAAGGCAATATTACAACAGACGCTTCAGAAATAAAGAAGACAATTAGAAATTATTTTGAAAACCTATATTCCAATAAAATAGAAGATAGTGAAGACATCAATAAATTCCTTAAGTCATATGATTTTCCCAGACTGAGTCAGGAGGATACTCACAACTTAAACAGACCAATATCAATAGATGAAATAGAAGAAGCAATCAAAAGACTTCGAACCAAGAAACGCCCAGGACCGGATGGGTATACAGCGGAGTTTTACAAAACCTTTAAAGAAGAATTAATACCAATACTTTTCAAGTTATTTCAGGAAAGAGAAAAAGAGGGAGCTCTGCCAAATTCATTCTATGAGGCCAACATTACCCTGATGCTGAAACCAGACAAAGACACCTCAAAGAAAGAAAACTACAGACCAATATCTCTAATGAACCTAGATGCAAAAATCCTCAATAAAATTCTGGCGAATCGGATACAAAGGCACATCAAAAAAATTGTGCACCCTGATCAAGTAGGATTCATCCCTGGGATGCAAGGATGGTTCAATATATGGAAATCAATAAATGTTATTCACCACATCAATAGACTTAAAGATAAGAACCATATGATCATCTCAATAGATGCAGAAAAAGCATTTGACAAAGTACAGCATCACTTTATGTTCAAAACATTAGAAAAACTAGGGATAACAGGAACTTACCTCGACATTGTAAAAGCTATCTATGCTAAGCCTCAGGCTAGCATCATTCTGAATGGAGAAAAATTGAAGGCATTCCCTATAAAATATGGAACAAGACAGGGATGCCCCCTATCACCACTTCTATTCAATATAGTTCTCGAAACACTGGCCAGAGCAATTAGACAGACGAAAGAAATTAAAGGCATAAAAATAGGAAAAGAAGAACTTAAATTATCACTATTTGTGGATGACATGATTCTATACCTAGAAGACCCAAAAGGGTCTACAAAAAAACTACTAGAACTAATAAATGAGTTCAGCAAAGTGGCAGGATATAAAATCAACACACATAAATCAAAGGCATTTCTGTATATCAGTGACAAAACTTCTGAAACGGAAATGAGGAAAAACACTCCATTCACAATATCCTCAAAAAAAAAATAAAATACTTGGGAATCAACCTAACAAAAGAGGTGAAAGATTTATACAATGAAAACTACAGAACCCTAAAGAGAGAAATAGAAGAGGATCTTAGAAGATGGAAAAATATACCATGTTCATGGATAGGCAGAACTAACATCATCAAAATGGAGATATTACCAAAAGTTCTCTATAGGTTTAATGCAATGCCAATCAAAATCCCAATGGCATTTCTTGTAGAAATAGATAAAGCAATTGTGAAATTCATATGGAAAAATAAAAGACCCAGAATAGCAAAAACAATTCTAAGCAGGAAGTGTGAATCAGGTGGTATAGCGATACAAGATTTCAAACTATATTACAGAGCAATAGTAATAAAAACAGCATGGTACTGGTACCAGAACAGGCGGGTGGACCAATGGTACAGAATAGAGGACACAGAGACTAATCCACAAAGCTACAACTATCTTATATTTGATAAAGGAGCTAAAAACCACCCTAAGATACCACCTCACCCCAGTAAGATTGGCAGCCATGATGAAGTCAAACAACAATGAGTGCTGGCGAGGTTGTGGGGAAAAGGGTACTCTTGTACACTGCTGGTGGGACTGCAAACGGGTGCGGCCAATTTGGAAAGCAGTATGGAGATTTCTGGGAAAGCTGGGAATGGAACCACCATTTGACCCAGCTATTGCCCTTCTCGGACTATTCCCTGAAGACCTTAAAAGAGCACACTACAGGGACATTGCCACATCGATGTTCATAGCAGCACAATTCACAATTGCCAGACTCTGGAATCAACCCAGATGCCCTTCAATAGATGAATGGATTAAAAAAATGTGGCATTTATACACCATGGAGTATTACCCAGCACTAAAAAATGACAAAATCACGGAATTTGCAGGGAAATGGATGGCACTAGAGCAGATTATGCTTAGTGAAGCTAGCCAATCCCTAAAAAACAAATACCAAATGTCTTCTTTGATATAATGAGAGCAACTAAGAACAGAACAGGGAGGAAGAGCAGGAAGAAAAGATTAACATTAAACAGAGACATGTGGTGGGAGGGAAAGGGAGAAAAAAAGGGAAATCACATGGAAATGGAGGGAGACCCTCATTGTTATACAAAATTACATATAAGAGGTTGTGAGGGGAATGGGATAACAAATATGGAGGGAAATGAATTACAGTAGATGGGGTAGAGAGAGAAGATGGGAGGGGAGGGGAGTGGGGATAGTATAGGATAGGAAAGGTAGCAGAATACAACAGTCACTAATATGGCAGTATGTAAAAATGTGATGTGTAACCAATGTGATTCTGCAATCTGTATTTGGGGTAAAAATGGGAGTTCATAACCCACTTGATTCTAATGTATGAAATATGATATGTCAAGAGCTTTGTAATGTTGTGAACAACCAATAAAAAAAATAAAACCTTTCATGCTGGTAGTGTGCAGAGAGCTTTGATCATCCATGGCATAAAGTATTTAAACAGATATGCAAAGTAAATGCCTTCAATGATTGTAATTTGCCACCTGTGATAGGCAAGGAGTTCAGTGACTTCTATACATGATAACTTTGTTTTTTTTTTTTTTTTTTGCCATTTTTATTTTTTTTTATTGGTTGTTCACAACATTACAAAGCTCTTGACATATCATATTTCATACATTAGATTCAAGTAGGATAGGAAAGGTAGCAGAATACAACAGTTACTAATAGGGCATCATGTAAAATTGTGGATGTGTAACCGACGTGATTCTGCAATCTGCATTTGGGTAAAAATTTGGAGAAGCCATTTTTAAATACCCATGCTCCCTTGTAATGTATCCCACTGTCAGAGAGAGAGAGAGAGAGAGAGAGAGAGAGAGAGAGAGAGAGCATGCTCCCTGTTTCCACCTTTCCCTGCACCACCTTGATAACTTTGAACATTTCTAAAAAACTATTGAATATAATAATGTCAGTTGGTTGTTTCTGGCTTCATCAATGTAACAAAGGAAAAGGATGACATCAAAAATTCAATTTCTCATCTCCAGATGTGAATAACCAATGTGAGAGCTTTTCAGTGCGTGCTAAAGGGGAATCTTCTCTCCTACCACCAAAGGGCTGAGGTTGCCACAAACCAAAAACAAACTCTCATCCTGTCATTGGGTGAACTATGATGCAACTTTCGCTTTCAGACTTGAAGAATCGCTGCCGTTAAAAGTGAGGGAAAAGAATGTGATCCAACAAATCTAGATGGAGACGTAGGTGTAAACACTTAAGAGAAATCCTCATCTTGAATCCCAAGCAAAACAGATTTCTATCTGATTTCTGTTTCAACTTCCTTACTGTGACCAGAATTTATGTAATGCTGTTGTGGTAAAGAGAGTATGAGAAACAGAAAGAGCCCAGATCCATAACCCTGAATATATACTTACAGGGGAAAAACATTATAGACAAGTGATTAAGAAAAACAAGTCCATACCATTTTGTTGAATTATATGTAGAAGAGAAGAAACGTTCAGAAATTAACTTTTCAAAATATTACCCTTAAATGTACTTATAAGAAGTATAAATAATTAACCATCTATTTAATTTAGGAGCTTACATTCACATATTTCCCATAATATTTGGAGATCTTTTCAAATTTACCACTATTATCCCTGTTTCATGGATAAAAAAAAAGAACAAGAGCCAAAGAGGTTAAACAATTTTCCTGAGGTCTCCTACTCTATATTTTCTAAAGCTGGAATCTGAACTTCAACTAATACCTTAAGGTTAATGCTTCCATAAATTGAGGAAAAGGCCAACCTACATACTTTATGCAATTTTGTCTCACCAAGACTCTTGTTTGAATGACTACACTTTTTTGTTTCCAGCAAACATTTCCCAATCTAGTGGATCTTTTATAATCTTCCCTGAGTTATCTTGTAAAAAAAAGTTATCACATTATTTTTCATATAACAATTTTCTATTAACTACAGTATACGTCCCATATTTTCAGTTTGGCATTCAGGATCTTTAATGAGGTGATTCCAACCTTTCTTCAAATTATTCTGTGTTAATTTTCTTGTCATAGTTGTTGTATAGCTATAGTCAAGTTTCTCCTACTTTCCATAACTTTATGACTTTCCACAAGCTACTTAAATTTTAACCTTTAATATTCTGTTGAATACCAAGATGATTCTTTTAAATGAGGTTTATGTAGCCACTTGCCTTATGTCATAAACCTAAGGGATCCTCAGACCACAAAGAACTCACCAAGGACTGCTTCCAGATATGTTTCTAGCTCCTAAGATAAAAATCTTTCATCTTTATTATTATAACTCTTACCACTCCCTTTGATGTTTCTCTGCCTTAAAAAGGAGTTAGACTAGATTTGCCCCATTCAAAAATTGTTGATAAAACAGCATTGTGCTAGGCATTTTGTAGACATTGGTGAATTCATAAAGATAGACAAAGGTCTGGAGACGGAGTGGTTGATATTAACAATGATGCAAGAAGATATACTGAGACAGATAAAGGTAGGCTCTCTAAGCTTCATTAAGATAATTAAGCTTCAATATAAGAAAATGGTAAGTCATTGAATTATTTTGAGTAGGAGAGCAAGATGTCATATTTACCTCACCCAGACTGCACTGAAAAGCTAAACCTGCATTCTGTCAAGCAATTAGAAAATACTGCAAACATTCTAGGATGAGTGATGATAGTTTGGGCTGTAATGACAATTGTGATGTTGAGAAGCACTAAGAATGTAGTATCCATAGGTAACATCTGGTAATAGATTTTTGGGGAACTGCCTGCTTGGTGGTTAGGTAATGAAAATTAGTTTCATACATTCTACAAATAATTCAGATTTTTCTGAATCAGCATTTCAATGAAAGCAGTTGTAGCCATTTTCTGAAGCAATGTACGGATGTTTCTTTGAATTTCTTGGCATCTTTTTATAGACATTTATTTTTGCTGGTGAGATGTCAGGCAGAAATCTCCAAAGTGTTTTATTTTTTCATATGAGTTGTGAAAAGATGTAAGTCTTTTTTTCTTTGCTGCATGATTTTTCACCAAATTCGTGACTAAGTTAAATAAGGTTTTGCAACGAAGTTTAATGTGGCTTTGCAGTTGCAGTATTCAGCAGCTATGGAAATACAGAGTTTACTTTAATATATACTCAATATTAATTGCCTTTCCACTCATTTCTAAGGTCACAAGCAATCCATAGAAAGCCACTATTGTCACTGCAGAAATTCTCAGTCTCTAAATCTTATCTTCAACTTGTAATTTTTCACATCTGGCTTTTAGCTTTCAATCTATTGGCCTTATAATCAAAAAAGTATATATATATTTCTGGGATATGTCACTTTAGTTTAGGCCTCACTAACACCAGGTTACATTTGAGTATTTACATTAAAAAAAACTAAATGAATATTCCTAAAGAAGCAACTGCTACTAGCACACATGTACATATGCACATACATAATACTGCAAATCGCTTTCAAGATTTGTGCAATGAATCTAGGGATTTTCAACATTTTTAAAATAGTGTGATGTAGGGTTCAACAAACATCCATAAGTATGGTACTTGACATGCTGAGATTTTGAACTAAAGAAACAGTCTCAAGGTCCATCTGACTTTCTTCAATCTTTGAAATACACAGAAAGATAAAAGCAGTTAGCTACAGTGACAACTTACTTGGATTTGACCAGCTATCACCTCATGGCATGCTCAATCTTGGTCACATGAGCAGATAGTAAAAATAATGGAAAATCTGTTGTCACTCCACTTGTATATAATCCTCTATGAATCCCTACACATCTGAGACCTTCAAAGTAAACAAGCTCTCCCTATGTACTGTGAAAGGTAATTTGGGATTTTACACTCTTCAATCACTCACACCTTTTTGTTCTACTGTACTTAGAGAAAGAAACTCTGAGAACACAGTTAATTGAGTAAACAGACTACCAGTGATAGACATTTAAATCCAGAAAGACGAGAACCCACTGCTAAATTTTTTTTAGGTAGTAACTATAGTAAAATATACTCAAATATCAAACCATGCTGTAATGTTTCAGAAGTCTCATTCTTGAAAAATTTCCATGAGCTAATTAAGAAGAAGGTATTTATTTGAGCTATTAAGTAAAACTGGGATCAACAGACTATAAAATAACTTGATGCTGTTGCACTGTTTGCAGAAAATTAAGAAAAAAGTCTATAAGGAAAACAATGATAATGTACAATGTAAAAATAGTAAAGATAAAATTCTGAAGGCTAAATTCAATAAATTTAAAATATGATAAAAATAATAGAAATAGAATACTTCCACATCTAGGAATATGTTTCTCCCCTTTAGTTTTTGTTTGTTTGTTTGTTTCTTTCTTTCTGTATTGAAAATTGTCCCTAGGCTTACCTGGCATATTATGTAATCCAGACCTAAAATTAGTCATTTCTAAAAAAAATTCATGCAAAATTACCTTTACTTATTAAGAAACAAATTATTTCTTTTTATTTATCCCTAAAAAAGAGGAGAGAAAGGGGACAGAGGAATGGTAGAGCAGTTGCCTAGCATGCATGAAGCTATGGGTTCAATCCTCAGCACAGTAAGAAAAATAAATTAATACTTTTTAAAACCAGCATAATATGTATAAAAATAAGTGACAATAACTGCACAAAATGTCTATACATAAGTATTGAGCAATTATGTGAATTAGAAGATCTTAGAGAAAAGTTTAGAAAATCAATGCACATTAAAGCTTACAGTGATATTAATTTTGGCAAAACAGGGATAAAATTTAAAGAATTCTATAACATAACTCAAAATTGAAAATGGTAGTTTTTTTAACAGATGCTATATTTTTAATGTGTAAGAACTGTTCCTGATGTTTTTTTTCCAAATATGTGCATTTTCATATAAGTAGATGTTTCCTTAAAATAATATTTCAAATAATATCAAAATAATTTGTAAACTGTGAGAAATGTTTCTATTAATATCAGGGACAGAAAGCAATTCCCACCTTCAACAGAAGTATTTAATGTTCTCTGTCAGTGAATGTTACATAATAAGTTCAATAAGTAAGAATGAATAATCAATCGTCTCACTATTGAGTTTTAGAACTATTTGCCCATCTATTTGGAGAAAGCAAACTACTTTTCTCACTTTATTTATACTGCAAAATGAATTCTATGTGTATAAAACAATCAAATACAAAAAGCATATACTAAATATATTAATCAAAGAAACTATGCAAGTTTTTGTGGTAAGAAATTTCTAAATAAGAAACCATTTCTAAAATCCATAAAAGAAATAAAAAAACTGATTATACACATTATTGGTTTAAAATAAAATAATAATTATAATTACAATAATATAAATACATGAAATTTGAAAATTGCAATGTAAATTGAAAGCAAAGGGGTATTTTCACAAAAGTATTTTAAAATATTCAGCTAGTAGAACAATAGAAGTTTATGGAAAATGATTATGAATGAAAAATTAGCATAGGAATATACCAAAACTTTTAATAAACAGAAAAAATAGATCTTAAAATAATAGTGAGATACTAGTTTTGACACATAAGACTGAAATGAGATACCAGAGAAAAAGTACAATTAGAAAATGGATGATTTACTTAAACATCCTCACAATAAAACACATTGCATTGTCTTTTATTGTGAGGATATACTATAATTAATTAATAATTTATTCTCATTAAAGTTTAATAATGTATAGAAAGCATCTGGAACTTAATGAATGTATACATTCATTACCTTCTATGTCAGGTAGACTTAAGTCCAAAGGAGAATTTGTAACTTTCCTTTTAGGAATGATCAGATATGCACTTAGAGAAAGCTAGTGTGGGAAATTTGTGTAAGTCATCCAGGACAATAAGAGGTTTCTGCCAGGAAAGAGGTCTGTGGAAGGCTGTACCAGGAAGTGAGAAAATTATGGCTCACAATTTTTATTCATTCTTTGGAATGTCCTCAGTAATTTGCCTTAAAATTAAGTTTTGCTTTAATGATTTTATGTCAGTGTTCCAATTTCATTTAGTTTGACACACTATTTTGAATGACCCAAAAGTAGTGAGCAAAATAAAACTTATTAAAATGCCTAGATCTGCAATTTTATTTGGGTTTTTTGGTACTTATGCCAGGAGAAAAAGAAAATGAGTTTGACATTAACTTCCCTTGTTAGCTATAAAACTTAACAAAAAATGTCAAATAAATTCACATAATCAGATTTTTTTTTCTTCTCTTTGGTATTCTGAACCCATTTTGAATTCTCCTCTATGTATTCTGTCTTCCAGCTACAAAATTGCATTTTGATCATTTTCAGCACTATTTAAAGTAGAACTTTTGCTGTTTTCTGCAAAACTCTGTCAGTCATAGAACTCTTGGGTCTGATCTATAGCTAAACATGTACTTGTTTACTTGTAAATATCTGGAGTACTCCTCTCCACTACTAGTACCCTAAGAATCATAATCAAAGAATCAAACAAAGGAAAATACAATGAATAATTTCTTCTTTTATGAAAAATGGCAAATGATTCAGCCATATTTCAAAGTCTTTTACAGCAGTATCTCTTATCTACAATTTTTCTTTCTATAGTTTCAAATATCAATCATGGTCCAAAATATTAAATAGAAAATTACAGAAATAAGCAATCCATAACTTTTAAATAGGATGCGTTTCACAATTCTACAATATGGTAACAGGTGATTTGATAACCAATAAGGATATCCTATGACTAACAGGTAATTAGTATATACCATATGGATATTCTAGACAAAGAGATGACTGATGTACCAGGAAGGATGAAAGAGGATGAGGAGAGATTTCATCATGCTGCTCAGAATGGCTTCCCAGGGATTCATGGAGAGGGTCATGGATTCTTAATGCTACATCACAGTAGTTTAGCCACTCACCATTATCTTGTCACATCGGCACTGTATAGTCTTACAGCTTTCCAAGAAGAATAAGTGTGAAGACAGAATAATAAGATATTTTGAGGGAGACCACATTCACATAACTTTAATTATGGTAAATTGTTACAGTCATTCTACATCATCATTAATTATAATTAATCTCTTATCATGCCTAATTTATAAGTTAAACATTATCATAGATATATGTGCATGGAAAAAAAAGAGTGCATATAGAGCTAGATATGATCTGTAGTTTTAGGCATTTAAAGGGGTTCTCAGAATACATTCCCCATGAATAAGAAGAGACAACTATGATTATTTCTCAAGCCCAAATACACAAGGTTGCTTTTATTTCTTTTGACCATTCAATTTATCATGAATAAGAAAAAGTTAACAAAAAATAATACTTCTTGCAAAGAACATTGAAAATTAAATTGTCTTTGGCTGACCATATATATTAAAAGTTGATTAGGTCTTTAAAAGAATGCAGTATGAAAACAACACCAAATAACAGAATGTCTGCTTTTCTTTCAAATTTTAGTTCCATCTCTTCAAGTCTGATCTCCAAGTGCTTTGATTTAAAGTAAAGAGAAATCATTGGAGAGTCTTAAAATGGAAGTGAGAGAAGAGAGAGGAACTGATTAGACATGTATTTCAGAAGGTCTACTGAAAGTGAAGATGAAATAATGTAGCAAATTAAAGCCAGACAAAATATTTAGAAAAGTTTTGAAATGATGTGATTGGAAAGCTATTAAATTTTAATTAAGGACTAAGAGAGAAAAGGGTTTACATGATGTTTTTGAGCAGCATTAAGGGGAAAATAAGATTTTGCTCATCTTGAAAATTGAAGGTGAGTGATAAGGAATTATTTTGATTCCACATTTGATGTCCTAACTTGGTTCTGTAATGGGTCAGATAATATATTTAATGCTTTTGTTGTGTTTGAGAATAGAAAGGAGAATTTTGAGTTCAAAGCCATATAGGAGACTGCACAAGTAAGTATAAAATAAAAGTCCTAGAGACTGTAGGGTGAATGGATCAAGGGCATAGTGGATAGGATTCCCTCAAACCTCCTCCATCAAACTTTGGGAAAAGAGTGAAAAATGGCTAAGAATATAAAACAGATGTTTATCTTGGGGGTAAAAATTGGGTATTTAGAAATGTAATTCATGGAAGCTTCAAAACCTTACAAGAAAAAAAGATCATCTTCTGAGAATGTAAGAATATGCTCAAGTACAAGGCTTTGGGAGAATATTTAAGTTTTAAAACTACAGCTGGAGAGAATCAGAGGAAAGCAAATGTAAATGGTAAGTAGTGTTGAAGCTCTTAAGCAGAAATGATGATTTTTTCCTAAAGTTCTCAGTCACTCAGACATGCAGATAGAGAATCCAGATTGTGTCCTTCATCCATTATCAGATTGCTGTCTGAAAGATGTATCTTTGCCCAATTACTCCAATTTAAAAAAAAAAGTTAGATTCCTAGGCATTTTGAAGTATATGAAACCCAACTTGTTAAGAGACACAATATGATCAATCAATATCTTTGTTTCACATTTGAAATAAAAGCATTTTAATTGCTTTAAAATGTAAAAATTAAGCTGTTTTCAGATCTTTAAGGAGTTAGAATCTGAATAATCTTAATTTTTTTCTGGTTTTCTGCTTTTTAGCCCACTTAATAAAACAGAGAAGATCATGTCAAACTTCAGCTGCTGTCTTTACCTAATATGGATATTCTGCTCCTACCAATTGGGTTTTGTTATTGTCATAGGTTTATTACCCTTCATATTCCTTTCTCTTTTGATGATCTCACTGTGCTTGGAATATCCTCTATTTCATGCTATTTTATACAACCGTGTCCCTGGAAGTAATTTTCTGAAACTGCTCTTGCTGCTTTCCAGGTGCTCCTTTAATCTGTATATGGCATATTGGCAAAACTTCTAACTACTGAGTTGAATTATACGTTCTTTTTGTCCTAAAGCTTAGAAATTTATTAAATCGGCATGCATAGTTTTCAAGTAAAATGCTATGTAGACAATTGAAATGCATTAAAAGAAAAACAATTAAATCAGAAAAATAGTGAGGATGACAGAGCAAATTTGCATGCCTGTTTCTTCTTCATTACAATTCCATGATTCTGGATTTAAAAAAAAAAAGAAATATTAAGCTTTACTGGTGGGACCTGTTGCTAGAAAGATGTAGCAGAAGCAAGGGTGAGAAGTGAGGTTCTGGTGGGAGAGAAGTTCAGATGTGTTGCTTTGCTCATTTAGTAGCACAGCTATTCACCCTATCCCTGCACACTTATGACAGAATTGCAGAGTGGTCTACCTAAAACAGAATTACTCCTCCAGTCATTGATACTGAACCAACAACAGGACAACTCTAAACAGACTAGCATGAACAGTACCTGACACACCCTTTCAAGATATGACCCCAACTTACCTCACTAGCCATGCATCCTAATACACGTCCTTTTCCCTATTATTGCTGAGGTTAAATACCTGGTGAATGATTTTGAATGGACTATCTGTTATACATGATTGACTCCTACTTGTATTTGTCAGATCAGTTCAGTACTCCATGGCTTTGCACACTTCATACCTTCTTTCTTCCCTTTATATCAGTGTATATCACTCATGGAAACTTTCACTTCAATAATTTCAACATACTTTGACCTTTATGTAGTGAATCATTCTTCTTCTCATATAAATGCTCAAACTTATACATATTTCCATAATTTATTCCAATTATCCATTTGAAGATGTTCTTGTACTAGATTGTAAGCAGATTAATATCCATGACTTTATCACACATTTATTTTTACCCTCAGTACAAACATGTCACGACTTATAATAGGGTTGCATCCTGATTACAATATTTTCAAATTAAAATTAGCTAAAGTAAAAAAATTCATGTAACAAATGTAAGTCACCGAGCATCATAGTTTAGCCTAACCTATCTTAAACATCTTGGGAACACTTATGTTTACTTATAACTGGGCAAACTATTTAACACAAAGTCTATTTGATCATGAAGTATTGACTATTTCAAGTAGACAAAAATAGAAGCATATTTGCAGATATGAGGGGATGGGGAAACCCATCGCACCATCATGAGATTGAAAATCCCTAAATTGAGCCATTGTAAGTTAGGGACTAAGTATTTAGGGTAGCATATGAAATATAGAAGGTAATAAGTACACATTACAAGCAAGAGAGAGTGGAGTTGGACATCAAGAGATTGATATAAAGAAAAGGCATCCAGGAATCAATTCTGAGAGCAAGACAGGGAAGCAGAGATGAGACTGCTGGGCTTGGAAGAAAATGACAGCTATCTTTACAGACTACTTCAGAAAGTAGAAGATAATGTGAATGTGAAGGTCAGAGGAAGCAAGACTGTAGAGACATTTAAAAAATATACAACAAAGATTGGATGAAACACTGTTAAAAATTAGAATTCTGCTGATTAAAATGGTTCTCATTCCATTTTCTGAAAACATTGGTTGAGAAGGTGAAATTACTAAAAAAAAATCCCATTATACTAAAATGTTTACCAGTCTTTACTTTACTACAACCATATGTTAAAAGTATCTTCTTCATTCGCTTAACTGAGCTTTTAATGGATTAAATTGTTCAAAACATCACTATTATGCTTTTGGGCCTTTTAGTCATCACATAATTGCTATGTACTCTCTTCCAGCTGTATATTAACATAAAAATGCAAGCATTATTTTCACGAATATTGCATGCAAAGTCTGAAATTTGGTTTGATAATAGGAAAAAAGCTAACAAAATGTTTTAGAGCTCTGTACAGTTCACAAGATTCAATGCTTATGCATTTTTTAAAAAATTAGAGAAACTACTTTATCCCTAATATTTAGCTATGGTTTAAAGCTTTTGCTAACTAAAAGAAGGAAAAGCCAACACTCAGATGAGACAAATTGACATGACAAATCGAGCTAGAGCTTGGTTGGTTGATTTCAGTTATTTGCATTCATCACTTTCAGTATTTTTTTAAGCATTTCCCCATTATCCACAATATTCCAATTCTAGATCTAAAAATCAGAAAAGTGTCTGGAGCTTCTAAAGATGTCACAGTTTCCCTTTAAGTTTCACAGGTTTCTGTGTTTTCTTGATGCCTCATCTCAGTTTACATGTACTGAGTTCCCTCCCATTTTTTATTACCCTGTAGTAGACATCATCACATCTGCCCATTTGTTTCTAAAGCTATACAAATTTCTAAAGCTATACAAATTGACACTTTCTACTTTAAGGATTTTAAACTCTTTAGGGAAAAGCCAACAGAATGGGGAGTAAACAGATTAAATGGATTGAAAGTAAAAAGAAACAATAGTTGCATACTTTGTGTACATAATTTTACAGACACATGAAATCTCCACTCCAATATGTACAGCAGAACTTTTTTAAATTCTAATTTTTCAACTGAGAAAATTGAGTTTGGCATAACTTGCTAAAAGCTTCACAGAACTAGTAAAACTAAGATTAAAAACTAGGTTGTCTGAGTTAGAACCCCAAATCTTAACTTCCACATTATAAAGTACCAATTAATAATTAAACATTTAATAAATCTTACTTAATGTTTACAAATTTTTAAGTAACTTCTTCTAAGGTAGTAATAAATCTAGTGCTGAACCAAATCATCACTTTTATTATTTTCCTTAGATTATGCCAAATATGTAAGGTGGAAATAAGGTAGTAAAACAGACATACCTAGTGCCTTGAAAATAATGTTTCTCTAATTTTGTTTACCCTTAGCGTGAATTGCCCATGCTTTGGGGAACAATTTCCTCCATATTCCACTAAGAACAGTCAATAAAGATGAATAGATGTTACTGGATATTGACACTAAAGATTCCTCTGTCATCAAATAGTAGATGAAAAGTATTGTCACCTTATTGTTAACCAAGTGGATCACAAATTGATTAGGCACACTGATGTTAAGATATCTTAAACAGCACAACATTGACAGGAATTGTTAACAAAATTGAGAAACATCTGTTTAAAACAATCCTTATATCATCTATACTTCACTGTTCAAACTAAAATAACAAAATTGTTTAAAAATTTATTTTTTTTCTCCCAATAATATGCCTTAGAGATTCCCTCTGTGGTCTCCACATTAGATGGGAATTCCTGTATTCTTTGTCACTGAATCAGGCATTCATTTCTACTGTATCAATCACAAAACTTGGATTATGCAGCTGTAATAAACCATCCCCATGATTTGTTCATGGTTTATTCAAGAATACATTCATTTTATGTTTAACAGAAAGAGGAAGTGCCTTAAGTGATTACAGATACAGGAAAGTAAACAGTAAAATAAGCCATCAAAATGGACAGGAATCACAAGATAGCTTTAAAAAAATCACAGTATCAAAACCTGTGTTGATATTTAGAATTTCAGCTTTGGTGAATCTTAGCTATAGGAGGTTAAATAAAGAAAGAAATACTAAGCAACGGCAGTATTAAAGGAAGTTAAAGGAATAAATAAACAATTCAAGACAAATAGAAAAGCCTCATATAATCAGGAACACAGGAAAATGAGCCAGATTCAAAAATCAGATTGACATAGAAGAAATGGTAGCAAGATATGTGGTTCTGACTTCAAAAAGACTTCTCCCTGGTCATGGAAATTAACACTGTTAGTTTCCAAATTAGGGAACAATTAATTGTGCTTCCCAGTAAGAAATTGGAGAAATAAATAATAAGGGTAGAACTGGGATGGGAAGATGATGAATGACTTTCTCAAAGAGGTAAAATTCAAATGCACTGTAAGTAAGTTGAAAATTTTAAATCATTAATTGAAAAGGAAAAGGCATTTCCAGAAGATTCCCTTGCATGAACAAAGGTAGGAAGCCATGGTGGGGAAAAATACCTACAGAGGTAAGGACAAATGAAGCAAACTTCATAGGTGAAATTAGATGGAGAAAATTTTTGCTCACTTCCAACTCCTGCTGGCTGTATGCATCACTTTCAAATTGGTCATTTTATTTCATTTTATAACCTGAATGAAAGTGTTAAATTCAGACTTTTTTTTAACTCTATGAAAGAATATTTTTTGTTGTTGCTTTGTTTTTTTGTGTGTTTATATCCACAGGCCCTTACATTTCTTCTTAGCAAGTTGCTTCTCATATTTAGAATCTATGATCTGAAAATATACATAAGAGAAATTTGTTATCTAGCTAATTCCAAACACAGATAACTATATGTCATTCTTTCTATATTTATTTTCCATTTTTAAAGAGTTACTGTGCTTTCATTTAGATGCTTGTCCAAACAGAAGACAGTAACTATGGATAATTTGGGACAGCAAATAACCTGTGACAACCATGTTCCGTCTTAGCCTGGTTGACTACTGATAGCTCTAAGGTAGACAAAGAGAAAATTTCTATTTCAAGAAAGAGCAGGTTTTAATAAATAGAAACATAACACATATATTGCTTGACTAAAATTGTGTTATAATCAGTGTACATTTGCCAAGCAGCTTTAAAAATATCTTGAAGAATGTGGCAAATAAATATCCTCAGTGAGATACTGTAGGCTAGAACAACAGGTACAAACGACTTGGGAAGAATTTTAGAGTGTGTTTATTTTTCCTTCTCAATATTCCTCAGTGAGCCAAAACAAAGGCAGGACTCCTTCTACAATAACCCTAAACTGAAATCTTGAACCTAACTCCTTTGTATGATGATACATATGTGAACCAATAAAAAGATTCAATGAAGAGAGATATTTAGTACCTGCTTTGAGGTCTAGGTGAAACCGTCCTCCGCATATTCCTTTAATCTTTTTCTTTCTTTCTTTGTTTTTTCCCAAGGTAAGGATTGGGATAGGGGAGCTCACAAGATCTTCCTTTAGATATGACTGACCTCTTACCATTTTTAGTGCTAAGGATTAAGTCCAGGACCATATACATGCCAAATTCACACTCTACCACTGAGCTAACATCCCCAACCCTGCATTTTACCCCCAATGGTGTCAACTAATTCTAATCTCTATGTTTGTTTTATGTCAGTGTCAATTGATTTTTTTCTATTCTTCATGAATTATATTTTCAATTTTTAGAATGCCTACTAACTTTTTTTATTTGATGTCAGACATTTAAATTTTACTTTTTTGGATGCTGGATATTTTTTTTCCCTGTAAACATGCTTGAGGTTTGTTTTGGGATGTAGTTATATACAAAATATTTAATCTTTTTGTATCCAGCTTTTAGGATCATCTTGTGGGACCACAGGTGTTTCACCACTGAGGCAAACGCCTTCTGGTTAGTCAATCCAGTTCTTCAAGAGTTGTGACAGGTTTACAATTCTGGACGGTGATAATAGGAAATTTTTTTCCACCCTATGCTAGTATTAAATATTCGTACTGTCTTTTTCTGGTGGCTTTTTCCGAGGTCTGAGATAGTTTTCTCATATGCATGTGTTTTTCACTATGTTGTGAATATTCTCTGTAGGTGTGTAGAGTTCTTTTCTGAAGATCTCCAGTATCCTCCCTCTGCAGCGGCTCGGCTGCTCATTTCTCCCTGCAGCTCTCCCTGCAGACAGAAGGCTATCTTCCTTGGTCTCCCTAGAGTCCTGGTTCCATATTCTCTATTCTGAGAGTGGGCTAGCCTCTTTGAGGCTCTTTTTGTGGTACAGACTGGGAACTCTTAAGAACATAATGTTGACTCTCTAGGGGCTCTTCTTTTTTTATTTATTTTATTTTTATTTTTTTATTTCTTCTTTTTTTTATTTCCTGTTTTAAATATTGTTGTTTCCTTTATTTATTTCTCACAGTTTGTGTTTTTTCATGTGGGAAGTCCCTGATATACCATCCTGGTAAAAGCTCTGTGTAATAGGTGAAAAATCTTTCTCCTCTTCCCTCCAGGAGAGGATAATGTTTCTGATTTACTACCTGAGCCACAGTGTCAAGAGGTAGTCACAGAGGCTAACATTTCTACATAAACTCTCATGTGGAAAAATAACCAATTATTAGTTCTATTGACTTTTATATATGGTCACTTCAAATATATTTGGGGGAACAGGGAAAATAAGCATAGGGTGAATTTTTTTGACATATCTGAAATATGGAAACCTTAACATGTGCCAGAACTTCCTTACCTCCCATCTGCCCGTGTAGGGGTCATTATGATTGCATTGGCCCATGAGTAGACTGTTTGATTTCTGTGTTCAGTAATCCTCAAAATGTGTATATATTACCTTTTCCCATTATTCCACAGTAAATGTCCCCAGGAGTATCTGGTGAGTTACTGTCAGGGCAGGGGTCAATATAATCATTCCACTGGATTCCCAGGGTGTCCTTCAGTTAGTGGGTTCTGAAAAGCTAGCCCTAATCTCAAAATTAATCTAGGGCTCATGAATTATTTGAGTATCGTTTCCCTAATCCTCTGAAGAAGCCATTACTGACTTCTTTTGATTCTATCTGCCTTATCTGTCCATCAGGGTTTCTCAATCTCATAACTGTGAATATTGTGTTCTGAGTATTTCTTCTTGTGAGGGGTTGCCTTGTGCATTGTAGAGTGTAAAGAAGCATCTTTCGTCTCTGACACTTGATGCTAGTAACATTATTCTGCCAGTTGTAACAATAATAACAACAAAATATTCTCAAACATTATCCAGTGTCTCCTGGAGCAAAATTCTTCCTGTTTGAGAACCACTTCAAGTATTTTTAAGTGTCTCTAAAAGTCTCTCAGATCTTCCTCAATTTATATCAGATATTTTCTGGTGACCTCACAGATGATTCAGTTTACATTGCACCTCTTTCATTGCACCTCTTTCCACCACTTGTTTTCTTTCCTTCATTATCTTCTCTGTACTGCACCAAATATTTCACAGCATGTCTTACCATCAGTGCTGATAATAAGAAGAAGACTACTGCACTTCTCAGCAATGCTTGTGCCCTTCTTACCAGTATTTGGTAAAGTGCCTCCCATGCAATATACACACTTGGTGAGTTTTCCAGTCTTATGTTGCTTATTCATGTCAAGTATCCTTGGAAATACCAGTTTTGTCATTTCTATTTCCCTTTGCATGGGCCATCACCTTTCCCAAGTTAAAAAAAAATCTTGACAATAAGCCAACATCTTCTACCACCTTGCCAAGATATTAAATTCTGTATTATCAAAGGATATTCTTATTTCCTTAAGTCTTTTTCTTTCAATTTTTTATTTGCTTAATTTCTCTCCTTAACCAATTACACTTAAAATCTAACCCTGATTCCTAACACTGAATATAGGCTCAACCCTGGAGTGTGTTTACGGTTTAGTCCCTTTCCTCTCATTGCTCTGTCCTTTCCAGCTTGATTATCTTGAAACTTAATCCTAATTATTGATCTTGTGGACTGAAGAAGTGACATTAAATAAATCCTGACTGTGGTCCATGCTATTTTGCAAGGACCAGAACTGATTTCAAGCAATAGAGAAATCCTAGAAATGAACAGAGAGTAGTGAGTCTTTTATGTGTGTACATAGCATTCAGAAGTGAATTGCATTTACCCACATGACCTGATTACATACCTTTGGGTTACACTCCTCTCTAATCAGGACCCTGGTCATAGCAAAACAGATATTCTAAACTTAAGAATTCACAGTTCTCAATAATAATAACTACTATTTTTCTTAAGTCCTGGGCTTTTCCTATACAGTTTCTGCCCTACGGATGTGGGAAAAGAGAATTTTAACATATGCTACCAAAGAGGTCCTCTAGCTTTCATCCTTAGCTTTCATTTTTTAAAAAATATTTTTTTCTACTTGTTGATGGGCATTTTTATCTATCTATCTATCTATCTATCTATCTATCTATCTATCTACTTATTTATATATGGTGCTGAGAATCAAACCCAGTTCCTCACACATGCTAGGCAAGTGCTCTACCACCGAGCCACAACTCTGGCCCTCAATTGTTGAATAACCATTCTTAGCCTTTGTTACAGTTTGGATATGGAGTGTCCCCTAAACATTCATGTGTGAGACAGTGCGAAAGTTTTCAGAGGTGAAATAATTGAGCTATAAGAGCTTTAATTTGATCAGTGTGTTAATTCACTGATATGGATTAACTAGGTGATAACTGTGGCCCAGTGGAGAGTGGCTGGAAGAGGTTGGTCAGTGGGGTCATGCCTTGGGGATTTATATTTTGTTCTTGGTGAACAGAGCTCTCTTTCCTTCCTGGTGGCTATGTCCTAAGTCCCTTTACTCTACCATTCCCTTCTTCCATGTTACTCTGCCACACCTTGGGCCCAGAGCCATAGACTTGGCCATCTATGGACCTCTAAAACTATGATCCTCAAATAAACTTTCCTTCCTCTAAATTACTCCTGTTAGGTTTTTACACACAGCAATGAAAAAACTGACTAAAACAGCCTTTAATTTGGTTTATCCAATGCATCATAACTCCTTGTAAGAATGATTCAATCCCACTATTCTAATGATTATTCCTTTAAATTCCTTAAATAACTGAGATATATCCTCACTAGAGCATGCACCCAATCTTGGTTTAACACAACAAAGACCTCAATAATTACACAGCTAGGGAATTCAAGGCAATAACAATGTTCCACATTCTACCAGTGATGGAGTTCTCCTTGTCAAAGAGGCTGGTGACAGATCCAGCTCCAAATTTCAACTTTCAACTAAGTTTCTTGTGCCATTCTTAGAATCCACTATCTTATGTAAGGGTTCCCCAAGAAAGACCAGGAGCTGAGATAGGTTGTCAAAATGTTAAACGAGGAGTGTCTCTGGGGCCAACAATAGTAGGAGAAAAAAAGAAGTAGGACAGGACAAGGAGGGATGCTAAATTGTGATCCACTTACCCCAATGCCTTTGGCCTTCCATGAGGAATTGTGGGTTATAGTACTCTTTCAAAGTTATCTATATAAAGCAGGGCAGGAAGCACCTAAAACCCTGCCTTGGGTATAGGTTTTTCCTCAAAAAGGAAACAGAATCTTGGGGTAAGTCAACTATCTTACGCAGAGAACAATTTACATATAGGGACTTAGTTGAGAATAGTATGCTGCCTTCACTTCCAGAACTGGGAGAGTGAGCCTGTCCTGAAGTAGTCAGTGGCATCTCCATGGTACCCAACGGTTCAATGGCATTCATTGTGCTGTTCAAACCAATAAATTATGGTTTGACTGTAGAAGAGGCTTCAGTCCACAAGGTGGAGTTTTTATTTATCTGGCAGGGAGAAGGTGGGCTTCTTGGCATCAGAACAAACATCTTTTCTTATTAGTTCAGGCTCAGTCGGACATCAGGACAGATTCCAGATCTGGGCAACTCAAGGGTGGTTCTAGGGAGACCATTGACTATTTTCCCCTGACCCATCCACCTCACTAATTTTATTCTTTTAGCTCATTCCAGAGACTGCAGTTTATCAGTGATGTTTCTTTTGATGGCTGCTGTAAATAGTGATTTCCCTAAGTTGCAGCACAGGAACTTTTTACCCTGAAGTGACCCAAAACGCAATAAGGGGAGCTTGAAAAAATACTGTCTGTATCGTTGTATCCCTGAGCACTTGCTATCATAAATAATATATGATATAGTCTTCCACACTGACTGTAAATTATTAAGTGGTATGTAATGCTTTTGAATTTAAATAGAACTGCTAACTAGCAGAAATGGACTGTGCATGTACACACAAAAACACTCCTGCAAATAAGTAAGTAGCACACTACAGTAGAACACATGGTGATACTAGATGGGGAAGATTGTTAAAGTATTCAATATAATCTTACTTTATTACAAATACTATTTTAAAAACTGAAATTTCATTTAACTAGCATGTGCTACCATCTGTAATAATATTGACTTATCTGTGCAATGGATATTAATGACCATTTTCATATCTCACAGGTACCACTATGTTAAACCACACCTAGAAAACACATTACATACCAGTGCTTTATATCTGTGCCTCAGTGGTGCACATCATGTCAAACTGCTGATATTGATGCTGTTTCCATTTTAATTTTTTCTCCTCATTAAACCCATAATGTTTTCCCTCACTCTTATCCCTTAATTCTTACTTTTCTCCATTTATCTCCGATTTGGTTATTTGCAGTAATGGATTGATTATCAGGTAAAGCATATAATGCATTTTAATCACTGTGAAATCATTAATTATATATAAAATACTCTTATCATTACAAATATTTTTATCTATTTCTTGGACTGTACTCCCCAATCACACACTAAGTACAAATTATATAAAATTATAAAAAGTGGAAAATTCTGTATGTAGTAGCTGCCCTTTTATTTCATTATCCTTTCACAAAATTACTGAATTCTGATTAAAACTCAATATATTCTAATTGTGAAACGCACTGGAATATTTTCTTGCCTCAGAGATGCTTGTATATTCTTTAATTCCCTTCTATTGAGACAACAATAAGAAGCTAATCTTTCCATTTCTCTGACAAAATGCCATCGTGACAAAGTGGCCTCCTGCTTTCATATTTTCCATTTGATGCCCCCAGAGTTCTATACCCGTACCTAGTAAAGTATAAAACAAAATTACTTACTGTTTTACACATATACCTTGCCTATGAGAGTTTCATTCCTATCCCATTGTCTTTATTCAAATTCCCTTCATTCTTTTCCTAAAGAAAACTTATTCAGTCTATAAGCGTCATCTCAGATGTTACCTCTTGCCATGTAAAAAACTGAATGTGTAAAATTGTGGATGTGTAACCGATGTGATTCTGCAATCTGCATTTGGGGTAAAATTGGGGGTTCATAACCCACTTCAATCTAATGTATGAAATATGATATGTCAAGAGCTTTGTAATGTTGTGAACAACCAATAAAAAATTAAAAAAAAAAAAAAAACTGAATGTGTTTTTCTCTGGATTTCCACAACAATTTTATGACATTTCTCAAATATATGTTATTATTTTTTATTTTATTAAATATGTTTCTTCATGTATCAAACTTAAACATGGAATCTTTTATGACCACATTTGTAACTGTACATTGTGAAAATTCTTGACAAGTGACATTTTGGCTTAAATCAAGGATGAAAGGTAGATGAGAATGGAAAAACCACATTAAAACCTTGCTTTATTTAAGGAGATGCACTGTTTTAGTCGGCTTTTTTTTTTTTTTTTTTTTTTTTGCTGCTGTGACTTAAAGACCCAACCAGAACAACTGTGGAGAAAGAGAGGTTTATTTAGGAACTCACAGTTTCAGAGGTCTCAACCATAGACAGCAGGTTCTTGATGCTTGAGGTGAGGCAGGACATCTTGGCAAAAGAGGGTGGCAGAGAGAAACTGCTCACACGTTGATCAAGAAGCAAAGAGAGAGGTCTCCACTCTCCAGATACAAATATAGACCCCAGAGTCCCCACCTCCTCCAGCCACACCTCACCTGCCTTCAGTTACCACCCAATTAATCCCATCAGGGATCAATTCACTGATTAGGTTAAGGCTCTCAAAACCTAATCATTTCTCATCCAAACCTTCTTGTGTTGTCTCACAGGTGAGCTTGGGGGGTACATCTCATATCTAAACCATAATATGCATGATACAGAAGAGAGTGGGCTGTGGAGAGAGCAAATGAGAAAGCCCTGGACCTGGTATTAGTAGAAGCTGGTGATGGTGTTTTGCCCTAGAATCCTGGGAGCTGTCTGATGCTGGATTTTACTGAGGCTGCCCCAGTGCCGGGATCCTTGCTAAGGTCTGGTGCTCACTTCTCTCTCCTTCTTCCACTGGGAGGGCACCTCTCTCCAAGCTGTACTATCTAGAGTTGAGAAAGTGGTGAGAGGGCCATGTAAAACTCTCCTTTCTAACCTATTCAATGTACCTTTACTTATTATGGTGCTGTAACCAGTAACAGTGATCTCTCACTTGGTTTTCTTAGGTTTTGTGAAGGTATTGTGTGCTGGGATAGTTGTTCGAATAGATGTTTCTGCCAGGGAACAAGGGCTAGAAAGTCCCATTCTGCGATTTTTCTCTCTAAATGGCCTTGGGCACTTTTATTAACTTCAAAGAATTCAAGTTTCCAAGGATAGGGATAAAATGTTCTCTACAGATTGTTCTACAAATTGAATGACACAATGCATACAATAAGTGCTCAATAAGTGATGATGTCAGTTGAAGCAGGTGGTATTAGTGAGCTGTCATTTTAGATGACATTTATAGCTTCAAGTAAACAGTACAAGGACCCAGCTAATGAATAGTAGTTGTTTATTTTATAGTCTCACGTAAAAAGCATCCACATATCAGTCAGTCATTAAAAATAAATACCCCACCTTTTGCACTTATTTTTAATTAAAAATAGAATTTGGTTGAATTAGGGCCTACATACCAAATAATTTTCATAAAGCAAAATTTATAAACAAAGAATCATAATGAGATACATTACCAAGCTTTCTTAAATTATCTTTTGAATTCCGAGAGTGAAACCATTGGATCTTTGCATTCATTTCACTCTCATCATATAAACATTTCTGAAATATTCTTTACAAATGAGGTTTCTCTGCTATCACAGATTGATCTCAAATCATGGAATCAGGAGAGTAGAGGAAAATTACAGTGCGTGTCTGACGGGGGGGTCACCTGTGAAAGTTGCTCTCAGTTATCTTGTATTTTGCACTCACATCAAAAACTGGAAGATATGCATTATATTTGTGTTTGCTTCTGCATAAGCATCATAAACACCACCTTTCTCTTTGCCCAGTGAAGAAAATAAAGCAGGAAAGGAAGAAAGAAAGAAGACAATGTATCAGAAATATCTAAGTTCAGTCAGAGTCTTTGTAGAACATGGGTCATTTTATACATTAGAGTGAAGGGTCTATAAAAACATTTTTTTAATTTACTATTTTACGTAATGACATGAACTAGGAACAGATGTTGATAAATTTGATATTTTATAACTTGCTACCAATAATTACAACCAGACAGAGAAATAAAAATAAAAATCAAGCCATTGATATTATACACTAAAGAATCTCTATAGATTCATGTTCAGATTGCAAGGAGAATATTTGGAGGACAGTGGATCAATTCAGGGCAATTGAAAGTTTTATTACCCACCCAGTGGAAGAAAAGATTTGGGGCAAACTGTGCTTTTCAAACTCATTAACTGTATGTTTTATAGGTAATCAGCATTTCTACATGTAATGATCATAAGCAAGAATGCAACAAACACACCCTCAGTTCTCCAGGCTAATGAGTTTTTGTACAAATGGATGTGATTTTTGCACAAATTTCACCTGGTGCATGTGCACTAAGTACAGTTCCCAGGTAAGGCTACATATGCTCTTTGCATACGTCCCCTCTAAGAGAGAAGGAATTTCTGCACAAATTTCGCCTTGCACATGTGCACCAAGCACAGTTCCCAGGTAAGGCTATATATGCTCTTTGCACGTGTCCCCTGTAAGAGAGAAATACAAGTATTGAATTTTGGGACAATTGCTTTTTGTAGGGTAGGTGGTATAATACTGCTATTAACCATGATGAGTTCAGATAACATTCAGACAACACATTTGTACTTTATCCCAGGTTGTTTTTAAATTTCAACTATTCTTAGATTTTTTTTCATAAAGGAATCATGTTAGTCTTTCTGTAATTTCATAAATTAAAAGTCCCCTTTAGACATATTGACTAAGAAGATATCTGTATGCATCTATATTACTATAATTTATATTTTTCAAAAATAAAATTGTGCATTTTCTATTGGACCAAACCTTTTGATTTTAACTGAAGTAGCAATTAGTGGGTTGGAATGACAAAAAAAATGTTTAAAAATAATAGTATATTTTCCAGCTTCTTTTCTCAATTTTTTTTTTGCCAATAGCCTTGGCTGTCATAAATATTGCATTCATGAAGTTGGGATAATATTTTATAACTTATAATTTTTTCATAGTTCAGGAATAGGCCTGAGACATAAATGATAAACAGTATCAGCTATCATGTCTCTTGAATTGTCATTTTAATAAAATATCAAATGAATTTTGTTAAATTATTTCTCCTTGTATTTGCAAAGCTGGAAGCAATTTCTTTGAATTATTTGAATATATATGTGCAAATAATATATGATATGTGTGTATTCTTTTCCCTCTTTTGATTTGCATAAACGATTGTTTTTTGTAAGTATTTTGCATGGTTTTCAAAATATGAAAATATGAATACATGGGAAAGGGTGAACTCCACAAGCCTGAGTTGTGCAAACTCTGCACATTCCGGAGAAAGGACAATTTTAGGGCCGACCCTTGGCTAGCTCTTGAAAACTGAGCTCCTGGAAGTTTTCATTTGGTAAGAATGGTTTTGCATGCCTGAGATCTTGGACCACACTTTACTATATTTTCAATTTATACTAGCAATGTGAGCATCTGCTCTTTCTTGGGGCTATGCAGTTCTAGTAACTGAAGTCAGTCACAACAAGCATAGCTTGACTTCATCAATGATTCCCAGTAAAAATCCTGGACATCTGGACTAGAAGAACTTCCTTGATTGGCAATATTTTGTTACATGGCATTACTGAGGAAATTAAATGCATTCTGTGTATGTAACACCACCGGAAGGAGGCACATTGAAGCTTGCGATAGGTTTCCCCTAGGTTTTATCTCATGCATTTTTTATGCATTTTTTTTCTCTTTGAGTTTAATCTATATTCTTTTGCTCTTGTAAGCAGTAACCACAAATACTCTGATTTCCGAGTCCTTCTCTTATATCACCAAACATGAGAGTGATCTTGGAAAACTCTGTAACAGTGAGATATATTCCCTAGTTTACACCATAGCAGTGAGAATATACTTTGGATTTTTTCAGCTTCTTTTTCATTCTAACCTATCCTATCCTATTCTATACTACCCTAATCAATAAATGCTGCAAAAAAAAAAATGATTTTGGAAGTTAGAGACTGGAACCAATGGATTACCCCAAACTCTTCATTGTTAGTCATATCCATTTTGTCCCTCAATTTATTCTTGCCAGTCCTCTCTGCTGGCTCTTTATCCTCTCCAAATCAAGTAGACATTCCTTTGCAAAGCACTCAAGGCCACAAACAAAAGTCTATTTTATTATGATGACCCTACAATTATGGGTCTTCCTGTGAGTAAATTTGGTTTACTCACTTTTCAATTTTCAGGCTACATTCATTCATTACTTCAGTTATACATACACTCAAATACTCTTTTAATGAAAATCCATTCATTAAGTAACTCTTCTGTGCAGTGAACACTGGTGGACATTATAGATATACAAATAAAAGGACAGATATCTTTTCTGTTTTCATGGGGTTTACAGGCATTGGATGAACACATAAATAATTAGCTCTCTATTATTATGGGAATATTTTAGAGGAGAAGCAAGACTTTCCTTAAATCTTCTTATCTGTATTTGTATTATTTCTTTTCCTGCCTTTCAACATCTTGCCACCTATAAACATGGAATGACCAGCAATTGATAGATATGATACTTGAAATTACTCTAAGAAATGCCAGAAAGTTCAGTTGATTGTGAGAAATAAAATTTAGAGTAAGCTCTCATATATTCACCAAAAGTGGAGGATTGAAAAAAAAATTTCTTTGAAAAACACAGGACTCTTTTAAGATGCCTTTCCTCACTGTGGAATATCTTCTCAGTTTTCTCTCATACTACATTAAGCATTGCCTGTAACATAGTATCTACCAAATGACTCTTGAAAAGAACTGAAGTAGCGCAAGATCTGAGATGGCATTCAGGGGTATAGGGTAATTAGTCTTATTCCATATATATTAACTAAAGTGATACAAATTTTTATGTCTTTTTACCAAACCTTTGAAACAGTGCTATTTTTTGTGTGTTTTGCTGCTTTGCATTTATGCTTAATAACATTGTACTCTATGCAATAAAAATCATTAAATATGTTTGATTCTGCAACTCAAATTATTCTATAAACTTGCATAAATACACACACATACTCACACACATGGGTTCAGTATGGTTAAACACTTCTTTCTTGTTCATTTGTAAAATTAGCAATGTGACGATTTTTATCATATTCCTCATTTGCTTCCTGAATTTGTTATATTTTATGAATTTTTAGGGATTAGGACATTGGCTAGCTCTTGATATTCTGCAAAGTTTTCTGTGTTGTCTAATATCAATTTTTGTGTAAAAAATTTTCTATTTCCATGAGAAATTTACATTAGTGATCATTTCACACTAAATTAAGATTAATTAAAGATTAAGATAATGTTGGATTAAATTTTGAAAATTCTGATATGACCCTCCGTCCTAATATTTAATACTAAAGAAAATCTCAAATATATCTTTTATCTCTTTAAAGACAACAACCACAAGCAACTGAAAAAGAGCAGTTGTAAAGGGAAGATATTCTCTATAACTTACATAATTATTTTAAATGATTGCCTTGCAACAGGAGTAGGGCACTGAGAGTAGACCAAGACCCCTAATTCCAACATTACTGCTCCCTGCATGACAAATCCCTGCCATGCTGGCCTTCCTTTCTTCTTCATGAAGGCATTTCCTATACTACTTTTCCTGTAATACTATGAGTGTTTGCATTGATAAGCATATTTATTTAACGGCCTTGCAGAAGTCTTGTGTAAAGAAATCTTTGTCAATTCCTCGTGAAATTTACTCAGTATGTTCAATGATTCTATTAGTAAACGCTGATAGTTTAATTACTTAAGATATTTATATTATTTCTTGTTTCAAAAACAATTTGAGATGACTTGAACACAGTACGTTGGAGGGAGCATGGATGGTAAAGTCATTTATGGGTCATTAACAGATAAAAGTAAATCTGCTTGAAAATATCCTACTAAAATAAGGAGAGTAAAATAAATCTTCAAGGAGTTAAAATATTTAATCACATAATTATAAGACAATTATTAAGGATTTGGGGATTTGAGTGAGAGAATCTTGTTTCAGATTAAAATTTCAATATCTCCCTGAGAGTACTTGAGAAAGTTGCTCAGCACCTGTAACCTTCAGTGGGGTGTCTAAAAAAGGGGAAATAATAATAATGTATTAGAAGGATTAAATAACTGGACTTATCCCACTACCTGCAGTATAATGAGAATCTAAGATTAAGGGCTTTTCAAAAATTATGTATAAATCAGTTTAGGCAGATAGTTCAGTAGTAGTGTGCTTGGCTGGTGGTAAAGTAAGTCCCAGAACCACAAAAAAATTATGTCTAAAATCCAATTTAATAATAATAATGTTTATTATATACATATCCACTGTGAAACTTTTAAAATGTGTTGTCTTTTTGGTCCTTCATAACTATACTACAAAGGATTTATTAGTAGAGAGACAAAGTCACCTACTAAAGGCCTCATATATGGAATAATTACTAAACTTAAGCTTCAAAACATATTCTTAACAGTGCTTCTTAGCCACTCTATCGTTCATACATGTTCAATAAAATAACAGATGCATAAATTCCTAGTTTTTTTAGCGCCCATTTGGAGACATACAAATTTCTATTTAAGGGCTGAGGATGTGGCTCAAGTGGTAGCGTGCTGGCCTAGCATGAGTGAGGCACTGGGTTTGATTCTCAGCACCACATAAAAATAAAAAATATTGTGTCCACCTAAAACTAAAAAATAAATATTTAGAAAAAAAATTCTATTTAACATGAAAAATTTACATTACATTTCTCACTAAATTAAATGCACACAGCAAATGTTGAGATTAGTTTGATAATAGATTTTTATTTATTACATGTTTTAATGGTGGTTTCTAGTCACTTTGTGGGGGCATTAGTGGTAGAAAATCTAAATGAAAATCATCAAGACTGATGAGAGGTTCTGCCAAGTTCTTCAAGTCAGAGACCTGTTGTCATCAAAATAAAAAAGCTGAAACTTATTGCTTTGACATTTTGACGCACAGCAGTAAGTGAAGTGCCCATTGATGACCAAGGTCAGTGTTATGCATCAGCCAGTCAATAGCTATCTATTGACTGAACCCTCTGCTATAATCTTATCCAGAAGAAGAAACTGGCACTTGTAGATAAAATATCTTTGAACATTCTCTAAATACATTATCATTGCAGAAAAATCTTTCCTCCAAAGTAAAACATTCAAAAAAGATTCAAATGTTTTGACAGGCAAAATGACTCAAATAATGTCCTCTAGTATAAAATTCTTTAAAGAAATTGATTTTGTTGATTCTGGACACAAGATAAAATCAGAATACTAATTTGTACTTTCCTTAACTTTCTACTTGTTGGTGACACACAAAGGCCATGTTAAAATTTGGGGGATCTGGAGTTGGATTAGTAATGGTCCCAAACTCACAGGACTTAGAGTCCTGTAAGACATAAATAAAATAAACAATAACAATTGTAGTGTAATAGGCCCCATTTTAGGACACTCACCTAAGGAAGAATTCATTTTCTCCTTAGAGTGGTGGAGAGATGTCTTGTGATGTAAACATGGTGAAAGATGAATAGTTACAGCGTGGGTGGTAGCAGAAGTATTATCACAAAGAAGGATGTTTTGTCCAAGACGATGGTTTAAGAAATGAAAGTATCTCAAGAATTAGTAAGAAATTCTTCCAGACTAGTAAATAATCAAATGCATGACAACGTCACTACAGATAGCACAATTGTCGTTCCTAAAAGTTTGGTTCAATTTCTGAGAAACTGAAATTCCATTTTTGCTTCTTTTATTCAAATTAGTTTTTCTCAATGGCTGTGCAGAATGCAATTCTACCATACTTCAAGACTCAGTCATAACCATTTAGCACATCAGCCTATCATCTCCACCAATGACACTACTGTGCAGAGAGTGTGCATCAAATGACAGATTTAAGAACAGAGGCGGATGTGGGGAGTGGCTCATGTGCGCTATTTTTCTGAACTTAAAGCCAGTACTCTCTCCAAATGGCTCGTCTCTTTAATGTAGGGTCTAGTGTTCATTTTTCAAGTTGCCCTGCACATCTATAAATTGATTTTTCTCTGTCATGCTCACTAATACAATTCTTTCCCATCAATAATAGAAGAAACTTAAATGCAATTCTCAGGTGCATTGTTATCCCCCAGTGGTGAATCTTAGAAATGAGAAACATATAATTACTCGTATTCTGGCGTAAATTTCAAAATGATACACTATTAGTGAATTGATCTGGCAAACTCCCCTATGGAAATCTACTCCTTAGAGTGCTCATTAGCTCTCCAGACTTGGGCACTGCTTTTATTTCCTTTTCTTTCTAAATAGCAGCTTCCCTAGGGTTCACATAATGTATTTTTTTTTTCATTCCTAAATTGCTTTAACAATAAGATTTGTGTATGATAACTCCGGAAAGTCCAGCCCCACTCAGCTAGTAAAGGCCGACAGTGTGAACTTACCTGCTTTTGAAGAGTGTAACGTGACATTTGCTATTGCAACTAGGGCACTGCAACTATCTTCCCTGTGACTGTCTCCCTTGTCCTTTATGGAAACTTTGTCCTGTTTGTCCTCGCTTGCTGCTTTTATACATCATCTTTATTTTTCTCAGCAATAAATATCAGTTAAATGCTACTTCTGCAGTATTAGACATAGCAACAAATAAATTATTTTCAGTCTGCTCTTTCTTGCATTTTGATATCATATTTATAGGAATTCATACCAATATTTCTAGAAGTATAAGAGTTGTATATTGTAAAAAAATATACTCATGGGGCTGGGGTTGTGACTCAGTAGTAGAGTGCTTTGTCTCATATGTGTGAAGCACTAGGTTCGATTCTCAGCACCATGTATAAAAAAAATGAATAAAATAAAGGTCTGTCAATGACTAAAAATATTTTTTAAAAATTCATATTTACTCTCAAATTAAAAATGATGACAATGATAGACAGGTGGCTTTGAATCAAATCTGATGAATTACAAAACTGCTCTTTAGCATAGAAAAAGAAATATTTTGAAAATCCTTCATATTTCAGGGAAGTGGAAAGAATCAAACATGCAAACTTTGAAACTGGACATTTAGTGATTAAGTTAGTTAATTTCACTTTCCAGATACTCAATAAACAAGCAGACAGAAATTTTAAAAAATCCACTCAATTAAGAGTATAGAGCTCTGGAAATATTTTTCCACCTAGGCAGATTTCCATGAGGGGGTCATGTTTGTCCTTGTTCAATTCTTTATGGAAATATAGGTTTTTGGAGTTGAGCATGGAATTTACGTTTTGTTACTAACCTTTCTTTTTTAAAATATTTGGTATTTTTAGATATATATGACAATAGAGTATATTTTAACTTATTTAAACAAACATGGAATATATCTTATTCTAATTTGGATCACATTCTTGTAGTTGTAGATGATGTGGAGATTCTTTGTGGTGTATTATATGTATCTAGGAAAGTTGTGTCAAGATTCTTTCTTAACTCATCATATGAAAACTTGACAAACACCACAATAAACCTCAGAATGCTTAGACAATTCTTCAAGAGTCAGAGTGTCTATAACGAAGAAGTCAAAACATCAACAACAAGAGTGATATGCACATTGATACAAATATAACACTGGAACAGAATGTTTCATGGAAATATGTCTTAGAAAGACTTAGGTAAAAAATTGGAGATGGCGGGCCAGAGGGAGGCAGCATTCTGTGTCTCTCCATGACCTGGGACACAAGTAGTAAGAATACTGTTTTTCTGTGAGTGATATTCCTGCTCCCATGCAGGAATCACGACCACTGTGCAGGCCTCAGTGTCAGAGTAGGTCTCACAACTACTTGCCCATGCAAGACTACTGGATGCCTGAGTGAGACCATCAACATCAGGACCCACACAAAACTTTCAGCCACCCACCTGACCAGAAATCCCAGACACTGCTCCCACAAAGGACACCCCAGCAGCTACCATACACAGGAACTCCAGCTGCCACTCCTATGTGGAACCCCATCTTCAAACATGGGGCTTCCCTGGTTGCATCCATCACGGGACTCTGCAGCAATGGAGATACACCCCTTTGTGCAGTAGCCTGCCTGTACCTGAGAATTTTACAAAGGCTTTGAAGTATAAAAAAAAGCTCAAACCACACACTGCACATCACAGAGCTCTCTCTGAACATATTGTCCATGTCCAACATCATCATCTGGCTCCATGCACCCGACATAACACCCCTTCACTGAAAGCAGCCATGTCCATCTTGGGTCATCTTCATCACCAACCTTAGTGGGGGCAACTCCCAGATTGGAACTCCTGCTGGCCAGGTACCCAGTTTCAAACTCCCCCTTCTCCACAGCAGAAGAAATGACAGAGAAGGATGTACATAATTAAAATTCTCTGTGAATTAAAAGATGATAGAAGAGAGCAAATACAAGCAGCAAAAGATCATTTTGACAAAGAGCTACATAAACAAATATAGGAAGCAAAACATTCCTTCAATAGGGATATAGCAGTTCTTAAACAAACAAACAAAACATAAATCCTTTAAATAAAAGAAACAATAAATCAAATTAAAAGTTCATTTGAATGTATTACCAACATATTAGACCACTTGGAAGACAAGACCTCAGACAATGAAGGCAAAATATATAATCTTGAAAAGAAAGTAGACCACACAGTGACAATGGTAAGAAATCATGAGCAGAACATTCAAAAAATATGGGATAGCATAAAAAGACTATATTTAAGAGTTATTGGAATAAAGGAGGACATAAAGTTCCAAATCAAAGGAATGAAATCCTACTCAATGACATAATATCAGGAAATTTTCCAATCATGAAGAATGAATTGGAAAACCAAATTCAAGAGTCTTACAGAATGCCAAATGTACAAAATCACAATAGGTCCGCACCAAGGCACTTTATAATGAAAATGCCTAACACACAGAATAAGGAGAAAATATTAAAACCCACAGAGAAAGGAATCAGATGGGGAAAACCAATTAGTTTATGCGCAGATTTTTTAACCCAGACCCTGAAAGCAAGAAGATCCTGGAACAACATGTATCAAGCTCTGAAAGAAAATGATGTCATCCAAGAATCTTGTATCCAGCAAAATTAAGCTTTAGATTTGATGATGAAATAAAAACCTCCCAACATAAACAAAAGTCAAAAGAATGTATAGATAGAAAACCAGCACTAAAAGTAGGTCCAAATCTCCATCATGTCAGATTAATGGGCCAAGGATCTGAATAGACACTTCTCAGAAAATTATATATAATCAACAAATATATGAAAAAATGTACAACATCTCTAGTAATTAGAGAAGTGCAAATCAAAACTACTCTAACATTTCTCATTCCAGTCAGAATGGCATTTATTATGAATACAAACATCAATAAGTGTTGGTGAAGATACGGAGGAAAAGGCACACTCATAAAGGCTGGTGGGACTGCACATTGGTGCAGTCAACACGGAAAGCAATACGGAAATTCCTTGGAAAACTGGGAATGGAACCACCATTTGACCCAGCTATCGTGCTCCCCAGTATATACCCAAAGGACTTAAAAGCAGCATACTACAGGGACACAGCCACATCAATGTTTATAGTAACACAATTCACAATAGCTAAACAGTAGAACCAACCTAGATGTCCTTCAGTAAGTGAATGGATAAAGAAAATGTGGTATGTGTATATATATATATATATATATATATATATATATATATATATATATGAACATTATTCATCAATAAAAGAAAATAAAATTATGTCATTTGTAGGTAAATGGGTGGAGTTGGAGAATATAATGCTAAGTGATGTTAGCCAATCCCAAAGAAGCAAATGCCAAATGTTTTCTCTGTTAGAAGGAGACTGATTCATAGTGGGGTTGGGAGGAGGAGCACAGGAGGATTTGATAAACTCTAGATAGAATAAAGGGATGGGAGGGGAAGAAATGGGGCATAAGGGTAGAAAAGATGGTGGAATGATATGGACATCATTACCCTAAGTACATGTATGAAGACATGAATGGTGTGAATATACCTTGAATACAACCAGAGACATGAACAATTGTGCTCTACATATGTAATATGAATTGTAATACATTCTGCTTTCATATGTAACAAATTAGAATTTAAAAAGCATAAAAAGAAAGTCTTATTGTACAGATATTACCATAATCTATATAGTTTTACATGTATTTACATATATACACACACCTATATATCTTCACACACATAATAATTTTGAATGCAAAATGTTACATTTGAATGTTGCTTAATATTGTATTTGAGATGTCATATCTAATCATAAAAGTTGTGCAAAAGAGAAAAATATTATTATAATTTTATACATGAGAAAATTAAGGTTTAGAGGAGAAAATTTGTTTTCTTAATAATTAAGGAAAATCTGTGGAATAAGTATAACTCCTCAAAACCTTGTATATGAAGTAATTTCAATACTATAGCACATTTATTGACTTCTACCTATTTCCAATGGCTACTCACAGGACAATATACTCATGAGGTTGACAGAAAGTATGTGGGTGTTTTGGGGTACTTCCTCGGATAGAACATAATTTAAAATGTTGTCATCTATTTTTTCCTCGGTCTGCATGTATTTCATTTTCCACGCTGTTACTATTTCTAAACATTATTAGATCATCAAATAGCCTGCAACCAGATGCGATCAAAAACAAAAGGTGCATTTGTAAAAGAAATGATTTCCTATAGTTCATATTCTCTGAATCTCCATCTTTACATTATTTCAAAGGCATATTCAAGTATATTTTCAATGAAGTATTCCATAATGTCACACTAGCAAAACTATACAAGGATTACTTTATAAAACTGTGTATTTTTTTGATTGAAAAGTCCATTTTCAAACTTAACCTTTGAAAGCATGAAAACAAAAACTCATTTCCTGAGACTGGACACAGTGTGTTTTTTACTGTTGTCTTATAAGACGTGCATCTTTTTCAAGGAAAGGTTCACCATTTATTCACTCTCCAGATAAAAGGAGGAGGGCTGTGATCCTGGTGGACTTGAATATTCACATGGATTACATACAACAGGTCTTCCTTTTATCATTTCCCCTCAGCTATATTTTCTTGTAGCCAATCACACTATAGCATATGCCATCATGGTCAGCTCTGCCCCCAGTGTCTCCCATCTCCTTGGGTCAGTTGGAATATAGCCTTCCTATGGAGGCGGTAGGAGCACAGATCAGGCCATGCCATCAAGGCACATTTTAGGGCTCTATTTTTGTGATGTATGTTAAGTGACTCTTGGTCAAACAAGTCATAAGACCAGGTCAATGTAAAGATTAGGAAATAGATTCCACCTGCAAAAGGCCAGATGGAAACCAATCATAAATTTCTAGAGAAATGGGGACAGCAAAGAATAGGAACTAATGTGCTATTTGCCATATGTATTATCTGTATCTAACTATCTGGAGAGAGAAAGACTTATTTTAAGGACTTGGCTCACAACATTGTGGAGACTGACAAGAATAACATCTCCAGGGCAGGCTGCCAGGCTGGAGACCGGGAAGGGCTGGTCCTGCAGCTGGAGTCCTGAGGTAGTCTGGAGGCAGAATTTCCTCTTCCTTGGGGGACCTAATTCCTTTCTCTTAAAATCTGCAACTGATTGGATGCACTCCACCTGCACTGTGGAGGGTAGTATCCAAAATTACCCTGTACTGTCTTAAATATTAATCTCATTTTAAAACTACCTTCATAGCAACATCTAGAGCAGCATTTGGCTAAATATCTGGGTACCCTCACCTAGCCAAGTTAACACATAAAATCTCCATGCCCTATATACAGAGAAAAAGACTTGAGGGTTAATTTTTAAAAGAATAACTTAAATACCTTATTTCCCTAACACCTCTTGTTCACTCACAAGTTAAGCCGTTCTTTACCTTTGAATATTTTCTTCCTGCATATGAACATATTTTTCTCTAAAAATAGCTTCCCTCCTATGTACATTCTGCTCTGATTTTTGTTTGTTTGTTTTCACTTTTCAAACTACCAGTGGCATCACGTCCACAGAATGTAACTGACAGAATCTGGTACGAACTAAGTCTCCAATGATGCTTGACTATTCTTTCAGAACTCCTTTTTTTCCACGACCTTAATCATTATAAAATGCATGTCTCTTCAGATTGTCATTAAATCATCTTGAAGTCTTGGACTCCCGATTTTGTCCTTTTTGCTTGTGTTAGATTTTTAATATTCAGTTTCTGTTTGTTTGGCTGATTTTAATTTAACTTTAGAAGATTTGCTTTTATCAGTGGGAACTTCCTGCAGCCTAGGTTGTGGAATATCATTCCAGAGTCCTTTTGCTAGAAGCCCCAGAGATATCAACAACTTGAGAAGCTATATTTTGTAGTATTTCTGCTTGTGATTTTCTGCCTAAGGCAGAATAAATTTAAATCCCTAATTTTTCTGATAGTTAATGTTTTAAATGCTCAAGAAAAGATCACCTCCAATAGTGGTTCTCAAACTTGGCTGCACATTGAAATTTCATGTGGAGCTTTAAATAAGGATTGATGCCCAGAGAGATTCTGATTTAATTAGTTTAATAGAAATAGCCTCAGCAACCTTGTGAACTTTGTTGTTTGTTGGTACATTATGCATTTATTAGTTTGTAAACCCTGGGGTGATTTTAATGTGCAGCCAAGTTTGAGACCCACTGACATAGAGCTATTGCTTGGTTGACACTCTCGGGTAGTAAGTCCAACATAACACCCAGGGCGTTACCCTTCCCTGCAAGAGGCTTGTTTTATAGAAATCTCTGTTAATATTTCTGTGATCTCACCTGTGGGGATATTACAAAGCACAAGCTTCTAGACAACAAAGAATTAAAAACTTCTAGGATTAATATATTCGAGTGGTCACTAAAGTGTTCCTTTATACATCTATCAATCAAATTTCCAGTTTCCTTTTCTTTTTGGGAAGCTGGGAAGTCTCTTACTCTCTTGTGTGTGTGTGTGTGTGTGTGTGTGTGTGTGTGTTATTTCTTGTAAAGATTTTTTTTTAATTATCCAAAAATTCTAAGTGCTCATCGCTTCCCTTTTTCCAGTAATGGTTTCCATGACTTCTTACTATCTTTCAAACTCAGTTCACATGCCATCTCCTTTGGAAAGTATTCCTTTCAGTCAGACCTAAATCACTTCCTCTGGATTTCATATCACCCTGTGCTTACCTGCATCAAACCACTTATTGATGTCCTGGTATCCTTAATTTGTAAGTATACCTGTCATTCCTAGTAGGCAGCACAGTGACTGAGGTTCATGGACTATGTGTCTTAAATGACTTATTAAACCAAGTTGTTTCCGTAGTTTCTGGCACCTAGAGATGTTAAACAATAGTGACAAAATAAACTGGGTGAACTAAAGACCCTAGTGTTTCCTGGTTTTGTTTTCGAAATCATGGTTAATAAGACATTATACTACAGATACATAATTATTTACAGTGAGAGGTAGAGGCTAGAATCCATGTTGATGGTACTCACCCATACTTGGCTATTTCATTTATCTTTAATTACTATTAAAAGTCAGATTCTCATTCATGCTAGCCACATTTCAGTAGCTTAATAGCTACTGGTGACTATTGGTAAATATATTGGATGGCACAGACTTATTATGTATAATAATATATCAATATAATATATATTCACATATATAATATATATTATTATATATAATATATAATAATATACTTATATATATTCATCATTGTAGAAAGTTCTAAAGTACAGATAAATCTAGAATATCTTTATGAGACAGTTAGTTTCATTGTTCTGGGAAAAATTATCCCAAAGGACCTTGTTAATTCTGAAATGTTGGTTTTAAATTAAATTGTAATGAAATCATTGAAGACAAAAGCATTAGCCCATTTTCCTTATTTTAGAAGAGTTACATAGAATTTTACAAGTGTAAATTCAAAGACCTTAGATAGTATCTTGTTGAGGATTTTTCTTTCACAGTTAAGCAAACCAAGCTTTAGAGAAGTTTAGCAGGTTGTAAATGGATAATAATGATTGTAATGCATTCCACTATTGTTATATATATATATATATATATATATATATATATATATTCCCAAAATGGTTCCAAAAATCCACATTGCTAGTTTAAATAAGGAGAGTCAAGTTGTAATGGAGAAAAACTAACCCAGGGCTAAACTTTGTATGCCACAGAGAAATTAGCAGAAGTGCATCTACTAAGATGAACACAATTGCAAAGTACCTGGGGCTAAGACTCGGAGGAACTGCATTTGTGCCTCCACACCCCAGCATGATATTCAATTAGTGTGGTGCAGGAACTGTCGAAAGAAGAGGCTTCGAACATTGTGCCTATACTCACAACCATGACATAATCTGCAGGAATCTCTGCCTTAGATTTTAACTCTATATTTCCAGCGTGGCATCCCAGACACTCCTGGAGTACTATTCAGCACTGCAATAAATCAGTGCTCCTTCTCTGTGCCTCCAGCTCTCACAGCCTCCACAGAGTGACGTGTTCCAAGATGTTAAATTCATTCCAATTGTATGTAATTCTATACAGCATGTAGTTATGAGCATGTCTTTGGATATTCATGACCTATCCCATCAAACAGGGGAAAAAACAGTTCTTTTTGGTAATTATTATCATAGAAATTCAAGAAAATATCAGGGTTTAAAAAAAAACACTCTTTAGGAACATCTCTCTTCAACTATCTGAGTATTAGGCAGAATCATTTCGTTTGAAATTCACATTTATGATAGTCTTACTCTTCATAATTTTCTAAAAAATCTTGAGACATATTTAATAGGTATAATACACACACATCTTTCTTCCTTAAGATAGGAAATAAATTATTATTATTCATCAGTAGGAAATTATTCAGTATTTTTCAGAACTGCAGCAAGTCTGGTTGCTAATTTTCTAAATTTTATATCAAAGAGTGGGTGATTGTAAATCTATGGAGTGAAATCAATTCTCCCTCTCTCTATTTTTCTCTCTCTCCATTTCTTTTTTCTTTCACTTTAAGATTAGATTTGATTTTATTCAAAACAGACTCTCTCTCTCTCACACACACACACACACACACACACACACACACACACACACATATATATATATATATATATATATATATATATATTAGTTGTAGATGGACACAATATGCTTATTTTATTTATTTATTTATTTTTATGTGGTGCTGAGGATCGAACTCAGATCCAGTTCCTCACAAGTGCTTGACAAATGCTCAACCAGTGAGTCACAAATCCAGGACTGATTTTATTCATTTTTGAGTGAGAAAGAGCAGTTCAAAATTTGGGTGCTATGAGAATAAGAATCATCCTTAGAAATATACTTACTCTCAGAAATGCTCCAAGGTTAGAATGAATCAGCATCAATGGCTTTTTCTCTCTGTAATTTTCTGAGAGAAGATGGACACTTTAATGTATACTAGACAGAACATGATTCTGATGCGTCTCCAGTTTAGTACTGACTGGTTGATAATAACATGCTATGGTTCTCACACAATCTCAGCTTCCCTCTTAATGGTCGTAGAAACACAGTTTAGAAATACTTATTTAAAATATGTGTTTTAATCCCTATATGAGTGAGAAAGGATAAGATCCCATGGTTGAGGTAGAAGCAAGGAATTGGTGGGAAAGTTCATGACTTTAAAAAATGCTGAGAAAGGAAACCAATGGCGTGGGGAGGAATAAAGAGGGAAGAAGGAAAAGAGTAGGACAGGACAGAGAGAGAGAGTGTGTGTGTGTCAGAGATAATGGCAGAAACTAACCATAAGTTAACAATGTATTTGGAGATAGAAGGAAAAATTGAGGACGTTTGAGTTTTCTACTCTTCTGTTAAACACGTTTGCTAACCATATTATCTTGCATATGTATAACCTAGGGAATGATAGAATCAGAAAGCATTCTCATAGAGTGCTATTTAACCTTAAAAAATGGCATCCTGTTATTTGCAATAACATGAATGGAACTCGATATCATTTTATGAAATGAAATGTGATCTCACTTATATGTGGAATAGAAAACAGTTGATGTCATAGAAGTTGAGGGAGAATTGCAGTCACCAGAAGCAAGGAAGGGTAGGGGCAGTGACAGAGGAGGAAACGTTGATCCGCAGGCATGCAGTCAGATGTAAGAAGTTTTGTTGTGCTACAAAATCTGACTACAGATAAGAATTATGTAGTGTATATTTCCAAAAGCTAGAAGAAAGAACTGAGAATGTTTTCATTATAAAAGAAGGATAAATATCAGAAGATATATATGCTTAATCTGATATAAATATTATATAATGTATATATGCAAGAAAACATAAAATGGGATTTTATTAATATGTACAATTATCTTTTTTTATTAGTTGCTCAAAACATTACAAAGCTCTTGACATATCATATTTCATACATAAGCTTCAAGTGAGTTATGAACTCCCATTTTTACCCCAAACACAGATTGCAAAATCATATCAGTTATACATCCACATTTTTACATAATGCCATACTAGTAACTGTTGTATTCTGCTACCTTTCCTAACCTATACTATCCCCCCTCCCTTCCCCTCCCATCTTCTTTATCTACCCCATCTACTGTAATTCATTTCTCTCCTTGTTTATTTTCCCATTCCCCTCACAGCCTCTTATATGTAATTTTGTATAACAATAAGGGTCTCCCTCCATTTCCATGCAATTCCCCTTTTCTCTCCCTTTCCCTCCCACTTCATGTCTCTGTTTAATGCTAATCTTTTCTTCCTGCTCATCCTCCCTGTTCTGTTCTTAGTTGCTCTCATTATATCAAGGAAGACATTTGGTATTTGTTTTTTAGGGATTGGCTAGCTTCACTAAGCATAATCTGCTCTAGTGCCATCCATTTCCCTGCGAATTCCATGATTTTGTCATTTTTTTAGTGCTGTGTAATACTCCATGGTGTATAGATGCCACATTTTTTAATCCATTCATCCATTGAAGGACATCTGGGTTGTTTCCACAGTCTAGCTGTTGTGAATTGTGCTGCTATGATCATTGATGTGGCAGTATCCCTGTAGTACGCTCTTTTAAGGTCTTCAGGGAATAGTCCAAGAAGGGCAATAGCTGGGTCAAATGGTGGTTCCATTCCCAGCTTTCCCAGGAATCTCCATACTGCTTTCCAAAGTGGCCGAACCAATTTGCAGTCCCACCAGCAATGTACAAGAGTACCCTTTTCCCCACATCCTCTCCAGCATTTGTTGTTGTTTGACTTCATAATGGCTGCCAATCTTACTGGAGTGAGATGGTATCTTAGGGTGGTTTTGATTTGCATTTCTCTGACTGCTAGAGATGGTGAGCATTTTTTCATGTACTTGTTGATTGGTTGTATGTCCTCCTCTGAGAAGTGTCTGTTTAGGTCCTTGGCCCATTTGTTGATTGGGTTATTTGTTATCTTGTTGTCTAATTTTTTGAGTTCTTTGTATACTCTGGATATTAGGGCTCTATCTGAAGTGTGAGGAGTAAAAATTTGTTCCCATGATGTAGGCTCCCTATTTACCTCTCTTATTGTTTCTCATGTTGTGAAAAAACTTTTTAGTTTAAGTAAGTCCCATTTGTTGATTCTTGTTATTAACTCTTGTGCTATGGGTGTCCTATTAAGGAATTTGGAGCCCGACCCTACAATATGTAGATCAGGGCCAACTTTTTCTTCTATCAGACGCAGAGTCTCTAAAGGCATTAAAATTGTAAAAGAAGAACTTAAATTATCACTATTTGCAGATGACATGATTCTATACCTAGAAGACCCAAAAGGGTCTACAAAAAAACTACTAGAACTAATAAATGAATTCAGCAAAGTGGCAGGATATAAAATCAACACGCATAAATCAAAGGCATTTCTGTATATCAGCGACAAAACTTCTGAAATGGAAATGAGGAAAAACACTCCATTCAAAATATCCTCAAAAAAAATAAAATACTTGGGAATCAACCTAACAAAAGAGGTGAAAGATTTATACAATGAAAACTACAGAACCCTAAAGAGAGAAATAGAAGAAGATCTTAGAAGATGGAAAAATATACCCTGTTCATGGATAGGCAGAACCAACATCATCAAAATGGCAGTAATACCCAAAGTTCTCTACAGGTTCAACGCAATGCCAATCAAAATCCCAATGGCACTTCTTATAGAAATAGATAAAGCAATCATGAAATTCATATGGAAAAATAAAAGACCCAGAATAGCAAAAGCAATACTAAGCAGGAAGTGTGAATCAGGCGGTATTGGGATACCAGACTTCAAACTATATTACAGAGCAATAATAACAAAAACAGCATGGTACTGGTACCAAAACAGGCGGGTGGACCAATGGTACAGAATAGAGGACACAGAGACTAATCCACAAAGTTACAACTATCTTATATGTACAATTATCTTGTTCTTATGTATTAACTAAAATAATTTATAATAATAATTTTCCTGCTAATGGAAGGCTGAATCTGAGTAAGCAAAGTTTCACATTCTCAACACTATTGGTACTTTGGGAAGATAATGTTTTATTAACAGGAATTGTTCTAGGCATTGCAGGATGTTTAGCAGAATCTCTGGTCTCTACCCATCAGATGTCAATAACAATAAAGGCAATCAACAGTAAGATCCCCACCTGCCAAACATTCATTTAAAGAACATGGTGCAAAATTGCCTCAGGTGTAGATCTACTAGTCTAGAATGAAATTGTTGGATGTTTTAAAACACAGGTTTTTAAATGTTTGATGGCATATAAATTATCACCAGTGTAGGACAAAAATGAGACAAAATATAGTTGGATATAATTGAAAGAAGTTTTTGTTTTGATGATTGTTAATGATCCTTTTTTATATGTACATAAAACTTTGGGTAATTTCATATGGCATTTTAATTAGTTTTTGTTTGTTTTAGTGTTCTTGACATTGCTTTGTCAAGTCCTCAAATTTTTCTTTATTTATATGTTTATTATCAGCAGTTTTCAAAAAAATGTTTTGTAGTTGTAGAAGAATAGCATGGCCTTTACTTTATTTGCTTATTTTTGAATGCAGTGCTAAGGATTGAACCCAGTGCCTCACTCATGATAGGCAAACACTGTGCCTCTCAATCCCAGCCCCAGCCCTTATTTTGAAACTCTTTGACCTAGTTAGCAAAACAACAAAAACAATCTAAAAGTTGGAACACTCTACTTTAAATCAGAGCAAGTCAAATTTCTCCTTTAGTCAAATTTGAATGATATCATTTTGGATCCACACTGACCAAAATGCCATGAAAATAACTCAAGTTACTAAGCCACTTGCAAGGGTCCAACATGAGACAAAAGCAATGGAGACGAATTTCATGTTTTTAACATAGAAGTCAAAAATTGGTAGCCTATATTCCCTATGTGGCACATACATACATTACAGAGGACAGAACAGTTGTTTTAAGGCTGTATTTTAATATTAATATTTTTAAATGGAAGATTTTATATTGAAACCTATATTGCTGGCTTTTCCTTAGTATTGAAACACCAACATTCCGACGTAGTAAAGCAGCAGGAACTTAGGACCCATGTTCACATGAGATTCAGTAGGCATGAGCCTCTGAGCCCAGCACTCTCCATCTTCTTAACATCACTTATATTTGTCCCCCTTAACTCTTTTATTTTATTCTCAGCAGGTGATCATAAGAATCTGTTCCTTCAATACCAAAAATTACTCCCATTGAGAGTCAATTATTTTGAATCTTTCTAAACTCGTCTGGAGAAGCTTGGAAATCCCTCCTGAACATTTAAAATTACATGAATGCATGCATATAGGGAATGCAAAATGAAAAGATATATTACTAGAACCTCTGACGAATGGAGAATTAAATTATTTCCAGAAATAGGATAAAGAGTAGCAATAAAATATCTTTCCTTCTTTTTCCTCACTTCTTCATGATGATTTTGTCTGCATTCTATTTCTTCTAAGTCATAAGAAAAAAAGAAATAGAATACAAAATAGAAAAATAATTAACCAAACTCTGAATAAGACATTTTATATCCCTACCTATCACCTCTTTAGATCTCTTCTACTTATCATAGGTGATATTTCCTTTCTCATCTATTCCCTTTATGCCTACTGGACTCTTCTCCCACTTTAATTCTCTCCTCAACATGTCTTTTCACCTTCTGTCTTTTGTTATATTATACATTAATCATTCTCATGAGGAAAAGATAATTGTGAAAATAAATTGATCAATATTTATTAGCCGTACCTTTTCTCCAGCAAATATTTGTTCTACTGCAATTCTAACTTCTGCCTCCCATCAAACCAGTCATATTCTAATACTTATTTCTGTCCTGAAAAAAAATCTGATTACTTCTGCCAATTCTGCCTTTATGTGAGCAGGACCCTTTTCTGAGTCTCAGTTTCCTCATCTCTAACCCCTGAGTTTTATTCCATTACTTTCTTAACTTCTCTAGGATCACATATGCACAGATTTAGAAGTTTCCATCATGGCAGGTTACAGAGTTAGCAACATTAGGCAGCTTATTCCTCAGTGACATACTATAGTTGCAATGTGCAATGTTACAAACTTTGTGTAGCTCTCAACAAAGTCCACTGTTTAAATTTAAGGTTAGGCAGTCAGGTCCAGGAGCACCTGAGCTTGGTGAAACATTGTGATTGTTTAACAAGAGAGTTTCTTTATTCCCAGGAGCTGTGTACCTGAGATCAAGGTCAAGGCTGATTAGACACTAGCACAGAGCCTATAACTAAAGGTATATGCTCGCTCCACAAGAAAAGAACCATCCTGGTGGTAAGGGCATATGACCATTTCCTTACATAATGGACTCCATCTTGGTACAATTAAATGAGAGTCATCCCAATGAAAGAGTTATGCATACATTTATGTATATAGCCTTGAACTTTAGCATAAGTATCAGTTGCATTTATAGCAACAGTAGGAGTAAGTAATATCGTAGCATTATATGGCTTAACATAATGAGGATTTCCCCAATTATAAGAATCTTTACAGGATATTGGTTTTTGGATACCTTCTTTGGTGAATATTGTCATATTTGTAATTTAGTGTGCATGACGGCACAAAGGAAGAAGACAGGAGCTCAATATACTTTTCCATATCAACACCCTGGTGGATGCAAATCTCAGTTAACAATTTCAGCCAGGTGAACCCAGATATTATAATGGGTTGTAGAAGTTAAGGAGTCTGATAGTATTGGATTTCCCACAGCTGGAGTACAACAACAGAGCAACATTATTATTAGGATCAAAGCATTTATAGATTTTTGTATAAATTCAGCAAAGTGGTAACTAAGTTTTCTGGAGTACATTCTAACCCCATTTGAGTCAACAGCTGTTGAGCTGAAGCTGTTAATGATTTGACATCCACTCAAGTCACTGGAAGTCAAGTATTTCGGGGTCCTCTCTCCGTGTTTCTTCTTTGTCCTCTTTTGGGGTTTCTTCTCTTTCAAGGAGAGTGATCATCCTTTTGTTTGGTGGAATCCTCCTCATCCAGGATTAAATAGGAGTTGATAATCTGGTTGTGATGCCAACTCATAATTGACAGGTTTCACACACCTAGCTGGAATCCAAACAGGACCTATTGGTATAAGCACAGCAACATATCCATTTCCTCATGTGATCAAAGGTCCTGCCATCCTGAGTCTAGAAGAATCTTGCATTTTATATAAAGTTTTGGCAATGGTTGTTTAGGAATAAAATGTCTATCCAAAGCAGATGACCAATTGTGAGTATTATCTTCATAGTGCATATTGAGTGCATTAACTGTAAATAAAGCAATATTTAAAGCATTATTAATATGAGAGAGGCTAGGTCCCCCCTTTTTAAAAAAAAAGTATATTTTAAGAGTATGATGTGCTCATTCAACCAAAGCCTGTACAGCAGGATTATACCATCCTTTTTTAGTAATTTTGCTTCAAAACTAAAAATTAGATCAGCTTTATGGAAAAGGATATCCACCCCAAACACAGAAGAAATATTGTCTCTTGTTGGACTTAAGGTTGGTAAATATTTAGTAACAGATGTGCAAATAGGCAATTTTTTAGTTTAATTAATTGATCTAAAATTTTTTTCCTTGCTTCATATTGCTTGTGCTTAGTGCTAGATTTTCATAACAATGCCAGTTCTCCTTCCACAACCCTTTGTACATTTCAGTTTATTTTTAGCTGGCCGGTTACTAATCTCAAAAATCATCTACAGAGAATGAAAAAAAAATGGTTGCTACTATGGGAACAATAATGTTTTTGCATTTCTGACTTTTATTTTTAAACTGGAACCATTATAATGCTGCAATCATGTAAGGGAAAGAAAGTATTTGCATTTAACTGTAACAAGAGTTCTTTTAGCTGTCACTTAGCAAGATCTAAACATTTTATACATCATGATTTTTGAAAACTTTTGACCTTTTAAGATTTTATTTTATTTTATTTTTTAAAAATTTTTGTTCCAAATGCCAGGAACCATCAAGGCAGTTGTCTTAAAGGAAAAGGTCACCCCAAGGAAAAAAGTTATCCCTAAGTTGAGTGACAGTGTTTCTCTGCTGTCTAATCCAGGATGTCAAGCACTAATTGTGGAGTGCCTGGATGATAGCTTACTCTCTGCACTGTTCCTAGGTGTACAAGGATGTTTCAGAACTTTTGCAGCTATTTCCAACACAAATCTGGTGAAATGTGACAAATATCCAAATCCAACTGTCATGGTAAATGGAAGACAGTATCTTAAAATGCACAGGTCTTTGTGAAAGCCAGTTATATATACTCCAAATAGAAGCAGTATTTATTTGAAAGTGATTTATCTCACACCTAGGTTATCATTATGGAGGGGCCACAATAAAATAATTCCCATGTAGGAGTATGCTTTTACTTATATAACAATGTATTCTAGATTGAATACCAGTTTTGATACAATTATAAGATAGAATAAGTATATAAAAGCATATGGTTTTCTTTTTTCCCTATGAAATAGAATAGCATTGAAGACTTTTCCCTAACCAATTTTAAAAGTAAATGAGGCTACACTAAGTGAATATCATGAAATTGTAAGTATTGTAAAATACTATATTTATGTAGGAACGTCTCATCTACTGCTGAAAACCAGTTTTTGTGGGTTTTTTTTTCCCACAACAAATATGGGGATGAAATGAAGCTGAAGCTAAGCACCTTGCCCAAGAATTATAATCATTACTGACAAACTTAGGGATAGAACCCTATTTCAATATCACTTCTCCATAGTGCTCTATGCCCACACAGTCTGTGGTACTAAATGCACAGGTAACTAGAGTGTGAACTTTGCATGTGTACACATTGGAATGATGCACTAGTTTCAGGAAATGTCACTATGGAGCCAATTCATTAGTCTAGGCATTACAGTCTTACAAGAGGAATGTGGTCAAATAATTTAGGACTGTAAAATAAAGTTAATGATCCAATTACTGAGTTTTGGATTTAGACAGTCTATGATTAAAATATGTACTATCTTACTGAATCTATGATGTCACTCTTAGAAAGTGTCTCAATGTTTAAGAGGGATATAGTTTGGAGTAATAAACAAAACCTAACAAATTAAATGATATGTAGATTATAAATTCTAAGAATGCTACAACTCAACCCAGGTTTTATAGGGTATAATTAAGTTGGTAAATCTGTTTTCAAAGGAAAATTTGGTGGATATATGCCTCAAATACCTATAGCTATCTATCTATGTAAATAGATTATTCCCCAAATATAAATATATGTGTGTATGTGTGTGTTTGTTTGTAACTATGAGGCTGATAACAAAAGATTAATCATCATGTTCTCTAAGGAATTAAACAATTCAGATGATAATTCTAAGATGGAAAAGAAGTTGGCAGTTTTACTAAATAAGTAACATCAACAGTGAGAAAAACTGAGGATTCTATGAAAATAAATGTACTGGTTTTATCCTGCAGTTTATCTATTTGGATGTAGTAAGAAATCAACAGTCCTCAAAGCTTACAGAGACACTTTTGAAATTGAAAGTCTAATTGCAAACTAAAGAGTGAAAGTCAAGAACAAGTTATTTATCCTAAAATTCTTGAGGAACTTTCTAATAGAAATAAATGAATAATAGTAATTCATTATTCATGCTACTAAGATCACAATGTACTTTAAACATCAGTAATGTCAAACTTATTTGATTTGTTTTTACCTGGGTGAAGCTTGCTTACATTGGTATAAGAAATCAGTAAGTGGACCTCTTAATATCTTATTTGCAATAAAATCTACAGTCTGAAAAAAATTTGGAAGATGATAAAATGCTCTGTATTGAACCTGAGAATTCACATTTCTAACATGCTCTAGCTAATTTTCTTTTGATGTTACTGCTGTACCTGAAGGACTATTGCTGACGTATAGCCTTTATTGCTATAAAATACATACCTCACCGTTTATGGCTTCCACTAAAAGTCACATTTTCAAAGAATGTTGTATTTGTCCAGTTCCTCATACTGGATGACTGCATTTCCAAAAGTAAAATCCTGACATGCAAATCTATCAGCCAGAACACTTTAAGAGGTAAAACCATTGTCTTCACAAATAAGGAATAAATTGATTCCAATAACCCTTGCAATTACCTGTCTTTGCTCACAATCATTCCTTGTGTCTAAATGAGAAAGTAATGAAACGTTAATAAAACTATCCTTGTAGAAATCAACCAAATCAACTTCCTATAATATAGGACCAAATTCTACTTAGGGAACCAAGAAAATATTCCAAAAATATCAGAATAAAAGTAGAAAGAATGCAAATGCTTACATTGAGTTGTGGTTTCTTAGGACAAAAGTCAATGTTATATCAAGTTGGCATCTCAGTATTAATCCAACTAACTTTTCAATCTTTTTTGGTGTTGCAAAGACTACAGGAATGAAAACCCATTTCTCAGATGCAATTTTCCAGAAAAGTTCTGGTTTATATTACTTTAATGAGAAGTATTTGCATGAGGGATATCTTATTTGCATGAATTGATATCTTCATGTTCCAGACAGTGGCAGACAGGTGCCTGGCCCATTGAGAACAGACAGGAGGGTTTTAAAGCAGAGCAGGCAAGTGGGGTTTGGTAGAAGGCAGGTGTTGTATATGTCTATTGATGGAGACCAGGTGTAAGGTGTCAACAATGATTTTCTGTTTTCACCCAATTTGATGCGTCAGGCAACTGTGACAACTCCTGGATATGCTTTTGCAAATTCATTCTTAAATCCTAAACATAAGCAGAGCCTTTTCTTCCATTCCAATAGTTATTGAAGATCACTTTTATGGGAGCATTGCTTCAAGAGCTTCATTTGAAAGAATATGCACATTGTCATCACCAAGTTTGCTATAACCATGGTGGAGGTAAATATGAATAGGGTGTTACAATGAATCAATATTCAAACCATAAGCTATGAGCAAAATGAAAACAAAGAGATTCTGCTAATGTCCTTCATAATCTCTCTAATTTTCCATTCTCTCCCCCATATTCATATGCTAGCACTTGCATTGAAGAGATTTTTATAATCAATGTTTTCCAACAAGTTACTTGTCATATGAGAATATCTGGTGAGGGTAGAGATAAATTTTGATGTGTTCTAAATAAAGACATATTTTGATAATATTTTGTGATGATAATGTGTAATGATATATTGTGATGAATTCAAAATGACTGAGGATATTCTTTGGGAGATAAGTCTCCATGGGTCTCTCACAATTTTTGATATCTCATAGGCAGAGAAACGGACTTCATTGTTCTGGAGTTCTTTTTGATGATGCTTGTCTAGTGAATAGTCTTGGAGGATATTATATCTCCATCTATATTTTAAAAAAAAACATTTTTCTCATAGACTTGGGTAATGCAGATAGTGACTTCTACCAGAAAAAGAAAAAGTCAGGTAGAAACATGTTCCTTTATAAAAGCTCTGGTTACCCAAAGTAATGGTTACTGTCCTGTAATGGGATCCACTTCCTATACAGGTGTTATATGACCCTTTTGCTATTGCCCTGTCGGAATGGAGGCTCAAGGAACTGATGTAAATTCTATACACTCTAACTACTGCTATTGCTGTGAATAATAAACTATTATTCATCTCTAAACCAGCATTCTATTATCTTATGCCAACACCCATGAAATTGTGACAGGCTATATAGTTGGTAATCAGAGTAAAACTCTTAACAGCTCTTGGAAATGTTCTGTGATTCCAGTATTTGTATGGACCAGAACCTATTTTGAACCTTCTAATTTTCCCCTTTTGATTAAAAGTGTCTACAGCCATTATCCTAGACCTGCTACACCATTGTATATGAGTGAGTGGTGAAAAATCAAATTTATGTTTTATTTCATGGGTTTTCAGATAAGGAAAAAATGGAATTCAAGATCACATACCTGAAAAAATACACCTGAGAAGCCTCACATTCACCTGTAACTTATTGAATGACAGAATCCTTAAACTGGAGGATTCTGATGTTTAATGGGGTGAGTGAGACTAGACTACGGGGGTGATCTTGGAAGGTTTTATATATATATATAAAACCTTGGAAGATATATATATGTATATATGTATGTATATGAAGATATATATATGTATGTATGTATTTTCTGTACTTGGGAGGATTGTGACACTGGCACATTGTATTTTCCAAAGATGGAGGCTACATTATCTCCTATCCTACAAGCACCCCAGAATCTTGCTTGAGGACCAAGAACACAATTATTAAAGTTAGACATTTTTTCTCAAATTTAAAACTACAGAGCCAATAATTATAATTGCTTCTTACATATATATTTGAATCAGTCCAGTATATCTTTTTCCCCAAAAATGAGCAAACATTTTTTTCCTATCAAGATGAATAGAGGTCTTTAGACTATTCTTGGAAACATCAATTGTATATTTGCATTCATTTTAACAACCATTTAATTAGTCGCAGTAAATGAATTAGTGAAAACATTTCTGCCATTCTAGTAAATGTTAGGGAAGTAAAAAAAGTTAATTTTGCCTTCTTTAAAGAGCTTATTATGAATTTTTCCATAAGTATATAAGGTATTGCTTTTAATGAGAGTGCTTTGAAGAGCAAAATCAACATTGTTGGAATTATCTGAGAAAGTAACACTTGAAGAATACACATTGATTGAGGTCTTTAGAAATGGATCTTTTTGAGCTGGTTTGTGACTGGGAAACTCCTATAGCACCTCCCCCCCCCAGTATACTGGATTATACTGAATACAATATTAATCTGTTTTCTTTTATTGTCTAATATTCTTTAGCATCTGCAATCCATCCACACATTGAGTAACTTTTTTTTCCCATCTCAACTCAGTTACAAAATGAAATTTTTTTCATCCTCCCTCTCCTTGTTGTGCACATTTTTACTTCTTTGCTAGCACTAAAGAGCAGCAAACAGGTCTTTCATATGGACTAGATTTACTTCTAATTATTGGTGGTTGGTAGAGAAGAGAGAAAATGAGTAATAACAAAATGAGAGAGAGAGATAAACTCTAACATGTATGCTTTCCTCTGTGTCTCCTGACATTCTTTTCAACAGTGTTGCTCAAAAGTACTCTGATGTTTTATTGCTTTTCAGTGTTTTTCCCTCCTTCTCTTCTTCTCTGCCACCTGCTCCTCCTCTCTACCTCTACTTCCCTCTCACACATACCCATAAGCACCATACTGTGATTCTTCTTCTTCATCATTGGTGATAATTTGGTGACATTTTTAAGGAGCACACTAGTGCAGTAAAAAAAAAAAAAAACATGTAATAGTACTGTGTGCCACTTGTGTATTTTATTGATTTTACTGCACACACTCTTGGTTCTGATATAGCACATTGGTATAGCACAATGCTTGCTCATAAGAATACTTCAGAAGTACAAATATGTTTCTGTAGAGGTGGCCTCTACCATGCTTTTATGATACACTATCAGGTGAAATTAGTTCTACCTCTGTGTGGTTCTGTCCCTGATTTAAATAATTGTCTTTGAAAATAAGACTATGTTTAATTTAATTATTGGAAAAAATAAGCCTACATGTTAACTTTTAAACACAAGGGAAACTCTTAGCTTGAAATAAGAAAGAAAATAAAAAATATTCATCTACTGTTACCTAAATTCACACACACACACACACACACACACACACACATATATATATATATATATATATATATATATATATATATTTCTATAGATTATTGCTATTTTGATGATTTTGTTTTCCTCAAAGTTTGAAGATTTTGCTTTATTGGCTCTTTTGCTTTTTAATAGCCAATTGTCTTTTAATCATTTTATTTATTAAACCAGTTTTCATACTGTTTTGAAATATGCAATATTATGCAGAAGACACTGCTAGAATGGCTTACAAATTCTTTCTTTGTGCTTATTGTCAATGATCAATTTTACCTGTTTCATTTGGATTGTGTAATGTATGTTGGAACACCATCTAATAATATTTATGCATAATCTATATCTTCAATAATCATGCATATGTGTTTCAATGTTTTACAATATCTTCAAACATTTTCAGATAAATATTTTAAATAAAACTGAAAGCATAAAATCAAAATTGCACAATGAGAAGTTAGAAGCAATGTGATATATTACTTGCTATTGAATAAATAGAAGCTTTGCTGACTATACAATCTGTTGTATAAGATAGTCTTATATTTCTTCAGTACTCTTTTTACTATGAAATGCCAGGTTAAGGTATTATTTAGTAGTTTACCTCCACCATATTCATGAATTCCTGAATTTCAGGATAAGTCTTGTTTTCTTTCACAACTAGCTCAGTGCCTGACACATATTAGGGACTCTAAAAATATCTAAATCCAGGTTTAGTTAGGGAACCTCTCCTTGTCACTGAATCAACATTATTTAATGTATCTGAATAATTGAACAAACATTTTGATGCCTGTTTTATTACACATATTCTGACAAGGATAAGATGAATGAGTTTTAAGGACCTTATAAAACCATTAGATACTAAAAATTTTTTTTAAAAAGAAGAAATGATTTGGGATTTTCATCATCTAATGAATTATTAGGACTTTGACAGGTGAATAATAAAATGTTGAGAAAAGGGCCACTATGGTGATGAAGATATTGAACAATGAAAGGAGAATTCTGAGTTGATGAACAGTAAGATTGCTGGACTATTAAGTGTTTGAAAATTAGCAATACTTCTATTACTGTAAAGTTGGAATTCATGTTAGGAACATAAAAAATACAACCATAGTTTGAGATGTAGATGAAAATTAACTCACCATGGTATTTATTGCATAACTGCAAGGAACGAAAGGGCCTGAACAGAAGTGTGGAGAATTTAAATATTCTTTTCCGGGGAATGAGAAGAGACCAGGCGATTGAAAGATTGGGGGCACAACTAGAGATGCACAGATATGACAGGGAAAGGGGAAATGACTGGTATTTCAGGAAGAAGTATGGGATCCAGTGCACCAATGGGGGAGGTATATTGTATTTGCAAATTTCCTTATTGGTAGTGCCTTTTAAGAAAAAATTTGAATATAGAAAATGAAGATGAAGCTAGGTTATAAGGAGTCTAGAAATTGGCATCAAATAGTTGGGAGTTTAGCCAGAGGGAAATGTAAGTAAAAAATGAGAAATGCAGTCATGGAAGTTCTCTTTTAGAAACAGAACACCTTGGGTATATTTTAAAAGTATTGGAAAAGTAAGCTGCAAGGGAGAAATTGATGGTAAAATGAAAAGAATAATTGATGGGTCAAGTTTTCAGAGATGATGAGAAATGAGTAAGATAAAATGAAGTGTTCAAGTGGTGGATTTTTCAAAAAGGAGCAGAGGTAATTATTCTGAGACAAAGCAAAAGAAGTCAACATGATGAACATCCTGAAATGCTGGGATAGGAAAAAAAATGAAGGTAGTTTTAAAATAGAAATTTGCTATTAAAGAGTTCTATTTGAGTTCTAGAGAGGCAACTTGGAGTACTGGAAGAGCTCTGTAAATAAAGTCAACAAACCCTGTTATGATTTCCAGAACCACCAACTGTTTTGAGAACTTCAACATATTAACTTTTTATAAACTCTCTCATTCTTATGTACTTTCATTTTTTAAGTGAGGTTATGATGGACAGAGAGATGTAATTCCCAGATACCTCATCAAAGAAAGACTTGACATAATTTCTGATAGTGGCATCTACAGGCACCATTGGCTATTAGTCTCTTCAGCAATTGCCTCCATGGCAGAAAATTACCTTACCCAAAGACAACTACTTTGGCGGACAGCCCATACTCAGTGATTTTGGACAGCGACATAAAGATCTGATCATTTTGGACCCAAATGAGAAAATTCTGATAAGTCATGTTAGTTTTATAGCTACCCAAGGGTTGGACAGCATTGCTCTTTGGTCTGCTGTGTGGTTGGGATCTCTTTTTGCCAGTCTTGATGTTTCTTCCTTTTTTCCAAGTATGTTGCTCCAAGAAAAATCAGTCATCAAACTTTGGTCTATTAAACTCCACTTAAAGTCACTTCTAGAAAGCCCAACTTGTAGTTGAGGTTGCTATGAAGATGCAAAGAGATAATTTCATATGAAAATGTTTTACACTGAGTAGGTATGGAAACCACATGGATGAATAGTTTCTTTATAGTTCCTATTTCAGAAAGACACAGCCCATAATCTTCTGAATATTCAAAACTGGCCCATTTTAACAAAACATTTTCTAAATACAGTTATTTGTCCTTTGAAACATGGTCTGTAGTACTCTAGTAATTTTTCCAGGAGTTTGAATGTATAGCTTTGGAGGTATTCCTATTTATCTTTGACCATAGTTACTATATTAAATAGGAATTGTACTAGTACCTGCCCATGTTTTAGGTTGCCTGTGACAATTAGTTATAGGTAGTCTCTGCTAAGAGAAACCACTCTGTATCTGGGAGTTGCAGCTGTTCACATCATAAGGAATCTGTACTTAGCTCGACATATGAGGGGCAAACTGTTAGGTAGGAGTTCAGGGACTCCAAGATGGCAGATGCAGGGTACAAGAAAAATGCTGCTGGAGGACAAGATAGGAAGATGAGTTATCATGTCCTGTTTACACTAAGTCCTATTACTATGACCACTCCCACCACAGAGGACTAGAGGCCCAAGATATCTCCTACCACAGGTTCAGTATTTTAAAATGACCAATGGAGTAAAGTGGGCAGCACTCTAACCAGGTATTCTAAAGTAACCAAGAACACTATTCTTATCAGGTATTATAAGGTAACCAATGGGAACAAATAGGTAAGGTCTTTAATCTGTCCATATAGAGAACCAGATATATCATAGTCCAGCATATAAGACACTTCCAGATATCAGGGTTTGGGGCCTCTGTCTGTTGCTCAGCCCACTCTGCTCTATGTTCCAGAGTGCTACTTTCATCTTCACATTCAATAAATCTGTACTTTCTATGTTACCTCTGTGCATCTTGCTCAATTTTTTCTTTGGGACACCAAAGACCTGAAGTCCAACTGGACACCCCATAGATAACATAATCATGTCCAAGAATAAATGTGAAGAACACAGGAAAGTTGTGCCCAAGAATTCAGTGACTTTATCATTTCTGGAATGGAGTGGTAGGAGCTCAATTACTCAGCCTCCTATACAGATTGCAGGGTCATATTAAGTCTAAGCTGCAATTATTATGACTAGGGGAGTTTTCTTTCTTTCTTTTTACTCCTCTTGCTAAAGATTTGTTGTCAATAGCAATCCATTCAGGTTCAGTGTCTGGTGCTTCAAGAACTACAGCTTCCCTGAAGTGAATGGAGATTCATAGCTGATAGCAAACCATTGCCGAGAATGAGTTCACACAAGCAAAGCAATAACTCCATTCAAAGGACCAGCAGTTCAGCCCGATAGTGTCCTCCCAAGAAGAATAGGTTCTCCTTTAAGCACTAGGATGTGATGAAAAGGTAGGAAATGGTTGTTTTGTCAATATTGCTCAATGGATTTACTTTGGATAGTGATGACCTACCTCTGTTTTATAAATCATCTCAAAAGTTAACTTTGGAGTTCATGCTGAAATGTGTCTCCGCTGGGAACAATCTGCCTCTGATAGAAGAGTTAACACAAAGCTTTTTATTATTATTATTATTTCTTCTTTTCTGTCTGTAGTCAGGAAAATCTTCTTTTTGACATTTCTTACTATCTTATCTTGGTTTGATTTCACCAAATATACAAAGGACTTGATAAAAAGAGCATTGGGGTAATGAATGTATTGGTGAAAAAAAAAAGTCATTTGGTTTTGTGTGACTCATCCACCAAAGCTGTCTGTAGAGATTAAATGAGTCAGCAACTTTGCTAGACTTGGTCTAGAGAGGAAAGCTTGAACTATGTACACATGATGATGGAACATTTGTCAATGGAGTGAAGTTGTTTTGCATGAGGAAAAGTCAGCAAAACCCATCTGTTTTGTCTGTTTAGGTCCAGTGTTCCTGTTACAACTAAACCTGAATGAACCCCAAATTCTCTGTAATTGATACAGACGGTAGGTTGGGTTTTTCCAGCAGAAAATCTAAATCATCATCTATTCATTCCATATTTTCACTTTTAAGCATATTTTGGCTAGTTAAATCATAAACACTTACATGCCATCTACTTATATAAAATAAAAATGAACTAATAAAGAATATACTGTGAAAATTAAATCTCCCTCCCCTTTCTGGCCAAGGCCAAACAATATTCCCATTAAAGGTATCCACATTTATAAAGCTATTCAATGTATAAACAAATTAATACATGCATACTTAACATTCAGTCATATAATTCTTTTTTTATTTTTATAATGGTGCACACTATTTTCTATTCTGCACCTTTCTTCTTTTAGTTAGCAATACCTCTTTGATCACAAAAGGAAAAAAGAATTTAAAGTGCTATTACATTGTCCAAAAAATGTAATAAAGTCATTCTTGGGACTTTTAAAATTTTATACTATATTAATTACCCAAAGTAAATAAGATTTTCTTAAATAGAATAATTTCTGGGGTGGTAAAAGGTTTAACTGTAGCTCTGCTGGCATAGACTTGATTTTCAGGTTTGGCGAGTTTAAAGAATTCACTGTTAAAAGAAGGCTTTGCAACAGTTTCTCCACCTTGGTCTCCCCACACCTTTTTTTTGTATGTCATTACATAAACTTATTCAATTCCTATAGAGAGGGTACCAGTTATATAACACACATTTAATTAATTGGTAAGAATTTGAAAAGTGCAAAGAACCAAGTCATAAAATAATGGTTTTGTAAATGTGGTTCTGTCACCGAGAAAAGGAAGCCCAATTAAAAAGCAACATACAATTCAGGGTATGTGTGTGCACATATATATGTGTGAGTACGTATGTGTATGTGTGTCTTATCATACATAAAAAGCATATATATATATATATATATATATATATATATATACACACACACACACACATATATATATATTTTAGATAATAGGAATTTATAATCTTATATATACATATGTATGTATGTGTGTATGCATGTGTATATGTATGTACAAATATGTATGTGTGTGTGTGTGTGTGTGTGTGTGTATATAACACACTGATCACATGATCACACAAATTGATTGGTGTTTGTACTTCCTAAGTTAGAGATTTCACAGTACAAAAAGTACCACTTGAGCACAGTTAGGAAGAAAGAAGTTTTTTGACAACAGCAGAACACATGTAGTGTTTTTCCAGTTGGCTGAAATCACATTTAAAAAACACAATTAAAAGAAAGAAGACCTCAAGAAAGAGGAGAAGAAGTTCCAAAAAAAGTCAATATTTTATATAGAATGCATGTTTACATATGACTTGAGGTTAAAGTTTAGAGGTGGAAACATTGGAGAAGCAGCTGGACACATAAGGAAAAGAAAGTTTGTTTTGCTAATGGAAAGTATGCAAGGATGACAATTCATAGTGGAGCATCTCATTAAAGTATTTAAGAAGAGAGACTGATTTGTGTTTTGAAAAATATCACATGGGGGGCTGGGGATGTGGCTCAAGCGGTAGCGCGCTCGCCTGGCATGCGTGCGGCCCGGGTTCGATCCTCAGCACCACATACAAACAAAGATGTTGTGCCCGCCGAAAACTAAAAAGAAACAAAAAAAAAATTAAAAAAATTCTCTCTCTCTCTCTCTCTCTCTCTCTCTCTCTCTCTCTCTCTCTCTCTGTCTCTCACTCTCTCTTAAAAAAAAAGAAAAAAGAAAAATATCACATGGAGATCAGTTGGAAAAAGCCTGCAAGAAGAGGACACTTGAGGCAGAAAAAAATGTTTAGGCGATATTCTTCAGGGATGTGCATAATAAAGATCTTGAAAATAGTAGCAATAGGATCAGAGTAAGAAATTATGTTGAACGATGTCCGGTAAAAGTCAAGTCCATGTATGAAGACATGAATGGTGTCACTATACTTTGTATACAACTAGAGATATGAAAAATTGTGCTCTATATCTTAATATGAATTGTAATGCATCCTGCTATCATATATAACAAATTACTATAAAATTTTTAAAAAATCCAATGGATTCAGTGAAAGACTACTAATAAATGGGAATGAGTTAAAGTGAAACAGACTGAATTTGGGGTTCCTTTTCTGAAGCAAGTTCAACTTTCCTCCTGAGAGAAGGAAGCTACCAGCTGAAACCCAGACCAAAGAAGAGGGAGGAGAACAGAGATGGCCCCCTGCCTCTATCCTGTGTAATACAAGATAACTAAATCTGCATGTGTGTATCACATGGCTTTTCTTTCTAGAAATCATATAACCACTTCTGTGGGACTGGTTAGGATGCAATCTTCCTGTTTTTCTCCAATTTAATCAAAGTGCACAAAGTTCATTTTCCTTTTCTATCTTTTGCTATTTCTTATACAGGCAGGCAGCTGAATCCAGCCAGCTGGGGTGCAGGCGCCTTCCCTGAGCTAGGCTGCTGATACTAAGGGAAAGAAGGAAGGAAGGATAGCTCCCAGGAAAATATGGTGGATGTTGATGATAAAACCTTCTCTACTTTGGAAAGTATTCATTGCTTTACTTACTCCTGAGTTATCATTATTGCTAAATTATGTTTTGAAATGGGCTTATTGACATAAAACAAGTAATAGTAACTATTATCATGAGGAATTGTCTGCATATCTGCCACATGAACCAACCAATATGTCTTTTTTAGGTCAGGAAGAAAAATAATATACCTGTTGCATCTACTTAGCTTAGAATAACAGGAAACTAAGATACCAGGAACAGTATAAATGACCTGACAGCCAGTATTTAATAAATATATCCAATTTCTTATAAACTCAGTTACCAATTTTTGTATTACAGAAAATATCTCAATGTAAGCATGTGCAGGTTGATTGTTTGCCATTATTTTAATCAGGCTCTGCTATTGGTTAATCATGTTGGTCTTTGGCATGTCATTGAATTGTTCTAGCATTCTATTTTCTCATTTTTAATAAAATAATAACCAAACTGCACAAATTGCCTCAGAGCTCTAAAACAGAATAACTGTGATAATGTCATAAAAAACATAAAAAGCATTTGGAAAAGCATAATTCATGAATGGCCCAGTCATGCATTACTAGCCATAAATGTGTTACTTATGGATTAAATCTGAAAATTGCAATAAGCCAGGTGTTCAGTTAGTAAATCACTAAGTAAGATATGACTTACCTTCAGTTAAACAGGACCTGGTAGGAATTCACTGGAAGGGGCTTTATGGTATGATTTTTTAAAAAAACTCAAAAACCCAGCAAAAGTCATATATTTAAATAAATGCAAAAACTGTGTGACTAGGCTAAGATTTGAGATCAGACTGTGAATGCAAGCATTTCATGAAATAGTTACATCAAACATTGCATATACCTAAGGAGTTCTATAAAGGCTCTCAGTCAATGTTCAGGGAACTATCTCTTTCAGTGAGCATTTACATTCAGCTGTGTGTAATAGAAAATGAAGAGACCAGAGATACCAAGAAAGAAGGTCCATTTTTTATTGAGACAACAAAATATTCTGTGAGCATATAACACAGAATATTGGTTAATGGCTCAGGTCTACACAGCAAAATAACTGCAATTCTCATGAAATTTCTTTGATCAATATCTAAGAGAGAACAGCTCACACCAGCAATGATATTCAGTAATCACAACTATCAATGTAATACAGACATGAAACTAATCAGAATGGATACGTGAACAAGAAAAATGGGTTCTGAGCATAAGCAACCAGTAAAGCCACCTGGGGACATAACAGCTGAGTATCAACTTTGATATAAGTGCTTCTGGTAGAAAGAAATAGGAAAGCATCAAAAGGACATGTCAACTGAATCATCGCTCTAAAAATTTTCCAACAACCCTTCCCAGTGTTTCTACAAATATTTCATGGGTCAAACAATGTTCTATCACAGAATCTAGAAAACCTAGAGCCACTTTTGTTTTTGTTCAGTTTCCTTATTGTTTCATTTGCTTTCACGTTTTACTCATAAATTAAGTACATTTCTTCCTCCTATAAAAATCATAATTATCTTACTACAGAAGAAAGGGCTAAATTGCTCCGTGGCAAAAATCTCTGAAATATAGCATTTTTTTTTTGTAATGTCTGGGGCCAGTTTTCTGATATGACAGAAAACTAACAAACTCTTTCAGACTTCAGCTCTGTTTCCCTTGAGTTGATAATGTCAGCAACTATATGTGGATTTAGTTTAACACAAAATTAAAATAAATCTTGCTTAATCACTATTGTTTCATTTACTCATATATGAAACAGGACACATTTCCTAAGTAATTAATACTATTGAAGGGTTTCCTCAAGTTTAGACTGCCTATGACTAGACTTCAGGTTGCAAATTATATCATTCTTCTCTAAAAGGTAGAAATACATTTCTCAGTGTACTTTTAGGTAGGGTTCTTATTGTTTCAGAACAGAAGACTGAATGCATGGCTCATGTTTTCATTGCTTGCTGCTAGGAAGAGAGAATGAATTGTACATAACTTTCCTTTGTTTATATATGAGTATATGACCAGTGTAACTCCAAATCATGTACAACCAAAAGAAAGTGAAGTTATACCCCATGTATGAATAATATGTCAAAATACATTCTACTGTATAATATAACTAAAAATAACAAATAAAAAATTAAAAAATAACTGCAGGGGTTGTGGCTCTATGGTAGAGTGCTCACCTAGCAAGTGTGAGGCCCTGGGTTCGATCCTCAGCACCACATAAAAATAAATAAATAAAATAAAGGTATTGTGTCCAACTACAACTAAAAAATAAATAAATATTTTTTTAATTAAAAAAAAACAAGAGTGAATAGGAAGAATCTGAGAAGAAAGTTTAAAACTCGAAATTAAGGTATATTGTAAGGCAAAGAACTGAAACTGGAAGCAAACAATTCTATTGCTTTGAGGAAGAGGATTGTGCTCTAAATTCATCAAGGTAAAATATGAACTTCCAAGTTACAAATCAATAAATCATCAAATATGTTACTACATTTAGAGTATCATTCTAGCCAGGAAAATTTAGTACTTATCTAGTAAAAGAACATTTAAAAGTAAGAGGGAAATTGGTACTGAAAACTTAGAGAAAAACTAAAATTCAGTGGAAGAAATCCAGCCACTGAGAGTTTGGCTCCCAGAGTGGAATCTTGATTGACTTCATCTACTAAGGCAAGAATTCATGAGATAATTTAAAGAAAGAAAATAATACAACATGTGCTTAAAAATCTTGGGAATTAGAGCCCAGTGCATGTGGACTGGGATCCAAGTATAATAGGATTCTCTATTCTAGGTTATAAGATTTAAAACTGAATTTCTAAGTTTAGATCATAGAGTTCCTTAGAATTCTTCTTGAATATCAAAGTTGACTTAAGAATGAGACAAAAGAGAAATAAACTTTTCAGTAGAGGTCCAATTACTTAGTAGTATCACTGTGAGCAATTGGGTGTGGAAATTCTAAGTCAGTCATTACAACCTGAGCATCATTTTATGACTTTCAAGACATTCAGATACAGAAGGACTAAACGTTTTATAATGCCTAAAACAAGTTCTATTTTAGGTTAGCATAGGAAGCAGTTGTATGTAAATTGAAAGATGCAGGAGTTCATATTAAGATGAGAAACGTTAATGAGAAAGTGCTATATGGTATTGTTATTATCACTGAATTCCAATTTAATTTGATTTTTAATGCCATTTTAACAGTATTCATTAAGGCAAATAAAACAATTGAAATTGAACCTGTTAAGGAGTAATCAGAATTGATAAGAGCAACAAATATAGGTCAAGAAACGGTGAGCCACAGACACTGTGTCTGTGTCTATGCCCTTGTCTTAGAGCAGTGGTAGATCTCATTGGACACAAAGAAAGGTAAAGATATAGAAATTTAACTCTGGTTAGAAAGAGATGGATGGATGCAAACATAAGATAGAGTGACTATGAAATGAATAATTCCCCCATATTTCAAGTTCAAGGTTTTGTTTACTATAAGCATATTCTTTAAAAATGAAAATGACCTTGAAAATTCTAAGCTTTAAATTATCAGACAATCTATATGAACAACTGAATCAATTCAATTCAGCAAATATCTATTTAACACTACTAAATTGCCTAGCTTTATGAGTCCAGCCCATACCTGGAGTGGAAGAGTCTTTTAAGATAGACCTCAAGCCATTTCCCCTGAAGAAATGTTAAAAATTAAGGTTCTCCAAAGTGCTTGGTGCATAGTAGCCACTTCCTAAGTGTTGATTATCTTCCTTCCTCCTGTCTATGCTCAAATCAATGTGAAGGAAATGCTTTATTGGAAATTTTAAAAAAAGTAAATGAGAGTAGCACTATACAATTTTTGAAAAGAACTCACCATTCTCTGGAACGATTTGTCTGTCAGACTTATGAGTTTTGCTTACTGCATTCTTTCACTTAGGAAGTGGTTGTACCCTAGGAGATGTGGTAAGGAAAGGACCATGCGGTCCTTCTCCCCTTGCATAGTACCACCAACTGCTATCTGGTGGATGTTTCCATAGCAACAACCAAGTGGCTTCTGGGGCAGGAGGTACACTGGGATTCTTCATGTAGCCTCTCTCTTTCCTTTAGCAGTCAGTGGCAGTCTGGGTTGGACAAGCTTATAAACAGACAGACATTGATTTGAAGCTGCAGGAATTCCAGAGGAATTCCAAGTTCAAAGCAAATCTTCAACATGTCATCTTCTAAAAGTTCAGGGGAAAAAAGAGGAGCTTCAGACATATGTTGTGCAGATCTTAAATCAAAGAAAGTATCAATCCCCTATTATTCAGTTAAACTGATATTTGAGACTAGTAAAGCCAGTAGAATTGGCTGTGGATTCGTAGCCTAACTATTGGTTTAGATTCTATAAAGAGGCAGTGGAAAGCACCTAGGTCTATCATCCTATAACAACAACAACAACAACAACAACAACAACAACATCAACTCTATATTTCAATTAATAGATGGCCATATAGAATTCACCATTTCTTGGATTGGGGAGTATCCTATTGGAAAAAAAATACAAATTTTACCATTGGATAGTTTTAACTCTATTAAATTTCAATGAAATTTATTTCAATCTGTTTTTGAGGCAGAAAGATAACAGTAAATATTCTATCCTTAGCAATATTGGACTTGCAGGTGGGTATAAGTATGGAGTAGGGATCTTAATTCATCTTGGATAGAGAATAGTCTTATAAATTTTATTGATTTTTTTAGTTTCCATCATGAAATTTTTTTTAAATTTTCACAAATATCTGAGATCTTTTTTGTCATGAATAATTCTTTACAGTTTCATGTTGCTCATTTTTTAAACAGACAAGATAACAAGAAAATATCTTGAATTCTGTCCAATTTGGGGCAGTTTCTCATTTCCTACTATCATTCCCCCCCATGTGAAGTGGATAGAAACAATGCAGAGTGTGTGTATATACACCTAGGAATCAAGTAATTTGAAGAGTTTGAAAGACTTATTAGGATAATGAAAGGTAAATTAATTTCAAGAGGAAAGTATCTCAATCAAGCATATCTACATTTTGTTGTCTGTGTCAGTTAAATACATCAAATTCTGAAATTTTATTTCTTTAAGGCTTTAATTTTACGCATATAAAATTGTTGTGCATGGGTGGGAGTTTTGAAGTATATATCACAGAGGAAATAATTTCAACTTATTGGGAAAATGATAGACTTCAAATAATCATATTAACTTTTCCTCTAAATTATTATGTTAGTGAAGGAACTTATTTATTTCAGAATGGCCTAGTAAAAAATAGAACGACCACTTTTACATGTTAATCGTAAGCAGCTTGCAGAATGTAGAAATATGTTCAGAACTTGTAATATTGCTTTTAAAATAGAGTAATTCATTACATTACCACTTATTCACAAACTACATAGAAAGGCAAAAGGCAGTAAAAAGTTGAAATAGCAAAAAAAAAAGAAAAAGAAAATAGTACTAATGGAAGAATAAGTTTTAAATTTCATTACCTATATCTCTCAATTTCAAGTGATTTTCTATCAGTTTGTATAATACTATTTGATAGCAATTTTGGTACATCTCCATTTTGTTTATCTTGGTTATTCTAGACATGTTATTCATTATCTCTGGATCTCATCTACCTTGTGGTTTACACATACCTCACCTGGTTTGTTAACTGCATTAATCTTTCTTCCCCAATTTTCTCCTATGTTGACCGGTGCATGCACAAGTTCTCAAATACTCTTACCTTACTCTGTAACATTCCCCTAATCATCTTGCCTTTACTAAAATCTTAATGTTGTCTGGTATGAGTAAATACCCTCTCTGGAGGAGACTGCCTTCACATCCCCTTACATCTTATCTGTCTCATGGTTGGAAGCTAGAAATTGTTTCTAGGTCTATACTTCTACTCCATTTTCTAACTTTATAAGCTCTTTTGAGGTTTGTGCCATCTACATATAATCTCGCTTTTGTCTAGTTGCTGAAATCTACACACATCCTTCACTGAAATTTTGACTACACTTAGTTTACTGCAAACCTGATCTCCAAATTCCTTTTCAGCATCTCTACCTTAGCCATCCATTCCCAGCATCACATCACAGATTTTAACAGACATTGAAAATTCCCAACATGATGAATTAAAACTGACTACAGATTTTTATATTTCCAAGCTAACCTATGACATTAAAAGAAATCTCTAGCCTTTGTGACAAAGTGATTGCTCAATATACCAAATGAAAATGACTTCTGTTTACTTTTAAACTCCCTGGGAGCAAATTCTGTTCTTGTGGCTAAGTCTATTTGAAGTGTACAGTGAGGAGAGGATGTGCATCCTCTTATCCCTTGCTTTTTCTGATTAAATGACTTTGGAAGCCATATATTGCAATAACAGCATCTCAAAATGGAGAAGGTCTAAATAAATTCTTCCAAAAGGGGAATAATTAACACTTTCATAGGACAGGGATATTCAATGGTAGAGCGTTTCACTACCATGTAGAGGGTGAGTAGCCCTGGTTCAATTCCCAACACCACCAAAAACAAACAAAAAAAAAAAAGAAAAAAGAAAGAAAGAAAGAGCGAGAGAGAGAAAGAAAGACAAAAAAGGAGATAACACTTTCGTAATATACTTTGATTCTTCCCAGGTAAATCAGGTAAACTGCCTTTTGTTGTGTTGGCCAATGAGAATTTGAGGATATTTTTATTGTTGTAACTAATGTTAATTGTCCCAAATAATATAGTCACCTGTCACTGTAACAGTCCAGTGACTTTCTTTCTTTTTATGCAGTAACATACTTTCTGCCTCTATATTTCTCTGGTATCTTCATTCAAAAAATACATATTACATATTCATTAAAAATGTTGGTGCACAATTTTTGTAAAAACTGTCAAGACTCGAAAACGGCCACTATATCTCTTTATATGATAAAAATGTTCACATCCCTTAAGAACTCACAGCAGCACTAAACTTGAACACTTCCCTCTATGCCCTAAATTACTACTCTCTCCTGTTTGTTGTTGTTGTTGTTGTTGTTTTGTTTGTTTGTTTAACCCATGAACTTCTACTGTTCTGCCCTCCAGCTACCATCTTTTTGCTTTATATTTTCTCTTTATGGATTGTTCTTCACAGATTTCCATGTCTGTGAATGTCATCCATACTTTCACTGTCAAAATTTTCTTTCTACCTTCGACCGTACTCTCAAGAGAATTCAATTTACTGCTTGATAACTTCAGTAAACATGGCTCAAAGTTCTCAAAGATAGCACACATCTATAGTAAAATTGGAATATTTTCCTCCAAGATTTTTCCTGTAGTATTACACATCTCTTTAAATGTTCTTCAACAGGAATATGAGAAATCTATGCTATTAATTATAACCTGCTTGACTTCAACCAAAGATTCAACCTATAATTGAGTCTGTCAATTTTGCATCCCAAACATACTTCAAATTCATTTTCTTTCATTGAAGATTTTGCAACCTAAATTGCCTCCATCTTGTTCTATTGTAAATTATTTATTTTTTTCTATTGCTGTCCTTGTTATAATTCTCAGACCATCGTGCTATATACTACCAGCTTTAGCCCTTTTTTATACAACTGCTAGATCTTCTAAAATCATAAATGCATTTTCACATGCTAGATTTAAATTACTAGTAGATTTCCATTGCACCGAGAAGAAATTTCAAACAAATTATAAAGTGTCATGTGATTTGACTCATACTTGGCTTTTCTAATCCATCATTTATAATCCTTCTTTGCTTACTCAAAATATCTTTTATTTTGAAAGCAATCTTTACCTTTTAAAATAATTTGACATTTACAAAACTAGTTTTTACCTAGTTCCTTTTTCTGTTCTAGGATCCCATCCTGGAGAACAATCTCTGAATTATTATCAGGCCTCCTTAGGCTTCTGTTTACTGTAACAGGTTGTTAGACTTACCTTGTTTATGATGACAACATTTGGGGGGAGGACCAGTCAGGTAATATGTAAAATGGTATTCTATTAATATTTGCCTGCTTTGTTTTCATGATTAGGTTTGGATTATGGGATTGAGGGTTAAAAACCACAGTAATAAGGTGTCTGCATCACATCATATCAGGGGTACCTACTTTCAACTTCACTCATCACTGTTGATTTTGTCTTGATAGGCTGAGTAAGGGAGGATCAAATTAATCTCCTCTTTCCTACTTTTCTCTTTTATGGAAAAATCATGTTCCACCTCCTTCCTGACAAAGCACACACATAAGTTAATTGGAATTCTGAATGGGAAAGCTGCCTCTGCTCCACAATTTATTAATCTATTTAATCATTTATTTACATCAATTTGAATTTATTGGTGCTTATTTTATACTTTGGAATTCAATCCAATATTATTTTATTGATTATTTATTTATTCATCCATTCATTTAGGTCAAATTGCCTTGCTTTGGCATTTTTGTTTATTTAACTTTTCTCCAAGCACTTTCTTCTTTGCATTACAGGAAGCTTCAGGCTCAGCTTTTCTACCTCCTGCATCCCCTTAATCAACTATTTCATCAAGTTTCCTTTTGTTTGTGTTGAACATTAACAGAAATTGAAATTGGGGAGCTAGCTGTGTTTACTGCCACTGGGGTATCATTGCTGACAGAGCAAGGAACTAGTTGTGTATATACTGACACCCACACCCACACACATATCAATACGTATTTCTGCATGTATCCAGCTGTACCTGTGTTAAGCTGAAAAGGACTTGGTTCACAGAGATGTCTTCAATTTTGTTTCACTACAACTTGGATCTTTATATTTTACCCTGGCTCATCTGTACTACCCTTTTTTAATCCAGCTAGCACCCATGGTCATTCAGTTACCATTCTATATATAAAAGCATTGGTATTGTTAACCCATACCTTCATGAGATACAATGTTGTCAACTGGAGTACAATACTTATGCAAAATATCTTTTGTCTTCATTTTATAGATTCCACTTTTTGAAGTTACTTAGATTCATAATAATTTCTCTTTTTTTCCCACTTCTTCCATTCTATTTTCAATTTTCACCAATCTCCTAAATAAACTTTTGAGTTTTTCACACATTAAGCTTTGCTTTTGTGCAGTAAAATTCAGAGTTTGGCAAATAATATAAAGTCATGCATCATGCATAAGAGTTTCACCAACCTAAAAATTCCCCTGTGCCTCAATAAAGTCAAGCCTTCCTCCCTTCTCCCCAACCACTGATAATTTTTATTATCTTTATAGCTTTGTCTTTTCCAAACAGTCATATAATTGGAATCATTTACTTTGTAGCCTTTCCAGACTGGCCTCTTTAGCTTAGTAAATTGCTAAAAGAATGAATTTTAAATGTTATCACCACAAAGAAATGATAATTATGTGGAGGTGATGGATGTTTTAGTTTGCCCAATATGATGTATCCAAGTGAATATGTGTATTCAAACTTCACATTGCACCCATAAATAATTATTATTTGTCAATTAAACATAAAATATTTACTTAATTAATTTTAATTACTTTTAACAGAATGCATGTAGATGAAATGCATTTAGAAATCAGTGTTTTTGTGGCTTGACAGCTTACTTTTTTGTACTGCATGTTATTTTATTGCATTTATGTACCATAGTCCATCTACTCACATATCAAAAGACATCTTACATGGTTCCATTTCTTTCTGATTTTAAGTTTTTTCTCACCTTATTTTACATTCAAACTGTCTCATTTGTATTACCTTTCAATCTATGTATGACTGTTGTTAAATATTATTCAGTACCTAAATGTCTATTTTATTTTACAGAAACTCTTTGTCTGCCCTAACCCTGGTATCCCATGTAATTTTTTTCCTATAGTTTCCTTTTTGGAGACTTAGCAGTGCTTAACCCTATTTGCACTACATTTTCTCAGCTTACTTTAGTAGTTTATTTCTATATGACTATGACCTTACTTGAGTTGGCTCAACTCTAATCCCCAGCACCCGTTAATGATTTCTGACACATAGTAGGCTCACAACATATGCTTTCTGAGTTTGTTGGTAAACCATCATAGATTTCCAAAATAACTGTGACCTAGATAATCTTATTCATATTTTACCTTAAGAAACTAAGACTTAGCAATGTTGAGACTTAGCAACTTACATAGTTGAACAGTTTTTAAAATTGATGTTCGTATTTTTTTTTTAGATACAAGTGTAGATATTTTTATCTTTTAAACTTAGATATTTATAGGGGAAGTCCAGTTTTCCTTTTCCTACTTCACAATCCGTGCACACTTGATTAGTACTCCAAATGAAGATGTTACACATAAGAAACAGTATTATCCAGCTCAGAAGAGAATTATCTTAGAAACCTGCTGCTTCCAGAACATGAGGTCAGAAGTGAGCCCTCAAGGAGGTGCAAATGATCTCATCAAAATCTTACACAATTTCATAAATTCTTCTAAGATTTCTTGATTTTTAATTATGAATGAAGTGTAGGTTAAGGGGAAATATTAATTAAATCTTGAACTTCATGGTCACAGTGAAAGCTGTCTTTGAGCCTAGAGGATGGTCATTTTCCTACCTCTGTGTATTTTTCTACTGGCAGCTGCAGCAAATATTCATGAGCTTCTACCCATCACAGGCTGATGGTATAATCCCAGTGGTTTTCACACTTTTTGTTTCTTTGTGCCCGATAACAGATTAAATTGGAGCATTTGGCACTGCAGTAGAGACTGGGCTCAGAGATTTGTATAGTTTCATAGATTTCTTTGTCTGCATGAAACAGTTTGAAACCATTTTTTCACCATTGATTTATTTTTATTTATTTACTTATTTATTTTTAATTTTTAAACATTATTCTTTTAAATATACATAACTACAGAGTATATTTTGATATATTATACATACATTGAGTAAAACTTGGAGGTTAGAAATGCGAAAGACAGTGGGATGAATCAGAAATAACTTTCCAGTGTTCATATATGACTATACCACCAGTGAAATTCCACATCCTCCACATCATGTACAACCACAAGAATAGTATCCTAATTTGGTTGATTTTTATTGACAAGGTTTATAAAATCAAATATTTTAAATCAAAGGCCAATTTGCAGGTCTCATTAAGTTGTTTATTCCATTTACTTTTTTATTAAGTAAAACATTACCTGAATTAAACCTGGGAAAATTCCTGTAAACATTCAGTTTATCCCATTTTTATATATTTTTTACAATACAAAAATTTGTGCACACTCAATTTTATGTAAAATATCTAAGTATGACATTGGTGGTATGTTCTTTTCTCAATTGTGGAGATAATTTATTAAATAAACTGATTCAGATATTCTATTTAAAAGAAAAAAACAGTAGTGTTTTAAATTCAGGAATGGTCTATATATTCATCATGTAGATCCTGATTAGTCAAAATTTAAAACCTAACAGCTTTGATTCCACATTAAAATGATTAAAATAAATATATTATCCCTTTCTGGAAATACTTTATCAGAGATATCTGCTAGTGCCTTCACATTATCTTGTCACATTATGCCTGGTAATTTTATTCTAATTATGAAAGTGGCTAGGTTTCCTGTAAATATCAGCATTTTATATGATCAAAAGCAGTTAATGAAAATCAGTTCATTTACTATAAGTCCAATGTGTTTGCATTTAATCCCACATTTTCCCAATCTTCTTTAAGCTTTTTATGTGTTGATTTCATCTGTGTTTAATATCAAAACATATCTACAGTCACTTCTGTATTGTTAGTGCTAAAACTGGAAATTGACACCCTTGTGGCAAAGCAGAGTTAGACAGTTAATTCACTTTTCCTGTGCCTGAATTCTGACTTTCATTGCTGTGTCATGCTGTCTAGCTGAACACTGACACCTTAAGAGTTTACAAGTGTAAAGATACCTACCAATGTGAATTTAGAAATTGATATGTATGAAAGAAATAAAAATATTTTATATACACAACAAATTGGTTTTTTAAACTACAAAAATAGCATCTGTCATTTCTTTCATGCTGACAATATGACATACAGAGACTCGAGGGAGAAAAGTTCTCATCTGGCTAGCTGTAGCTTGTGTAATTTAATATGATGAACACACTGCCACTGAGTTTTCACACTGACAGAAGAGACGTGTATTCAAAATATCTCATATGCTAAATACTGCAATAGTTTCTACATGCATAAATATGAGTTATACTGTTTTATTTTACTTGATTAAAAGGATATCTTAAGCAAAATAATCTTAAGTGCTTCAAAGCCCACAATGGCTGAAGAACATATGACTTTATATAAGGAAATTCAAAATGTACAAAATACAATAAAATGCAAGAAACAATTGTTGCCATGCAAAATTTTAAAACAACAACTGCATAGAAATGCATTTAAAATGGCAAACTCAAATTTACTTAACCCTGAAGAAAAAAAGATTGACAGTAAGTTCTACCAACACAATGCTTAGCAAGTATTTAGAAAGGCAAATGTATTTATTATCTTTGCTGGTCTAATGGTATAAATCATATCTTCAAATCTATGGAACAACTCTTCTATGCAAGTCCTGAATCTCAAGAAATTAGCTCTTACACAGTTGTCTTTATGAAATCTTTCATTTCAGTTAAAATCATAATAAGGATAATATTCATATGCCTCTTTGAAAATCAGCTTCATTGTGACTTCCTCCAAGTTAGCACTGTCCAATGATTTCTTTACTGTGTCCTTTAAATTTTCATCTGTAGGTGGTTTCTCTAATTTCTAATTAAAGGTTCATCATCTAAACTATTCTCAGATTCACTTTTTGGGGACTGTTGTGATTCTTCTCAGTGGTATTACTAGCTGCTTCTTAACATTTGTACATTTAGAAGTAGCTTTTGGTTTAGTGTTTTAGTTTAGTTTAGTTGGTTTTTTGTTTGTTTGTTTGTTTCATACCAGGGATGGAATCCAGGGATGCTTAACCACAGAGTGACATAAGCAACTCTATTGATTGATGGATTGATTGATTATTTATTTATTGTTGAGACAGGATCTCACTAAGTTGCTTTGGGTCTTGGGAATTTGATGTGAGCATCCTCAAACTTGCAATCTTCCTGCCTCAGCCTGGAGTTGATGGGATTATTGCTATGCCCCCACCATGCCCAGCTGGTTTAGGTATTACTTTCCTCATATGGGTGTCTTTTTTGCAAATGTGCTTCTTCTTCCTCTCCTTATCTTCATCTTCTGAAAATTCTTCTGTGTTTTTCTTTTCTTCATCATCATTACTAAATTCATCTGACAGAATTTTAGAATATTTGGCTCACTTTTACTTTTCTGCCATTCCAGAACTGTTCCGTTCCTTTTTTACTGAAATCACTAGAATTTATTTATCTATTTATCTATCTATCTATCTATTTATTTATTTATTTTAGATTTTGACTGGTTTTCCAGAAGACTTTGGATATATTAAGAAATTCAAGACCCTTTTCACCAAATCAAAGAATCCTCCAGACACAACCTAATATGCATTTCTAAATTTTTCCAGCATTCCCTCCTTTATTTTATACTGAATACTCCTTTTTCTGAACGGAAAATCCACATTCTTCTTTCTTGAGGACACTGAGCTTCTTCTGTTGTAGAGTAATTTGTATAGATTTCTAAATTCTTTCTTTCCATTTCCTTACTCATAAGGAAATGTATCTTTTCAATTTCACGATGTTTTTGCCCCTTTCCTTAAGCATCCTCATAAGGTAGACATTTGTCTTGTCAACCACTCTCCTTATCTTTTTTCCTCTGCCTTCTATGAGAAGACTGTTCTTTTTCTTCATTGACTTGGCCATCCTTGTCCTCATCCTCCTCTCTGGGACTGTGTATTTCAAGTTTCTTCTTGGATACAGCTGGGTAGGGGGTTGGGGGTGGCAGAACAGCTGGGTAGGGGGTTGGGGTGATAGGGGGATCTGAGGCACCAGATATGCTGTGGGCATTGGGTCTTGCCCACTGCAGGTGTGCAAGAACAGGAGATGGCTCAGAGAGGCTGTGGCCTATGCTTAAGCCAGCTGTCTGTTTTGCTCGAACAATGCTCTCTCTGCTCCACACAATCCTAAGTCCATTTTAAGCATGGATACAACATACCTGTACTGACTGTCTCACAAGGTATAAAGATGTACTACAACCATCATCACCATATTAGCTTCAATCTTTCAACAATTGTTATTACACAGACCTATTCAAAATTACATTAATGAATATAGTTGCTAAATTTATTTTCATTTTTCTGTGTTCACAGTAGCTCAGCCCCAATGCACAAGATGAGCCCTTTTTTTTTTTTCCTGCTAGGATTGAGAAGATTAAGAGGAACAATGATGGACCATCCATTCACCAAGTTCATGTATCTCAAATTGTAGAACAATATTTGGTTACAAGGTTCTATTTACTAATTCTGCATGTTTTCTGTCATTGTTTATTTTTTACTATATTCATAAAAAAATTCCTTTTAAGATATAGTGAACTTCAGTTTTATTTATTTTGTTTTGTTTTGTATTTAGCTTGCTGATGACACCATGCTCTTGTGAAGGCCCTCTGCCTGCTTTTGACATCATTTTTTCACTCCTTACCACACTCAACCTCATTGTGATAAATAAGAATAATACTGCATGTGAAATGTAGATGAAATGAAAATATATTCAGTAAACAAAATAATGTGAATCAAGATTTTTTTTATTTCACTGTTTAATGGCTTACACTTTTGAATAAGGTGTTGTTATTTTTATTCTATTTTTTTAAAAGAAAACAATAAGAATGAAATCCAACATGGTGGCTGGCAGCGGGCGCAGAGAGATCAAGTTTCTGACTTCATCAGCTGTGCAGGCATAGGGAGTCGTAAACATCCTAAATCTGTTTGCTCAGGATCACTAGGCAATGCTGAACTGACGTGGATCTGGGGCGAATAGTCTGGGCCTCTAAGAACACACTCTGAGCCCGGATCGGCTGAATTCAAGCTCCAGTTCGCCTGCTTCCCGCAGACAAACAGCTGTGACTCAGCACTAATCCATCCTGCTGAAACAACTGGTCAGCCCTTCTCATCCTACGGAGGTAAATGCCTACCGAGCCTTCATAGGTAGTGGCCACAGGTTTGAAACGGGGCTTGGGAGAGACAGTAAGGACCCACCCGTTGCATTGGTCGCCCGGCAAAGGGAAACGAACTGTCGCCATTTGCAAGAGACACCACCATGGCAGAGAACAGACATCATCAGACTGCAGCAGAGGAGATAACTTCATTGAAACCTGCGGATACAGGTGTGTAATTCCCTAGCCTTCCCTCTCCAAACATTGGGGAAACCTTAAGGGCCCCTCCCAGCTCTCCCGTAAGGGCCCCTCCCAGCTCTCCCGTGAGTGCGATAGCCAGACCGAGGGAATCAGACGTGGTGCAGGACCCGAGGCGCGGAACTACCGCTCCCAACAGTGCTGACAGCTGAGGTCTCTTGCCCAGCTCCCGGGGGCGTGGCTACCGGAGGGCAAGTAAAATTCGCTAAGGATTCTCAGCCCCAAGCTCTACAAACTTAGGGTCTGAGGGAATGGCAAACTGGAAGAATGTGCCCAGTCATTCATGAAAACAGGGCTCCCGGGAGCAGCAGACCTGCCGTGTAGCCAGTATTGAGGTGAGCAGCACCCGTGAGAGGGGCCTGGCTAGAGGAAAAGTGGGAAGTAACTAGACACAAGAGGAGGCCCTAGACACTCAGGATTGGAGACTCGCCCAGTCTGGGAGGAACTGCTGCACAGTGATTGGTTCCCGCATATCGACAGGAGAAACATGGCCTGGTGGGCACAGCGCCACCTACTGGAAGAGAAGTTAATCAAACTCTAAGACTGTATTTATTAGTTTTTTTTTCTTTTTTTCTTTTCTCTTTTTGTTTTTGATTTGGGTTTTTCTTTCATTTTCATTTTTCTTTCTTGTTGTTTTTTTAATTTTTTTTACATTTTTTTTTAAATTTTTATTCTTTTAATTTTAATTTTAATTTTTTTATTATTTTTAATTTTTTTTTTCTTTTTTTATTTCCTATTTTTTTCTTCTTTTGTCTTTTCATTTCTTTTCAATTATCTTATCCCCCCTTCCTTGAATTCTACCTGCTTACTTTCATTCTCTTTAGTGACTTCTTCCCTTCCCTTCTAATACCTTTCCTCCCAAGCATCTAATAAATTTATAGGAGTAAACAGTAACTCATCAGTCAAACAGAACAAGAAGTAACATGAGCAGCTTCAAAAAGCAAGGAAGAAAAGGAGTACAAACAATGCAAGACAGCCTAAATATTCAGGAGGACCTAGAGTCATCAGAAAAATGGTCATGTAAAGAACTCAAAGAACACCTTAGACAGATGTAATGGAACCTTAGAGAGGATACAAGACAGCAAATTCAAGCAGCGAAAGAACACATTGAGAATGAATTACATAAACAGATAAAAGAAGAAGTTAAGCATCTTTATCAGGAGATAGAAATTATAAAAAATAATCAAACAATAATTCTAGAAATGAAGGAAACGATAAACCAAATTAAAAACTCAACTGAGAGTATCACTAACAGAGTGGACCAAGTAGAAGCCAGAATGTCAGATAATGAAGACAAAATATATCATCTTGTAAACAGTCTAGCCAACTCAGAAAGGCTGGAAAAAATCACGAGAAAAACATCCAAGAGTTATGGGATAACATAAAAAAAACAAACTTATGAGTCATCGGGATAGAAGAAGGTACAGATATTCAAACCAAGGGAATGAGTAACCTGCTGAATGAAATAATTACAGAAAACTTTCCAGAAATAAAAAAGGAAACAGATATACAAATTGAAGATGCATACAGGACACCGAGCACACAAAATCACAGTAGACCAACGCCAAGACACATTGTTATGAAGATATCCAATATACAGAACAAAGAGAAAATATTAAAAGCTACAAGAGAAAGGAGACAAATTACATTCAGGGGTAAACCAATAAGGTTAACAACGGATTTTTCTTCACAGACACTGAAAGCAAGAACGTCATGGAACAATGTATTTCAAACACTGAAAGACAATGGATGCCAACCAAGAATTCTGTATCCAGCAAAATTAAGCTTCAGGTATGACAACGAAATAAAAATCTTTCATGATAAACAAAAGTTAAAAGAATTTGCAGCCAGAAAACCAGCATTGCAAAGCATTTTGAGGAAAACTATACACGAGGAAGAAATGAAAAACAATAACCAAAACCATCAGTAGGAAGTGCCTCGGTAAAGACAGAGGGCGAGGGGAAAGATAATCATGGAGAAACAAACTAACTTTTTTAAAAAAAGGATAAATAATCAAACATGGATGGAAGTACAAACCATATATCAATAGTAACTCTGAATGTTAATGGCTTAAACTCTCCAATAAAGCGACATAGGCTGGTATCATGGATTAAAAAAACAAATCCAACAATATGCTGCCTCCAGGAGACACATCTGACTGGAAAAGACATACACAGGCTGAAGGTGAAAGGATGGGAAAAAATATACCATGCACACGGTCCTCGTAAGCAAGCAGGGGTGGCCATCCTCATATCGAATAAAATCGACCTCAAGACTAAGTTAATCAAAAGGGATAAAGAAGGACATATACTGTTAAAAGGAACCATTCACCAACAAGACATAACAATTATCAATATTTATGCACCAAATAATGGTGCTGCGACATTCATAAAACAAATTCTCCTCAATTTCAAGAATCAAATAGACCACAACACAATAATTATGGGTGACTTCAACACACCTCTCTCACCATTGGACAGATCCTCCAAACAAAAGTTGAATAAAGAAACTATAGAACTCAATATCACAATCAATAACCTAGACTTAACTGACATATATAGAATATGTCAACCATCATCAAATGGATATACTTTTTTCTCAGCAGCACATGGATCCTTCTCAAAAATAGACCATATATTATGCCATAGGGCAACCCTCAGTAAATATAAAGGGGTGGAGATAATACCATGCATTTTATCTGATCATAATGGAATGAAACTGGAAATCAATGATAAAAGAAGGAAGGAAAAATCCTACATCACATGGAAAATGAACAATATGTTACTGAATGATCAATGGGTTACAGAAGACATAAAGGAGGAAATCAAAAAATTCTTAGAGATAAATGAAAATACAGACACAACATATCGGAATCTATGGGACACAATGAAAGCAGTTTTAAGAGGAAAATTCATCGCCTGGTGGCCATTCCTCAAAAAAAGAAAAAAACCAACAAATAAATGAGCTCACACTTCATCTCAAAGCCCTAGAAAAGGAAGAGTAAAACAACAGCAAATGTAGCAGAAGGCAAGAAATAATTAAAATCAGAGCAGAAATCAATGAAATTGAAACAAAAGAAACTATTGAAAAAATTAACAAAACTAAAAGTTGGTTCTTCGAAAAAATAAATAAGATCGACAGACCTTTAGCCATGCTAACGAAGAGAAGAAGAGAGAGAACTCAAATTACTAACATACGGGATGAAGAAGGCAATATCACAACAGATGCTACAGAAATACAGAAGACAATTAGAAATTATTTTGAAAACCTATATTCCAATAAAATAGAAGATAGTGAAGACATCGATAAATTTCTTAAGTCATATGATTTGCCCAGACTGAGTCAGGAGGATACACACAATTGGAACAGACCAATATCAATGGATGAAATTGAAGAAGCCATCAAAAGACTTCAAACCAAGAAAAGCCGAGGACTGGATGGGTATACAGCGGAGTTTTACAAAACCTTTAAAGAAGAATTAATACCAATACTTTTCAAGTTATTTCAGGAAATAGAAAAAGAGGGAGCTCTTCCAAATTCATTCTATGAGGCCAACATCACCCTGATTCCGAAACCAGACAAAGACACCTCAAAGAAAGAAAACTACAGACCAATATCTCTAATGAACCTAGATGCAAAAATCCTCAATAAAATTCTGGCGAATCGAATACAAAGACACATCAAAAAAATTGTGCACCATGATCAATTAGGATTCATCCCTGGGATGCAAGGATGGTTCAATATATGGAAATCAATAAATGTTATTCACCACATCAATAGACTTGAAGATAAGAACCATATGATCATCTCAATAGACGCAGAGAAAGCATTCGACAAAGTACAGCATCCCTTTATGTTCAAAACATTAGAAAAACTAGGGATAACAGGAACTTACCTTGACATTGTAAAAGCTATCTATGCTAAGCCTCAGGCTAGCATCATTCTGAATGGACAAAAGTTAAAGGCATTCCCTCTAAAATCTGGAACAAGACAGGGATGCCCTCTATCACTACTTCTATTCAATATAGTTCTCGAAACACTGGCCAGAGCAATTAGACAAACGAAAGAAATTAAAGGCATAAAAATTGGAAAAGAAGAACTTAAATTATCACTATTTGCAGATGACATGATTCTATACCTAGAAGACCCAAAAGGGTCTACAAAGAAACTACTAGAACTAATAAATGAATTCAGCAAAGTGGCAGGATATAAAATCAACACGCATAAATCAAAGGCATTTCTGTATATCAGCGACAAAACTTCTGAAATGGAAATGAGGAAAAACACTCCATTCACAATATCCTCAAAAAAAAATAAAATACTTGGGAATCAACCTAACAAAAGAGGTGAAAGATTTATACAATGAAAACTACAGAACCCTAAAGAGAGAAGTAGAAGAAGATCTTAGAAGATGGAAAAATATACCCTGTTCATGGATAGGCAGAACTAACATCATCAAAATGGAGATATTACCAAAAGTTCTCTATAGGTTTAATGCAATGCCAATCAAAATCCCAATGGCATTTCTTGTAGAAGTAGATAAAGCAATCATGAAATTCATATGGAAAAATAAAAGACCCAGAATAGCAAAAGCAATTCTAAACAGGAAGTATGAATCAGGCGGTATAGCGATACCAGATTTCAAACTATATTACAGAGCAATAGTGACAAAAACAGCATGGTACTGGTACCAAAACAGGTGGGTGGACCAATGGTATAGAATAGAGGACACAGAGACTAATCCACAAAGTTACAACTATCTTATATTTGATAAAGGGGCTAAAAGCATTCAATGGAGGAAGGATAGTATCTTCAACAAATGGTGTTGGGAAAACTGGAAATCCATATGCAACAAAATGAAACTGAATCCCTTTCTCTCGACATGCACAAAAGTTAACTCAAAATGGATCAAGGAGCTTGATATCAAATCAGAGACTCTGCATCTGATAGAAGAAAAAGTTGGCTCCGATCTACATATTGTGGGGTCGGGCTCCAAATTCCTTAATAGGACACCCATAGCACAAGAGTTAATAACAAGAATCAACAAATGGGACTTACTTAAACTAAAAAGTTTTTTCTCAGCAAGAGAAACAATAAGAGAGGTAAACAGGGAGCCTACATCCTGGGAACAAATTTTTACTCCTCACACTTCAGATAGAGCCTTAATATCCAGAGTATACAAAGAACTCAAAGAATTAGACAATAAGATAACAAATAACCCAATCAACAAATGGGCCAAGGACCTGAACAGACACTTCTCAGAGGAGGATATACAATCAATCAACAAGTACATGAAAAAATGCTCACCATCTCTAGCAGTCAGAGAAATGCAAATCAAAACCACCCTAAAATACCATCTCACTCCAGTAAGATTGGCAGCCACTATGAAGTCAAACAACAACAAGTGCTGGCGAGGATGTGGAGAAAAGGGTACACTTGTACATTGCTGGTGGAACTGCAAATTGGTGCGGCCAATTTGGAAAGCACTTTGGAGATTCCTGGGAAAGATGGGAATGCGACCACCATTTGACCCTGCTATTGCCCTTCTCAGACTATTCCCTGAAGACCTTAAAAGAGCATGCTACAGGGATACTGCCACATCAATGTTCATAGCAGCACAATTCACAATAGCTAGACTGTGGAACCAACCCATATGCCCTTGAATAGATGAATGGATTAAAAAATGTGGCATCTATACACAATGGAGTACTATTCAGCAATAAAAAATGACAAAATCATAGAATTTGCAGGGAAATGGATGGCACTAGAGCAGATTATGCTTAGTGAAGCTAGCCTATCCCTAAAAAACAAATAACAAATGTCTTCTTTGATATAATGAGAGCAACTATGAACAGAGCAGGGAGGAAGAGCAGGAAGAAAAGATTAACATTAAACAGAGACATGAGATGGGAGGGAAAGGGAGAGAAAAGGGAAATTGCATGGAAATGAAGGGAGACCCTCATTGGTATACAAAATTACATATAAGAGGTTGTGAGGGGAATGGGAAAATAAACAAGGAGAGAAATGAATTACAGTAGATGGGGTAGAGAGAGAAGATGGGAGGGGAGGGGAGGCGGGATAGTAGGGGATAGGAAAGGTAGCAGAATACAACAATTATTAATAGGGCATTATGTAAAATTGTGGATGTGTAACCGAGGTGATTCTGCAATCTGCATTTGGGGTAAAATTGGGGGTTCATAACCCACTTGATTCTAATGTATGAAATATGATATGTCAAGAGCTTTGTAATGTTGTGAACAACCAATAAAAAAAATAAAAATAAAAAAAAAGAAAATAATAAAACATAGGCTACTTAAATTTAAAGTCACAGTCTGCTGACATTGAGATCATCCTTATATGACTCAATGTATCTGTTATTTTATAATGCAAATGATATAGGATTATTTAAGAAAAATATATAAATAATTAGGCATATTTTAATTACATCTAATCATATAATCACACTTTGTATATATAATGCTGTAATATTTTGATAAATATTCCATAAAATGTTTGTATGATTACATTACATATAGTGATTTATACAAGTGTCTTAAAAACTGAAATGAAACACATACAACCCATATGTCAACTACCACTGTTATGCCTTAAAACTATTCTGTGAAAATGAGATACCTTATTTTATTTAATTAATAACTGTACATAGCTATTTAGATGTTGCTCCATTTTCCACCACTCCTAACAATACAGTCATAAATGCATCATTTTCTATTGTATTATTTTTAACATAATTTACTACACAATTTTAGGGTTAGCATTGAACTTTATAAAAAGAATCCAAAATGTGTATTAGAAGGCTTAGAAAAAATTATTATTAAGGAAGTTGGGGTCTAATCCCACATGACGAAGATTAGGGCCTACTTTTTCTTCTATTAGATGTAGAGTCTCTAGTTTAATTCCTAGATCCTTGATTCACTTTGAGTTGAGTTTTGTGCATGTTGAGAGATAGGGGTTTAATTTCATTTTATTGAATGTGGATTTCCAGTTTTCCCAGCACCATTTATTGAAGATGCTATCTTTTCTCCAGTGCATGTTTTTGGCAACTTTGTTGCCGCAGTCTGGCTGCAGCAAAATAACTGGGGGGGGGTGACGAACAACTTGTATAGATTGATACAGCAGGAGTGGGAGCCGTTTATTGTAGGACAGGAGGGGTATATATACATTCCACACAGCTTATCTTAATTAACATAAACTAGATGATACAGCAGTCAACCAATAAGGAATCTCCACACTTAATGGCTCACTGGTGCCACTTCACAAACCACTCCTTCTGGCAAAATGCCAGGTGCCATCCTGACGTTTTTACAGACCCTAACACTTTGTCTAATATAAGTTAATTGTAATTTTGTGTGTTAGTCTCTGTGTCCTCTATTCTGTACCATTAGTCTACCAGTCTGTTTTGGTGCCAGTACCATGCTGTTTTTGTTACTATTGCACTGTAATATATTTTAAGGTCTGGTATAGTGATGCTACCTGCTTCATTCTTCCTGTTAAGGATTTCTTTAGCTATTCTGAGTCTCTTATTTTTCCAGATGAATTTCATGATTGCTTTTTCTATTTCTATGAGGAATGCCATTGATTTTGATTGGACTTGTGTTAAATCTGTATAGTGCTCTTGAAACTATGGTCATTTTGATAATATTAATTCTGCCTATCCAAGAGCAAGGTAGTGCTTTCCATCTTCTAAGGTCTTCTTTGATATTTCTCTTTAGGGTTCTGTAGTTTTCATTGTATAGATCCTTTACCTCTTTCATTAAGTTGATTCCCAATTTCTTTTTTTGTGTGTGGAGGTTATTGTAAATGAGATAGTTTTCCTCATTTCCTTCTCAGAGGATTTGTCACTGATATACCGAAATGCCTTTGATTTATGGGTGTTGATTTTATATCCTGCTACTTTGCTGAATTCATTTACTAGTTCTAGAAGTTTTCTGGTGGAGCTTTTTGAGTCTTCTTCTATAGTGCAAGAATTAAAACCAAGAATCAATAAATGGGATGGAATCAAACTAAAAAGTTTCTTCTCAGCAAAAGAAACAATCTGTGAGGTGAACAGAGAGCCTACATTCTGGGAGCAATTTTTTAAAAATATTTATTTTTTATATGTAGATGGACACAATACAATGTCTTTATTTTTATGTGGTACTGAGGATTGAACCTGGGTCCCGCCCGTGCTAGGTGAGCGCTCTACTGCTGAGCCACAATCCCAGGCCCCTGAGAGCAAATTTTTACCCCTCACACATCAGATAGAGCAGTAATCTCTAGGGTATATAAAGAACTCAAAAAGCTAAGCAATAATAATAATAATAATAATAATAATAATAATAATAATAAATGGGCCAAGGACCTGAACAGACACTTCTCAGAAGAGGAGATATATATATATAATCAATCAATACATATATGAAAAAATGTCCATCATCTCTAGCAATCAGAGAAATGAAAATCAAAACTACTCTAAGATATCTCTCACTCCAGTCATAATGGCAGCTATTATGCATACAATAAGTATAGGAGAGGATGTGGGGAAAAGGTACACTCATACATTGCTGGTGGGTCTGCAAATTGGTACAGCTAATATGAAAAGCAGTATGAAGATTCCTTTGAAAACTGGAAATGAAACCACCATTTGACCCAGATATCCTTCTCCTCAGTTTATACAAACAAAACAAAACAAAACAAAAACTTAAAAATAGCATACTACAGGGACACAGCCACATCAATGTTTATAGCAGCACAATTCACAATAGCTAAACTGTAGAGCTAAACTAGATGTCCTTCAGTGGATAAATGGATTAAAAAATGTGGCATACATACACAATGGAATTTTACTCAGCAATAAAAGAGAATAAAATCCTGGCATCTGCAGGTAAATTGATTTCACTGGAAAAGATTATGCTAAGTGAAGTTAGCCAATCCCCAAAAAAACAAATGCCAAATGTTTTCTCTGATATAAGGAGGGTGACTCATAGTGGGGTAGGGAGGGGGAACATGGAGGAATTGATTAATTCTAGATAGAGCAGGGGGTGGGAGGGAAAGGAAGAGGGTAGGGGATTAGCAAGAATGGTGGGATGTGATAGACATCATCATCCAAAGTACATGTATAAATATACAAATTGGTGTCAACATACTTTATATACAAACAGAGATATGATAAATTGTGCTGTATACATGTAATAAGAAGTATAATGCATTCCACTGTCATTTTTCTAAATTAATAAATATTATTATGTCAATAATACTACAAATATTATATATATATATATATATATATATATATATATATATATTTCCATCAATTATAACTATTTAAATTCTGTCAAATCTTAAATCCCAGATATTACTATGTCCATTGTTTTTGAGTTCTATTTCTGGCAAAATTGAAAGTTCTCATACTAAATGAACATTTTCATTTATTCTATAACATTTCTTCTATTCCCTACTGAAGGGAAATGTAACTTATGTATTTATTACAATTTGTCACAAAACATCTCATATTTGGGAGAAAATGAGTATAAGCACATTTTTGAGTGTGTGAAAAACCTGTCCTAAGGTACACAAAGAATGGGTTTTCACACCAGACTGACTTAAGTATACTACGTGCAAGATGCATTTGAGACCTTTTGAAATGATTTAATACCAAATATATCTCCTGCTTTGTTTAGCCACTGAGCAGATTTTTTTTATTCCTTTTAAATGTATTTTAAGGAGGACACTAGATAAAAACAAGTTCTAAAAATGTAAGATGAAGTATATTTTATTACTCTGTTTTGGAGATCTTTATTATGCTATATGGAATATAACATTTATGGCACTGGCCATCTCTATAACAGATCTCTAATCAATCATATTATGGTTCATGAGAAAAGGAATCACATCCTTGATTGATTAGTAAATTTTGAGTTCCAGTAGGAGAGGAACATGTAATTTGTTTTTTATTTGTGCTTCTTCCTAATAATACTTCTAAATAATTAAGTTCTAAATTACATCCCAAGTTAAATTGCATTCCTTTATTTTATGGGTTAACACTTCTCAAATATCTAAAATAAACCACTAAGTTGTTCACATTGCAATGTTTCTTAGACGTATACCAGTAAAATGAGCAGTCTTAGCAACTAATAGATCTTTCAGATATCCTTCAACTATGTCTATCTGGCCATGATCTTATATATTTCCAGGGCATTGACAAATTTGAATACTTTGTCTCAGTAATATGACAAACTAGAGGTCATTATTATGAGAAATTTGCTACAATGTTGTACACCTGGACAATGTGTACATTTGAAGGTATGCTTTCTTAGTTTGAATACAAAAACCTCTCTCATACACACCCCTCTGTCACACACACAATCAAAAATACATACAAACATATATGCCTGAGACCAAACCTGCCAATATTTCTGTTCTAGGGAGGTTTAGTTATTATGATTCTGCAATCTGCATTTGGGGTAAAATTGGGGGTTCATAACCCACTTCAATCTAATGTATGAAATATGATATGTCAAGAGCTTTGTAATGTTGTGAACAACCAATTAAAAAAATCAAAAAAAAAATTCCATTCTGTTTAATAACACTTTATGATTCTGTGATATTTTAGTATCCCATTATTTTCTTATCCTATATTTAATCAGCATAATCATCACCACCTCTTTATTGTATCATTTTACTTTATATATATTACCCTAGGTTACTAATTAATATCTGATGGTTCTATCCTTACTTGCTCCTTTGGGTATTCTTTCTGGAACCATCTTACTATCTGTTGTTTTGATGCAAGTGTGTCTTTCAGGATTTTGTGGTGTTAAGCCCTCATCCTCAGTGTGGTGGTGAAGAGGTGTTGAACCTTTAGGAGGTGAGAAATAGTGCTAGGTCATCAGGGTTGATGTCCTCAGAAGGTATTAAACTATTTCTTGAGGGACTCTTGAGTTATCTCTTACAAGAGTGTTGTTTACAAGCCTGAATCTGATCCTTGAATCATTTTCTGGTTTCCTGTTTTGTGAGGTGATGTCTCTGTTGAACAGACTTCCACCACTGTGGTGATCCCACCAAGATGTGATGCAGTTAAGGGGACCCTTGGTGGAGCTGGCCCTAGAATGTTTGGATTTTCAGTTTCCAAAATTCTAAGCTAAATCAACCTCATTTCTTTGTTAGTGCCAGCCTCAGAGTTTTGTAATGGTAATAAAAGATGAATTAATACACTTTGTCCTATTTTCCTCTTAAATAATATTCAACTGTTGTATCACTTATGACTTGATTATGTTACATAAATAATGGTCAATAATGTGTTTTTTAAATTCACACTAGCTGCCCAAAATATATTGGTGGAGACCTTTGGCTGACAAAGCCTCAATGTCAAAATATGCTGCAGCAAAGGAAAGAGATTTTACACTGCATTCTGCACTTGAAGCTTCTCCTGGATTATGTTGATGATGTAATTTTTGTATTGCTGTGGCTAGGCTATAGTTCCCAGTTGTTTGGTCAGATACCCATCTGGATGTTTCTGTGAAGGTAGTTTTTAGAGTAATTAACATTCAAATCAGTAGAGTTTGAGGAAAGTAGATTACTCTTCACAATGTGGATGAGATTCATGCAATCAGTGGTTTCCCAGAAAAGAAATTCTGCCCCAAGGCGATAACTTAGAAACCATGTCTGAATTTCCAGTCTGCTGCCCTGTAGAATTTTGACTTGAGTGTAATAACTTGTCTGAATTTCTAGACTGATGCTATTTCCCACACCTTTAGATTTCCCACCACCCATAATTACTTAGTTCAGTGTTCAGAAGGAACCAACAAAATGCTTTCCATAGCAGCTATACTATTCTAAATTTTCAACAACAAAGTATGAAATTATCAACTTTTTATATTTTCAATAATATTTGCTGTTTTCCTTCATTAAATTATTGCTATCCTAATGTGGGTAAATTAGTAGAAGCTATTGTGAAATTAAATTGGTGCAATACCTTTGTCATTTTCTTTTTTATTATTATTATTTTAGGATTTTGTTTTAGATATTTAGATCACTATTTATAGTCTGTGTCTAATAATTTTGTTAAATTAAGTGCATGTTCCTTTTGTCTTTGCCAACATTATCTGTGGTAAATTTTTTTTTACCTTGTTTTAACTTCTATTTTCTAGACATTTTATTGTGGACATTATGAAAGGTATAGCTTGAGTATTTATCCCTCTAAAAAAGATTTTCCTTTAGTTATGCCACACAGCCTAGTGGTGCTAAAAAATGTTGGAGCAGATTAAGTTCTTAGTTTTATATTATTTATATCATTGTGTCAATGTAAATTTCAATGGCAAATTAATTCATGGATAGACTTGATTTCAAACTTTTGGTAGACGTATTTTCCCAAAAACTTAGACACCATTTATTTATTCATTTATTGTTTACTTTTTGTTAATTTGCTATGAAAAGGTTTTTTTTTTTTAACTTAAGGTGCATATAATTGAATTAATTGTGATTCTTTTTTTTTCTTTGTATGGTTCTGGGGAATGAACCCAGGACCTTGTGCATGGAAGCCAAACACTCTACCAACTGAGCTATATCCCCAACCCAACATTGGTTCTTAATGTACTCTCTGCATTCGTCTATGTTTGACTTCTTTAATTTACATAGTTAAACATGTATTTCATTATTAATAATGAAATAGGTACCTACAATCCTACAACCAAAATAGAAGGTAGACATTGAGAAGTTATCTACATATAGCCACTAGTTTCTTCCTTCCCACTAATCCCCATGTCATCCCATAACCAACATAATCATTAAATTATTGCTTTGAATTTTGAGCTTACAATTTCGTGTCTTTACAATTTCATTGTCTTATGGCATCTGATGCATTTTATGTATAGGCACATCTCTGCGCGTGCAAAAGCTTTAATATATTTATTTGTACTCCTTGAACATGCATGCTTAATTTCAGTTACTTTGACCATAGAAAAATAAGTATCATGATATGTATATAATTTGGTTATTTACTTTTTCATTTAGTATTGCAAATAAGATTGTTCTGTTAATGTAAGTCACTATACTTCTGTCTTTTTGACTACTATGTGTCATTCACTTATATAAATATAACCAGATTATACTATTCACTCAGTTTCTTGTGAGTCATCTGAGTTGCTTTCAAGTTTTTATTACAACACATATTGCTTCTATAACCATTCATATGTATGTATATATGAGAATAAGTATATATAAAAATAATGCATATATACATATACACACATATATTCTCTCTCTCTCTCTCTCTCTATATATATATATATAGATATAGATATAGATATAGATATAGATATATAGATAGATAGATAGTGCATACTTGGATTTATGCTCACAGCATAAGTTTCTATTTTTTAGAAACATATTTAAAATCTCAATAAAGTTTAATAAACTATTGGAGGGCAGGATGTTCAGGCCAGTTGCACAGTTGCTTCTCTTTGCCGATGGGATGAATGATTACAATTCCCTTTCTCACTAAATTGTCTGACTCTCCAAATCCCCTTCTTGCACATTACATGTCCTTCAATGCCCCACATAAGAAAAGATGAACCTCATCAGGGGAAACATATATTTAATCTCAGATTACCAGCTATATGTCCAGTAATTTCTCTTTTCGTTTCCATTTCTGATATTTTATCATCAATAACTGTAGATTTCCCTTAGCAATCTTGTGGAATTATCTTTGGCTTAACATTTTTTAAAATACATATATTTTTGATTGGCTTTTGTAGGTGTTTTTTTTTTTTTTTAGTACATGTTTGTTTCACACTAGAAAGGTACACTGTGCTTATTAATTTTAAAGAATTGCAACACTTTCATAGAGTCTTGAATTTTAAAATACATTGAATATATAAGCAACTGTACTAAATGGGCATCACTTGTTTCTTTCAAGTAAGATTCAGAAATCCAGAGTGAAAAATCTTTTTGAAACGTAAAGATCCATGTATATATATATTTTTTTCTTTATTTTATTTATTTATATGTGGTGCTGAGGATTGAACCCAGGGCCTTGCAGGTGTGAGGAGAGCGCTCTACCACTGAGCCATAACCCCAGCCCCAGATCCATGTATATTAGAGGCATGCATTTGTGGTTTTGCTTGCTTGTTCATTTTGGGTGGGGATGTGTTGCATCTTAATTTTAATATCCTTACAACTCATCTGCTTCTGGTCTCATCTCCTTTCATTTAATTCTGTTCTTTGTCATCAGAGATATTTTTTAAGCAAATCTCAAGAAACTATGGCAATGTGTATTTTTAAGAAATTCCCCGAATCACATAGGAATTAATAGTCAAGGTAGCATAGAATAGCAAATCCAGCAATTCGGATGTAAATTCTCATTTTATATCTTTCTCAGTAGGTCATGGATTTTCTATTGAGCCATTGTGAAACACAGGTAGGGGAAGAATAGGCCATGCTTAGTCACACCTCTTTCTTTTTGCTCGCTGTTGTGTTTGAAATATAAATAGCCAATTTTCCTCCAAAATGATTTCTATTTCAGATTTTACATTTATAACAAGCTTTCAGAGCACCTATAAAGCTTAAAGCATCTTTCATCCATGCTTCCCTCAGCACTGCATGCCCTTTTATAAAGCAGACTTCTCCAGGTTACTCCCTGTGTTTCCCCAGAGCTAATCTTTTCTTAGTGTATTAACATGAGCGTGGGTCATGAGTTCATGGTTTTAAATGGAGGATTGCTAAGCCTGACAGCCCAGTGAAGTCATGCAAAACATCAAGGCATCATGGGGTGCCAACTCTAAATCTTGATGACCACGTTCTTGCTAAAATGGTTTAAAGCAAATTAATTCCTTTGCCTGGGTTGCCTCATTTAAAAAGTAGTGATATTAAAACCTCCTTCACAAGGTCATGAAGGGAAAACAGTGCTTGTCACCAAGAAGACACTTGTATGGGCTATGTTTTCCAGAAAGGTACAGTGACGTAAACTGCAGTGGCTCAGAATGAGATATATTTGGAAATAGAATTATTTTAGATATAATTAGTTAAGATGATTTTATACTGGAGTGGGGTGGATCCTTGATGTAATATGATAAGCAGAGACAAAGCAGCACACAGACATGAGCACAAAACATCACACAGCAATATAGGCAAAGATTGACATGCTCCAACTCTAAGAAAGGAAGTGCCACGGTTTCCTAGCACACCAAAAGAAATTACAAAGAGACAAGGAACAATTCTCCCTGCCCCCCCCCCCCAAGTTTCTAAAGAAACCTTGACTGCTGACATCTTGAGTTTGGACTTCTAGCCTCCAAAACTGTCAGATAATACTTTCTGTTTGTTTAAGCACCCTCTTTTGAATACTTTCTTATAGAAGCTCTAGGAAACTAATACAGCCATCCATGAATGCTAATTGTCTTCTTTCTTTCCTCATTTTTGCACAGCAGGAGCTGATAAATATATGGTTAGAGACATATACTCTCTTAGAAACCACACAGGTAAAGCCAGGGGAACTGTGCTCTATACGCACTGCCAACTAGCAAGTAGAAGAAGCCAAAGAGAAATTGGCAAAATATGGCTTAGTACTATGGCTTTCTTCTGAACGGCAAAGATTCAATGAAATAAGGATAATGTCAGGCTTCCTTTTGTAGCATTGGAAGCTCTACCACTCTTTATCTTGAACACAGAGGAATAAAAACTTGTAATATGTTGACACATCCTTTCAAATTCATGTCAGACAGAATCCTTGGAGAATGCCAAAAACCTTAGTATATTTTTCTCCACTTCCTTCTCCAAGCCCTATTCTTCTCTTTCTTTCTTTTTCTTTTTCTTTTAAAGCACTATTAACAAATGAATTTTTAATACATTCCAAGTGTAGGAAATATATACACTGTGGAATTATTACAATAAAATTAGTTAACATATACATGGCCAGCCACAACTAGTTACCATTTGTAGGATTCTGTGGGTGTGTTGAGGACACTTAAGATCTACTTTCTTAGCAAGTAGATAAATAACCTGTAGTCATCATGTTTTTACATTATATATACTGAACTTATTTATCTTATAATTGAAAGTTTGTACCCTGTGACAAAATTCTCCCCATTTCTTCCAAAACAGCCACTGATAACCACAATTCTGTTTTGAATTTCTGTAAGTGTGACAGTTTTAGAGTCCATGTATAAGTGGGATTAGTCAAACAGTATGATTTTCTGTGTCTGACTTATTTCACTTACTGTGATGGCCTTTAGATTCATCCATGTTCTTGAAAAAGGCAGAATTTCCTTCTCATTTAAGAACAGATAATATTCCATTATATACATATATGGCATTTTTAAAAGATCCACTCATGGTCAACAGACAGTAAGTTCCTTTTTGACTATTGTGAACAATGCTTCAATGAACATGGGAGTACTGATAACTCTGAAAGATATTGATTTTATTTCCTTTCGATGTGTATGCAGAAGTGGGATTGTTGAATCATGTGGTACTTTATTTTTCAAGGAACTTCCATACTTTTTCTAGAATACTTGTACCAATTTACATTCTCATCAATGAAGTATAAAAGTTTCGTTTTCTCCATAGCCTTGTAAATTTTTGATATCTTTTGACTTTTTGATAAACACCATCCTACCATGTGTGAGCTGATATCTCATTGTGCTTTTGATTTACATTTCCCTCGTGTGTAGTGTCTTTTCAAATTCCTGTAGTCCATCAATATGTTTACTTTGGAAATATGTCTATCCAGGCCTTTTGTCCAAAATAAAATTAAACCAAAGAAGTAACATAAGATATATTGTGAAATTTTGCTTCGTTTATTATTGAATTGTAGGAATTTCTTACATATTAGCCCTTTATCAGTTGTATGGTTTCTAAAACTTTACACCCATTTCATAGGTCACCTTTCCTTTTTTATTTATTTATTTTTTTGATTGTTTCTATTGCTGTGTGTAAACTTCCAGTTTACTTTAGTCATACTTATTTTTTTTGCTTTTATTTTTTATATTTATGGTATCAAGTCCAGAAAATAATTTCCAAGACCAATGTCATGAAGCTTTTCCTGTTTCTTTCTATGAATGCTATGGTTTTAGCTCTTACATTTAAATACTTAATTAGTTTTGAATAGATTTTTGTGTATGGTATCACTTAAGGATTCAGTTTTATTTTTGCATAAGAATAGCCAATTTTCCAAAGACCATTTGTTGATGTGACCATCTCTTCCTCATTGTGTATTCTTAGTTACTTCACTGAAGATTAGTTGATCTTATAAGCAAACTATACTGTCTCATATGGTATAGGTTTTTATGCCTAAGCCATACTGTTTTGATTATAATGCTCATAATAAAATTTGAAACCAAGAAAGGTCATTTATCTAGTTTGTATTTCTTTTCTTAAGATTTAGGTATAAAAGATCTTTTCTGGTTTCATATTAATTTTAGAAGTTTTTTATATTTCTCCAGAAAATATCATTAAATTTTTTAAATTAATAAATTAATTAATATTAACTTGGCCCGACTTCCTTAACAAGACTTCTAAAGTGCAAGAAATAAAACCAAGAATTAATAAATGGAATGGATTCAAACTAAAAAGTTTCTTCTCAGTAAAAGAAACAATCAATGAAGTGAAGAGAGAACCTACATTTTGGGGGCAAATTTTTGCCACATGCCCATCAGATAGAGTACTAATCTCCAGGATATATAAAGAACTCAAAACATTTAACACCAAAAAAAAAAAAAAAAAACAAACAACTCAATCAATTGATGGGATAAGGAGCTGAACAGACACTTCTCAGAAGAAGATATACATTTGATCAACAAATATATGAAAAAAAATGTTCAACATCTCTAGTAATTAGAGAAATGAAAATAAAACTAACTTAAGATTTTATCTCATGCCAGTCAGAATGGCAGTTATATAGAATACAGACAATACTAAGTGTTGGCGAGGATGTGGGGGAAAAGGCACAGGCATACATTGCTGGTGGGACTGCAAATTGATTCAACCAATATGGAGATTCTGTAGAAAACTTGGAATGGAACCACCATTTGACCCAGCTATCCCACTCCTTGGTCTAGCCTCAAAGGACTTAAAATCACCAAGTTTGTGTGCCTTCTTCCATGTCCACATGGTGGAGCTGTCTATGTAACACATGGACCCTTGCTGTCAATCAGGTACAGCACAGAAACAACTGGGGTAGGTTTTGGAGTGCTTGTGGAGACTCACAGGTGGGCTTCCTGATGGAATCCCTGGGGCAGTTTGCATGCTCTGTGGTCTTTTTTGTTGTCCTAGCCTCTGCTGCACCCATGCAGATCATCTCAGTATTCTGGATAGAACACACAAAAAAGCAGGCCTCTTGTGCAGAAACATCATGAATAGCTTAGGGAACCAGAAGTTTACTCACTCTGCTCTCATTTTCCTCCATGAAAGAAAAACTAGCCAAAGGGGTCTCTGTTGGCACGGAAGTATGCCACCTTTGAAGATAAGTGACATGGATAAAGCAAATTGTTTTGTTTCTACACTTTTCAATGCATCTGTTCTCCAATAGTTTTTCTTTTGGTTCCAGTGATGTACAGAACTTTTCTACTGAACTCCTGTGGGTAGTTTCAAAGACTGATTCTTCTGGACTAGGGATTTGGCTTAGTAATCAAACATTTGTCTGGCATGGGTGAAATAATGAGTTTGGTCTTCAGCATTTCACAAAGAAAAGAACAAAGAAAAAAGAAAGAATTCTGCAATGATGTGATGGTAGGAAAGTTTATCTCACCATCTTGCTAATGTCACTTTTGGGTCCTTTTTTTTTTTTTTCAATCCTCCAGGACCACCCTACAGGAAAGCAATGGCTCTTAGATATTTTTCTTTCTTAAACTTTTATTTTATGTTGCACTTTGGCTGATTCTAATGTAGCAGCCAGATTTCCATAAATATCTTATGCTACTTCTGTACCTCCATTTAAAGACTGTGATATGGGATGTAATTCCTCCCACTCCCAAGATCTTTACTCTGGTATGCTTTATGAAAAACACAAATTTCAGGTTCATACATAAAAACTACAAAATCCTCTCCATTTAGTTTATGTACAAAGACATGTTTTAGACACTCCAGGTAGTTTACAGAGTATTAGGAAGTTTGAAGACACAGACTCCAAGATGATCTTAAAGAAATGACCCCCTTCAAAGCACAAAGAGAACCACATTTCTTACAGCTTATAAAGAGGAAAAAGGTATTCATATTTGCTATTTGCAGAACCATATTGCTTCTCCTAAAATCCACTCCAGAAAACTTAATTCTTACTCCTTGTTCTCCCCATGTAATTCAGTTCTGAATTAAATACTTGCAAATGTAATGGACAGGCAGAATCTAAATCACATACAGATTCTAATTTCAGTGAAGCTTTTAAATGTACTTTTCAATTTTCTAGCCTCTAAGGACACAAGGACATGTTAAAAGGAGCAAGTGGTAGAATGTAAGTCAGCAGAACAAACTAGAACAAGGAATTTTATACTTATTCTATTTATATTTTAATTAATTATTCATAAGCTAAACTCCAAGCTTCAAGAAGACAGGGATTTTTGTTAGATTTACTGCTGAATCCTCAATCTATAATTCAGAGCATGGCACATAAAAGATAAGGAGCAAATGTTTATTGAATGAATCAGTGTACATGAATAAAAATAATAATAAATTAACAAATATAAAAGTTTCCAAAGTTCTATAGAATTGCAGAAATTTTACTATGTTGAAGACTGCTCTTTGTTTCTTGATTCCAATCCTCCTTAGTAATTGGAGGCAGGATTACATGTTAGTCATCTGGGTCTGTATCTAAAAATGGGGATCACCAAGGTGCAACCTGTTTTTAACTGGGTAGCCATTTAATATATCTTTTCATTTAAATTTCATCTAAGTGGCAGAAATTGTGGCTTATGAGTCACACTTTTGCAGTTAGACAAAACTTGACAGTTTTGGATCAGTCCAAACATGTGTTCCTGATAAATAAAGAGCTTATCTGTTTAAATTCAGAGCATTGTTCTCTTGGAACCAAAAAGGGAAAGACCAAGGGAGAGGTGAAAGACAAAAGAATATAAGGAAAAGAAAATAAATGAACAGAAAAGAACAACGAGCATATATATATATATATATATATTTATATATATATATATATAAATATATATATATATATATATAAATGATATGTACATCGTGTATTTTGGAATACTATATTAATATTACCTACTAACTTGCATTTTTTGTTTATTTAAATTTCAAACTTACCAAAACATAAAGAAATGTTAGTTGTGGAATATAAGAATATAAACTATTTTAAATTAAAAACATTTAAAAATACTCATAAATAAAATTTAAATATGGCATCAAATGTTAGGGGATAGTAGGGGATAGGAAAGGTAGCAGAATACAACAGTCACTAATATGGCATTATGTAAAAATGTGAATATGTAACAGATGTGATTCTGCAATCTGTATTTGGGGTGAAAATGGGAGTTCAAAACACAATTTGAGTCAAATGTATGAAAGATGATATATCATGAGCTATGTAATGCTTTAAATAATCAATAAAAAAACTAAAAAAAATTAATAAAAATATTCAAATAATTACTCAATAATTTTAGTAAAGTCAATTTACATAAAAATGAAAATTTAAATTTAAAAGACATCAGTGAATCAATTAAAATTGAGTTCATAATGCAGAACTGGCAATGAGCTTATATCTCAAATATATGTAGAATTTCCACAATAAGAAAAAGAAACATGATCCAATAGAAAATTAGAAAATTAAGTTTTCTATTAGGAGGCTCAAGAGAAAATTACATATATGTATATAAATACAAAACCAAGGAAAACAAAAGTAGATACAAAACAAATTCTAAATTTAGATTTAAGAAAGAGAAAATGAATACTAAAAATAATTCAAAAGAGAACATGTATAATTATAGGGAAAAAATAAAAACAGCTTGTTTTTTAGATGAAAGAGCAATTAAATCTTAATACTGCTGAATAGTGAATTGGAGACAAATTTTTGTGTTTTAAAACTTGGAATCTGTGACAAGTATAACAAGATTTGTTTTCCATATCAGTAGAGAAAAATGAAAAGAAAATAGAATACTATAGGGGCTGGGGATGTGGCTCAAGCGGTAGCGCGCTCGCCTGGCATGCGTGCGGCCCGGGTTCGATCCTCAGCACCACATACCAACAAAGATGTTGTGTCCGCCTAGAACTAAAAAATAGATATTAAAAATTCTCTCTCTCTCTCTCACTCTCTCTCCTTTCTCACTCTCTCTCTCCTCTCTCTCACTCTCTCTTTAAAAAAAAAATAGAATACTATAAATAAGACCTAATATCAAATTTTAAAATTTAAAAACAACAAAAATGTATTAAAATTCTCTATGAGAAGTCCTTGATTCCTCAGATTAGATTACAAAATAAAACCACATGTATTTTTAGAAAAATAATTTTCTGCCAGTTTGGTCTGTTTTTCAGATGCTTTGATAAAAGAATCATCTTCATAGTACATGATCTGGTAAGAACTTAGGAATGTCTTTTACTAAATAATTTTATAAGATCCATGAACCCCCATGCATGGAGAGGGAGAGAAAAGCAACACTAATGCAAAGTGGAATTATAATCCGCTTTGTAGAGGACTTCCGAGTTTACGATTTGAAAAAGACAGGCAAGTCCTACATGTTATAGTGAACTTCTGGAACATTTAAAATTGTGAACAGCTTTGTGGATGAAGCTGTTTTTTTTAATAGACAGCCTATCATTGTTCACGAATCCCAACATACACATTTTTTCAAGAAGTGTTAAGATATTTATAAACATCTGACCATGTAGCTATACCTTTTATTTAATGTGTTCCTCAATTACAATTTGTAAGTTTTTGTTTTCTTGTCTCAATAGAATGTTAATTAGCAGTGTGACTTAAAATCAATGACTTCTTAAGCTTAATGAAATATGGTAGTTTTCTATAAAATTCAAGACCATATTTATGTATGTTTACGTAGCTGGTGGATAGTGGTTGGTGGATAGTTGCTTGAAGAATTGATTTTTCATAAAATCAATGCAATCAACATGTTCTTGAGGATCTAATATTGAAAGTCTGCATCATTAACAATTAAAGTTCTTTCATGGCCCTAGGGTTTACTTTGATTACAGACACTAGTAATTAGCTTGTCTGAGGGAACCCAGTGATTCCTCCTTCTGATATTTACATTGATGTGTTGCCTCTCACATTCTACTGCAATTGATAGGTGCTATTAGCATATAGTAGAAAAAAAATAAGAGGTTATTATTCTTAATTTAGCAGTAGAAAAAGTTTTCACAATTCAGAAACAAAATAAAACAGTTACATAAACAGAGTTGGGGATATAGCTTAGTGGGAAATTCCTTGCCTAGCCCGTTGTTAGGCCCTGGGTTTGATTCCCAGCATTGCAGAAAACAAAACATAAAATGAAAAACATAAGTAGAGGTTACAGAAAAACCAGGTTAAGAGGCATAACATTTTTTTTTCATAAACAAAATTAAAAGATAACCTCAAAATTTGAAAAGAATGTTTAAAAATACATAAAATATATTTCATATTCATATTAAAAATATATGTGCATTTTAAGACAAAGAAAAATAATCAAATGGAGTATGAACAAGCAATTTATTGAAAAATGTCCATAAAATAGTATCCAGACAATAACTGTGATCATTCAAATTGAGGTAACAATAATGTATCAGTTTTAACTCATCTGACTAAAAAATTAAAATGGTATTAGTTGTTTTAATTAAAGGGATGAGTAAATAGGTTATAAGTGACAGAAGTTTTGAGTAAAATTTAGTAATTAATAGCAAAATGACAGATGAACCTTTCTTTTGATGCATTGATATCCTAATAATATATAGAAAAATTTGCATTTGTGGAAAAAATATCAATGATAATGGTATTAATTAGAGAAGCGATTGTAGTAATAAAGTGTTAGAAGTATCCTAAATGTGCATTAATACAAAAATTAGAATAAATTATCTTGCCTTCATGTTACATAGCAAGTAAGAAGAGCAGTAAGCTTGATTTATATGAAGTGATGAGAAGTTATAATGGATTAAAAAATAATTTAAACTGGGTGGTATATCATGACAAAAATGCCAGTAACAAAAGAAAAAAAACGTACAAACTGAACTTCCTCAAAATTAGAAACTTTTGAGCATCAAAGGAAATTCTTAAGAGACTAAAAAAAGAAATGCCCCAAAGAGTAGAAAATATATGCAAATTATATATTTATTTAATAAGGAATTAACATTCAGAATATATAGAGAACAGCAAAAATTATATATATTCCTTGAAAAAATCGGGCTTGAATAGATATTTCCTCAAAAAAGATACAAAAATGCCAAATTGGCACATGAAAAATTACTGACCATTTGGATTGCAAAGCAAAACCATAGTGAATATACTATGTCACAGATATTAGGATGGCTATTACCAAACAAACAAACCAAAACAGAAAATATGAAGCATTAACAAGGGGAGAGACTGAACTCCATGCACTGCTGACTAGAATGTAAGATGGTACAGCTGCTACAGAATAGTATGACAGTTCCTCAAAACACTGAAAATGAAACTATCACATGATCCAGCAGTTTTACTTCTGGAAATATATGCAAAGGAATTAACATTGGAGTCTCAAAGAAATATTTGTATAACAATTTTTCTACCAGTATTATTAATGACAGCCAAAAGGTAATGTAACCTGGGAGTACACTGACACATGAATGGATTAAAAAAAATATGGTACATGTAATATGATGCACTTATTCAGCCTTAAAAAAGGAAGAAATGCTGACAAATTCTAAAACCTGGATGGACCCCAGGATATTATGTGAAATAGGCCAGTCCCGAAAATTCTAATATAATTCCACATACATGAAGACTAATGAGAAGAAAGGAAATGAAAATGCTGGCTAATAAGAACTGGGATAGTAGGGAGGGAAATGGGGAGTAGTTTATGGGATATAGAGTTTCAGTTTTACAAGATCAAAGTTTTGGAGATTGGATACACAACACTGAGAATGTACTTTTATCCTTGCTAAACTACACACTTAAAATGATTGAGATAGGGAATATTATGTTATATGTATTTTACTACAATTAAAATGATTTAAAACAGTTCATAAAATAACAATAAGTGTATCCCTGCTTTTACAGAAAATATGTATATATCTGCATGTTTTTATAAAATAGCATTTAATTCTAAATCCCTGTGAATTTTCAGAAGTATTTCCAGGAGAGACATCCATGTGGAAAGATGTGAATTTTCACATTTTTTAGTTGAAAAAACAATTGCATTTTATGATTATTGAATTTATAATTGAAAATAAATCCAAAGTATAAAACATGTTATTGGTTATTTGATGTTCTTACGTAAAAATGGTAGCACAATAGTCATAGACTTGTTGAGTTCCTCTCATTTCTCTCCAACTTTAACTCTTGACTTTGGAAATCATCAACAGCTGTCAGGTTCATACTTGAATCTTGGAATTAATATCACCTTAAGTAGTGAGTGTACAAACAGTAGGCTACAAAGTCCATATGCACAAGTAACATTCACAAGTGACACTTGGGAGCAACCAACACTACAAACCATTCCAGATATCCTTTAAAGAACTCTTTTTTCCTGTCTTTCAAGGCTGAGGTTCAGTTTTCTCACATTGCATTAGAACATTATTTGGCAAGCATGGGAATCATAGCCCTATCTCACTGTATTCAGGTTAGTGCTAGAGAACTCCCTAGTTACACAGAAGCTAACCCCCAAGATGGAGAGAAGATTGTCATTCCTTTCCTCTTCAAGCAACTTTCCAGTAACCAATTTCATCACCTCTTTTACAAAACTGCCAACTAAATTTTATCTCTAACCTTATTTATTTTGGATAAGCATGATGTATGAGTTCCCCAAACACTGCTAATTTTATGAAGCCTGTCCTGGTAATTCTGTACAGAGAAACTCACTCTGACAGTGTTATAATAGATCCTTGGGCAGTGCGTTGGGAATAGTATTGGAATATAATAAAAAATAAATTCTATTGTTTGTTAGGCTGTTTGTAATGATTGTTCTCCCATTTAATATACACCTGGTCTCAATGAAATTTGATCTTTATGGTGAATGTTGCCCAAGATAATTTAGAATTTTCTACAAATGAAATAAGTGTTAAAGGGGTGAAATCCAAGAGTAAGATTTTAAATTAATTTGAGAGATGGGTTTGTTACTCATTTGAACACAGCCTACAAAACCCACAAAGTCCTAACAGCTTTGTGACAGTCAGTTTTACCTATGTACCTGGATTGCTGTAGTCAGGGGAAAACAGTGAAATATAGTATTTAAATAGCACTGATAATATTGATGGAGTATTTCCCATGGGCCTTGCTCTAGTTTAGGTGCTAGGCCATAGGGATAAAGAGATCTAGATTCTAAATTCTGCTCTACCATGTGCTCTGTGAGTTGGGGCAGATTTCTAACTTCACCGATGTGCTTATTTCTAAAATGAGTATATATATACATACATACATACATACATACATACTTGCCTGGCAGGATCCTTGTGAGGGTTGAATGCCTGATGAATTTTAAATGTTTAGCAAATGTTTAGCATAGCACCCTGCACCGAGAGTAAACCTTTGGTAGTAATTTAATAACTTCTTGTAGACTGGTCTGAGTGTGATTTTTGGTATTCTAGTTTAGGACTCAGCAAATCCAGCTAGTTTACTTTACTTTGGTCAAAGGGTATGTTAATGAATTTTCATTTTCACACCCTCTTTAAGGCAATTAGATTTAACTTTGATTTCTTTCATTCTCACAGTTTCTGTATATTTCTTATTGACTGAGGAGTCATAGTGCCTGGCACCGAGATGATAAAATTTCCATTTCAAAGTGGAAAAACACATGCAGTTTGCAAAGTGGCTTAAAAAAAAATAAGCTCTTGATTCTGTTATATCAGGCACACTTCTATGTTGCCACACTTTTATAATATAGCTAGCTTATCCTCAAACCCTCTTATTAAAAAAATAGAGATGTGTTCATTTTGATGAAAAATAAATTAGATAAAAGTGTGCATATATAATTTATACATATATAAGTTATTTGTTTATTTATTTTTCAGTACAAGCATATCCAGGAATAGATCAGAAGTGGGAAGATTAACTTGAACCCTCTGATGTCTGTAGTCCCTACCAGAGTGGGTTCTATAAATAGGAAAGGTAAGTAGACATCTTTAATCTCAGAAAGAGATGGTGTTATTAAAAGAAGAAGGAGGAGGAGGAGGAGGAGGAGGAGGAGGAGGAGGAGGAGGAGGAGGAGGAGGAGGAGGAGAAGAAAGAAAATCCTTTTCATAATGGCCATATTAAGGTTGCTGTAAAACTGTTTTTAGGGCAAGATATCCTGTAAAGAAAACTAGAACTACAATGAGGAAGAAAATATTTACACAACATGCCTAAAAATATTGACATTTTCAATTTTAAATGTGGTGAGGAGAGGGTCAGAGGTGTATTGCAGCCACAATAGGGAAGGACTGAGATTAAAGATGTGATAAAGGATGAATGAAAGAATTTCTCATAAAAGCATTCTAATGGATTAGGAATTTTAGTTAGGTATAATTTGTTTTGAATGCTGAAGACAATCTGTGGGAGGGGTTGGGGGGAGGGAATCTCAGCTGGATACAATTTCTTCTTTTTGGATAGAGATACTTTGGTTTCTCTGTAGGTTTCACTGACCTCCAAAAACTCTTTTTATGACCAGCAGCTGAGGACTCTACAACTAAGTAAGGTCTGGGGCAGCTGAGATATTTGCTTTTATAAATCCGAAGGCCAATTACAGGGTGATGAGTATGGCTGAGTTAAAATTGCTGGTGTTGATTTTCTGTAATCCCTATCACTTTTCAAGTGAAGCAATATTAGGTGTGGGGATTGGTTTTACTCAATTAATTTCATCTATTTGCAACAATACAACTATAATCCTAAAAGCAAATCTCAGGTTCTTATTATTAAATAAACATTAATAGCTTAACAGGACAACAGACCACACACAGGCAGAGTAGTCTGTAATTGGTGCTAAAGGTATGTTTGAATACATACATGCCTACTGAATATTTGAACACGTACGTATTAAAAGCATATTTGAATAAAAGAATAAATGAACAAATGCCACTGCTACTCAGTTGAATGAGATATTGTATATTGTACTCATGATATGATTTACTTGTTCTTTTTTAATATTTATTTTTTAGTTTTAGGCGGACACAATATCTTTATTTTATTTTTGTGATGCTGAGGATCGAACTCAGTGCCTCATGCATGCCAGGTGAGGCTACCACTTGAGCCACATCCCTAGGACTAATTCAACTTGTTTCTGATACACATTAAATAATTTTAATAAAGACCAAACTATATAAGACAGTGTAGAGAGTTGTTCCATTCCCTTCTTTCTGAATTTTTTTAAAAAAGTGCATACACAAAAACCAAGATAAACATAAAATTCTTTAATTCTGTCCTTATGAATGTCATTTCACCTTTGGATGTCTGTATTTGGAGTCTGCAACCATCTTCTTCCTAATACTAACCCTAAATTTATTTAACCTCTAATTTCAAAGTGCTCAAGTCATGTTTGCATAGATATTGAAAGGTATTGTAAGAATGTGGCTCATGAAAATCTAAAGGGAAAATGATATTGAAGAAAACATAACTTTGAAGAAGATGAGAAAGATATTATTCATGTAGTTGGTCCTACAGGACTCAGAAAGAGATAGGACCCTTTTTCAGAGTGATCAGACTGAAATCAGCCATTCAGTAATAAACAAAAGTGTGCAGGTTTAAATGAAATAATAAAAGTGCAAATTAATTCCAATGGATAGTGCTAATAGTTTTTTTTTTTTTAAACTGGGGATGTTCTGAAGGCACATTTGATGTATCTTGAATTTCAGTGATAACTGATGAATTAATGGGAAAATTGTAGCATAAGGCTGTATATTTGCTGTTATAACTATGTATCCTAAGGGATAAATGTGTGGTTTAACAAGAGATGACACAACCCCAGGGCAGAGGAAATTGAATGGTGTGAAAACAGCAGTATAGGGAGGCCAGTCTGCCTTTCTGTTGGCTTTGACCTACCTGCCCCTCCCAGAGCAGACAACAATGTTGCAAGTAATACCAGCCTCAGCCCTGAGAGATGCTTTCTGTGATGAATTGGCAGCAGAGTAGCCATGATCACTACATTCTTACTTCTGCCTTTTGTATTCAACTGCACAACCTGGGGACAAGGATTCAGCTTTTTATTTGGATGTGTATTGGGGTTTGCTATGTGAAATGTCTTCATTATTTTCAAATAACTTTTCCCTTGAATATAGAAACTGTCGCCCTCGACAAAACAGAGCAGTCCAAAGAGATCAATATTCAGTCTCCTTTCCAGATGTTGTAAAGAAATGAGTGAGTTCCCAGAATGCTTTAGACTAATTTCACAGTGAGATGTAAGAGGGATAATTATTTTTTTTCTCACCTGAATCAACAATCTGTTAAAGCTCTGAGGCATAAGGCTAGGAATTCCTTGCACAGAGGGTTTTGTTCTATTGCCTATCACGTGCATGCTATTCTTATTCAAGGCAATGACGGAGCCTTGTTTAACCAGCTAACTACTTTTCTCTGCAGAACCTTGAAACTGCTAAAATTTGATGATGAATTTTATACCACGGAGAGGTACTTGCTTTTATATATTTTAAAAATGGTTATATGTTTGTAAAATATGTGGCAAAATTATAACCTGGTGAGGGAATCTATCTTTTCTTCATCTCTGATTTAATGACATAATGCACCACCCTCTGAGGCACAAGTAGGAATATCTATTGTTGAATTCTCTACACCCAAGATGCCAATGTTGGTGCCAACAATGACGTCAGTATCATTCACTGATTATTAATAAAATCTGGAAACCAAGCTATGCCTCTTATATAGCAGTGTTAAATTTAATTATAGACTAAGAATAATCTGATATTACATTTGATTTATTTAATACCACAACAGGTTCCAGGTACTAAATCCCCAAGTCAAGTATTCTTTCTATGATATACCCTCTGTTAACTTAAATATTGCCACCTAGTGTTTATTTTCAATTTCAGAAGGGGGGCAGAAAAGAATAACCGCAATTTTTACTTTTGTGCCCATGGTGAATACAATGTTGTATTAAATATCATTATACATATCTACACAAATACTCAGAATGTCGCTACAAGTTATGTTTGAGCATCACTGTTTTATTTTTTATGTTAGAAGTGAAATCTGAATGTCTAATTAAGATTATCCAATATCCCACAGTTAGTAGGCACCCACAGATCTGCTCTTTGTAGTTCTATTACCCATATTTGACTTCACAGAAAGGAAAAAAACAAGAGATTCCTTTGGTTCTCCTGCAGGCATAACCTGGAGTTCCTTTGTCTAGACTTTGGGAATAAATGCCAGGGTTCTACTTTCTCTCTTCTTATCCATCTATTCCATAGTTGGTGTGCCCATATAGTTCAGGGGAAGAATAAAAAAGAAAGTCTTGGTAAAATAGCCACTGAGACAAAGGGTGTTCAGTCGATGCTGAAAACTCAAAGCATAAGGCCCTTCCAAATAAGCTATTTAGAATGAAATTCATAATAGTTTTCATGGCAGAGGTCCTTCATCTTCATCTCTTTTTGTTATATCAATTCCCAAGTTTTCTTTTCTTTGTTTGTTTGTTTGATTTTCTTGGGTTTTTTTTTTTTTTTTGAGGCTCCTGTGAATGGAATCATTTTCTTAATTTTTCTTTCAGCTGATTCATCAATGGTATCTAGGATTGTAATTGATTTATAGATGTTGATTTTTGTATCCTGCTACTTTCATGAATTTATTTAGGAGTTCTAGAAGTTTTCTGATAGAGTTTTTTGGGTCTTCTAAATATAAGATCATATCATTGACAAATAGAGTCTGAGCTCTTCTTTTCACATTTGTATCCCTTTAACTTCTTTCTTTTGGCTGATACTCCAGCAAGTTTCAAGGACTCTGTTACATAGAAGTAGGGAAAAAGGACATTCCTTTCTTGTTCCACTTTTTAGGGGGAATTCTTTCAGTTTTTCGTTATTTAGAATAATGTTAGCCTTGGTTTTGACATATGCAGTTTTTATACTGTTGAGGTATGTTCCTACCATCCTTACTGTTTCTAGTGTTTTAAACAAGAATGGATGTTGTATTATGTCAAATGCTTTTTATTCTTCCTTTGATATAGTCATGATTTTTTTCTATAAGTGTATTTATGTGGTTAATTGCATTTATTAATTTCTGAAACTACAGCACACTACAGAAAGAAATTGAATAAGAACTTAGAAAATGGAAAGAGCTCACATGTTCCTAAGACAGGCAGAATTAATATTGTCAAAATGGCCATAGTACCAAAAGTGCATAGAGATTTAATGCAATTCCTACTAAAATTTCAATGATCTTATTCATAGAAATAGAAAAAGCAGTTATGAAATTCATTTGGAAAAATAAGTATCCCAGAATAGCCAAAGCTGTACTTAGTGAGAAAAGTGAAGCAAGACTCATCATAACATCAGACCTTAAATTATATTGCACTAAGAAAAACAGCATGGTATTGGCATCAAATAGGCATGAAGACCAATTGAACTGTATAGAAGACACATAGACAAACCTGCATAAACACAGTTATCTCCTACTAGACAAAGACACCAAAAACCCACATTGAAGAAAAGATAGCCTCTTCAACAAATGGTGCTGGGAAAACTGGAATTCCATATGTAGTACAATAAAAATGAACCCCTATCTCTCACCCTGCACAAAGCTCAACTCAAACGGATCAAGGACCTAAGCATTAGATCAGAGATCTAATAGTAGAAAATGTAGGACCAAATTTCCATTATGTCAACTTAGGAACCAACTTCTTCAACAATACCTAAAGTAAAATAAATAAATAAGAAATCAACAGATGGGATGGTATCAAACTAAAAACTTCTTGACAGAAAAGGAAACAATGAAGATTGTGAAGACAGAACCTACAGAATGAGAGAAAATCTTTGCCACCTGCACCTGAGATAAGTCATTAATTTCCAGGATATGCAAAGAACACAAAAAGTTTAACACCACAAAAACAAATAACCCAATCAATAAATGGGAAAAGGAACTGAACAGACAGTTCTCAAAATAAGAACTACAGTCAACAAATATATGAAAAAAAATGTTCGACATCTCTAGTAATTGGAGAAATGCAAATTAAAACTATACTTCAGTCCAGTCAGAATGGCAATTATCAAGAATACAAGTAACAATAAATGTTGGTGAGGATGTAGAGAAAAGGGTAAACTCATACATTGTTGGTGGCAGTGCAAATTAGTGCAAACACTCTGGGAAGCAGTATGGAGAATCCTCAAAAAACAGAAATGGAATCTCCAATTGAACCAGTTAGTGCACTCCCTGGTATATGTTCAAAGGATTTAGAATCATCAGACTATATTGATGCAGACATCAGTGTTTATAGCAGCACAATTCACAATAGCTAAGCTATGAATTCAACCTTGGTGCCCTTCAACAGATGAAAGATAAAGAAATTGTGATATACATAGACACAATGGAATATTACTTAGCCAAAAGAATAATGACTTTAAAACATTCATTGGTGAAGGATGGATCTGGAGAATATCTTGCTAAGTGAAATAAGCCAATTCCAAAAAACTAGAAGTCAAATGTTCTCTCTGATATGCTGATGCTGATCCACAACAAAGGGAGCTACGAAGAATAGAGGTTCAGAGGGTTAGACAAATGGTAATGAAGGAAGGGAGGAGAGATAGAAATAGGAATGACAGTGGAATGAATTGGACACAATTATGAATACAACACAGTGAATCTCAAATTTTGTACATCTACAAGATTGAAATCCTAATTAGACTAAGATATACTCCATGATTGTATAAATATGTCAAAATAGAGTCAACTTTCATCTATAACTAAAATAATAATAATAATATATTTTTTAAATAAAGTCATAATGGTGGTATGAGGCATGGAAGGGGATTGTATCAGGGTCTAGCCTAAGACAGAGAAACAACAATGAATGAAGAGAGTGCAGAAAACTAATAAATGAAACTCTGTAACATCTAGGTTGCAATGTGAATTTTAGTGAAAGGATACTACTGCTTCAGATATGGGGAAAATGGTGGTCAAGGGTCAAATAGTTTTTGTTTCCATGGAAGCATGAGACTATATTTTATTTTCCATTAATGAAAGAAATTACTCCTAGGTTGCCTTAAATTCCCTGATTATTTTACTTCCCTTTTATGTGCTCTTTCTACTGGTAGTTTTACTTTCTGAGTTATTTATTCTATCTTTTGCTTTGGCTCTGGACTAGACTGACTCCTATAAATGAGTTCATTCCTGTATTGTCAATTTACTTACTTAGTTTTTTTTTTTTTTTTTTTTTTTTTTTTTTTTTTTTTTTTTACATTTTGTTCACATGTCATGTTTCAATTGGGATACAGTGTCTTCCAGATTATAAGTATTTAATGATTCCTCACTGGCAATGGTTCTTGTACAATTCATAAAAAGGTATGATGCCAGCTCATGCAGGTGATGTAAATCAAATTATATCTCTCTCCTCATATTTACCATCATGTGTCCAAGCAAATGTCTATTATGCTGATTGTGGCTCTTCTGTCCTGATATGTATTTTTTATTTTTTTAAATACAGTTTCAACTTTATGTGATCAACAGATAATAGAAGTTCCCCCTGAGAAAAATAGATAGTTGGATAAGAACTTTGGCAGTCCCTTGATAATTAGGAGGATTTATATCCTAAATGCGAAGTCAAAGCAAGCATATATCCATTATTGCAACAAATGATGACTTTTCAGGTTTTTTTTTTCTAAATTTTCTTCTAAGCTAAAACATTTGGGTTGATTTTAAACCATATATTTTTGGAGAAAGTTAATACACATTATTTAAAAGATCTTAGAAAAAAATAAGAATCACTTAAAACTGAGCATATGTTTTAAGGTTCAGGAAGAAGAAAACCATTATCAGTATTCATAGAAAAATACCCATTAAATTAAGGTTATCACCTGCCTTATTTTAATCAGGTTATTTTAAAAAGAAAGGTTGATGTTTAGTGTCTGCACTGACTTTATTTCTGAATCAATCTTTCCTCCTGGCTTAAAACCTTAAATCTCACTACATCATTCAGCCACTCTCGCCATCCTTTTCATGCCCAAGTTCAAATAACTTGTAATTTCTCTTTTTTATTGTCATAATAAAATTCTAATAGGACTCTGGGGACTTGCCCATAATTTTGTATTCTTTCCATCTACCAAATTCATTACATACCAATCTTTCTAAATTTCTTACATAATCATATTTTTGTTTTCTGTAAATTAATTTTGTTGACTCCAAGTAATTTTTATAAACTATTTCTAAGGGTATTTGAAATATTATAAGGCTCCCTTTGATCTCCTCTATGTCCTTCCCCTGCCCTACATACACCTATAACACGACATTCTTGATCACCTGCAATTCATTACAACTTACATGCAATGCTTTCCTAAAGAATGTTACATGCCTTCTAATGAATTCACACCTGCTACTCTGAGCAAAATGTCTGAAAACTGTCTAAATTGATCATAATAACTGCTGAGAGAGAATCTCAGCTCTGCAGCAGATCCTTGCCCTGTAACAAGGAGAATGTCACTCCTTTCTCCAAGAGCTTTCCCAATTGGTAACCCAATAGGCTGTATGAGGGTAGTGACAATGTGGGTTCATCTCCCCTTTGTTTAATCTCCAGCACTTGTTATAGTGATGGTTACATAGCTAGTAGTTAGTAGTCAAAAAAGAGTGTTCTAATAAAATGACAAATTACCCAGTTTTAATATAACACTTTCCAGGAAATTTTCTTTAGACTCTGCAGCTAAATGCAAAATTTTAGTAAAAGATAATGAAGTTTTTCATGGATAGGCTTTTGGCTTGATTGCGTACCAGCCCTCTCATTATCAAGACTTCCTTGAAGATAGGTTTACACTTATTTCTCTATCCAATGTTCTAGCATGTGGTTTATGTTTGGTTCATATAACCTCTTTCTTCATTTTGTCATATTTTCAGTTCTATCAAGGCTTATGGGAGACATAAAAATTGGAAAAGCTCTTGACACACTTTGTGATGTAGAATTTGAATGTGAGAAAAAAAAAAATCAAAGAAATGGTTCAGGACTGAAGTGAGCTTATGCCTGGGGCAGAATTTGAAGTCAGGAAATGAGTGGAAACAACTTTTATCAGCATGAAAAGAATGGAAAATAATAAATAGTCACCTGTAAGGGGCCATTCTTTCTTTCCTTAATTATATGATGAACTCCTACCACATTCTGAGCATGTCTGGGTGCTGGAAGAAGGCAGCAATAAACAGAGCAAAATCTCTGTCGTGTTGGAGCTGACACTCTTGTGGAAGAGATTGATGGTTGAGAAATAAGTAAGACATGTAGTATGACAGATACCAAAGATTGCCATTGGAGAAGACAAATAAAATAAACCAAAATAGAGAAAAATGTATTACATTACCAGTGAAAGAAGTAAAATTTTATTTATTTATTTATTTTACATGTGTTCAGACAACTTCTTACTGAAAAGAGGCAATTGGCCAAAGAACACAAGGAAGTGGGTTATTCATGGTGTTAGTCTCTTCTGTAATATCAAATTAATTAGTAAATATCAGGGATGACATAACCAAAGATTATCTCTTGCTGCTATTGCCTGTTGAGTAATGGTAAGGTGCCGTGCTCCACAGGGTCATTAAGCTGATTATATCTTCACCTGCTCAAGCTAGTCAGGATTATTAGAATATTACTTGGTAGAAATTAGTCTTGGGTATCTCTGTGTTGTGGGAAAAATCTAGAAAATAATATATCAGCTTTAAATGCTTTAGTGTCAAACATAAATATTCCTTATGCTCATAGCCTATTGATCAAAACTAATCGTATGGCTCAATCTTACACGAAACAGGTGAACAAGGCTTAAAGCAACACAGTTTTCATATTACAGTTCTGGAGGTCAGAAGTCCCTACATGAGTGTTGGCACCCATACCCTTGCAGAAGCTCAGGGAAATAATTCATTCATGACCTTTTCTAGCTTCTAGAAGCTGTCCTCAAACATTGACTTATGGTTCCACTTCACATAGATTTTCCTTTGTTTTCATTATAACATTGCCTTTTCTCCAACTTTTCCTTCTTGTCTCCCTCTTATGAGATCTCTTGTGATTATACTGGGCTCTCCTGGATAATTCAGAACACGCCTCATCTCAAGATCTTAACACTATGCAAAATATATATTTGCAATGTAAATTAATGTGTACACAGGTTCAGAGGATTGGGATGTGCACATTTTGGGAGAAAGAGCTTTATTCTGTCTATGACACATGTGAAATGACAATCTTTCCTACTGGAATAGAGCCATGTGAATATGTGAATCAAAAAAAAAAAAAAAAACTATAGGGAGCAATGAATTTAAAAATCTCTGTTTCAGGCAAAGCAAGGAAGACCAGTGTGGATAGACTAAGTTCAAGAGGGAATGATAGTAGACAAAAGCAGAAAGGTAAATTAGAAGTAGGTGGAAGACAATGAGGGGCCTCCCTAATAAACCAGGATGAGGATCAGTGCTCTGATCCTAAGTGATATTTGGATCATCTGTAAGGACTGTCCAGATGAACTGAGGAAGGTACTTTGAGAATAGCCTAAAGAGTTAAAATAAAACACTGAAAGGAGCAAACACAAATGAGTCAAAGAAGAATATTGAAAGTAGTAGCAGGAGCTGAAGGTGAGGTCTTAGGTCTAATCCAGCTAATCCTGTTAACTATTTCATCTGATGTATATTATAATTCAATTTCTTCTCTTAAAGACTGAGTAGACTCTGGCACCAGGGAAATTGTTTATAGAAAGAATTGAGACAGTTTACCTATTCAGCTACTGGGTAGAATATTAGGTCAGATTTATTCTCAAACTTCTGTCAAATAATTAAATATGCCTGATAATTTATGAGAGAATAAGTTTATTTATTGTTCTATGTATATTATTAGTCTAGAAGGTATATGAAGAAAGGTCAACACAATACTATCAGAAGAAGGAATTTGTGTATGCTATTTTTATTCACCAGAATCTAACTAATTACAGACAACACCAAAGTTTTATCCTCTTTAACTCAATATTTAAACAATTGAGAAACTAGAAAACTGTAAATACCATCAATAACAGAGATGAGTTTGGTGTATGCTAATGTTATCAAGCACATGAAGTGTGGATATATTATGCTAAACAATGAATATCTGGGGTGGGGGGGGGCTCTTATCAAATTTTTGTAGACAAGAATCTGAATTCAGAGAGATCAAGAACTGTTCTTGCTCTTAACAGCAAATAAATTGCACACCCAGGGTTCGAAAGAGATATTCTGATAACATTATCCCACTTTTGGCCATCATTCTGTGTGTTTTCCATAATCTGAGATCTGCTCCCATTGCAAACAAAAACTATGTATGCATTTTGTAAATTACCAATTATCTAATGAATTAATTCTAAATTAATTGTTCATTGATGTTATAATTATAATATTCACTTGACAATCCTGAGGCTGTAGAAAGGGATTATTCAATGGAGACCATTATAGTTCTTGGAATAAATATCTAGGACTGTAAAGAAACATACTTTATGCAGTTTTCCGGTCATGGAGGCAAACAGTGTTTTCATATTGAAGCTCATTTTAACTTTTTATCCATAATTTTGTCTAAACTCTTTTGGAAGATATTTTTCTTTTTCGGATCTTCAGTCTCTTGGGGGAAACCAGCATCCTAATTTTGCTTTTCACTGTATAAAATTAATAATTTATTTGACCTAATTTTAAAACCATTATGGTATCTTGAGATTTTTGTGATCAAATTTATCTGTATCTCCTTTTTCTCTCATTCTTGATTTTATCCAATTAATCATATCCCCCTGGACTTCTTATTTTCAGTATTCAGATGCCTGTGTTTCTTTGAAAAGGTATTGACATTTAATATGTGGGGGAGTATATAGAGAGAAATAGATGCATTTAGCAATGGAAACCTTACATTCCAACACCAGTGTTGTAAAAATGTGTTTTTTTTAATTAGTTGTTCAAAACATTACAAAGCTCTTGACATATCATATTTCATACATTTGATTCAAGCAGATTATGAACTCCCATTTTTACCCCGTATACATATTGCAGATTCACATCGGTTCCACATCCACTTTTTTACATATTGCCATACTAGTGTCTGTTGTATTTAAAATGCTTAGATCAAGCCAGGTGCAGTGGCAGGTGCCCGTAATCCCGGTGACTCAGGAGACTGAGGCAGGAGGATGGAAAGTTCAAGTCCTGATTGGGCAATTTAGCAAGTCAAAATAAAGAAATAAAAGGAATGGGGTGTAACCCAGTGGTAAAGTGCCCCTAGGTTCAATCACCAGTATGCCCCCTTCCCCAAATGCTTGGATGACACATACACAACAACATGCACATTAATAATGTCAAAAATACTTGAGAGAAACATATCTCTGTGGATGTGATCTTTAATTTAACAGAGTGAATTTTGTACTTTTCTTAAGTGGTCCTTATTTTCTGTCCAAATAAATATTTGGGAAATAATAGATCAAAAAGACATGAATAAGAATGTAAGTTTTAATAAGGATGCCTGTAATCCCAGTTACTCAGGAGGTTGAGGCATGAGGATCACAAGTTTAAGACATGCCTGAGCAACATGGAGAGACCTGTCTCAAAATAAAATTAATGAAGAGGGAGTGGGAGTGTTGCTCAGTGGTACAGCTGCCCTGGCTTCCCTCCCCAGTATTAAAAAAAAACAACAACAAATATTGTAAAGTCACTTTAAAAATTTACTATATTTTTCAGGATAAAATCATAAACCTATCTTTTATTACATCAGTATTTTCTGTATGTTTGTTTGTCTTGTTTTGTTTTTAGTACCAGGGATTGAACCTAGGGGTATTCAGTCACTGACCACATTCCCTGTCCAGTTTTTACCTTTTCTTAAAAATTTTGCAACAAGGTCTTGCTAAGTTGCTTAGGGCCTCAAAAAGGTTGTCTTCAAACTTGCCATTTTCCTGCCTCAGCATCCTCAGCTGCTGGAATTAGAGGCATACTCCAGCGTCCCCAATGGAGAACATTTTGTGACATAGAACTCATCACAATTTCCATTCCATAGAACTTACTCAAAACTCCCTTTTTTGGGGGGGTGCCAGGGATTGAACCCAGGGGTGCTTAACACTGAGCCACATCCCCAGCCCCTTTTAATTTTTATTTTGAGACAGTGTCTTGATAAATTGCTTAAAACCTAAGTTTCTGAGTTCGACTTTGAACTTGTGATCCTCCTGCCTCAGCCTCGGAGCTGCTGGGATTACAAGTGTGTGCCACTGGCTTCAAAACTCCTTCTTAGTATTTTTTTTTTCTTTTGCTTTTGGTGAGCAGTAATCTTCAATCTTAACTGTTTCAGTCTCTATGCCCACTTGGGGTAGTAGCAGCAATTAAATAGACATATCCCTTTCCTGAATGCATTCCTATATGTGGAACTTAGAAAAGCAATTGAATCTTTTGCTGCTAGCCATTGTGTATTGAAGTTAAAGCCTTCCTGTTCTGCAAACTTAAGATTTTCTTATACAAATAAATAAGAAATCATGGAGTCAGACATATTTTCACCATATTACCAGTATATGTTCCATTCATTGTACAAGTGGAAGAAAAGGGGGTTAATATGTAAAATAGCTCTTCCTAGAGCTGTTCATATTAATACATTTTACCTTAAAAAGTAAGAGTTTGAGATAGTTTATTTACTTTTTAAAAACATGTCCAACATTGAATAGAAAGGAATAGTCCAAGTGTGAAAGCAACCAGAGACTGCACATGGACATACCCAAACTACATTTTTAGTATTCAATGTTTTGCCTGTGAGTTATATGACAGAGTGCATGAATGAAAGGAAGAGGGTTTGCTATGCTTATATAGTAAGGCATCCAGCATCTCCACTTTGGACTTGAGTGACAGTAAGCATGACTTGGGAAATGAAAACAAAACAATTGCATGCCCCAATTTAACTGTGCAAAGCCCATGGCTGAGGATTAATAAATTGTATGATGAAAAGCAGAAGAAAATTGCTAAATCTAAATTTAATGTCTATTTTACAAAGGCATAAGAGGAAATAAAAAATAAGCAGGCTGAGGAAGTGAGAGACAATTGCCGAAGTGCTAACTTGAAAGAAAACAAATTCTGTGATAATAAAAACAAGGGTTTGCAGAATGCAGTCTTACAGAGCTCTAGCTGTGCAGATTTGTATAATTTGGTGAATACTTATGTTATAGTAAATTATCTTTTACGGTGTGTAGGGGGAATGCTATTAAATTGTATATCTGTTATTTAATAAATGTCCTGTAGATTAAAAATTGTAATGGGTTAGAATTTGATTTTGCTATCCATTCATTATTATTCACTCTTTTTACTTTATATTTACTTATCTATCAGTTTATCACCTATATTTAACAGCAAAAAGCAAACCCAATTCTATTGAAAATGTTAAAAGGTTACTGGTTCCCAGAAAACAAACAAAACAAAACAAATTACTGCTTCAGATTTCTGTTTTAAAGTTTTCTAGGTGATAGAATTTTCATTTATTTTCGTACCCACAGAAATGCCTTGACCTGAGTGCGTTTGGAATTTAATACACCCACACATCCATAAAATTGCAATTTTTAAAAACTTCTTACAGATGATCCAGCTGATGGCAGGATGACATTGGTCATCTGTTTTGTTCAAATTATACATTACACCAGCTGCCACAAGATGTGATGAATAGAGAAGAAAGCTACAAACAATGAACCCCAGGGATATAAAAGCTAAATATCTCTTCAATTGAAGAAGAGGCTAATAATGAGCCCACATAATTATGTGGATCATTAATTTGTCATGTAGTATATAGGACCTGAAGCAGTGCTTATATTTTTATTCATATTTCCACATGTATGAATTGCCTAGACAACTGGACAAGAGGTTTCAAAGGAAGATATATTCCTTATTCAAATGCCTAAATTTTGTTGGGAATACACACACAAACACGCTAATACACACACACACACACACACACATACTACATACATACATGTATATATATATATTTCGTTGTATATATTAAAAGGACAGACTATCTACAAGGTACTTGAAAGATAAATTATTTTAAAAATAAAAAGATAAATATATACTAATATCTAAGCATATACAACTGCCAAAAGAGGAAAAAGGGATTTGAAGACTCATAAATAATTCAGTTACCACTGTGGTGAAACAAACATTGAATGTCCTCCTACATTAAATACTAAAATGTGAAAAAAGAGACACATCAAAGCAGTTGTAAGAAATGCATAATGGCTACAAAAGAAGAGAATGTTGAAATCAAAACTGGAATGAGATCTGAATGGGAGTTCAAGCCTTTGTATATTGTCACCATCCAGTTAAGGCAAGCCTTGGAAAGTAGAAAGTGATATCTCTATATTATGCATTGTATTGGTCTGTTCTGTGTTGCCTATGACAAAATACCTGAGGCTGGGTATTAAGTAAAGAAGATTGCTTAGCTTACAGTTCTGGAGGGTTGAGGGCATATGCCTACCTCTTCTCTGCTCTGAGGAGGGACTCATGGCAGATGGCATTACAATAGCAGTAGTACATCTGGAAGACACATACAGAAGAATTCAAGGGAAGTGCTATGTTGTAAGACACACAGAGTATCTTCTGGGGTGGTGGCCCAGAAGATATAATTACCTTCTGCTAGACCCTACCTTATACAAGAGACCAACTATTCCACATGGACTTTTTGGGGACAAACTATAGCAAGTATTAATCTATCCAAATACATAGAGCAAAAATATATATATAATAACAAGGACAAAACTCATGAAGTTTTGTCCTTATCAAATTATCAAATTCATCATCATGATGAGAAAGAAAATCTCAGAATGGAACAGAATGATTGAATAAAAAAATGAGTTAAGAACACATATCCATATTAAAAAACAGATATTCTAAAACACAGTACTAACCAGTAAGAGTGAACATTTTTCTTTCTAACTCACACAGGAAGTTTTCCTTTTGGAATGGAACATGTGGTACTCCATAAAACCTCAATAAATTGTAAGGAACTTGTCATAAGTTTATACTCTCCAGAAGTCAATTGTATAGTCAAAAACCAAGACACAATTTAAATAAGCACTTATATTTGCGAATTTCAAAGTTCCCTTCTTAACATAGGTCTTGGGTTGCATAATAAATACAATAGGTACTTTATAAATATAATGAAAATTAAAAGATAAAATAATACTATATAGCAAAATATATGAGATTTAACTAAAGAAGGACTTTAAAGAAATTTTATCTTAAGTATTTATTGGATGAATCTTCCACTTAAGAAATCAGAAAAAAAAACAGTAAAAATCACAAAGTAGAAATACGTAAATATAATATTAAATATTATAAAACATTTATACATTAGAGAGAAAAATAAATCCATGTATGTCATTTGGAAAAAACTACATAGAAAAATCTTGGGCAAATGGTCAGGAAAAATGAGAAAGGTACTATTATTCCTCATTAGAATGGTCATGTACAGTTAAAATATGAGAGCTAGGAAAGATAAGGATTTTTTTAATCATTTGAAAAGTAGATGAAATAAATACTAAAGTAAAACAAAAATTGAGTATTGAAGGAGGGAGAGTAGAAAACTGTAGAAAGAATGTTCATTTCTACCACATTGTGATCTGAAGAAGGTGAATCAGTTTTGAAAAAAAGAACGCAAGACCCAGATGATTCCAAGAAGAACTCATTTCAGTATTGTGAAAACTATATCAATGAGTGAAAAGAGTTAAAATTCTTCCCAACTAGTCTTATAAGAACCCTATACCACTATCACACAAGGACAGTATATGTGTCAGAATTCTCTAGAGAAATAAGACTAGTAGGAGGTGTATACAGAGGGCAATGTGTCATAAGGAATGGCTCTCCTGATTACATAGATGGACCCATCCCAATATCTGTAGGGTGAGTCAGTAACTAGAAGCCCCAAGAGAGGCAATGGAGTACATGCTAATCTGAGTTCAAAGGCCAGAGAACCAGGAAAACTAATGATTTTTCCTATTCTGAAGGATAGTAATCTCAAAAAACAGAGAAGATGATACTCAGTTCAAATTTTCTGAGTATGAAACATCCACTTTCCCAGTTTGAAGGCCGTCAGGAAAGAGGAATCTCTATTATGGGGTTGGGGGAGAGGGGTTAGCCACGCCTTTTTGTTCTAATGCCACCACAAACTTATTGAACAATGCCCACCCACATCAGGGAGGACAATCTGTTTTCTTCAACCTACCAACTTAAATGTTAATTTCATTCAAAAATACTCTCACAAAAAAACACCCAGAATAATGTTTTTTTCAAATGTGGGCAACCATAGGCACAGTCAAATTGACACATATAATTAGGCATCACAAAATAGAAAAGAATATTCATTAACACTCTTGCTCATGAATATACATGCAGAAAGCCCTCAATTAAGTGTCAAATCTCATCTAACAATGCATATGATTTTATATTTATCTGTACCTAAGATGCAGGTATAATTTCGTTTAAGCAAATTTAACATTAGAAAGTATTTTCATTGTAAAATATGCAGAAAAAATGGTAGCATCTATTCAACAGTTACATATAAAACTGTTTTAAAAATTAAATTAGAAGAAAATGTACACAACCTGATGGATTCTAAAATTAGTCAGCAATTTCTATCTTTTTGATGAAATTATAAGTGAATTTTCTTTAGGAATCATCAATAAGATAATAATAGCCAATATCAACGCTTTCTTTAAAACTGGTATCTATCAAACTGCACATTATTCCAGTGAAGTGAAACAAGAAAAATAAATAAAATATTTAAAGATTAGAGGATAATTCCTTGTATTCCAATATCCTTGTCCATGAGCACAATGATTATCTCTAAAAATTTAAACTACTAAGAGAAAGTAGCAATTTTGAGGATATAATTAGAATGTAAAATTATGTTTTAAAAGATTTAAAAATATGTAATTTGCTTCAAAGTTAAAGTAATCATAAATCTATCTAATATAAACTTGAATATAGTTATGGAGAAAATTAACACTATTGAGAAGGAATGAAGATTAAAGGACCAATATACTAAATTCATTAGTAGGATGATTACATCTTACAAATGTCAATTCTTCATAATTTCTCAATGATTCCATATGACTGCAACCAAAGGAAACTGAAAAGATAGTTCTAAATGATGTGTAAAAGAATAAAATGCTAATAATAAACTGACCTTGGATAAAAACAGTGTCTGTCCTACTTTATCATAGATCAGGATGTATCATTAAATAGTAGAAATTTAAATACTGTGGTAAAAGAAAATGATTGATACAGAGCAGAGCAGCAAAATCAAATCCAGATACATCATGTTGCATACTTGAAAATTTATTACAGAATGAAGCTGTCAATATAGAGGACTGGAAAAAGGAGACTGTTCAACAGTTGAAATAATTGATTCCTGTATGAAAAAGTAATGTTAAGTTATGTTTATGATCAGTATAAAATTCCAAGTCAGTTAAATAATAAACAAAAAGTAAATTTAAAACATAATATTTTATGTATTTATTTTTATGTATTTGGTGAAAGGAAAGTTTGTTTTTTTGTTGTTGTTGTTTTTTAACAAGAGTCAAAAAGTCCTTAGTAAAAAACTGCTGGCATTTAACTCAAGTGAAAAAAAAAAATCAAAAGATAACAGAGCAGAGACAACTCATCCAGAAAAGGTGAAAAACATTTACCACAGTTAGAAGAAAGATAAAATCCAGTGTGTATTAAGACAGTCCTCAAATCAATAAGGTAAACTTATGCATGCGCGTACACACACACACAAATAACCCAACAGAAAATATACAAAAGTTATAAACAAGTAATTCATGAAAGAAGAACTTAATTGGCAAATAAACACTTTTAGGAGTAATCTTGAAAATGTGAAATAATCAAATAACACATGGAAATGAAATTAATATTACTTGGAGTAGAATTTCTTTTTTCTTATGGCTGGCCATGGTGGTATATGCCTGTAATCCCAGGGGCTCAGGAGGCTGAGGCAGGAGGATTGCCAGTTCAAAGCCAGCCTCAACAAAAGTGAGATCCTAAGCATATCAGTAAGACCCTGTCTCTAAATCAAACACAAAATAGGGCTGGGGGTGTGGCTCAGTAGTCGAGTGCCCCTGAGCTCAATGCCAGGTACCCCCCCATACCCAAAAGAAAAAAAAAATTATTATTATTATTTTTCCTTTTAGTGAATGAATTCAAAGTACAGCAGAAGCTGTAGAACAATGTATATTCACACATACTGCTGAAGTGCAGGCAGGTGCCACCTTTCTAGGGCACAAATGAGAGACATGTAGCAACATTGAGGCCTGCAGACTCTATGGCCTGCAATTTTGTTCCAAGGTATAAACTTAGCGATATCCTCATAAACAAAGTAAACTGATCATTCTTGGTACTGTATGCCCTAGCATGGTTTCATTTTTTTTTGTAATATTTTATCTTTTAATCTGTACAATAGGTTTGTATAACCAGTGTATTATTTTTACACCTTTTTGCATTCTAAATATTGGATTATGTTATGTTGAAAAAAAAAAAACAGGCAATAAACAGCACATTCATGAGAAACCCAGGCATGTAACAGTGCCCTCGGAGTAGCCTGTTCTTCAAACAAAGGTCACTTTTCTTTTCAGGGATGCTGTTCTAAATATCTGTGTGTTCTTTGGATTCCCCAATTAGATAAAATAGCCATCCTAGGGACAAAAATGCACATTTAATCATATATATTTTCCTTCTGAATTATTGCTGAAATCTGTCTACTTCTCTTCAAGTGTGTCATCATCAGCTGCCAGGATATCTTTACCTGGAAAACTGCAAAACGCTGTTATCTGGTCTCCATGAACCTATTTATATTTCTTTTCTATCTATTTTTCTACACTGCTTTGGAGCTGAGAAAATGTTACTTTGGATTCTTATATGGTTTTCTATTGCTCTAACAATGAAGATGAAACATGTAATTTGATCTCAAAATTTTGTATGATCATGATTAACTCTTTTTCACAACACCCTAGTTAAACCTGGGAGTGTTTTAATTTTTAAAGTCTGTCATGATCCCTCTTTAATCAAGACCTTTACATGTGCTTTTCCCTGAATTTCAAGCAAGCTTTTATTCACCCTTTGTTTAATGAACTTTTCCTGCTTGCTAACTTTTCAGCTCAGATTCACTACTGAGGGAACCTTGTTTGAATCCCCTGACTCTATCTGCCCCACTGTAATAGGTTTTTGTGGTTCCTTATTACTCTTCTTCCTGGTGCCAATCTCAGGTTTAATAATTATCCAAATGCATAATTGATCATTTGATCAGTGTCTCTCTTTCGCACTATGTTGAGCAATCATTATGTCTTCTATAAGCCTCCTAGTATCAATATTTGGTAGTTCTACACTGACATAGAGCTGGTGCTCAATAAAAATTACTGTGTAGGAAATAGATAAAATTGGTCCATGATAATTTCATTTAGAGAAAGCTCTGCATTAAAAACAAAATTAGAAAAACTCGGTAACTGCCTTGAAATAGAAGCTTAATATTCTTGGAAGGTGCCTGAACATAGAAAATGTTTTTTGTAGAACAAGAAGAAGAGAGGGCAGAGGAGATGGAGGAGTGGGAAAAGTAAGAGGAGGAAAAGGTAAAGGAGACAGAAGATAAAGGAAAAGATAAGATGTGGGAAGAGGAAGGAGTTTTAACATGATAAAAAGTCCAGGGGAAAAGAGAAATCTTCAATCTTCGTGTATCTTACTTTTTTACATTTAATATTTCTTGCTTCAGTTCATTGAAGGAATATCTAGGATCATAAGAATGAGTTTTTTAAGCATTAATAATGGCCATTATTATCTTATTTCTGATTCTTCAGGAAAACGCACTTGAGGTTTCATCATAAAGGCAAAAATTGCTGAGGTGCTGACATGACATAACCAGCAAGAGACTAAAAAAACTTGGGGTTAAAGGTTGAGTGGATTGGAAGAGGGAATTTTTAAAAATTAACTTTATCCACTTGCAGAAAAATAATATCCAAATTCAATAATGCCAAATGCACTAAATCTAAATATCCTTGTATACAGGCCTCAGACCTTTTTAACTTTGTATATCCATCTTTGAGCGACAGAAACATCTTAATCTGCCATATGACTACCAGAGTACCATAGATTTTACTAGCACTAACCTTTGTCTGGTTTTCAAAAATCCACTGTGCAATTCTATGGCCTCAAGGTGGTCTTCTCGTTGTGCTCCTCCACTTGTAATTCCTTATAATGCTCACATGAAGCCTCACTTTCCTCATTTAGTAGTAAATGGCAGAACTGGAGTGCAAACCTCAGTGCGTGTGTGCAGTTCTGTGTCTTCAGCCTCCATGTACATTTCCAGAGTTCGCTCTTTCCCATTCACATAGAATATCTGTTCATTCCTTTGCTTACTGAAATCAAAACTGCTGAATTCATTCTAATGTCAAGGTAGCATGTGATTGCATTGTCTAGTATTGTGAACAAACAGGCAGCAACCACCTTAAGTCATTGAGCTCCTTGAGGGAAGACATTGTTTCTTATTTCTATTTACATCCCCAGAATTGTCAGGGCCCTTGTGGAATTGTGTTCTAATCTACATGGAAGCTCAGGCACAGGAAACATTGGTGGTGGATTTTAACAGCAATAAGCCTGGGAGAAGGTCGCACAGAGATTGTGACATTTAAGCCACAAATATGAACAAGGAAAGATACCATAAAGCTCTTTAGCTGGACGAAAGTGTTGAGCCCCAATTGGTCCATTTTTTTTCTCCCAGGGATGTAGGTTAAGAACTCCAAAACCATCTTATTTGTATACTACAGTTGCATAAATATAGAAATACAAAGAAAACCAGGTTCCTTGGTGCTAGAGATTTTGCAACAAAAGAAAAAGTGGAAGCTAGAACAAGTCCTGTGGTGTTAGATTAAAGATAAAGGGACAGATTTAGACTTAAAATATATACACACACACCACACACACACACACACACAGAGTAGTGCCCCAAATATACACACACATTTTTATTTTCCTTTGAAAAATATCATACAAAAGGATTTCAGGCATCTCCTTGGGGATTTGAAGCATATTTTCTATGTATGAGGGGGACTCCTGTACACACACACACTGATGGATACAAAAAAATCTAGAGGTTGTCCATGTGTATATTAATACAATATTGTGTACAATAATGCACAATATATCTGTGTGTGTGTATATATATATATATATACATATATATATATATGATATATAAACCAACTGTATATACATATACCCCTATACTTATATAATGGTTATATCCATTGTGTGAAAATAGAAGCAATGATATCCAGTAGCAGTGAGTATATCCTGCACTCATATCTTGTAAGGCCATTATTTATTATGAGAATTATTCAATACAAGAGTTTCTTAATGAAGTGACTGGTTCAAGGGCTTTGAAAGGGAAAATAAAGACAATCCTGGGATATCCAGTGAGGTAAGAAAATAAGAAAGTACCTAAATCCCATGTGTGGTAATGGTAGTGGAAACTTGAAGAGATGGGGCCTAGTGAGAGGTATGCCGCAAAGGGACATGTAAGACTGGTCTCTTTCTTTCTCTTTCTCTTTCCCACCATAATATGACTAGCTTTGCTCCAAAATGTTTCTGCCATCATGGACCTTGACACAGGTCCAAAGCAGTTTCATGGACTGAAACATCTAAACTGTGAGCCCAAATAAACTTTTTTTCTATATTAGTTGATCATCACAGGTATTATTTACAATAATGGAAAGCTGGCAAACACAGTTTAAAAAGTAAATAAATATTCTATTTTAAGTGGTTAAAAAAGGGAAATTAGATCAAGAGTATGTGGGACCTCTTTGTACTACATTTATAAATGTTTGCCCATGGTAAAGATTATAGCTAAGAACTGTAGGCCCCAAGTAATCCCCTTTATCTTTAAAAGATATTAAGGAAGCATGGGCAAGCATCTCCAGGGGATAAAAACAGGGAAATGGGAACATATTTACTGCTCAGAAATCTTTATAAGTTATACATGGCAGTAGAATCCATTTTCATAAAATTATACAAGCATGTAATATCTTATTCTAATCAGGACCCCATTCTTGTGGATGTACACTATGGTAAGATTCCCTGTGGTATATTCACATAAATACATAGAAAAAATTTGTCAGATTCATTCTATAGTCCTTCCTATTCCTAACTCTTCATTCATCTTTGTCTAATCTGTTGGATTTCTATTCTTCCCCTCATTCCCTTTATTGTGGGTTAGCTTCCACATATCAGAGAAAACATTTAACCTTTAGTTTTTTGGGATTGGCTTATGTTAACACAGCATGATAGTATATAGATCCATCTGTTTACTGGCAAATTTCAAAAAGTCATTCTTTTTAACGGTTGAGTGATACTCCATTTTATATATACTCCACAATTTCTTTATCCATTCATGTGTTGAAGGGAACCTAGGATGACTCAATAGATTAGCTGTTGTGAATTGTGCTGCTAAAAACATTGATGTGGCTACACTAGTGTAGTATGATTATTTTAAATCCTTTGAGTACATACCAATGAGTAGGATAAGTGAGTCAAATGATGGTTCCATTCCTAGTATTTTTGAGGAATCTCCATATGCTTTAAAGAGTGATTGCATAAGTACTTTTAATGACACAGAAAAGTAACCAATGCAATGTTACAAGAAAACAAAAATAAAATAGACATCATACCTTAATAATGGTATGAAAAATAAACCTATGTCGATGAAGGTTTCAAGAATTAGAGCCACTCAGTGTTTCAGTGTACATCTAGGTGATAGGAACAGGTGATTTGATTTTCGTGTTTCAACTGTGTATTTTATTTATACCATCATCTTGTTCTCCCCCCGAAAGATTTAAGGTATCTTGGTCTCAATTGTCCATTAATAAACATGGCTTTTTAACAACCCAAAGACAAGATAAAGGGTTTTTGAGACAAAGGGAGGCATGTCAAACAAATGAAACTTCATGAACAAGAACTTGAATCCATACACAGGGTAAATAAAAATAATAGATAATGAGCTCACAATATAGATTGACAAAAATTATAATATAACTCTCATGGATAGTTTGAAGAGTACCTAGACAAGTAAGTAATTAGCATAAATTTAGAGTAGAGAAGAGACAGAGTATATATTTTAGAAATGAAAACTGGAGTGGGGGAGAGAATGAATCATATCCAGTGGAGGATATGACTCATATCATACCCCCTAGGAGAGGGTAAGAGATCTGGTGACCTTAGCATGCCCTCTGCAACCTAGAATTCTTGCATGAGTTAGGACTTATTAGTGTGAAGTAAATGTTTCAGTGTAATACACTTAGATGTCAAGCTGGAAAATATCTGATAAACGAATTTACCTAAGAGTTTTCTTGTATTCATTACAGTAAAACTAGTGTTGCCATTTACAAGGATGTGATATTAGACAAACACCAATACCAGGATGGCTTCACAAAATCTGGCTTAAAAATATGAGAACATAAGTTGTTAACACTGACAAGAGGACATTTGAAAAAAATACCATGATTCTTAGTGGAGACATGTAACAAAATTATCATTTTCTTTTTAATTTGGAAAGATGCAAACTAACTGTTTTTATTTTGCAGACTAGCCATAAAAATTGCCTCTGATACATTGCAGCATTTAATTATGGGGGAAAAAACATTAGTAAGAGGTTTTAATAATAGCTACTTATTTTAAGTATCAAGTCTAAATGAAAGCAATCTGCCATCATTGAAAAAAATATGACTAATGACAGGAAAATATATGACTTGTAAAAGGAATTAAGAAGAGAATTAGCATGGTGCTATGTTTTTTACATTAAAAACATACTGGTGATGAATTGAGGTCAATATCTTATGTTTTATGTATTTGAAGTAGCTCGTTTGCATAAATCAGAACTCTCCGCCTCTGTATCTGCTGGAAATAAAATAAAATTCACTTTCATAAAGGATGAATTGATGTACTGTCTACATACATTAGGGAGAAGGGTTTCTCCCCCTGGAGCGAAAATATACTGTTCCTACTAAGATAATCCAAAACCAGAATAAAAATTTCGCTAGGCTATCTCTGGTTATGGATCTAGGCACACTAAGCATTAGTCTTGGTGTGAGAAAGATTTAGAGCATAGTTAGAAGCTTTTATTAGAACTCAAATAAGAGCCCACAGCGGCATGGACAAGAAAGTGTACTAGGGTAATTCTCAGAAGTAGTAGAAGTAAATACTTCAGGATTTTCTGAAGAATTGTGAAATATGAAATAAAATAAATAATGAACCATTATCAAATGAATTTGATTAAATTAATTATTTCTTGAATAAATAATCTATAAAGAGATCTAAAATATAGGTTCTTTCCTAATGTCAAAATTATTAAAACTTTTCTTCTACAATAGTGGGTGAGATTTTTTTTTCTTAAGTATACTCATTAAGAGTAAAAGTTAGACACAGAAATTAGACTCTTGCTAATTCAAATTTTTACTTAAGCCCTGCATGATCAAAGATTATATACACCTTGGAAAATTAATTAATGATGAAAAGAAGTTTCAAGTATTCAATTCCAAATGTTGAAAATGTTAAAATATTATTATAAAGAGACATTTGGATTATTTTATGTTTAATTATCATTAATAATTTATTGTTATTTATTTATTTATTATTTTTTAATTTATTCTGATTTGTTATACATGATGATAGAATGCAAATCATTGCATATTACACATATAGAGCACAATTTTTCAAGACACTGATTATACACAAAGTATTCGTGTCTTCACACATGTACTTGGGGTAATGATGTCTAACTCATTACACCATAATTCCTGCCCCCTTACCCCTTCCTTTTCCCTCCTCCCCTTTGCCCTATCTAAAGTTCCTCCATTCCTCCCATGCACCCACCACCACCACCAATAGCCATTATGTGTCTGCATCCTCATATTCGGCTTTTAGTTTTTTGGAATTGGCTTGCTTCAATTAGCATTGTATTCTCCAACTTCATCCATTTACCTGCAAATGCCATAATTTTATTCCTTTTTAATGCTGAGTAATGTCCCATTGTGTATATATATGAAAGTTTCCCTAACCATTTATCTACTGAAGGGCATCTAGATTGGTTTCATAATTTATCTATTGTGAATTGTGCTGCTATAAACATTGATGTGGCTGTGTCCCTGTAGTGTGCTGTTTTTAATTCCTTTGTGTATAAACTAAGGAGTGCGATAGCTGGGTCAAATGGTGGCTCCGTTACAAATTTTCTAAGGAATCTTCATACTGCTTTCCATATTGGTTGCACCAATTTGCAGTCCCACCAGGCAATGTATGAGTGTGCCTTTTCCCCCACATCCTCACCAACATTTAGTGTTGTCTGTACTCTTAAAAGCTGTCATTCTGACTAGAGTGAGATGAAATTTTAATGTAGTTTTGATTTGCATTTCTCTAATTGCTAGAGATGTTGAACATTTTTCATATGTTTGCTGATTGATTGTATATTCTCTTCTGAGAAGAGTCTGTTCAGTTCCTCAGTCCATTTATTGATGGGGTTATTTGTTTTGTTTTTTTTTTTTTTTGATGTTAAGGTTTGTGAGTGCTTTATATATCCTAGAGATTAGTGCTCTATATAGTGTTCTTAATAAAACTCCTGTAGCACAAAAATTAAAACCAAGAACCAAAATAATGGGATGGATTCAAACTAAAAAGCTTCTCAGCAAAAGAAAAAATCAGTGAGGTGAATAGAGAGCCTACAGAATTGTTATTTATTTCTCAGTCATTATTTTCTTCCTAAGTTTTATCTTGAGTCTGACTCTCTGTTTCTTACTTCATAAAGTTCTTTACTCATTTTGCCTTACAGAATTTACTGTTCAGTTTGTTTTCTGGAAAATTCATCTTGGTATCCTTCAGGATCTACTCTGTCTCTACTTGTACTCAATTCTCTTGATATTAGGGGGTTTGTATTTTTTTCTCTTTCATAATGACAAAGATTAAGTGTTTTGCTTACATTTTTTTTTGGTATTATGTACAGTGGGTTCTTAATAAATATTTGCTGAATTAAAAATCAGTAAATACTCAGAAATCTTCTAAGTGTAATGGTATAGGCAGCAGAATGTGTTCACATAGGATCTCTGAAAGTGCCTTTTAAGACTGTACTCAGAATATGGAAAAAATATGTGCTGCCTTTCATTCCTACCCTCCTAGCCCCTCGGGGGACTTGTATGCACTCTGATTGGGGTCTTTTGTCCTTGACACCTCTGACAGCAGACACTTCTTCTAGATGTTCAACTGCTACCCATAAACTGAATCTATCCAAATCTCCATCTCTAGCCCTGACCTCAGAACCACAGCAATTTGTTTATCAGTATTTGGATACTCTTAATAGTGTTTGATAGGCAGCTTCAAAAATGATCCCTACTTCATGATATATTCATTCTGTGTACTACTCTTCAAAATTGTATCAAGATTGGTGTTTGTGTATCAGTAGGATATGGCAAAAGTCATGGCATATCATTTCTTGAAAGCAGTTCATTTAAAATGGGTCTTCTCTTGAGTCATTGCTCCCCTGTTTCTCTGATCATTTGGTCTAGAAGAAGCTGTGTGACGAATAGTGTGATTGAAAGCCCTTGATAAGGACATGAAGCCTCTTTCCAATAGCAACATGAGTGAGGTTGGAACTGATCCTACTTGATATGAATGCAAACCTGGCCCACAGCCTCACTACAATTACATTAGAGACGCTGAGCCCACTTTCCTATGCCTTTATAGATTCCTTGTTCTCATTAAAAGGTGAATTTAAAAAAAAAAAAACAAAACAAAACATGGTTTTAAAGTGCAAATATTTGGAATAATTTGATTTGTAGAAATAAATAATAAATATAGCATCTTATTTCTTAAATCTGTTTGCTACTATTGCTTTAACACTCAAGATTGAACTATGTGATATACCAAAAAAATTCTCATCATATTAATAATTCTAAACCTACTGTTCTATTTTGAAAGTTAGATGAGATTGTTTCTCATGGTTCTTCATTTTTTAAATTAAAATAATTAATTTTCTGAATTTAAGATATACTTAAGTACCAGATACACTTTATGTATTCCATGACTTTTCAGGATAAGAAATTCTGAAAATTTAAAAATTAGAATATTTATGTTATAAATTATATCTTACACTCATGCAATATTCCATAATATGCATTTTATATAGATAGTTCTATGTTTTAAGCTGGCTTTATTAAACACAGTTTGTTATCTTAGGAGACAAAATTTCAATTAACAGATGCAGGTAACATAAAAATAACTTTCTAGTAACTCATGCCGGTATCTAATAATATTTTTTAAACATAAGAAATATACAATGTAAGTTCTCAAAAAGCATATTTGTCTCATAGTATTTTCTATACTATTTTTTGTCTAGAGAATTTCCTGGTATACAGGAATTAAATATTTGTTGGATGAATTATTGCTCAATATAATTGTACCTAGATGAAAACTTACTTTTGGACAATAGATCTTGCTCAGTTCTTTGCAAGTAAGAAATACAAAACAGGATTCTCAAGAAAATTGAATTGATCTTGGAGAGAATAAATTGTCTTGCTGTTTCCAACCCACTCTGACCCTTGTATAAGTCATTGAGCCTCAGATAAGAAAATATTCAGAAGTCACCTTGGCAGGACCACTTCACTAGAAATTCGCCCAACTCACACATACAGAGTAAAACACAAAATGAAACAATAAACTTGAAAGAAATTCATTTCTAAATACTTGAACACAAGGCCACAAGATGGGGATATAAGGAAAGGGACACAGACTGTGGAAAGTAAGGTCTCTCTGGGTACCAGATGAGTAACAATCGTTTTTCCTTTTTCTTTCAAAGTCATTAACTTGAAACAGTTCTCCATTCCTTCAATGTGCACTTACAAAGGTTTATGTTTCTATATTTGCACTTGGTTTATTTATCATATGCTCTAAATCACCTTCTCTTTTCATACCCAGTCCATGACTCCGTCTGAGGCTCCTAGTCCAAATTTAAGCATCTTACACCAAATTTTACAAATAGCAAGATGGGATGTTCCATTAATTTTTTTGGTTCTTCATTGCCTGAAACAGGCTGTATGCATGAACCCCTTAAAAGGCTTAATATCTTTCTCCTTACTTAGTTAAACTAGGAATGTAAGAAATGGCTGCTTTAATCCAAAAGTACTGTCAAAGCCAAGACATCAGCAATCATTCCCAGTGTAGAGCTACTCACTCCCTCTCCTGGGCTGCATGAGGAGCCCCTATAGATAACTGCCAGGAGCAAGTGTTATGATGTTCAGATGTTCCAGAATGATTAGTACATAGCTCAGGTCATCAATTCTCTGGTCATTGGTTTAAAGTGTGTTTAATATGCTTCAGATGTGGTCATTCCCTCCTATAAAGAGTACAATACACATTTATGCATGTCACAGATGTGGAATAACATGGGGTGTTAGAATCATATCATCTGCTGATTTATTGTCCAGCACTACCCCCTTGCTAGCCTATGACTGGCCATAAGCAAATGAACTGCCTTCTCTGTATCTATTCCTGTATTTTCTGATGTACATCAGGGAATGGCAGAAAATCAGGTGTCAATCTGGATTCCTTAGGGTGAATGGAAAAGAGGGAAGAAGAGAAACTCCAGGGTAAATGAGAAGAAAAGCTGTTATCAAGAGGTCACCTTGAAACTTGCAGGAAGTGGCATATTGGCAAGAGATAAACAGGTCATGATTAATCTGAACCTTTTGAAAATCTAAAGGCTTTCCCGACATGGACTGGTTTTTTGTTGTTGTTTGTTTGTTTTGTTATTGTTGTTGTTGTTTTGGTAAGGAGGGAGTGGAGAAGGCAATGCCATGAGTAGCTGATATGGATTTCTTACTACAATCTCATATTGCAAGGCAGTAATCTACCTCCGCATGTCCGCCCACAAACATATCCAATTTGAATGACTACCCAGGCTATTACTAATGATTTCTATAGAGAAGAATGGCTTGCAATAGCTTTTCCATGACCCCTCACCACCACCAATAAGTGGTAAAATCTGAACTTTGAAAAACTTTTCTCCAAACTCTCCTTTCACTGGTTTCTGCACCCACCACCTCCCCACCTCTCTCTTGAAACACTAAGCCATCAGACTTCTTATTATTTTTTTTCCCATTGTTGATCAAGTCCATGTTTCTCCTTTGCTTCTTTATTTTTACAGGGCTTGATTGAAGAAGCAGCCGTCAGTCAATAACCTGTACAATTTCTTCATCTCAAAGGAAAGGGCAAGAGGCTCTCCTAATTTCATGCACACACTGCCCTGTTTTTCTGATTTGACTCATTTTCATTTTGCTTTGCAAATTGCTTGCTGCTCATGTGTGCACCTCAGGTCATTTGTGACAGAGCCTCAGAGAGTTTTTCTTACTGCATATAGAATAAGTCTGTTTTTGCTTTTGCTTCATATTGCCATCCTTTCTTCACATGCATGTTGCTGGGTTACAAAGAATTCTTATTTACCCTTGTATCTTGAACTCCAAGTACATAGCTGGCTCCTGATGTATTTACAAATTCACATTACAAATGTGAATTTGAAAGGAAATAAAATATACAAAAGCACTCATTGATGGAAAAAGTTGGACTAAAATCCAGGTCTTTTGACTAGCTCATATATCACTGATTTTAGAATGACTTATAAAGTCTCCAAAATTCAATCTTTAAACAATATCAGTTCCCTTGTAGGGGATATACACCAAGAGCCTTAAGAGCACTTGAGTATGAATGGGAAAGCTGTGCCACACAGTTTAATTTGATAGAGCATCTTTAATATAAACAAGTGTTCTGAAGATCTTTAATAACTTACATGTAATGAGATTAGAAGTGTAAATAAATTGCTACAGTAGGGATGAAGACATTAAAAAAAACAACCAAGATGGAGAGGGCAGAGGTAACTGGCTTGACATTTCAAATTAAACAAATCTTGGAGAGGTAAATGGGACCCAGGGTCTTATGAAGGTCATTACTGAGTAGAAAGAGAGTAAAAGGCCAGCACTCTAAGTATGGAGAAAAATTGTGGGTAGATGGAAAAAAGTTGAGTATAAAGAGACAAAGTAATAAATATGCTTAGAACGCAAAGTCAATGTAATATTGATTTATTTTTTTATATTTTTAATCAAGTTTAATATCAAGTATTGGGAAATAAATTTATGCATTAAAAAATAGATTTTTTTTTCCAAATTGGTTAGATTGAAGAACAATGTAAACAGGTTCCTGTAAAATCAAGAAAATAGGAAGTAGGCAATGCTTTCCACGAACTCTTATCCAGGATAAGAGGTGGTCTCACTCTTCTGGGCCTCGGTCACTCCCAGTTTACTATTAATCATGAAGAACTTACAGATTTAGTATTATCAGTCCCTGATGGGTCCTCATATTAAGCTGTTCAAGAAATGGCTAAAGATTGTCTATTAGACACAGGGTCTCTAGTTTTATTCCTAAGTCCTTGATCCATTTTGAGTTGAGTTTTGTGCATGGTGAGAGATAGGGGTTTAATTTCATTTTGTTGCATTTGGATTTCCAGTTTTCCCAGCACCATTTGTTGAAGAGGCTATCTTTTCTCCAATGCATGTTCTTGGCTCCTTTGTCTAATATAAGATAATTGTAGTTTTGTGGGTTAGTCTCTGTGTCCTCTATTTTGTACATCCTTACCTTACAGGTGAAGGTGTTGAGGTGTGGAGACTGAAAGGGTTTTGCACAATCTTGGACTGAGAAATAATTTTGGTGTAACTTGGTCTATTGACATTCTGCATTGAATTTACTCATATAATGTTATGGTTAGATATGATGTCCCCCAAATTCTCATGTGTGAGACAGTGCAAGAAGGTTTGGAAGAGAACTGATTAAGTTATAGCCTTCACCTAATCAGTAAATTAATCCATGATGGGATTAACTGAGTGGTGACTGGAGGCAGGTGGATTATGGCTGAAGGAAGTAGTTCTTTGGGGGCATGGATAGGGGTATGTATTTGGTATCTGGAGAGTGGAGTCTTTCTCTGCTTCCTGATCTCATGTGAGATGCTTTCCCTCTGCCACACTCGTCAGCTATGATATTCTGACTCACCTTGAGCCCCCAGGAATGAAGCCAGTCACCTATGGACTCAGACCTCTGAAACTGTGAGCCCTCAGATTTTTCTCCTCTACACTTGTTCTGAGTCCTTTTAGTCACAGCAGTGAGAAAGCTGACCAGAACACATAATACCAGTTCACCTTTTTGCATATTTGAACGGCGATGAAATAGATGTTCAGTGGTGAAGACCATACCCAGGGACAGGTATTCAGTTCTAAAAGTCATGTTGAGGGATAAATACCTGAAGTAGTCAGTTAAATTTGGGAAAACAGAGATCTGAAAGCATTAAGTGACTTAACCCTAGAATTATGGCCAGCTATAGTCAGTATAGTGTAGTCTAGAACTCAGATCTGCTGGTTTACAATTATGTTTCTTATCTTTAAACAATACTTCTTCCTGTGTCCTGATGAATGAAAGTATAATTAATGTGCTAAAATACCCCACTAACCTGACAAAGCTGAAATTTATCCAGGCACATAGGCATGATATGACTGGTGCCAAAAGATCCTTCCTTCACTGAAATGAAATTAAACAAATTATAAAATAAAATCTATAAAATAACTATATCTGTAACCTCCTTTGTGTTTTTAGACTTAAAAGAACTACTTAAAAAATATTCCCTATGGCATAAAGCTTTTTTGTTGTTGTTGTTTTTTGTTTTGTTTTGTTTTGTTTTAAGCAAGGGATTGAACCTAACCACTGAGCATATCGCCAATCCTTTTTTTGTATTTTATTTAGAGACAGGATCTCACTGAGTTTCTTAGGGCCTTGCTAAGTTGCTGAGGCTGGCCATGAACTCTTGATATTCCTGCCTCAACCTCCTGAGCCACTGGAAGTAAAGGTGTGTGCCACTATGCCCATCAAAGAAAACATTTTTTTTAATAAAGGGAACCCACTAATAATTTAGAAAATTTATCAGATCTTAGTCACTTTCCTTAAGAAATTTGAAGAAAATGAGATGTAGCATTTGATGGAGAAATGGAATGTCATTTAAAAAATCAGGGTATGAAGCATTGTGAAACAAATATTTTAATGTTGGCAAAGGATTGTGATGTTTCTCCTACTTATGTGGTTAATAGACCAAATAGTTTGATTTCTTTGTCATATTTTTAAGTTATCTAAATAACAATATTCTGGTTTTATTCAAGGTAATATTAATAATATCTTGAAAATCTTGCATTTATAAATCTTTCATGAATCTTGTATCCTCTACTGTATGTGGAAAGCTGTTACATTGGTAGATGAAGCATCCAACTTTAAAGACGGTCCCAGGTCATGTCATCTCCTACTTTTCATAATCTCCACTTGTACTCTGCAAGGTAGGTCCATGTGGCCCATAACACATGGAAGAAGTGAAGGCATTACTGAGGTTTGATTATAAAAGAGTTTAGGTTTAGTCTTGCAGTCCTGTGTCTCCTCATCTCTTCCTTTCTTTATTCTTCAGCTCTTCTCCATTGTTCCAAACATTCACATTGAAGAAAACAGCTGCCATATTTTGAGGATACTCAGGAAATTCTGTTGGGAGGTCTATATAGAGATGCACTGAGACTTCTAGCCAATAACCAGTGAAGAATCATGGCCCCCTGAATGGCCATCTTGGAAGCAAATGTTACCTCAAGTAACAATTTTAGAGATGATATAGCTCTAGCCAAGCCCTTGAATGCAACGCCAAAGGATCTTTGATTAAGAACTACCCAGACTGATTCCTGATGCTCAGAAATTATTAGTGTATGTATATATATATTTTGTTTTAAGCCATTATGATTAGGAGTAATTTTTCATGGAGTAATAGTTAACCACTACATAGGTAATAGGAAATCATTATTATCACATCATTCTTTACTTAAATAAACATGTTTAAGACTGTTGGTTGGTCCAGGAAATCTATGGTACCCTTGATGTATAGTGATAAAATTATAGCTGAAATATAAATGTGACGGACTAAATATTTGCAATAAGTTCACATTTTGATATCTTTTTTATATTCTAGTAATGACGTTTATTTTTTAAAAAATTTAGAATTTGTTTTTTTTTAGTTATACATGACAGTAGAATGTATTTTGACATATCATACATACCTGGAATATAACTTCTCATTTTTGTGGTTGTACATGATGTGCAGTTACACTGGCCACGTATTCATATATGGACAAAGGAAAATTAGGCCTGATTCATTCTACTGTTTTTTCCCATTCACATTCCCCATCTCATTCCACCACTCCTAGTCCAATCCAGTGAACTTCCGCTCCCCTGCCCCATTATGGATCAGCATCTGCCTATCAGAGAAAATATTCAGCCTTTGGTTTTGGGAGATTATCTTATTTACTTAACTAGTTCCATTTACCAGCAAATGCTATAATTTCATTCTTATTTATGGCTGTGCAATATTCCATTGTGTATATGTACCACATTTCTTTACACATTCATTTGTTGAAGGGCATCATTGGTTGCATAGCTTAGCTATTGTGAATCGTGCTGCAACAAACATTGGTGTGGCCATATCACTACTATTGTATGCTGATTTTAAGTCCTTTGGTTATATGCGAAGGAGTGAGATACATGGGTCAAATGGTGGTCCATTCTTAGTTTTCTGAGGAATCTCCATATTTTTTCCAGAATGGTTGCACCAATTTTCAGTGCCACCAGTAACGTATGACTGTAACTTTTTTCTCACATCCTTGCCAACATTTACTGTTACTTGTATTCTTCATAATTCCTACTCTGACTGGAGTGAGATGAAATCGCAGTGTTGTTTTAATTTGAATTTCTCTAATTGTTAGTGACGTTGAACATTTTTAAAATGTATTTGTTGACTGATTATATTTCTTCTTCTGTGAAGGAACACAGTTTCTTTGCTCATTTATTGATTGGGTTATTTGGAGGAGTTTTTTTAGTGTTAAATTTTTGAGTTTTCTCTATGTCCTACAGATCAATGCTCTGAGATGCAGGTGGCACCTGTAGGCTTTTCCTTTGTGTTCTTGATTTTTTCCTTTGCTGTAAAGAAGATTTTTTAGTTTGATAACATCTCATTTATTAATTCTTGGTTTTGCTTTTTGTGCTTTGTTGAGGAAGTCAGTTCCTAAGCCCCCATAATGAAGATTTAGGCCTAATTTTTCTTCTAATAGGTGCACGGTCTCTGGTCTAATGTCTAGATCCTTGATTCACTTGTATTTTGTGCAGGGTGAGAGATAGGGGTTTAATTTCATTTTGTTACATATGGATTTTCAGTTTTCCCAGCACCATTTGTTGAAGAGGCTATCTTTTCTCCAAAGTATGTTTAAGGTGCCTTTGTCTAGTATGAGATAACTATTTATTTGAGTTTGTGTTTGTGTCTTCTATTCTGTGCCATTGGTCTTAATGTCTGTATGTTGAACCAACCTTGCATCCCTAATATAAATGCCCCCCAATCAACTTTTAATATGTTTTTGTATGCGATTTGCAAGTATTTTGTTAAGAATTTTTGTGTCTATATTCATCAGAGATATTGGTCTGAAATCAAGATGTTTCTTTGTCTGGTTTTAGTATCAGGGTGATACTAGCACCATAGAATGAGTTTGGATGGGTTTTCTCCTTTTCTACTTCATGGAAGGATTAGTTCTCATTCTTCTTTGAAGGTCTGATAGAACTTGGCTGAGAATCAGTCTGATTCTGGGCTTTTCTTTCTTGATAGGATTTTGATGACATTTTCAATTTCATTGCTTGAAATTGATCTATTAAAATTGTCAATTTGGTTCAATTTGGGTAGGCCACATAGCTCTAGAAATTGGTTGATGTCATCAAAATTTTTTATTTTATTAGAGTATAAATTTTCAAAATAGTTTGTGATTATGATCTGTATTTTATTACCATCCTTTGTGATATTTCCTCTTTCATCATGAATTTTAGTATTTTGAGTTTTCTCTCTTTGTTAACTTGGCTAGGGTTTATCATTTTATTCATTTTCTCAATGAACCAACTTTTTGTTCTGTTGATTTCCAGATTGTTCCTTTTGTTTCAATTTCAATTATTTCAGCCTTGATTGTAATTATTTCCTGTCTTCTACTATTTTTTGTATTGATTTGTTCTTCTTTTTCTAGAACTTTGAGATGTAATATTAGGTAATTTATTTTTTTACTTTATGTTCTTTTAAGGAATGAGATCAATGCAATCAACTTTCCTCTTAGAACTGCCTTCACAGTGTCCAAGAATTTTTGATATATTGTATTACTATTTTCATTTACCTCTAAGTACTTTTTTTAAAATTTCATCTCTTATTTCTTCTGCTATCCTTTGGTCATTCAATAGCATATAATTTAGTCTCCAGGTGTTAGGGTACCTCTATTTTTTATCATTTATTTCTTATTTCACTCTATTATGATTTGATAGAATGCAAGGTATTATCTCTACTTTTTGCATTTGCAATAGGAAATATCTTATTGAGTGTGTTTTGTAATAGGCTTTCTAACTGTGAAATTTTTTTTTAACTTTTGTGTATCATGGAAGGTTTTTATTTCATCGTCAATTCTGAAGCTTAATTTGCTGGTTATAATATTCCTGCCTGGCACCCATTTTCTTTCAGAGTATGGTATATATTATTCCAAGACTTCCTAGCTTTGAGGCTCTGGGTTAAGTTCTCAGATGAAGTCTGGGTTGGTTTCCCTCTAAATGTTACCTCGTTTTTCTCAGGCAGTGTTTTAAATTCTATCCTTTTTTTCTGTACATTAGGCATTTTTGTAATAATGTGCCTTGGTGTGGGTCTGTTGTAATTGTGTATATATGGGTTCTGTATACCTCCTGCATTTGATTTCAGTTTCTGAGACCAGCTGTCCCCTGTGTCAACTTCTCTGTACACTGATTTTCTCCTGGTCTCTTAGGCACTCTCTGTTGTGCAGCATGGGTTTCCCAGGCCTGTGTTTTGGGCCAAACTCTGGTTTCAGGATCAGACTCTCAGTTGCCACTCCCTACATTATAGATGCAAAATGGTTCCTTTCTCTGTCTGCAAGCTACTAGGAGCCATGTGGTTTCTTTCCCTCCCAAGGATATTGTGCAGTGTGCCTTTCAGTTTAGATGGGCAGTGTCTTTGATCTCTAAGCTCTCTGAACCCAGACATGCCTCAGGCTTCCTAAAAAAAACTGCAGGTTGCTTTGATTCCCTTATCCCTCCACTTTTCTCATGAAGGGACCACTCTGGCTTGCACGCGTGCCCGCAGCAGAGGCTGTAGCACTGAGGATTTCTTCATTATATTATATTATTATATTCAACCTCCTGAGTTCCTGATCTGCTTTAATTGCACAGTTTTAAATTTCACTAAAGCCCCCCCCCCATACACACTTTCTTTGTTCACCCACATTGCTGAGAAGCTGCTGTCTGCTTTCTTGATTTCATGACACAGATCAGTCAGTAAAGTGACCCTCTCTCTTTAGCCTTATTGAAAACTCACCATACTTTGAAATCTTAACCCCGAAGATGGTATTAGGCAGCGAAGCCTTTAGGAGTTCATCAGGTCTTTAGGGTGGGACCTTATTCATGGGATTAGTGACCCTAAAAAGGACAGCAGAGAAATCTCTAATCTTCTCTCATTTTGAGGACATGAGAATTCAGCACTTTGCAGCCCAGTAGTGTTTCCTTATCATTACCAAACATGGTGACAGGCTTTTCTCAGATTTATGGCCTATAGAGCTGTTAAAAATAAATTGGTATTGTTTATAAGCGACCCAGTCTGTGGTACTTTCGCTCAAACTGACTAAAACAATGATTTCCCAGAAAAAAACATTTCCTTGACTTTTCCTACATTTAGATTGGGTATTTGAATAACTGTTGCTCAAGGGTAATATAACCAGACAAAATGTTGTAAATGTGACTAGACTGTTGGCGCTAGATTGTAGAGGCTCATTTAGAAGAAAACTGAGGTGAATTTCTATCCTTTTTCTTATTTCTTTTTTGGTGGAGGTGGGAAAATGGGTGGGTAGTGTATTTTTGATCATACTTAATGACAAACAGTATAAACCAATTGTGTTAGTCAGCTTTTCATTGACATGACTAAAATACCTGACATGAGCAACTTAAAGAAGAAAATAAATTTTTCTTTTTCTTTTTTATTTTTTTGGCTTACAGTTTCAGAGTTCCCTGGTTAGCTGGCTCCAATGCTTTGTGTATTGGTGAGGCAGAACATCATGATAGGACATGGAAGACAGATGTCAGCTCATGGCAGCTGGGAAGAAGATTGTGGGAAAGGGCTGGGGCAAGAAATACCATCTATGGTATGTCCCCAGTGTCATACTTCCCCACACCCCACCTGCCTTTGGTTTCCACTACTCTCTAGTAGTCCATCCAGCTATCAATGGATTAATCAAAAAATGAGGTCAGAGCCCTCCCGATCCAATCCCTTCCCCAAAGCCTCGCCTCTGTGCATTTTTGTATTTGTGACCTAGTTTTCAACAGATGAGCCTCTGGGGGTTTATTCCAGATCCAAACCAAAGTATATAAAGAAAAGGAATAAAATAAAAGGACAAAAATGATAACAATTTGAGGTGCTGTAGATGGATAGTAAAAGGCACAATTTTATATAATAACACAGACTGGCATTTTGTCCTCAGTAATGTCTGCAGTCTGAAGGTTTGTCTATCAGGGAAATAACCACATGGTTCATTTTATCCCTGTATTCAAATACTACTGAATTTTTCTCGTTGGTTGACCCGGTGGAAACCAAGTCTTCAGTTGTTACCGACAAGCAATATGTACTGGATTTATGATTGCTTTTAAAGTTTTTCTTTATAGAATAACCCTCTACTTCTCTGGCTCATTTGTAATGCAAGAGCAACCTTCATCTTGTTCAGTGAGACCTGATATTTGTCCTTTTCCTTGCCTTATCAGCAAGATAGGACACAATGACTCCAGAGAGTGGCTCACACATACAGGTTCTGTTCATGTGCACCTTTATTGAGAATCATTGTTATAGGTATTCTGGTCAGTTCAGTTCCACAGGTAATTATGAGCATCCTGGACTAGGATAGCTCCTTTCTTTCATAGCTAGCCCATTTTTTGTGCTTTGGTACAAAGTGTCCAAACTCTGTGAAGTTTGTCCAGACTTTCCACTTTTCTCATTTGTTTCTCTCTTGCCTTTCATAAGGTCCCTCCCAATGGTTGGATAGTATACTTCATGAGCTCTATGTTGTCCTTTATTAATTTCTGATTTATTCTATGCTCCAAGACAACAACCTCTTCTCCCCACATGCAACTTTCTTTATGTCAGGCTTTAAAGAGAGTTGACTGGGAAAAAAAAAATAACAGATAGGATATGGCAACAGTGTCAACTGGTTTTTGTTGAGATGGAAGAAGAGTATTAATGAGAATTTTTTTAAAAAATGTAGCTACTGGCTGTGGTTTCTAAGTCGAAAGTCAACAGGTCCCAGGCATTGTATTTAGGAAGTGAGACTGTGGGATGGTATCTGTATAACTAAGCAGGTATTCTTAGAACCTCAGGAAAGTGCTCACATTGCTTTTTCCTGAGAACTGGGTGACACAGTTCTTTCAGCTGAAATGATAAATAGTATTTGTCTGAACTCTTATAAGCTCTGTCATATTTGAATGTGCTCTGTCTGCTCTCTGACACTCCTACCCAGAACCATGAACGCTTTTACCTTCACTCATTCTCTTTACGCTGATAACTGCTTTAAATTTGACTTCCAAATTTATACAGTATGATTCACAGGCCCATCAAAAATTCTACCCTTATGTATGTGAGCATTGAATATATACATTTGATCTCTTTGATTAGGGAAAAAAGGTTAGCTATGGCTCTATCAAGTCATAGTCTAACACTGGGGGCTACAGAGCCTCAAAGGCGCATTATTCACCCAAAAGGAAACTGAACTTGACTTTGAGATTATTTACATTCCTTATCTTATAAAAACGATGTGTCATCTAAACAGGTGATCATAATGTAAGAAAATAATTTTAATTAAGTGCACATTAAAATAATTCTTATGGGATAAGATCTCAGATGCCAGCTTATTCCATGAATGGTGGCAGTGGTGTTCAGCCACAAACCACTCTTGTCTTTAGCTGCAGCTTATTTTTTCAAAACTCTAACTAGACTCTTGAAATGAGACCCCACAAACAAACTCTAAATTGCATTTGACAAATGAGAGAATAAGTTCCAAATATTATGCATGTTCTAATACACAGCAGAGAGTCCATAGAAACATGACTAGCATAGCAAGTGATAGCTGGGAACATGATCAGAATGCATAATGCACAATCCATACTCCTGTGCTTAGCTTTTTTGTTTTTCTTTTATAATTAATGAATACTGCAAAATTCTGTTTGTGAAGAAGTTGGATTAAAATCATAAATTATTATTGAAGCAGTCAGGTATGGGCTTGGCATTATTATGCACAGTGAGAGGTGAGTAAGAATTGAACTATTTGAGGTGCTATCAGCAACTTAATGTGAATTCTTTACATTGTCAAGGTCCAGATAAACTCAAGTATTTGGTGGAATGTATTTTCCTTAACCATTTTCAAATGCAATGCCTATTATACTTAGAATCAGCTCCAAGGATTCTTTCTTCTGAGACTAGGGTTAGAAGTCCTAGGGTTCTGCCCATAATCAATAGCTACTTTAATATTGGAATTGTTGAGACAATTTAAGGTGGTTTGCCAAGCAAACAGTGGATGTTTCAGGCCTGGAATTAACATGGTTGATGTAGAATTTTATGCATGTTTCATTTTATCTGATGTAAACAGATTCCTCACTCATTTATTCTTTTAAAGGAAAAATATTACCTGGATTATGTGATTTTTTTTTAATTTTTGGTATAACTTTTAAGGCAATAACTTAATAGAGTATTGACTAATAAAAGAACATCACTAAAATTTTTAAAGCAGTATTTTGGAACATTCAAAGTCTCTCTTTTCACGAATATTATTACATTCTTACAACATGCCATCCCTTGTTCTCTGAATTAGGAATGAAGTGGTGAACAAGATAGGCCAAGGCCTTCTTCCCATGCAACTTAGGTTGTGGAGGGTGAAACAGATGATAAATAAGTAAATAAAAGTCCTGGTTCTCCTAAATGGTATTAAAAATAGAACAGTTAAGAAAAAGAAGTAAGGAGAGTCTTTTTTGTAGGTGGTTGACAGAGAAGGTCTTGTAGAATTCATACTTAACAAGTGGACTTATAAATGAAAGGGGGCATTCCATAAAATTTAACAGTTGTGGACACTGTGCAGTCATTTTCTTTACTTAGCCAGTTTCTAAACACTTTGCACAAATAAGATTATTAAATCCTCACTATTGGATATAGATACAAATATTGTGCTGTTTGACAGACAGACTGAAAATCATGGACACTAGTAATTTTCCAAGTTTATTCACTTAGTTGGTCTCAGCCTTGAAACCAGCAAATCAGGATTCAGGATCCATGATATTAACCAGTTCACTGCCTTGCTGAGAGAAAATGTGTAGGCAGTGAGAACAGCAGGTGAAATCTATAAGAATATCAGAGTCATAAAATTCAAGGGACCCAATGAGCAACAAGCATCTGAATATGTCTGTGAGGAAGAGGAGAATGATGTCAGATGAAATCAGAGAGGTCTGCAGGAGCTTGTGACAGGCTACATTTGGGGGTTTATCTTAAGCACATTGAGAAACCTTGTAGGATTTTAGGTAGGCAGACAAACAACACTACTCTTTTAATTGTTGAGAAAGCAATTTGGGCTGTTTCCTGGTAGATGGATTTTGGATACTGTGTCTGCAAACAGAACAATAAGAAGTCTGCTGGCTCAGTCCCATGATGATGGTTAGCGTTGGGTCTTGTGCAGCAGTGTTAGTAGCTGTGAAATGGGATGGAACTGGGATATATTGAAAGGCTGAGTTGTCATAATTTCACAGATGATGTGAAAGGAAGGAGGTAAGAAAACCATCAAAGCAGAGTGTCTTAGGCATATTGAATATGCCAATTAAAATTAAGACCATGTGCTAAATTGATCCATTAGTATATTTTAAAAGGCATAGTTACAAAAGTTCCCACACAAATATTAAGACATCATATTTTATCAACTATAACCTGCATAATTTTTAATTCTATAGGAAATTGCTATTCCTCTTGTTCTTGATAACACTTTAGGTTTAATAAAATGTTATTAATTGAAATTCTCTTTCTCATGGGAGAAATGATTAGCATTTGGTAGATTTACTAAGTCATACTTTCCTTGATATTTCCACATTAAAATTTCTCTTCCCAAGAAGTCTCTACCAGAATATTTAGCATTTCGGTAAACTCTTTTACATTGTTTTTTTTTTTAAGCATACATTGTTATGTCTGTCATGTTTTCAATACTAGAGCACAAACAGCTTAAGAGCTGGTGCTTAACTTCTGTGCATTTTTGATATTCCATAGAGTACTCAGCCCAGATGTAGAAATGAAGTAACAAGCCCAATAAATTACTCTTGAATTGACTTGACAGGTGTCAGTGAGGTGCAACGCCATCCAGAATTTCATTTTGTGATGGTGAAATTCAGTTAAATGTCTGTTTCTTCAGCCTGTTATTTTATTTTATTTCTTTTGGTGGGGGGAGGTGATTGGCTTGGATAGTAAACAGAAATATCTGTATAATCAAAACTTTACCGGGACAGAAAGAAAGAAAGAAGGGGGAATAGTCTTTGAGAAAACGATGAATGAAGACTGAAGAAGTTACTAGAGAAAAAGGCATCAAGTTTTAGTAGATCATTACAGCATGAGCTACCTAAATAACTTCTATTATTATGGTTTTCTAGGTGAGCTTTTTCCTTTACCATTTTCTTTTAACATTAATTTATTGTATAACGTAACTAAAGAGATAAAAGAGAACAAAAAAAAATAAGAGCACATTAAAAACACTCACATATGGGGCTGGGGATGTGGCTCAAGCGGTAGCGCGCTCGCCTGGCATGCGTGCGGCCCGGGTTCGATCCTCAGCACCACATACCAACAAAGATGTTGTGTCCGCCGAGAACTAAAAAATAAATATTAAAAAAAAATTTTAAAAAAACACTCACATAAATGAGTTAAAAATACATTTGAAATTTAAATGTGTAAAGCAAACTTAGGAAGCTGTCATCTTGACAGTATTGTTCTGAATATATAAAATATACATACTTATTAAATATACAAAAATTAAGTAAGTATTGCTCTAACTATAGTATCCGTATAATAAAATCAGCACTAGAAAGGAGAACTTTTGGGAAGTGAGTACCTAATTTTCCCACAATAATAGGGCAGCCAATTAAAGTGATTTGGTGAGGAGTTGGGATAGATACAAATTAATAAGTCAAGAAAGGCCAGACTCTAGTCACAGGGAAATAGCAATAAAAAATTTATAGGCATGAAACAACAACAGAGTTCATTAGTCTGCATACTTAGCAAGTTGGTTTAAAAATTTAGACTCTCCAACTTTCATCCACAGTAGTGTCTTCGTCCTTCCTGGGCAATCAAAGGTAGCAATTCCTAAGTACCTTTTGCACCCAGGAAATAACATAGTTGAAACCCAGGTTCTTCTTTAAAGTAGTCCTGTCCACATATACATTCATCTATCTAACGTGGATAAAAATCAGATGAATTAACTAAAAATAACAGGCACGACTTCTGTAAGTAAAATGCAAGAAGTAATGTTAGACTCACTTCACATGGTCATTCATACCTCTTCAATCAATTCGTCTTTGGCTCAAAGACCATTTTGAAATTGCAAAAGTACCAAACACAACATATTAAGTACTATTTAAGGTAACTTATAAAATAGAGTATATTGTTTGTGTAAGCATATGATATGGAGTATTTCAATGTGAATAATAAATGTGTGACATGATTCAAAGAAAAAGGCATAAGTGGTATACATTGTGAGTCACTCTGTTTTTTCTTGTTCAGAATTTGTCCTTCGAACTCTCAACAAAGACACAAATCAACCTAAAGCATAGAATGTCTGAAATTTTTCTTGTATATTTATGTAAGTCTCAGTTTATTCCCTAAATTATTGCGTAGAACCAAATATGAACTAAATGGCAAGCCACACTGCACAGAGCTCTAAAAGTTTGGGACTGTGCATCGAAGGAATTTTCTGACAGCCATCTGATCTCCTACCCCAATGCCACCCAACTGAATCTGCTGAACACAAGTCCAGTGGGGCAGTTGCTAACAAAGTTGGATAGGTAATAAAAATTCAAGTTCCCTGGAGGTTAAAGAGCAAAGTTTAGGAATAAGATGAATACAGATTCCAAGAAAGGGAAGCTTTAAATTATCAAAAATAAATGAAAATAATCATTATGCACTCATATTAAAAATGGCCTTAGTTGCATACCATATGATCCCCAAAATATTACCTAGCAGATATGATAATATGTAACACAGAAGTTAAAAGCATTTTAAGACCATCTATATAGGCAAGACTGTCAAATTCAGTTTATTGTTGTGAGTGGTTTGGCACACAGGGACCCGCAATCTCTATTTAATGAATGAAAGCACAGTGTTATTTGATTTGCATCAGTCATAATTCCAGAACAATGCAGCATTCTAGCAGTGAGAGAGTTCCAAGAGGACCTCATTACTACCTTCATGTGGGGTATGGAAACAAGGGTAGAGTCGGGCCAGAGCAAAAAGATTTTACTCAGAATGGGAAACAGTTTTTACTAAGTGTAGGTACAGAGGAAATGGAGCTAAAGATAAAACCAGGCTATGCTTCTTCACCCACTACCCAGTGAGGGGAGCCCACAAAGAGGGAACATGAAGAGGATATATGAAACAATATCTAGCTCGGCATCAGTAGGACAGCTGGCTGAATCTAGTCTTAAAGTGGATGCTCAAGAGTAACTGAGCAGAGATAAATGTATCCTTACACTCCATAAAAGAGGCTTGTGTGAAAACTTTTAAAGAAATGCCGTCCAAAAAAGAACCATGCTTGGCTAAAGTATTTCAAAATTTCAAAAAGATATCTTTTATGATATTTAAACTATCTCCATTTTTAAAAATGAAAGAAAAATAGTTTCTAATTTGCATTTTATGAAAATGCTTGAACTTAATAAAGCATAAGCCCAGTGATATTAATGCAGTATCTGAAAAAAAGTAGCCAAAAATATTAGCATTCATTTCTAATGAAAATCAAAGTAGTAAATCCATAGTGATGACCATGGAATTGGAGAACGTGTTGCCGTGATAAAATACTTGATATAAAAAACTTAAAAGGAAGAAAGTTTCGCTTGGCTTACATTTTGCAGGTTTTGTGGTCACTGGATCTCATTCATTTCATACCTGTAATGAGGCAATACGTCATGGTGGCAGTGCATGGTAGAGAAGGTCACCAAATGGGGACCATGAAGCAAAAGAGGGACAGAGAGGTAGGGACCAAGGTCCCAATATTCCATTCAAGGGCATGTCCTAATGACCTAACTTCTTTCCACTGCCCTGTCTCCTAAAAATTCCTCGCAGTGGGACACAAGCTGGTGACTTGTCTTTGGTATATAAACCTTTGGAGAACATTTCAGATCCAAACCATAATATAAGGGTAGTCTTTTTCATTAAACACACACACACACACACACACACACACACAATTTGGTTAAAATAAAATCTTCATTCAAGTAGAAGAAGAATTACTACCAGTCAGGTATAGGTGTCTGCTGTCATTAATACCCCTTAATATTATTTTGGAAGAACAATCAGAGGTAAGTGAAATATATTTAAAAGTGTTAATTATTTATTGAAAACCATCTTTCCATCTTTGGAAAACCTGATACAATCAACTAATGCTACTTATAAAATTAATGTGAATATTTTTATCAGTATTATATATATTCAACTGCTCTTTAATAATAAAATTAAAATGTCATTTTTATACTAACAATAATGATATAAAATTCTTATAATTTTTACAAAGAAATATATGTACACAAGTTATGTAACACTTTAATGACCATAAAAAGAGACTTGAATGGAGCGTCACAGTTTGTTCTTGAAAAGTGCCCAATAACACACAGCCCTGGGTTCAATGCCCAGTACCACCAAAAGAAAAGAAAAGTATCCAATAATCAAAGCCTTGCTAGTATAGACTGTAGTTTATTTGAACTCATTTATAGTGTGATAACTTCCAAAAAATCCTACTCTGTGTTGAAGAGGTAGGTAGTTTAGTGATACAAGGAAATGATCACTAATATAATCATCTTGTACTATTTTATAATCTAATTACTGGGATTGAATACAGGGATGTTTGAGCACTGAGCTACAACTCCAGCCCTTTTTGTTTATTTTATTTTTTAATTTTGAGACAGGGTCTCACTAAGTTGTTGGGACTTGTCTGGGTCTTGAAATTTTCCTGTCTCTCTAGTTGCTGGAATTAGAGGCACATGCCACAGCACTTGACAATAATGTAAATATTTTTAAGACATATAATGCAAAAATCAACAAATGTTGAACAAACTTTTATCTCTTAATCTGTTTCCAGTGTGTGTGTGCGCATATGCATATTGTTGTTGTTGTTGTTGTTGTTGTTCTAGGCATTGGACTTCTGCTTAACCAATGAGCCATATCCTCAGAGCTTTTCTTTTTTTTTTTTTTTTTTTTTTTTAATTTAGAGACAGGGTCTTGCTAAGTTGCTTAGGACCTTGCTAAATTGCTGAGGCTGGCTTTGAACTTGTGATCCTCCTGCCTCAGCCTCCTGAGCCACTGAGATTATAGGTTTGCATCACCGTGCCTGGCAAACTTTTAATTTTTATAGAAAACAAAAATAATTCATCTTACATATATGTTTAATAAAGATTGACTTTCTATAATCATGGGTGGGAATTTAAGTCACTTTCCCATTCCTATGAAAATCTTATTTTTACTTATTATATTCATTTTCAGCTGTGATCACTAGTTTTCTACACTAATCCATTGCTCCCTCTTTTTAAAAGCCAAAAAAGAAAATTACTGTGTGATAATTTTATTTTTCCATTTTTAGCCTTTCAAAGTTGTAAGTTGTATATTTATGTTTATAATTTTAGGACTGAATATTTCTACATTCCGTTCTATAATCAAAATTAAATACTGTAACTTTCGTCTGTAGTTTATTTTAAAAGAACAAAATCACCAATCTGTACTTCTGGTTTTGAAATTCTGCTAATGCTGTTTACGATAGTCCAGTATAAAACTCTAACTTCCTCTCGTATCTTGGCCAGCATTTGATGTTTTTCCCTATCATCATGTTCATTGACTTGTTTTCTTTTCTGCATTGTCTTGATCATAACTGAACTTTTTCAAAATTCTCAAATAACTTTCTACATCATGGTATGACATACGTCCATGATATCTCTCCTACGGTTGGTCACTCTCCACAAGCCTCTATGTGAGGTTCTCAAATTCATCTGTGGAGATGACATCTTGGGTCTTCATTTATCCTTCAAAGTAATTCTTTCCTTGGAAAACATTCAATCATCTTTTAAAAATATCTATACTCCCTTCTTCCTATGACTTTCTAAGCACAGTTATCTATTAGGTAAACTTTTTCTGAGATTTTGTATATGGATGCATGTCATTATATTGTTCTTACACTGACAATATGAAAGGGCATGCAATTGTAGGTAGAACATCTTTCCTCTTAAATTTGTAAGGAAATTTCTATCCTGTTTGATTCTAACAACTAAGGTAGTCAATCATATATCTGATCTCTGTCTTCAGTTTATTTGTATTTTTATTAAGCTGTCCTATTTTTCTCAGTGTGTGTAATTTTTTCAACATACCTAAGTTTAAAATGTGGGTCTTTTATCATGTTCCCTATTTGAAACCTGGTTAGATTTTTCTTTTTTCATATATGTGTTCATTCCACTTTGGAAAATAATCTTATATTATTTCATTAATAATTTTTTTCTTGTTTTTTCTCTTTCTGAATTCCTTGAAGCAAATTATGAGTATCCTGAATTAATGTACATTTTATATTTTATTCTTCTATTGTTTACATCCCTTGTTAGTCCACATTTTGAGTATTCCCATGTTTACATTGCAGTCATCTAGGCTTATAATTATGATTATTTTGTAGGTTATACTCAACCTTGTAATAACTTTTTTTTTTTTTACTTTGGTCATTCATTGTATGTTTTTCTAGTTTCTCTGAAGTCAGAATCAGAAGATTAAAAATTGATCTCTCTTCTCTCAGTTATCTGTTTATTTTGAAGAATTTAATTTACCTTGGTTTTGCTCTGTCAAATGTCAGGTTATACACAAATACTTATTAATTCATAATTATTTGTTTTTCCACAAAATGATACAATATAAATTCAGAATGGGGAATGGCCTGACAAATGACTATATTTTAAGGTGAAAAAGGAGAAATAAAGCATCATATGTATTTCTACAAATTCCAGAAAATAAAAGATTTTACTCTGAGGCTTACAAAGTGACTTGGTATCAGAACTAATTCCTGAAATTTATGTGAAACTATTTTTTTGCCATTTATCTCATAGATTAAATACTATGTATTATGTTTGTGTTGTTTGTCATGTGCTAGTTTCTATTCTAGATAATTGCTGATAGGGTTTACAACATAAATAGGCAAAATCTGCTCTCCTAAAAAGAAGAGCATTTATAGTCCATTTGCTATGTCAAAGTTGATGAAGCAGAAAAGGGGATAAGAAATGTATATGCATCTGAGCTCTGGGAATCAAGGTACCTGCTTTAGTTCATTGTTACTTTGCTTTCTCATTTTGTCTTAAGAGAATTTTTGCTAAGAGTCAGTATTTGACCTTAGAAATTTCTGCCTGAGGTGGAGGTGGACCAATTTCTTTTAAAATAGATTTTTGCTTTATAATAAATGACAGTACTAAAAATAACTAGCCCCTAGAATCCTCATTTAGATGTAAAATTAATAAACTAGCGTCTATGTAAAATTTTCTTATTACTCATTAAAACCGTGATGTGAGGTACTATTTATTACTACTTTTTAAATAAGATGCATGTTAGTGAAAACTAAGGTAAGGATAAGACTTGTGTACTATACATTGTTAGTTCTTCCTTACAATTAAGAAAAAAAATAACATCCTCGTATTAATTTATAAATTGCATATCTACGGTGCTATAATTAATCCAAACATTAGATGTTCCTAGTTTTCTTAGATAATAAATGTAATAGAAGACTTTTTTCCTCTCTTCATTAAGTCCACTTGGTTACTTTGCATACATAAACTGCCACTATTAAATAGTTAAAAGAAGAAGAAATATGTTCCAGAAAAAGTAAAATTAAGAGGATCCCTGTAATTGGAGAGTAGTTTCAGCTGTATCCTGAAGAATTACTGGGATTTCAATGCATGGAGATGAGCAAAATGCTTTTTTACATTTCAAATGTATCAGCAAAACACCAGGAGGTAGAAAAATCTAAGAATCATTTGAGAACACTGTGTCAACCTTCTTACAGAAGAGAAGGGAGGGAGAAACCCCCACAAACAGATGAGGACCATATTATTGAGGTTTCAACTCAAGGATATGTGGACCTTATCCTTTAACAATGGGATTTAAAGAAATGTTTGAAAATGGATAACTAAGGGCTGAGATAGTAATTTTAAAATGCCACCTCATTTTTCCATAGTAAAATCAGCACAATTATAAAACAACAGGATAGAAAGAGATCTTAATTTTTTCTTCTCAGAAAAGCAGCAGAAGCACATTTTAGATACCCTGTGATAGACTCCCTTCCTCTCTTTAGTGTAACTCTCCTAATAGTTTTCTTTGGTAACTCCAAAGTAAAAATATTTATAATCTATGCAAAATAACTAAATGATGGGAAGATGTGCCCAGACCATTGTAGTTAGTGAGGACATAGCCTCTCAGTCAGGTTTTCTGACTCCCAATGCTTGACTTTACACTTGCTATTCCCAATTTTCTACATTATGGAGTTGTAAATGCCTATGACCAGCTTAATACATAATAATGAAACAGACATTTACACACTCATCAACTATCTCAATAAACAGAAATTTAACTACTATAGGATCTCCCTGGATGCCCCTCACATGTTAATTTCATTCATCCTTGAGAGGAATTATAACCCTGATATTTTAAAAAATTAATAAATATTATTTTAGTCAGCTTTGTGTAACTGTGACTAAAAGATCCAGTAGTAACAATTTAGAGAAGAAAAAGTTTATTTTGGCTCATGGTTTCATAAGTTCAGTATATGGTTGCCTGCCTTCCTAGATCTGGGGCCAAAGTGAAGCTGAATATCATGGTGGAACAGTGGACTAGAAGGTAAGCTGCTCAGTTCACGACAGTCAGGAAGCAGGGTGGGGGGGGAGAGAAAGAGTTGTGCAAGTGACAAAATATAACCCCAAAGGCATGCCTCCAATGACCTACTTTATCTAGCCACAACCTACCTTCCTATAATGACCACCCAATTAATCCATTCAAGTGGATTAATCTACTTATCAGGTCACAGCTCTCCTAAGCCAGTCATTTTACCTCTGAACATTCTTCCATTGTCTCACCACATGAGCTTTGGGGAACAAATGGTATCTTCAAACCATAAAAACAATGTGAAGAGCTTATGGTTTATTTTACAATTTTAGTCCATATGTATTTTGGAAATTTTAAATCATAATGCATTATCTCTTTTATATATTACTACAAGCAGTTTGCTAGTTTTAATATTCTTCTTCCATATTCATAACTTTTTTTGCTTGTACTACTATATAGGGTTTTGATGTTAATGGTGTAATGGTATCATGATATAAATGGGTGAATAGTGGTTTTCATTTCTGTCCTATTCTTTGTAGGAGTTTGCTTACATTTGGAATTACCTGTGAATGGTTATAACTAACTATAAAACAACTGGGCCCTGTAGTTGGTTATGAGTGGTATTTTCTTTTTGTCTGTGTGTCTCTATCTTCTTGTGTCTGTGGAATTAAGTTGTATTTTTTTCTTGGAATGTATTCATTTTTATTAAGTTTTCAAATGATCAGCATAATTTTTTAAATATTATTTTTACTTCTTCTAATAGTGTATGCCTAAGTTAATGTTGTTTTGCCTAAATTAATCTACCTGATTCCTATCAATTTTATTTTTGTTTTTGTGAGAGGAGATTCTTGAATGTGTCAATTCCTCATTGGATTTCTATTTCAGTAAGTTCTGTAGACAAATCTCTTTTTTTCTTTTTTCTCTGTTTCAGTCCTTCCTTGTTTCCTCTCTCCCATCCATTCTTTCTTTCCTCCTTTGAAACAATTCTGAAACTTTTTGGTTTCACATACAAAATTGGTTGAGAATTTTCCTCATTTGAATTCTTTGTCATTTTAATATAATACTTGAGACCATGAATTTCATCTAATTGCTACCTTTCATTATCCCTAAGTTTTAAATATATTAATTCCCTATACCATTATAAATAGTTTTAATATTAGTTTTAGTCTTATTAAATTCATAACTTGATTATGTTTTAAGAAATTCTGACCATAATTACTATTTTTATAATTATTAATCAAATTACATTTTGTTTTGACTCCTGGCCTATAGAATTTTGAACCATAGAAATCCATAAGATGTGGTATATGGCCTAAGATACTTTAGATTTTAACAAGTTCTGTGTATTCTCTGATCAATGGTTGCAATTTTCATATGTTCACACCAAATTAATTAAGAAAGTAATTTAAATATTTTAAATTTTCCTTGCATTTTATATGTCAAATCTCTTAATTATGAAATGAGGTAAAAGGTTTCATACTATCAATTTTTCAGTTTGTGTTCAGCTTTACATAATCCTGGAAAGTTGAAGATTTTAATACTAGGACTAATATTCCTTTTATCTAGTATTTAGATAGGTTAAAATAGATTTTATTTGATTTTAATAATTCTTCAAGTACATTAACTTTGTTCAGATTAATATTTGTCTGATTTATACTTCTTATTCTCTTTTTTTATATTTCTCTGTTCCTCAGTAAATTCCACTTGAAAGCACAAAACAGGATTTTTTTAGAATGTCCTCTGCTATTCTTGTCCTTTAAGCTAAGATTTACTCCATTCTTATTACCAGTTAATGAAGACAATCACAATATAGTGTTTGAGAAAATGAACACTAGAGGCAGAAGCCTTGGGTTTGAATTTTAGCTGTCTCTCCTTAGCAAATGCATAACCCTGAGCAAGTCGTTAAAATTTTCCCTGCCCCCTCTTTGTTTGGCAATTTATATTTAAATAGAATTTTTCTCATAGGATATGATGAAATTAAGTGTGTGAATATTCTAAATTCTTTCCAAAATTGTTTGAAATACAGTAGGCACTATAAAATTATTTGCTATTATTGTATTTAAATTTATTTTCCAACTTTTGAAATTTTGTTCAGCATTAGCATTATTATACTTCACGATATTTTACTTACTCCAACATTTTTTCTCCTTTTTACCTTTTATTAATTCATCATAAATCTTTTAATTACTGCATTTTTAAAACCTCTTCTTGCTTAAACTTTGTCATGGTTTTCCCAGAAAAGAGTAAAAAAGAGTCTATTTATGAAATGTCTTCAACAAATGAAATGAGAAATCAACTAAATTATTCATTAAAGTCCAACATTATCCCCAGTTAACAAATATCTTGTTTGGTAATTTCCAGCTAAGAATATATGTATAATTAATTGTTGTACTAAAATTCAATGTGACTTTTCCTTCAACTTACTATTGGTATAAACACTTAAAATATAAACATGAGAAAGTGAAAAAAATCATACTTTACTATGGGTGGGGGAGGATGATTTCAGGCAAAGTTGATTGTCAATTATTTTTTTTTTTTAAATGTACAGAACAAAGTGGTAGTATAGTTGCCTGTTGTGTTCTCACTCCTTCCTGTTGACAAAACGGGAATATCACAAAGTATAGACACCTATATTTCAATGGACTGACTGAGGAAATACGCTGAGGAGTAGCAGTGAAATGCTAAGATGCCTGCAAAGTGTGAAATCCCAAGGTAGCACCAGAGAGGAGAGGAGAGTGAGGCATCCTGCCCCTCCCACACCACCCAGCCCAAAATCTTCTTATGGGGAAAGGTGAGCTGGGGAATCCCCAGTGGTCCCCATTGCCATTGTAATTGTCTCTAGTCCTTACTACAGGAGATTCTTGATCTTCTCAGGTCCCAAACACAGTCTGGGGGAGTTATATAGACTATAAGCTCACGTTGTACACCTCCTATGACCTAATTGGCAACATCTTAGACCCACTGGATCTGAAGATGATGCTATGTCCCTAACCCTTGCTAGAGTCTAACTTTCCTGAGAGATAGTGGTTACAGATATCTCCTTCTGAAGATCACACCATCATTCCACTATGTTGACATTGGTAATTCTAGCACCATATTTCTAGCTGTTCAGAATCTAGACTGAACAGAAAGCCTAACACCTTGGTTTTCAAATCTATGTGATGCTCCACCCTCCCAGGGAATAGGCAGAATTTCCTAAATGGAAAGTAAATACATATGTTTTTTCTCCAATGTACATTTTTGATGCCTTTGTCTAGTATGAGATAACTGTATTTATGTAGGTTTGTCTCTGTGTTTTCTATTCTGTACCATTGGTCTACAGATCTGTTTTTGGTGTCAATACCATGCCACTTTTGTTATTATGGCTCTATAATATAGTTTAAGATCTGATAGTATGATGCCTCTTGCTTCAATTTTCATGCTAAAGATTTCTTTGGCTATTTTAGTTTTCTTATTTTTCCAAATGAATTTCCTGAGTACTTTTTCTATTTCTATGAAGAATGTCTATGGGGTTTTTAATAGGAATTGCATGAAATCTGTATAATGCTTTTGGAAGTATGGCTATTTTGATGATATTAATTCTGACTATCCAAGAGCATGGGAGATCTTTCCATTTTCTAAGGTCTCCTTCAATTTCTTTCTTTAGTGTTCTATAGTTTTCATTGTAGAGGCCTTATATCTATTTTTTTAGATTGATTTCCAATTATTTTATGTTTTTGAGGCAATTGTAAATGGGTTAGTTTTACAAATTTCTCTTTCAGTGGATTCATCCCTGATGTATAGAATACATTTGATTTATGGGTGTTGATTTTATATTCTGCTACTTTGCTGAATTCATTTATTAGTTCTAGAAGTTTCTTGTATCCTCTAAATATAGAATCATGTCATCTACAAATAATGATACTTTGAGTTCTTCTTTTCCTATTTGTATCCCTTTAATTTTCTTCTTCTAATTGCTCTGACTAGAGTTTCAAGGGCAATATTGAATATAAGTGGTGAAGGAGGGCATCCTTATCTTGTTCCAGTTCTTAGAGGGAATGCTTTCAGTTTTCTCTATTTAGAATAATGTTGGCCTTGGGTTTAGCATTTGCAGTTTTACAATGTTGAAGTATGTTCCTACTATCCCTAGTTTTGCTAACCAAAAAAAAAAAAAAAAAAAAACTAAACAAACAAAAAAACGAATACATAGCTGGAGCTCTAACATGTCCACATAAATATGTGCCTCCTCAACAGCCAGATATATATTCATTCCATCTCACCAGCCAGTGGGCTTTCAGATCCTAAGTGTACCCTGGTCTGGCACAACCACCCGCCAGGAAGCAGCTCTGCTCTGCTTGGGAGCATAATACCCAACTGGCCAACCCACAGCACCTTCTTGCACAGGGGCTCATAAGAGAGCCTTCTACACAGTTCATCTGCAGCAACTTTAAATGTTTATGCCTGCCCCATTAGCCAGCTGGCAGTACCCTCACCAACAAAAACATAGCAGCCACAAAGATTCCCAATTATGCTCATTGAGAGAACCACAATCACTGACCAGGATTAGAGTTGAAGGAGCAGGACAGACACTATACTCCTGAGCCAATACAGAATCAAATCTAATATACAATGTCCAAGTGACACTTGTAGTTATCTGCAGGTCCACACCTATAATCTCAGAAGCTGAGGCAGGAGGATCACAAGTTGGGGGCTTGCCTCAGCAACTTAGCACAACTTTGTATCAAATAAGAATTTAAAAGTGCTGGAGATGTAGCTCAGTGGTAAAGTGCCCCTGGGTTCAGTCCTCAGTACTGGTGGGGGTGGGGCAGAGATCCATGCAAACAGAAGAAAATAGTGAGTGGGAGTAGCTATACTCATATCAGATAAAACTGACGTTAAATCAAAAACTGTAAGAAGAGATAATAAAGTCCTTACATATTAAAATTCAATTCATCAAGAGGACAAAATAATTGTAAATATATAGGCACTCAAGAGCAGATCACATATAAAGCTAGAAAGAATAAGAGTTTTATCTGTTGCATCAAAGATGTTAAGTGTCATTCCTGAAGAACACCCTTCAGGAATGACATATTTGAAATATGATGGACATATTTCTCATTTGGCAATATTGCTATTTTTTGGACACTGACATATTGATTACTATGTTTTGTTTGTTTTCTGGGGGTGATTATTATAGATAACTTTGCTTTCTGACTAGATTGTAGCTACTGAGAAGGATCAGACATTGTCAACATTTTTCATATACAGTAGCACAAAATCCCTTCTCAAATTGATAACTAATCCCACTACTAACACTTATTAGAAATTTTTGCTGAATAAATTCATCCATGGAGAAGCAACCGTACAATTTTTTTGAGAAATGAAAACCAGTGGAAATGGATAGTAATGTTGCAAATGCTGATGACAGAGGGATCAGCCACACTCTTTCAGGGAGCTCTGCAGAAATTGCCTTTAATGATATTTTTCTATATGGAGATACTTAATAGCCGATGAACCAAGACTTAGAAGAAGAGAGCATGATAGGCCCACTTTATAAGTTATAAAAGCAGGATTCTGGTTATAAAACCAGAAGTTTCAGTTCAGTTCTTTTCTGGAAAAATGATAATAAAATTCCCATTTGAAAAAAATTATTTTATTCTGCTTACTTCCCTTCCCCAGTGGAATGCATTACAATAATTATTACACATATAGAGCACACGTTTTCATATCTCTTGTTGTATACAAAGTACATTCACACTAATTTGTGTCTTCATACCTGTACTTTTGGTAATAATGATCATCACCATCATTTTTAACCTCATGTCTCCTACTTTCTCCTCCAACCCCTATGCCCTATCATCTATTCCTCCTATGCTCCCTCTCCCTATTCCACTATGAATCAGCCTCCTTATATTAAAAAAAAAAATCGGCATTGGGTTATTTGGGATTCACTAACTTCACTTAGCATTATTTTCTCTAACTCCAACCATTTACCTGCAAATGCCATGATTTTATTCTGTTTTATTGCTGAGTATTAGAAAAAGCAATCATGAAATTCATCTGGAAAAATAAGAGACCCAGAATAGCTAGAGCAATCCTTAGCAGGAAGAGTGAAGCAGGTGTACTTTCTAAACACTAATTCTTGTTTTTAGTTTATCTTATCATTAATCAGTTCTCTTAGAACTATAGAATATATGAGGAAAAAAAAAACAAGTAGATTCACTTAGTTTCAAAGGATGAGTCATTGATCATCTTTCTTGAAGAAAGCATGAAAGGCAGGAGGGTACTCTGGAAGCTGCCAGAGAAAAATGATTATTTAAGCCAAGATTAGTTTGTCATATGGATGACAAAAACAGATGAGTTTCTAAATCTCAGTGACTCAAAAAAAAAAAGACTTATTTTTTGTTCCTGGTTAGTTCACTGTGCATTCAGCCAGTTGTCCAGGGCAGCTTGTCCTAATTCCATGTCCACACCAATCTATGTTTCCATAGTCCCTGCAGTCCTTGCATGAAATGCTTAGACCTGGAATTGACTTATGACATTTTACTGGTTGAAACAAGTCATATGATCATAACTAACTTGGAGCTGGGGGGGAGTCCTATGTTCCTGTGCACTGAAAGGGGGGAAACACAGTCGATAAACAACATCTTTCTAATGAAGAGGTATGTATATCACTGACTTTATGTTTGCTCAAATTAAAGTAAGAGATGAAGGTAAATAGTGTTCTCTTCAGAGGTAACTAAGGCCCTAGCATAATTAGAAAATAATTTATCTTTTTCTGTGTACCAAATTTTTTTCGAAATACAAAAGATGGCCTCTTGTTTCTTATCTTATTTCATGACACGTTCCTTGAAATTAAAGGTTACTCCATAAATGTCAAGGTCAAAGACTCTTGGTCTTTCTTGAGTCTGGAAACTCTGAACTATTTAGAAAATGATAAAGTGGTTTCTTGGAAATTTCATCACTAATGTAGTTTCTCAGTTTTTCTAATGCAATATCACAAGCTAGAGATCAATTAACTACTAGAGAGCACATGAAATAGTGATGGTTTTAAAGTATAAGTATTTGTGCTTTTGACCCATAGCCCCTGAATTTAAAAGGTTGGCAAAAAATACAAAATAAAATAAAATATGGGTATGTTAATATTTAATATTCACTTTTAATATTTAATATTCACTTTTACATACTATCATGTTTAAAGAAGTAGTATGACTCATCTGGTAATAATGCAGTGAATATTACAACAAATTATTTTAAAAATGAAACCCATAATGCAACTGGATTTTTTTTTTTTTTAGTTTTTCTTCATTTTACCTAGGTTTTCCACATTACTTTGCCACTTGTGGTCTTCATGTGGGACTAAACACTCTTTATGTTCTCAAATACAGATATAAGACCCATACCATATTAAAATATTTTAGAGGTTTCCTTATTTGTACCAATAATAGAATATTTTAGAGTTACTCTTATTCCTATTTAATTCACAGTATAGATTAGCATGAGTAGTATATGGAATACTCACAAAGCAGTATGTGAAATTTGAATATCAGAGAAATTGGAGTTAGAATTTAAAGTAAGATTTCTTAAATATGAACTTGGAAAATTTGTGTTTAAGTAACACCTTTCATCCTTTAATTCTTTTCCCTGTTACTTTTCCAATACTGAAATATGATACTTTCTCTTAAAAAAAAATCTATAAACCTTAAAAAATATTTTCCTTGTCCAAAAGGTTATTTTTTGAATTGCATTAATCTCAGTTCTCTTGTCTTTAAAATAAAAGTAGTTTCCTTTCATTCCATGCTAGGAATAAAGGTTTTTCAAAGGACATGTAAAAGAAATAGGTATAACATTAATTTATCTCTTCAAATTCCCATTTGAAACTATCAGGGCTTTTTAGTTTGTGAAATAAAATATCTTTAAAGTACTAAAATTTTCTATCCATTTGAATAATTTTCCTAAATTACCATAACATAATAACTTCTTTCAGATAGTATATTGTATTTTCTTCAATTAATAAAAATAGAATATCGAGTTTATTTACTTGCTATAATCTAATCAGCATATACCAAAGCGATTATAGAAATTTAAGTCATTAAAGTAATTTAAGTAATTAAAAAGGCCCTGAGTTAAATTTGAGGATATCATATGAACAGAAAATATCATGGCTATTTTGGGACCACAAGGGAAACGAACATGAACATTGCTTTATAAGGTTATTTTGTGTGTTCTTTTGAGAAAAAGACTTCATGGGCAGAACTTATTTATGTATTTGAAATTGCATCTTATTTCTCACCTCAGGTATCTCTCCATAGGTGCCAAGTGTAATACATCAATAGCTGAACAGCTCACTAACCTAAACTCTTCTTGCTCATGCCTGGCTGAGCTATCCAAGAAGCTGCTCAAATTTCAGGCCCTTGTAGATCACTGGTCATGGCAGCTGTTAAAATTTGGTTTTCTCTCAGCTCCTAATTTCTTCTATCAAAGGATCACTCTTAGTTGGTTCAACAGGAGCTGGTGAATCAGATAATTAACAAACTTCACTGTCTGCATAAAGCCAAAGGGGGAGAAAAGATTTATTATTTCATCATTGAAACCTCTAACAGAAAAACTCAGGGGACCATTCCTTCAAATGAGGATGATAAGTAATTTTATGGACATTGAGAAAATTTATTTAAAAAAAGTATCAATATAATGTCTCATTACATTATATTATCGACAGAAGATCCCCAATAAATTATGCTTTGTTATTTTCTGATCCACTTCTTATGCCTAGTTGACTTAGAAAAGTCCATTCCAGAAAGTCCCCTGGCCATACTTGCTCTGTGTGTGGCAGTCATATGTGTTGAATACCATCCTACCAAGGAAGCGATATAACTCATTTTCAAGTAGAAGCTCTAAGAGCTGAATGCAATTCATCTTCTTTCCTGCTCTTCATTGAATATTAAAGGAATATTTCAAGATGGAGCCTCCATGTACTAGAATTCTAGAGCAACTACCATGAGCAAAACCCCCAGTTGATCTAAAGTAGGTGTGAGTGTACGTGAGAAATATATTTCTTTATGTTCATTCACTACAATTTTCCCTGCTTACCTCATCTTAGCATCTATCTTCAGATATACTGTGTTCTCTGAGAGTGAGCTCAATTAAAAAAAAAATTAGTTGAAGAGTCATGAAGATGCAATCGAACTGTACGAAAATAGAGTGTGAATCACATTTTATTAATGCGAACTTAAATTCAGAGAAATGAGTTGTTGCCACTAGCAAACTGTTCCTTATTAACCAGCTAATTGATATTAAGAACCCAAAGCATGCTTGCTAGACAGAAAGCCAGACAATCTGTTAAATATTCATGCTGCTCCTATCTTCTCCAAGTGCCCCCATTTCTCTGACCATTCTTTCTCATGAAAATCTTGACGGAATTAGGGCCTATGTATCCCCTACTCTAGCAACACTGTTCTTTTCCTGATGGTGCTCAGTGGTTCCAATACTGCTCCCTGGACTCTCACTTCTTCATGACCTTGGCTGTCTCATTTCAAGCAGCCTCTTTTAGGGGTGTAGCTGTCTCTTGATCTCTTAGTATACATTTCCTTTTATTCCAAGAGTGCCGCAGTCTGGCTGGGCACAATTCAGGAGCCACTTGTCAAAAGAAACTAACTTTATTTCCAGAACCACACAAGCCAAACAAAACAGCTCCTCAGGAAAAACCCTCAGAGCCCAACTGCCACTACCAGCTTCCCACAAGCCTCTCACACAAACACAAGCCTCACCACCTCCCACAATCCTCCTGCTCTTGAGGCCGATTGGCTGGGTCATGTGGGCGGAGCCAAAGAAGTCCCCCAATGAGCATCACCGCAGAGGAGCCAATCAGCTAGATGTTACTGGGGCTGCTGTGAGCCAATCATCAGCTGGCAGTCTGAAAGTTTGCTGGCAGCTGGAAGTTTGCTGGGGCCCCTTGGCTGTGGCTCTCAACACAAGAGAAACTTAAATGTAATTTTAAGACAGCTCATGCGGGACCCAGGTTGGCTGGGTCCAAATGTTTGTCTGTATTTTGCTAACTTTAGGGCAATGAAAAATTTAGTTAAAATTTTCTAATTTTCATCCTCAGAAGAGAATAAGCAAACAGTACTTTCTAATTCACAGGAGGGCTATGTTAAAGATTAAATGAAATAATCAGCATTAACAGTCTTACCCAGTAAGTGCTATAATTACCTCCTAAACCAACAGTTTAGAATATATGAAATTCACTACTGTCTTCCCATGGCATTGTGGGAGAATCCACAGTAGTCCAAATACCCATCAATTTATCTCTTTTATAAAATTTAAGAAAGAGCTTCTTAATGATAACAAATAGGACTTTTCAATTCTACTTCCTAGCCTTTATCACAAAGGCCCTTTTCCATAATTTACTGACTATAGGTCAGACTGGCCCAGAACACCTTTGATTCTAGTTCTTCCAGTGTTGTATATGTTATAGGCTGTTTTATTCAGAAAATTTAGACTTACTTGCATAATCATCCTTTGGTTGGCCAGCTTTTAAATAATTAAATGAAAGTCAATTATTTCATTATATTCTTAAGATCTTTGGCACCGGCAGAATAATATCTTCAAATCTTTGGTTATCTAATCACTCTTCTCTGGTACACTGCAGATAAGGGAACTTGGTCTATACTACTACAAGGCTTATGAAAGAAATTTAATAGAATAATTTTCAATAGAATAATTTTCCAAGGGAAATGTGCATGGGCTTTGTTTTCTGTTGTTTTTTTAAAATTTTATTTCAAATCTTAATTCATTAATTTTTGAATTTTGGATGTATTAATTTATTACTGTTCAGTTCACAGTCTTCTTGAATTAGGGCAGTGGCACAGTTTAACCAAAGGCCAAAGAAAGTACCCTGGGATGTCATATGAGACATAGGTTTATTGACCTAGATAGATTGCACCTCTGTTCCTCACAGTGCTTTGAAAATAGCACCTCTGTCCCCCTTTATGTATGTTCTGGTGATAGTTGGGAAATGAGTGACACTTGTCTTCTCCACTGTGCCCTCTGCAGTTCCACACCAGTTAATACAAGGGAAAAGCTTTCTGAGTAAGGCTATGGAAGCAGTGACATCATTAGATTGCTTTGTTCCTTATATAACCAGCATTCCAAGGAGTAGGTGTCCTGGTGGGCACTCAGGAAAGGAGTTTGTACATATAATACTAGTCTGCCCAGTTTGCAATATATATGGAAAAGAGAGTCAGTGTTCTTCAAGATAGTATTTATCTGGACATTGCAGTTTGGGCCCACCCTTGTTCCCTTGTGTTGGCTGGGTTCTTGGGACATTTCAGGAACAAAGTGCTTTACCATAGTCTTCTGGTTTTTTGGTTTTTTTTTTTTTAAACAATTTACTATGGAGATATTCTGTCTAATTGAACACTATTCAGTTCTCTGCTTTGGAATGGAATACAATCAAAAGTTTAGAAAAGATTTCGTACTGATCTTATGATTGTCTTCAAAGATACTATTCTCTAAATGGTTTGACTTAAAATTCTTCTGTACCTGATATATAGAAAACATTTCTCTTGCTTTAAATAAAATTTGAGTTTTATATATAGCATAAAATGATGCTAAAATATAAAAAAAATAGGAGACATTGACAATACACAGGAATTCTGACATAAATTTTGGAAACCTTTTGTGTAAGAAAGGATTCTTTGATGTAGCAGATACTTTTAAAATACAAAACTACATTCCATTCAGAAGAAAACTATAATGAAGTTACATAAATAGTCTTGTGTCAAAATCAAAGTTGCGATTTTAAATTGCTGGACTATCTCTCCCATGTCCCATTATATTTTTAAGAGGAAATGATGATGTGCAAGTAACAAAATCTACCTGAAGTAAAAACAGTGTCTAGAATATTTTCTTTATCCAACTGGTGAAATGCATGACAGCCTTTGGATTATAATTATTGTGTAAAAAAAAAAAAAGAACACAAACTGAAAAGGTTGTGATCATTGGCAGTGTGTCTTTTTCCTAGCTCTAGAGGTTATGTGTCAGTCAGCTTAATTCTGTGTAATATGTGATCTAGCTACAGCTTCAGTTTAAACAAACTCCCATAAGACAATGTCTGATTTTTTTTTCATTTGCAAAACTACCAGGCCAAGATTAAGCAGAAAGCAGAAGTAAACCACTCTTTTTGTCCTCTTTTCTGGTCTTTATTTGCCATTACTAAAGAAAGGCTGAGAGACTGACTGTATCTTTAAAACATAATATGACATGGGTACAGAACTTGGGGTCCAAGGCACACCTGTAATCCTGGTAAAACCTTCACATTTTGAGTAGAGATAAAAAAAAATCCTACATCTTTAGAATCAGGATTAAACGACACTAAATAGCATTTGTACAAACTGCAAAACATTTATCCCCTAATATAGGGTACCCTATATACAGCTCAATCCCCAAACCTGGGTGAAGATACTCTTTAAGGATTTAATATATTATGCATAAATGATAATTCTTCAAAAAACAAAAATATGCTATCACAATTTTTCACACACTACCAAAAATAACCAAGGAAATAGAGAGATAAGATATCATGAGCAAGAATTATCACTTGCAGTAGAAAATAACTACCAGCAGTCTGAAATTGGATCTATCATACACAACTTGAAACAACTATGCTCACTATGTTTACAAAATAAAATACATGATCAAAGCAGTTTTTAAGGAAATGTAAACTATTTTTAGAAGACTTTAAAAAGAGTGAGAGGATTTCTAGAATAGCCACAACTAAGATTGTAACAGTTGATTAAATACAAATTATTAGAAATCTTTGTAGAGGGATCAGAGGCATGAATATCCAAAATAAAGACAAAAGAAACAAGGGCAGATAACAGAAGAATGTTAAGTTAATAAGATATATAACAGGGAGGTCAAAATTCTAATTATTTGGAATGGTAAAAGAAAAAGAGAATAAGAAGAAATATCTAAAATTTCGTGAAGAAATCTAAGTGTAATTTCAAATCAAATGAAATAGGACAAAAACAACCAAGGACAACAAGTATAAAGAAATCATATGCAAAATACATCACTTTAACATTGTGGAACATTTAAGAAAAAAAAGCTTCTACTTTAAAAAGCTAGAAGAAAACTGAGACTCTCTTTAAAGTATAAATATTTGGACTGTCCAATAACTTTATAACAGAGAAAATAGAACATGAATCCTCAGTGTGCTGAAAGAAAATCACTACCAGCCTGCCCCAAGCAGCCCTGTGACCTTAGCAAGTATGTCTTTCAAGAACACAGGTGTCACACAGAAGTTAATAAGATGTAGCCACAAGAAGAACATTGTGAAAGGAAATAAAAGTTGCTCTTCAAAAGGCAGAAAACTGTCATCATATGGAAGTTTAGGGATGAGGGATGAAATTGACAATATGAATGTAAATATGATTATTATAATACTTGCATATACATACATATATGTGTGTAAAATATATATGTATGTGAATAAACAGACATATTTTACACACATTTTTGTTTATTTGCACACTATTCAGAATATCAAAAGTACTCTTGGAAATATGTATATGTGTGTATGTGTTTGGGTGTTTCAGCATAAGTCTTTATAGAATTATGCAAATTTATTTACTTTGGGACAGATCCACTAAATAAATTTACACTTACAGAAAGTAAGGTAAGAGAGTAAAGGAAAGAGAATAAAATTGCACTTGATTTCCTATGTCAATGATTGAGTTTGTAGTTTTTATGCTATTTTTTCAATACTTCTATTGAAATCTAAATGTAAAGAAATTAAAATTTAACAACAAAAATAATCACAATAACCATATTTCAAGGATGGGACTTGTGGCTATTACATTGGGCAACACAAATATATTTCTGCATGGCAAAATCTTTATGCAAAACATTGAATAAGAATAAATAACAAAATTGTATAATATACTAAATAACTAAGAAAACATGGAATAATTTTAAAACATAAACACACAAGGGTTGTTGTTCAGCATTAGGACATGTTACGCCATTATTAAAATAAGTAAAAGATGAATAAACTAATAAAAGAACGGGTATTTCTAGTTGTTTTAGAGGTGTGGTCTCAGGGCAAACAACTGTGTCCAAATTTGCAAAAAGTAAAAGATGAATGCAGAGCCTCGTGGCTTTTTGAAGCAGAAATCCAGGAACACAAAACTACATGGGAACCAGTATTCAGGTAGGAAAACCTAAACTGTAACTGATAATTGTGGAACTCAGTAACAAGCCTGAAAGATAAGAACTCCAGGGAGACCTAGTTATTGTTAGCCCTTGCCATTTTGTGATTTTACCTCCAGCAGCCGGACTAGCTTCCCACCATGATTATCAGAGAAAAATTCCTTTGTGCTCCCAAAGGACTAGAGCAAAGGGAATTATTTTAAACATCCCAGGTCATTCTGTTCTTAACAAGGTCTGCTCTCGGGAGAAACTGTCCAGAACTTAACCTGTGAGGTTTTGTCAGAGTCTAATATACCTAGGAAAAGGGAAATGGCCCAAGTTTAGACAGCTGTAACAGAAATACCCAAACACCAACTCACTCTGTTCATCCTGTCTCACCTCAGAGGAGAAGTAAACCTGGGAAGCACATGTGAAGCTCACATCCCAGAGATTCAGGCTCAATTAAAGTCTGAGATGTACGTTTAGGACTAAAGAATGCTTCTCCTTGCACACTGTTCCACCATATCACTAAGTTCTTATTTACAGCCATCATTTTTTTTAAAATTTTATTATTATCATTAGTTGCTCAGGAATATACAATGATCTTGACATATCATACATTTGATTCAAATGGGGTATGAATTTTCATTTTTCCACGTGTACAGATTGCAGGATCACATTGGTTATAGAGCCACGTATATACATACAGCCATACTAGTGTCTGTTGTATTCTGCTGCCCTCCCTGTCCCCTGCTCCCCTCCCCTCCCCTCCCATCACCTCTCTCTACTCAATCTACTGTGACACATTTCTCTCTCTCTTTTTTTTCCCTTCCCCCTCACACCATCATATATGTATTCTGTATAACAATGAGGGTCTCCTTCCATCTTCCATTCAATTCCCCTTCTCCCTCCCATTCCTCTCTTCCCTGTTTAGTGGTAATCTTCTTCTCATGCTCTTCCTCCCTACTCTGTTTTGAGTCACCTCCCTTATATCAGAGCAGCCATCCTTTTTTATCGTAAACATCATGAGCAGCTATCAGGAAAAAAATATACGACATATTAAAGGCAGACAAACAAACACACACACACACACACAGTTTAAAGAGAGAAAGCGATAGTACAAGCCTGAGGATCAGTCTCAGATGGAGGCAGAGGTGTTAGAATTATCATACCTGGAAATTAAAATAATCATGATTACTTTGTTAAAGGCTGTAATGGATAAAGTAGCTGATTTGCAACAGAGTTGGAAATTCTAAGAATCAAAAATAAATGTCAGAGATCAAAAGCTCTGATGGAGAAATGAAGATTGTCTCTTATCGATTTAATGGCAAAATGGACAAGGCTGAGGAAAGAATCCCTGAATTGGAGAATATCTCAGAAGAAAGTGCCAAGATTGAAATGTAAGGGGAAAAAAGGAAAAATAAAAAGGAAGGAAGGAAAAGAAGGAAGGATATCCGAGAATTGTGGGACAACTATAAAAGATTTATGTATACAGAATGGAAATTCCAGAAAGAGTTTTTCCAAATGAAAGTCAGACACACAATTGCTGACGCAGAAATCCCAGAGAAACTCCAAGGAGGATACATAGAAAACAAAACAAAACAACAAAAAATTCAAAACACGCAGGCATATGATTTTTAAACTATGGAAATTCAAAGACAAAATATCCTGAAAGACATCAGAAGGGAAACGACCTTACCTATTGAGGAACAAAGGTAAAATTAAACCTAATTTCTACTCAGAAACAATGTATGCAAGAATAGTAAAAAAATAAATATATGGAGAGATAATCCATGCTAAAACAAAGAAAAGAAAGCAGGAGTAGCTATAATAAGTTCAGAGAGAATAGACTTCAGATCAAAGAATGTTATCAGGAACAAAGACAAGTATGACATATGATAATGGGATCAATTATCCTTTGTATGTATCCTAACATGGATGCACCTAACAACAAAATCTCAAAATACATGAGAAACCAACTGATGGAATTACAAGAAGAAATAGATGAATACACTGGTTACAGTTAGAGATTTTAATAAGTTTCTTTCAGAAATGGACACAGCAGGCAGAAATCAGTTAAGAGCATACTTAAAACACAGTACCTCCGTTAATCAACTGGATATAATTGGCATCTGTAGACTACTTCATTAAATAGCATCAGAATACATGTTCCCCTTAAGCTCACATGGGATATTCGGCAAGATAGAACACATTCTCGGCCATAAGGCATATCTAAAACAATTTAAACAATTTAAAGGAATGAATAGCACACAATTTCTGTTCTCAGAGCCTAATGGAATTAAAAGAGAAATCAATAACAGAAAGGTAAATTAAAAAATCCTCAAATACTTGGAGAGTGAATAATACTTCTAAACATCTGCATGCAAGGAAAAGAAAAAGAAAGAAATTTTAAAAATACCTTAAACTAAATGAAAATAAAAACACAGCTTATTAAAGTTTCTGGGTTGCAGAGAAAGAATGCTCAGAAAATTTATAGCATTTGAATGTACATGTTAGGAAAAAATATACAAGTAAAGTCAATAACCTATGGTTCCACCTTAAAAAAATTAGAAGAGAACAAAAAATTAAATACAAGGTAAGCAGAAGAATAGAAAGACCATTAGAACATAAACCAGTGAAATTGTAAACAGGAAATCAATGGGGGAAATTACTGACAGTGCAATCTAGTTCTTTGAAAAGATTAATAAAATTGACCTTAACAACAACTGCAACAATGACAGTAACAAGTTGTTGTAACAACATCACAAGAGGAGAAATTACTAATGTCATAAATGAAAGTGGGGTCATCCTGGCAGGTCTCATGATTGTTAAAATGATATTATAGAAATACTAGGAAAAACTCTGAACATAAATTTTATAACCTACATAAAATGAAACAATTCAACAAACAAAAGTTAAGTAAGATGAGATAGAAGATCATATGTGGTTTCTATCTACTAAATACATTGAATCAACATTTAAATGCCTTTGTTAGTGGTACCTACCAGGCCAATGTTCGACCAAACAATTTAGAAAGGAACTATGTCAATTTGCCGTGATTTTTAAAATAATAGAAGCAGAGGGGATACTTACTTCCCAATCCTTTATAAGAAGACAGCATTACTTTATTACCAAAACCAAGCAATACCCAAAGATTTGGAAAGTACAGACTGATGTCCATCATAAACATCAATGTCAAATACCAGACAAAGCATTAACAAACCATATCCAATACAGTGTAAAAAATTTAAACACTGTGACCAAATGAGATTACTTTATTTATGGAAAGTTGGTATTCCAAAAATCAATTAACAGGCCTTAGGATGTAACTCAGTGATACAGTGCTGGCCTTCACACACACAACCCTGAATTTGGTCCCCAGGAACACATACACACACAATTTATCAATTAACTTAAACTCTCACATTTATTGATTTACCTAAACTAAGCATAGATATAGGAACATGTTCAAACACACAGTCATATTGACAAATGTAGAAAAGCATTTCTCAAAATCCATTGCTGCCCCAAAATAAAAACTATCAGTATAAAAAGGGAAAAAGGGTAATTCCACTAATTTTCTAAAGAATATCTACAAAAACCAATAGCTTAAGATCATACAGGTTGAATATACCTTTTTCAAAATATTTAGACACAGTTTTTGAACATGCTCAAACACACAGTCATATTGACAAATGTAGAAAAGCATTTATCAAAGTCCAATGGTGCCCCAAAATAAAATAAAAACTGTCAGTATAAAAAGGGAAAGAGGGTAATTCCACCAATTTTCTAAAGAATAACTACAAAAACCAATAGCTTAAGATCATACAGGTTGATTATCCCTTTTTCAAAATGCTTAGACACAGTTTTTCTGGTTTGAGAATTTTGGGGGGGGCAATTTGGAATATTTATGTTACATAATTAGATGTCTTCATGATGAGAACTAAGTCAAAAAATAAAATACTTTTGTATTTTGTATATAAACAGCCTGCAGTTCATTTTGTACACATTTTTAATAATTCTGTGCATGAAACTGAATTTATGTACATTGATTTATCAGAAGCAACGATGTCACTATCCACCATCCGTGTCCTGTATAGTCTGTGGTGATTTGCAAACACCATCATTATTGACTCTCTATTTGCTACCAATAAGCAATAATTTACTTCTACCTATTCACACGTAAATACTTAATCAGGAAAATATGGCATATATGTTCGCTCTTTTGCACTGTGACCAAATCACCTGACAAGAACAAGTTAGAGGAGGAAGAGTTTGTTTTGGTTCATGATTTTAGAGTTCATGGTAATCCCAAACCATTGCTCTAGGCCCAAGAGGAGGCAGAACATCATGGCAGAAGAGTGCTGCTCCATTCACACCAGTTGGGAAGCAGAGGTGTGAGGTGTGGAAAGAACAACAGGAAAGAAAACCCATCACTGGCACAACCCCAGTGATCCAACTTCTCCAGACAACTTCTCCCACCTTCCTACTATTATCACCCTGTTAGTTCATTCAAACTAGAATGGACAAAGTAAGTTACAGATCTCTTAATTCAATTATTTTCCCTCTGAATATTCTTGTATTAGCACAGGAGCTTTTGGGAGATGCCACATATCCAACTCATCACAGCATGTCAGTAACCCAGTGAGAAAATAGTTGAGTATTCAGCCTCATAACAGTGCAGCACAGTAGCATTACCAGAGCGCCACTACCAGATATTAAGCAACAGCAGCAGCAAATGATAAAAACCCTCAGTCCTCACCTTTGAAGTTGTATTCATATTAAAAGGTTACTGTAAACTTTATTTTATTTTTTTAGGTAGGAAACAGAAAAAGTCAGGAGACAAGGAAGCAAGAAATAAATTTCCCTAGGGATGAGGAGGCATTCTGCTGGATGGCTTTTTAAAATGTTTCCTACAAAATTCTCTGCCTCATTAACAACTGTTTTTGTCAGGAAAGTCTCCCTTTGATTTTATAAATGAACATGATTTCTCATTCTTTAATGAATGCACGCTGCTCCATCAATAAACCCATCACACATTTTCACCATGTCATTTATAGGCATTTTTTTCTGAAGTGTCAACAATGCCATATTCATCTTCACTAATATTATGATCACCTCGATTCAGAACCATTTCAGTTATTTCACCATGGGCAATGAATGAACTGGAGCCTCATTATTAATGGTAAAATTGTCAATATGCACTACTTCATGCTTATTGATGAATTCTAAGGGCATATGCTTTTTGCATATATAAAGAGGTCAGATATTTTTTTCTCATTTGACATAAAGAATTCTTCAGTCATCACCACCTTGTCCATCATCATGGCTGAATATAACTCCAGACCATTCACACACAATTATGCTTAGTCTGTATGTTCTAAGAAATGGCAGCAACATATTCAACAAACTGCATGATAAGCTCGTTTTGCAAACCTTCCAGGCCTACACATCTGTTTACTGCTATAACAAGCTGTTCAAGAAAGTGTTTTTATATTTACTCTTCATTGATCTAAGGATACCCTGCCTGAATGAATACATGGCTGAGTTAATAAAGTCACATTTGGGGGAAAGTATATGGTATAAACATGACTCTTGGAGAGACGTTTTGCTAAAGGATGAATCGAACAGTTGTCAAGGAATAATAAAATCTTGGAGTTGCCATCCAATTTAGCTTTTCTGCAGGGAGCACAAGCCACCAATACTAAATCCTGGTGAAAGTAATCAGAAACCATGTACTGGGTAATCTAGGCCTATTCATTAGGATAATATTGAACTGGTAAGAAAATCATTTTTACAATAGTGTGGACACCAGCTCTTGCGTATCACATCAAGTTAACATAATGTTTACCTGCTGCATTGGCACATCACAGTTATTCTACCCTGGGCTTCCTTAATTCCTATAAGATTTCTTAATTCCTTTAAGATCTGTCTCATCAACCATATTCTATGTCATTCTGGGGCAATAATGGCAAAACTGTAATATTTGATCAGCTCAATAGACTCACTTTCTGGTGAGAGATTTTCATCAGATAACTGATGCAAACTTATCAGTGAATTTATCCATTGCTTTGTGATTAGTAGATGCCTTATCACAAAAAATTTTTAAAGATTTAATGTTGTATCTTACTTTAAACTACAAGCTGTATATGTGTAGTTCTCTCAAATGTTTTGTTTATCATGATAGCAATTTGCTTGCTTCACGATCAGTTCACTATTAAGTGGTGTGTGTTCACTGCAGTGCTGATAGATTGACCTTATAAATGTATATAATATTCATTTTTAGCTTTATACTGCCTTATTCTATTTTTTAATTAAATTTTTTAAAAAAATTATTTGTTCTTTTTACATACACATGGGAGTAGAGTATATTTTGACATTATACATACATGGAGTATAACATCCTAATTAGAATTGTATTCTGTACATGATGTAGAGTTTCATTGTTCATAAACTCACACATAAACATTAGAAAGTTATGGCCAATTCATTCTACTATCTTTCTAATCAAATCTCTCCTCCCTTCCCTTTATTCCCCTTTGTCTAATCCAATAAACTTGTATTCTCTCCCCCACCCCAGTTTACTGTGTGTTAGAATCCATGTCAGAGAGAATATTTGGCCTTCATTGGAACTGGCTTATTTCACATAGCATAATAGTCTCCAGCGCAATCCATTTATTGGCAAATGTCATAATTTCATTTCCTTTATAGCTGAGTAATATTCCATTGTATATGTGTACCACATTTTTTTAATCCATTTATCTGTTGAGGGGCACCTACATTGGTTCCATAATTTAGCTATTGTAAATTGAGCTATTCTAAACATTGATGTGACTGTGTCACTGTAGTATGCAGATTTTAAAAACTTTGGGTATATACTGAGGAGTGGTATAACTGGCACAAAGGGTAGTTCCTTTCCAACTTTTCTGAGGAATCCCCATATTACTTTCCAGAGTGGTTGTACAATTTACAGTTTCTTCTTCAGCAAATGGATAAGTGCACCTTTATTCCCTACATCCTTAACAACATTTATTGTTACATATATTCTTGATAATTGCCATTCTGATTGGAGTGAGAAGAAATCTCAGTGTAGTTTTAATTTGCATTCATTTACTTTCTAGAGATGTTGAATATTTTGAATCTTTTATCCAATGTATGCCTATGGTGTCTTTGTCTAGTATGAAATAACTGTATATATGTGGGTTTGTCTTTTTGCCATCTATTTTGCTCCATTAGTCTTCATGTCTGTTTTCGTGCCAATACAACACTGTTTTTAGGACTCATAAATGAACTCAACAAAGTAGCAGATTTAAAATTAATACCCATAATTCAATGCATTTTATACACTAATGATGAATCAGCTGAAAGTGAAATTAGGAAAACTGTTCCATTCACAGTACCCTCAAAAATTTAAAATACTTGAGAATCAATCTAACAAAAGAGATAAAAGACCTCTGTGATCAAAACTACAGAACACTAAAGAAAGAAATTGAAGAAGACCTTAGAAGATGGAAAGATCTACCATGTTCTTGAATAGGCAGTATTAACATTGTCAAATGGCCATACTAACAAAAGCACTATACAGATTTAATGCAATTCCTATTAAAATTCTAGTGGCATTCTTCATAGAAATAGAAAAGGCATTCATGAAATTCATTTGTACCCCTCCAGAATAGCCAAAGAATCCTTAGTGAAAAAAGTGAAGCAGGAGGCATCACAGAACTTTTCATTCACTTCTGATTGGCAATTTTAGTATACGGCATTAGGATTTATTTTCTGTTTCTTTAGGTTATGTATACTGGTCATTCAAACATGGTGCTCTTTTAAAAGACACTTCACTGTTAAACCAGTGTCCAGTTTCCCAAAAATCTTTATATTCTTGCTATAGATAAATGTAAATGCTTCTGTTTTTCTTGTCACTGCCAACCGCAGGGATGTCTTCAGTCCTTTTTGATATGCACAACTATATTTTTATACTTCATAGCAAAGAATGAAGGAAAAAGGCAAAGTTAGTAATGCAGTACGCACTTTTGAGGAGTAATATGATAAAGCAACTGTTGGAGTATCTGGCTTGCACATGTGCTCTTGTATTACCCTTTGTTCTTGTGTGAGGGAACCTGGGTTTGCATGGAAAATATGTATCACAAATGAAGTGGATGGGAAGTTTGTTTATTTTTCCCCTTAGAGATACTAAACAAGCAATATATGATGCACCTGTTTTGACTGCAACCTGTCATGTGAGGTCAAGTGTAAAATTTTATGCTTACGGTGTCACATTATTGCTCAAAAATTTTAGATTCTGGAACATTTCAGATTTACAGATTTTGGATTAGGGATTCTCAACTTGTACTTCATCATGATCTATTTACCAAAACAGAGATGTTAGTTTACAGGAACTGCTTGAAGTCACAGTCATAGTGGATGTAGGCACGTGACCAATCTTCACTCTGTTCTCCCCTCAAGAATTTGCATCTATTTTGAAAGCATGTGTCTTTGCCATTCTCAGCCAATGAATCTCTGTACATTAATGACAATGATGAGATTTTTGTGTTTGGACTGAACTACAGTAATTGTCTGACAAGTGGAAATAACCAGATCACACTTGTAACTGAGACACTAAAATCCTTAAATGGAAAGATTAAAATACTTGGTTATGGAGTTGGCCCCCATGTTTTCCTCAGCACTGAAGATGGAGTGGTCTATGCCTAAGGTCACATGGATACATCCAGCTGGGGAAAGGAATCGCCAACCAGGGGATTGCTCCCATCCATGTCTGCACCAATCTTTTGATCAAGCAGGTGTTGAAGTAGCTTGAGGATCATATAACAATGGCTCTACCAGCTGATGGAAAGGTGTTTGTTTCAGGCCATATCAATGGTAACCAGGTGTAATTAGGATCTACAGCAAATCAACTAACTCCTCAAAAGCGTACCAACTGTTTACTGATTAAGAGGGTAATTGGTATTTGATTGCCTATGGTCAGATCTTGTCTATGATAGTCGTGGACAGTGTGAGGTGCTTGGATGGGATTATAATGGCAATGGTCAGCTATATTTAGGAAACATCAGCAACCAGCTGAGGCCTGTGAGATTGGTAACCGTATAGATCATGTGTGTAAAACAAATTGTGGCTATGCACGTACTCTAGCATGAATAGATAAGGGCTTGCACTATTCCTGGGGAGCTTACATAGATGTGTGGTTGGAAACTGGCAATAAAAATAACCTAACTCCAGCACCAATCATGGTGGAATATAAAGGGTAGTGGGATTCCTGCCTGTCATTCCATCCACATGTCTACTGACAAGGCCCAGGGCATGCAGATGTCCATGTGGGGCCTGTGTTGGAGGCCAATCAGTAATCCTTCTCTATCTCACCAACTTCTGCAAGGACAAAGTGGGCTTTCTAGTACTACCTTCTATCTGTAGAACATGGAGACTTTATAGCAGCAGTAAGAGTCACTGAATAAATACATTTTAAAGTGCTTCTGGGAATCAATATCAAAGGCTTCATGTAATGAAGAAAGAATCTGATAGACCGAAAACTGCCTATCTAAAATGTTTAATTCATGTCCATAAAGTTGTTTTGAAAATCAGGTGAATACTTTTCAATTCATGTTCCACTTATATTAGAATATGAATTCATGGAGGACATGATAGATATAGACCTTTTTTTTTTTTTTTTGAGAGAGAGAGAGAGAGAGAGAGAGAGAGAGAGAGAATTTTTTTTTTAATATTTATTTTTTAGTTCTCGGCGGACACAACATCTTTGTTTGTATGTGGTGCTGAGGATCGAACCCGGGCCGCACGCATGCCAGGCGAGCCTGCTACCGCTTGAGCCACATCCCCAGCCCAGAAATAGACCATTTTTTATACCTCATGTATCATGCCTTTGACCAGTTACTCTGCAGAGACACACTGGATCTGTCACCCAAAGATGTCATAGGTCTTCTAAATGTGGTGACATCTTATTGTGAAAACAGACTGAAAAAACTTTGCCACCACATTATCAAGTAAGGAATCACTGTAGAAAATCATATTATTCTCCACTGCATAAGATTTAGAAGATAAGATTTAGAAGACTTCTTTAAGTTTTGCATCTATCATTTAAGGAAGATACACAGATGGTAACATTTTGACAAATGCATGGTCCACTGTTAAAGGAGTTAATTTATAAAGCCAGTAAGGGTGGAGCTTCAATAAAATCAATCTAACAAAAGAGATGAAAGACCTCTATAATAGAAACTACAAAACACTAAGAAAGAAATTGAAGAAAATCTTAAAAAATAGAGATCCCATGTTGTTTGATTAATATTAATATTGTCAAAATGAATTAATATTGTCAAATGGTCATACTACCAAAAGCATTATACAGATTTAATGCAATTCCTATTAAAATTCCAATGATGTTCTTCATAGAAATAGAAGAAGCAGTTATGAAATTAATTTGGAAAATAAAGAGGCCCAAAATAACCAAAGCAATTCTTAGTGAGAAAAGTGAAGCTGGATGCATCTCAATACCAGACTTTAAATTATACTATAGAGATATGATAACAAAAACAGTATGGTATAAGAACCAAAACAGGCATAAAAACTATGGAACAACATAGAAGACACGGAGACAACCCCAAATAAATACAAGTATCTCACACTAGAATAGGCACCATAAATGTACATTGGAGAAAAGATAGCCTCTTCAACAAATGGTGCTGGGAAAACTGGAAATCCATATGCAATAGAATGAAATTGAATCCCTAATCTCACCCTGCACAAAATTCACCTCGAAATGGATCAAAGACCTAGGGATTAGACCATAAATCTTACATCTACTAGAAGAAAATGTAGACCAAACTCTCCATCATGTTGGAACTGACTTCCTCAACAACACTCCTAAAGCACAAGAAATAAAACCAGAAATCAATAAACGGGAGGGTAAAAGACAAAAAAGCTTCTTTACAGCAAATAATAACATGGACAGAGGGCCTACATAATGGGAGAAAATCTTTGCCACCTGCCACTCAGATAAAGCATTCATCTGAAGGATATATAAAGAATGCAAAATACTTAACACCAAAAATCAAATAACTCAACTAAAAAATGGGCAAAGGAACTGAACAGGCACTTCACAGAGAAGATATACAAATAGTCAACAAATATATGAAAATATGTTCAACATACCTAGAAATTAGAGAAATGCAAATTAAACTACACTGAGATTTCATCTCACTCCAGTAAGATGGCAACAATCAAGAATATAAGTAAAATAAATATTGGTAAGGATGTGGAGGAAAGGATACAATCATACATTGGTAGTAGGACTGTAAATTGGTGCAACTACTATGGACTACATTATGGCAGGTTCTCAAAAACTTTGTAATTGAATCACCATTTGACTCAGTTATCCCATTCCTCAGTATATACCAAAATGACTTACAATCTACATACTACAATGACACAACCACATTAATAGTAGCTCAATTTGCTATAGCTAAGCCATGGAACCAATGTAGATGCCCTTCAACAGATGAATGGATTAAGAAAATGTGGTATACATAGACAATGGAATATTAACTCAGCCATAAAGAAGAATAAAATTATGACATTTCCAATAAATGGATAGATCTGGAGAATATTATGCTATGTGAAATAAGCCAATCTCAAAAACTATAAGCTGCATGTTCTCTCTGATATGGGTATGTTAACACACAATAAGTGGGGTAGGGGGAGAATAGAAGTCCACTGTATTGAACAAGGGAGAATGAATGGAAGGAAGGGAGAACAGGAATAGAAATCTGACATAAAGTTTTCCTATATACATACTTAAACACAACACAGTGAATCTCCATATCCCTTTCAACCAGAAGACTGGTATCTTAATTAGAATAAGATGTATTCCATATGTTATGGTTTGGGTGTGGAGTATCCCCCAAAAGCTCACATGTGAAACAATGCAAGAAAATTTGAAGGAGAAATGATTGGGTTATAGCCTTCATCTAATCAGTGGATTTATCCCAGATGGGATTAACTGAGTGGTAATTGGAGACAGATGGGGTGTGGCTGGATGAAGTGGTTCACTGGGGACATGGCTTTGGAGTAATATATTTTGTATCTAGAGAGTTGATTATCTCTCTCTTTGCTTTCTGATCTCCATGTGAGCTGCTTCCCTCTGCTGCAGTCTTCTGCCAAGATGTTGTGCCTTACCTCGAGCTTTGGGGAATGGAGCCCGCCTTTTATGAATTAAGACCTCTGAAACCATGAGTCTTCAAATAAACTTTTCTTCCCTAACATTGTTCTGGTCAGATCTTTTAGACACAGCAAAAAAATCTGACTAAAAACACCATGTTTGTATAAATATGTCATAATATACTATCATATATAACTAAATAGAAATTTAAAAAGTTTTTTTAAGCTTTTTTTTTTTTTTTTTTTAACAAGGCTGCTGGCTATGGGCAAGCATTCTAAGTCTCTGTTGGTGATGTGCCCAGCTTGTACTCTACAGGTGATGTGATTCTGCAGGTAAAACCCTTCAGGTTGTTTTTTGCACATTTGTATTCTCTTTAGGAATACTGAAGGATGTTCAACTTTCCCTGAGGCCATTTTGAACAGCTCTCGTTTTAGATATGTGTATTTTAAATGTGACCTTCCTTATGTTTAGGCTGGAACATTTTGAATGTTTGGCTGTTTTTGGTTTTGTTTCTGATTAGAGGAACTTCTGAATTTGTAAAAAAGGAAGTTGCTGACAACTGTCCTGGGTCAAATAATACAAATTCTTGATGCCACAAGCTGTCACAGTTTGTGAATTGTGAAATGAACCTAGTGACCCACCAGAAATTAAGGATGCTATCCTGGAGGTGGGTTAGGTGAAGTACTGCTGTTAGTTGCTAGTTGGTACAATACCTTGCTGGAAAGGACCCTTAGGATTGTTTGAGGCTTTTGTAGGCTTGCATTTGTAATTGGTGGATTTTAAGCTATAAGGTACATCAAAGGTGTGTTCTTTTAACATAAGTTAAATATATTAAAATGATAATTGAGTAAAAGTAAAATTCTAGGCTTACAAAAATTTTATATGGATTTAAGCACATAAACAGTAGCCATGTAGAACTGTCCATGGAAATCTGAAACTTTGGATGTTTACTATATTAGAATTTCCACTGCTTATTCAGTGGTGTTTTATCTCATTAATATTCAATTTGTAAAATAAAATCTATGTTACCCTCTCACATTTAAATATTATAAATTCTAACTAATAAAGAAAAACAAAGTCATATATAGTAGACCCTTTCCTTTCCTGCTATGACTTCTATAACGTCAGATCTGCTACATCATGACTCGAAGAAGTGGTATTACAAACACCTTTCTTATAGGACTTAATGGAATTTGCTTTGTCTACATTATCTAGGCCAAATTCCATCAAAGACTTACTGATTGGAAATGTAGTCACCTTTCATGTTGTGTTTTTTCCTCTTTTAGTTGCGCTAAATCTACTGTTTAGCAGGCCTTAACCTTGCAAAGGGATTCTAAAACCGTAGTTTTCCTGGAAAGGCTCTATTTAAAATGTAGCTATTGTTTTGGTCTGGTTAAGGAATATGACTCTGGGATATAAGATTTTTATCAGTTTTATCACGTGTGTCTATTCAGTTTGCATTAAGAACAAACTCTGCCCTGTTCTCTGGTCTATTAACTCATTTCCATTCCTATGAGTTACATTAGTATGTTGTTTCCTATTTAGAATGACTCCTTCTGAACTGAGATCCTGAATCCACTTTTCACAACCACATTTACAAGAAGCACAAAATATGTTGCAGCTACAATTTTAGCAATGTACTTAATTGTGTGTGTATTGGGGTGGATAGAGAGTGAGACTCCAAAGATAAAAATTATTGATAGGCAAAGTTATCAACTCATAGAAGTCACATGCCCCCTTTATTGATCAAATCACAAGTGATCCAGGCCCAATAGATTACTTAAAATTAGTTCTGCTCCATGGTAGAAGTTTTTGGTTTTTGCTATGTTGATAAATGCACATTAATTTAGACATAAAGGGGAGTATTTTACAATTATTGTTCTATAGGCTTGCAATCTGGGGAAAAAAAAGAGAATTTTGTATGTTTGTTACTGCTTTAGTTGAAAAAAATTTCTTCAAAAAACACAACATAGTATATCCATATCCATAAAGAGTTTATTTATTCACCAAATATTTACTCAGTTTCTAATATAAGTGAAGAACCACTTCTCATATTAGATAACTGAGTAATTTGTTTGACTATGTACAGTAGTGATGAGAACAAGTTCAAGAATTACTTGTGTAATTTTTAAAATATATTCAATTTTCTTTTTTATTTCATTTTTAATTATAATGAAAATCAAAGCTTCTTTAAGTTGACTTTTCATTTGATATGCTTATGGAAGTCAAAGTATTCACATTTCTTAAAATTTCCCCAAATATACTCTTGAACTTCTTATTGGAACAATGTTTGTGATATGCTAGTATATAAATTGTATTTTTGTAATATTTAGAATAAAATGTTAATAAGTAATCTGGTAAAAATTTAAAAAAAATCTAAGAAAATGTGTACAAGATCTCTATGAGGAAAACTATAAAACTCTTATAAAATAAATAAATTAAATAAATAAATGCTCATGCATAGAATAAAAATATTATCAAGCTGTCTCTTCTTCCCAACTTTACTCATAGTACATCATAATCCCAATTAAAATCCAAAAATAAATATGTTATTTTGTCGATATTAGCAAACTGGCTCTAAAGTTTATACAGAGAGGCAAAATATAATATAGACAAACTCAAAATGACCAACACAACACTGAAGTACAACAAGTTTGGGGGACTCACAGTATCTGTCTTCAAGACATACTGTACAGCTACAGCAGTCAAGAGAGTATACTTTTGGTGGAAGACTAGACAAATAGATCAAGATAATATAATACCCAAAAATAGACCCACATACACATATAATCAAATAATTTTTAATAAAGACAAAAGAACAATGCAAAGGGCACAAAGAAGTCTTTGCTACAAATAGTGCTAGAATTACTTAACATCCACGTGAAAAACAAATGACTCAACACATAAAAATAATCTCAAAATTGATAACAAATATAAAATGAAACAAACTTATAAAACTGATAGAAATAAATGATAATATCTAAGTATCCTTGTATTTGGTAGTTACTTTTTACAAGCAACATCACAAGCATGACCTATGCAAGACAGAATTGATAGGCTGGTAACCATTAAAATTAAAAATGCCTGCCATTTGAAAGATACTGTCAAGAGAATGAAAAAAAAAAGATTGGGAGAAAATATTTGTAACAGGCAACAAAGATTATTATACACAATATACAATGAGTTGTTAAAACTATACAATACAACACAACCTGATTAAATAATATACCAAAAATCTTAACAGACATCTCACCAAGAAAGTTATACAGGCAACATCATATAAAAAGTTGTTCCACATCATGTATCTTAAGAAAAATGCAAATTAAACCAATAATGAGAAAACATCACATGTCTATTAGATTGCCCAAATTCCACAACATTGACAACATCAAATACTGGTAAAAATGTAGTGAAACAGGCTTTTGTTCAGTGAAGGTGGGAACTGGAAATGTACAGCCATTTCAGAGAAATTTTTGGCAATTTTTTACAAAGCTAAATATACTTTAACATATGATCCAGCAATCAACACTCCTTGGTACTCATCCAAAAAAACTGAAGCCAGCTAAGATGGCACATGCTCATAATCCCAGCAACTGAGGAGGCTGAAGCAGGAGGATCACAAATTCAAGGCAACCCTGAGCAATTTAGCAAGACCTAGTCTCAAAAATAAAAAGAACAGGAGTGTGGATCACTGGTAGAGCACTCCTGGATTCAATCCTCAATATAGTAACAACAACAACAAAGAGTTGAAAACCTATGTTTACATAAAAATCTGTGTATAGATACTTATGGAAGTATTTGTAATTGTCAAAACTTTGAAGTGATATGTATTTCAAAATGAATTCCAAGAAGTGAATGAGTAAAGGAACTGGTACGTTCTGACAGTAGAATATTATTTAATGCTAAAATGAAAAGACATTGAGCAAATTTAAAGGCATGTTACTGAGTGAAAGAAGCTCATCTTAAATGGTTATATGCTGTATAATACCAACTCTATGGCATTCTATAAAAGATAAAACTACAGAGACAGTAAAGCAATCAATGGTTGCCAGGAGCTGAGGGAAAGGAGGATGAATAAGTGGAACACAGAGGATTTTTAGGGCAGTAAAACTACTCTGTATACTCTAAGAGTGGGTACATTTTTGTATATTTTGGTCCAAAAAGGAAAATAAATAAATAAAAACAGATATAGCTATATGTCTAATAAAATAATATTAAGGTGTAAAGGAGTACTACAGATAAGGAGAGACTTTTAAATTCTATCAAAGTTCAAGTTAAATTAAAGCTGAAAAATTTTAGATACAAATACACATTAAATTAAAATAGATAAAATATATCTTCAAGAACCAAAATATACATGTAAAAGAGACAAATTTCAAATAGACAATTTAAACATGTCTCTTAGTGACTGTTAGAACAAACAAAAAAATTATATCAGCATAGTTACAGAAGATTTAAATCATTCAAACTAATAGTAAAATTCAGAAGACCAGGCCTATAAATGGAGATGAATAGTAATTTTATAAACATAGAGAACATTTACAAAAAGTTCCCATGGAATGAAACATAAGTAATCATCACACATTTCAAAAGACTTAAACCACAGAGAATTTTCTCTGATAATAACACCATAACACCAGAAATCATTTTTCAACTTTCCCTACCATCCTTACAGGTTTAGAAGTTAAGATATTTACACACACATACATACACAAAGACAGACCAAAAAAATACTACAATATAAACTTGTTACCATTATTATATAAAGCTAGTATCACACTTTCCATAATGGTTAGAGAATCTAAAATGATCAATAAGAAAAGAGAAGATATGAACAACACTCACTATTGGCCCAAATGTACCTAAAAGATTTAGATATCACATTTTATCCAACAGCAGAATACACATTATTTTCAAGTGCTTATGCTATATGCTTCAGCAATGATTGCATGTAAGTTCATTAAAAATTTAAGAAGACTAAAATCATGACAGTCGTCTTTCCTGACTGAATTGTAATCCAACTAGGAATGAAGTGTGGAAGAAAAACTGGAAAGTTCACAAATAATGTGGAAATGAAACAACTCCTTTGAACAATTCAAAGAATAAATAAAAAAATAAATGAGAAAACATCTCAAGACAATGAATAAAATGACAAATATATATGATATTTACCTAATAAAATCATACAGAAAAATAGAGTCCTATCAAAATTTAATAGCCATGTATAACTCAATTGGCATCTTCTGAGAGATGATTTATTACAGAAGATTTTTTTTAATTATCTGTTCAAGAACATTCACAATGCTACCATCTATATCAGCTAACATACACATTGGAAAGCGTGGGTAGGCTGAGGAAAGAGGGTTGGACAGAGGATGATGGATATTACTATCCACTTTCCACCCACTTTCTTCCTCTTCTTGGTAATTACCTTTAAAATGTCGGTTTCTTCTTCATGAACAGTATGAGTATGTGGGAAGCTAATATTAACCCTCTACCACTGTAGTGCCCAATCGATAGGTTGACTCCATTGGTCCATGGTGAATCTTGTTTTCCTTATCACAGTCATTCATTCTCTTACCTTGAGATTTGCTGGTCAACACAACATTTCCCTGGCAGGGATTGGTTCAGGTATGGAGATGGAACCTTACTCACATCCAAGAAATATGAGGGGATTTTCAAAAAATAAGCTTCACAAAAGGAAACTGTGTGGGACACAGGAGAAAACCATCAGATGAGACAAGATTGTTTTGAATACTATGGAGTTCTAAAGCCATTTATTCCCCAGGAAGGAATCCAACCTCAACATAAATTAAGCCAAAAGAGAATTCAAAAGTGGGCATCTCAGGAAAATATCAGGAGAGACACTGGGTTGAGTGTTGTCTGACTGTCAATCACCCTCTAGACTCACATTGTAAGAATCTACATGTTTCCTTATGGTTTTACACATTTGGATGGAGTGACCCGCTTCTTGCATGTAATACCATCCAAACCAAGGAAATCAGTTCTCTATTCTTAGCCTTTTGTCAACACATGTCTCCAATGGCAATATAAGTTCTCCAAAAATTGTTCATAAAGTTATCAGGATTGTGTGAAGAGAAACATAGAATTAACACTGCCGCTAATGTCTCCTGAATCTTCATTTCTGATAACTAGTTGCTCAAAACACCAAATGAGTTGTGTTTTTGTGTATGTGTTTATGTGTGTAATTTATAAACCTGTCATTTACTATAGACATCTTTAAAGAGAAATTGTATTCATTTTTCAGTAAATTATTTCAGTGAAGTCCTATACTCTAGGTTGATTTTCCAATGTTTATTAGGGTGAAATGGAGTAAACTGGGTAGAACGTGTGGGTTTCTGAAAAGGACCTGCTCTCTAGCATTTGTATTCTGTTCAGCTGTGGCCATATTAATCTGTTTCTTCTTCTAAAACATGAGCTTGTGATTACTTTATGATTTTTTTCTAAGTATTAGAAATAATACATGTAGACTATTTAAGGCAATTTCCTCAACATAATAAGCTTTTGGTAAAATGGTTTTGTGATTGTTTTTACTGCTTCTGTTGTTGTTATTAAAGATGGTCATGAAGTTTTAAATTGTTGCCAGGGTTATATTCTTTAATGTAATTCTTCCATGTATTCATAAAGAAAAAAAATATTTGAACAGAACTACATATATCATCTGTTCAACTGATATATTGTATCAGCTGCTCTGTAAATATATGATTTTAGGAGCTAGGATGAGTGAGAAGTTAGCAAAAATTAGGAAAATAAAGTTAGGTGTGGTTGTGAAAAGGAATAGGAACTACAGAAACTACAACTTAAATTGCTTTGTCATGTGTTTTTCTTGTGTTTATTCACCACATCTTTCAAAGTATAAATGATCATAACCTGTTTACAAAGAAACTGAGGCTTTAACAAATACCTTTCTCTACACCATAGAGCAAGGAAGCATAAAAAGCATGAAGTTAAACTTACATCTTTATAAACCCCTAAAGCTATACTTTTACTACCATGAAATTTGTCTTAGCAGTCATTGTCCATTAAACTTTAATGGCCAATTAAGAAAAAAAATGTGTCAAAAATGCAAGTAACTTTTATGGAGCTGAGGTGGGGAAAAAAGGTTGGCAGCCAACTTGGATAACCACCAACCTAATGTACTACTAATATAATTAGGTAAAAATAAACTAACTTTCCTAATACCAAATTTTCATATATGTATCTTTTATATATATAAAAAAAGAAAACTCTCAGACAACAATTATTTCCTCAAATCAAAATATAAAATAATAAAAAAATTGTTTATACACTAGAAAGATAATACTGTAAACATATTGAACTGTAAACAAAGATCAAAGAGAAAATACAAAAAAAACTGGTAGATTAGGATTAAAGAATTATGACTTTTCCTTCAAAATTTAAGTAATGTTGAGATATTTTTCCAACATACAAAATAAAATTGAAAGTGAAGAAATTCAATGTTACAGAATTTAAAAGAAAAAGAGGAACAGAAGAAAACATACCAGATAAATAAAATTTAATGGAAAATACATCTAGATCTCATGGCAGATGACACAGAGGTGAATGCCTTGTGGTCTTTTTATCTTTTCTTTATGTATTTCAAAATAATAAAAGAGCAATTTGTTCAAGATATGTCTTATCTTTACCCCACAGAACATTGAAATTTGCAGCTACTTCTAAATTGTTCACTCATTCACTTATTCAAACATGTTAAGATTATTGGTTTTAGCCAGGCACAGTGGTGCACACCTATAATCCCACTAGCTGGGGAGGCTGAGACAAGAGCATTGAGCGTTGAAAGCCAACCTCAGCAAAAGCGAGGTACCTGGCATCTTGGCGAGACCCTGTCTCTAAATAAGGATGTGGCTGAGTGGTTGAGTGCCCCTGAGTTTAATCTTCCCCCACCACCACCACCAAAAAAAATTATTAGTTTCTTCTATCCACAGGGCACAGTGCTAGGCTTTATTAGGAACACAAACCCAACACAGTCTTGAACTCAATGCCAGAAGACTGTGAGCCAAGTAAAGCTTATATTTAAGGGATTCTATATGCCTCTGGGTGATAGGGCAAGGTAGAAAGTTAACAGGGCTTAAAAGGGATAGTGCAAATGATATGTTCCAGATTGAGCCACAGAATCAGGATACTATTTTTGGCTGTCATTGTCAGAGAAGGCTTTACAAAAGTGAAGAGCTTGACAGGGCTATTTTACGTTCATGGCAGATACTTACTTGATGTATACAAGGTCCTAGGTTTGATCTGTAGTGTTGTGAAAAAGAAAACAAGCAAACAAACACAATGGCAAAACTTAGCATTTGCTGGTAAATGAATAGAACTGGAGAACATCATGCAAAGTGAAATAAACCTCAGAGCATCAAGGGCCAAGATTCTCTCTCATAATGAGAAGCAAGAGCAAAATAAGAAGAAAAATTTAAAAAGGAGGGATTCCATGAAAATAGAATGGAGATCAGTAGAGAGAAGAGAGAAAGGAAAGAGTGAGGGAGGAGGGATTGGGAAAAGAGCAGGAATACAGAATGAAATTAATGAAATTGACCAAATTATACTAAGTACAAATATGGATATATCACAGGGCTTTCCACCCATATACAAATAAAAAATAAAATATAACTAAAACATGGAAGACCATTAGAGTAGAGGAAGGGAAACAGAGAAAGAAAGCGGAAGTACTTGCAAATTATATTCTATCCATGTATGCTTGTGTCAAAATGAACTCCAGTATTCTGTATAACTATAAAACATTTAAAAATACTGACACACTTAAAAAAAAACTTAAGTCCTTAAAAAATAAGCTAGACATCCTCAGAAGGATATTGACACTTCTGTAACTATAAAAAAAGAACTTCATTATTTTTCCATAAAATTAAAAAACTAGTAATGATAGTAATGATCTCTCGGCCACTTTATTCCAAAGTGTATTACATAAACCATCAGCCAACCAATAAACCACTTAATAATTTACTTATCCTAAACTTTTGTGTTTGTACTAATTTGACTTGGAATATTATGCTCTGGGATAAGAATACAGGGGCAGACTAGTTTGTTGTGTGTTTCAGTGAAGTTCAGTCTATTAAGACATATAGAACTTAATAAATTGTTACACAAAAAATATTGTATCTATATGGACATTAAATAGAACGGTAGTATCTCTAGAAATCTGCCTCCCCTGATTCTGCCCTTTTTACTGGATTGTTGCTTTACAGATTGAGATATTAGGGCCTTATCAGTCTTTTCAACTTTATTAAGACAGACCTGCATTTGAGGCAAATTTTATAAAATATGATTAAGTTTTAATAGTAGTTTATACTATTTATATTTTTACAAAATTATTTTTAATATAAAAATAAAATGAATGTTACCAAATATATATATATATATATATATATATATATATATATATATATATATTGTATCTAATTGTAAGGATTAATCAGGAGAGCTACAGGTTTGGGTGATACATTATGCTGCTTAGCTGCTTAGCATAAGCCATGTTGGCTGTATACTTCACCATTCTAGGAGCAGGATGATCTTTAGTTTCATCCATTTATCAGAAAATGCCATAATTTAATTCTATTTTATGACTGAGTAAAACTACATTGTGTTTATATACCAAATTTTCTTTATCCATTCATCTTTCCATGGGCACCTGGGCTGGTTCCATAGCTTAGTTACTATGAGTTGTGCTGCTATAAACCTTGATGTACCTGTATCACTATAGTATGCTGATTTGGGTTCTTTTGGATAAATACCAAGGCATGGAATAGCCAGGTTCTATGATATTTCCATTACAAGTCTTTTTAGGAACCTCCATACTGCTTTTAAAAGAGATTGTAATAATTTGCAGTCCTACCAGCAATGTAATATGAGTGTATCTACCCATTCCCACATCCTTGCCAGCATTTATTATTATTATTATTATTATTATTATTATTTATTTTTCTAATATTTTTTAGTTGTTGATGGATCTTTTATTTATTTATATGCAGTGCTGAGGATCGAACCCAGGGCCTCACACTTGCCAGGCAAGCACTCTACCACTGAGCCAAAAGTCCAGCCCCTATTTATTTTCTTGATAATTGATATTCTGACAAAAGTGAGATGAAATTTCAATGTAGTTTTGATTTACATTTGCCTGATGGCTAGAAATGTTGAACTTTTTTTTTCACATATTTTTTGGCCATTTGTATTTTTTTGAGAAATATCTGATTACTTCTTTTGTGCATTTGTGGTTTGGGTTTTGTTTTTATTTATTTACTTCATTTTATTTTTTGGTGTTAAATCTTTGAATTATTTGCATATTCTAGATATTAATCTCCTGTTGGAGGAGTAGCTTACAAAGAATTTTTTCTCTCATTCTGTAGGATTTCTCCTGATGCTTTCAATTCTTTTCTTTGCTGTACAGAAGCTTTATAATTTGTTGCTGAACCTCATATTGAAACTGATTTTATTTCTTGAGCTTTAGAGGTCTTGTTAAGATAGTTGGTATCTGTGCCAATATATTGCAATGTTGGGTGTATAATTTCTTCTAGCAGTTGCCAAGTTTCTGATCTAATTTTGAGGTCTTTGATTCTCTTTGAATTGAATTTTGTGTGGGGTAAAAGAAAGGGATCTAGTTTCATTCTTCTACATATAGATATCCAATTTTCCCAAAACCATTTATTAAAAATGCTATATTTTCTCTCATGTATGTTTTTAGCACTTTTGTTGAGTATTAAATGGATGTAACTCTGTGGGCTTGTCTCTGTGTCTCATATTCTATTCTATTGGTTTTCAGGTCTATTTTGATGGCAATATCATGCTATTTTTGTTGCTATAGCTCTATAGTGTATTTTGAGATGAAGAATTGTGATACCTTCAAGTATCACTCTTTTTGCTCAGGAATGCTTTGGCTATTCTGGGACTTTTATTATTTCAAAAGAATTTTGGACTGTTTATTCTAGTTCATTGGTATTTTGATGAGGATTGCATTAAATCCATATATTATTTTTGATAGGATAGCCATTTTGATAGTATTATTTCTGCCCATCCAAGAATATAGGATATCTTTCCATCTTATGAGTTCTTCTTCAATTCCATAATTTTCATTGTCACCTCCTTTGTTGGATAAATTTTCAACAATTTTATTTTTTTGAGTTTATTGTGAAGGGAATAGTTTTCCTGATTTCTTAGCAGAATCACTGTTGCAGTATAGGAAAATATTGATTTATGTATTTTGATCTGTTATCCTGCTACTTTGCTAAATTTGTTTATCAGCTCTAGAAGTCTCCTCTTGCAGTTTTTTTGGGGTCTTCTAGATATATGATCATGTCATCAGCAGAAATAATTTGACTACTTTTTTCTATTTGTATTTCTTTAATGTTCTTCTCTTGCTTGATTGCTCTTGCTAGAATTTCAAAAACTTTGTTGAATAGGAATGGTGAGAGTTGACATCCTTGTTGTCTTCTCAATTTTACAGGAAATGCTTTTAGTTTTTCTCTACTCAGTATAATGTTGGCTTGTGTCTCCTTGCTTACTATTGGTCTGTTTAAGTGTTCTGTACTCTCATGGTTTAATTTGGGCAGGTCATATGTGTCTAGAAACTTGTCAGTATCTTCTAGACTTTCCAGTTCATTGAATCATTGAAGTGTAAATTTTCAAAATAGTTTAATAATCCTTTGTGTTTCAGAAGTGTCTGTGGTGATATCTTATTTTTCATCCTTGGGTCTCCCCCATAACCCTCTCTTTCACACTGTTTGGCTAAGGCTTTATTAATATTATTTATCCTTTCAAAAAACCAAATATTTGTTTAATTGATCTTTTTTATTGTTTTTATTTTCCATTTCATTAATTTGGCTGTGATGTTCATTATCATTTTTATTCCCACTGATTTTAGAAGTATTTTCTTCTTCTTTTCTTAGGCCTTGAGGTACAACATTAGATTATGTATTTGGGGTATTTCTATTATTTTAATGTACATAATCAATACTATAAACTTTTTTCTTAGAACTGCCTTCACCCTAGCCCAAAGATTTTGATGTGTTGTATCTCTGTCCTCACTTGTTTATAATTTTTTTTTTTATTTCTTCTCTGATTTCTTCTATGATATATTCCTCATTCAAAGATATAATATTTAATTTCTACGTGTTGAAGTGGTTTTTATTTTTATATTATTGAATTCAAATTTTATTTCTTTATTATCTGATAGGTTACAAGGAATCATTTCATTTCTTTCTATTTGTAGATTTTCTTTGTAACCTAAAACATAACATATATATATATATATATTTGTTAGGTCTATTTGATTAATAGTTTTTATAGTTCTGAAGATTCTTAGTTTATGTCTGTATGACCTATCTATTGGTGAGAAAAATGGAAATCACCCAGTATGATTGTATTGTGATCTATTTGATTTTATATTGAGTAGGGTTTATTTTATATACATATGTGCATGAATATCTGGGGCATAAATATTTACAATCATTATATATTCTTATTAGGTGATTCCTAAATCCAGTATGATTCTCTTAACCAGTATGATCTTCTTTCTTTTCTAAATAATTTTGACTTGAAGCCTACTTTGTCTGATAGAAGCATAGCTACTCCTGCTTGCTTTTGGTCATCATTTGCATGGTATATCATTTTCCATCCTTTCACCTTCAGCCTGAGGATTTCATTCCCTATAAGGTGAGACTCTTGTAAAGAACACATAGTTGGGTTCACTATTTAAATCCCTTATTCCAATCTGTCTTTTTATTGAAAAGATTAGACCATTTGCATTCAGTGTTATCATAGAAAGATGATTTTTAGTTCCTGTAATTTTGACACATTTCTAATCCTTCAGGCTTGGGGTACAGTATCAAATGGTAATGGAATATCTACCGATTTAATACAAAAGTGTCATCTATAATATCTAAATTGACATTAGAACTACTTGCGATAATCCATTATAAAATAGATTTGTCATTCAATCTTCCTAATTTACGTTTCATCAAGGTTTGCAACTTTTAGTAAATGCCCACTACTCTTTGGTTTTACTTTTTTGTTTTCTTGCATAAAGAGACAGTGATCACCTCTGATTCAATTCAGGGAGACCCCTTTGCTTTTTTGGTATGCGTGGTTACTTACTACCTTTCTGTTGGGTCAGAGATGTGACTTAGAAGACAAGTTATTCCCTTTTAGGGGGTATAGTCCTGTTTGCCCTTCTGAAGGAAAGCTCTGCATATCCAGGGCTATCAAAATCCACTGTGAGTTCCCATGTGTATACTTTGGAGTTTGTGTAGTGTGGTGGTCTAAGATGGAGGTATTATAGTCTGTTTTATGTGGCACTGGATAGCTCATGATGGGACATAGGGCTGCTGCCCCCTCTAAAATGCACAGGTTGCAAGTCAGTGGGTTTTTATTGGGCACACCTGTTGGTGTTGGTTTCTGTTGGGTGCTCCTCTGTAAACTCCTTTGTGGGGTAAACTGCCATTGTGTGTTAAACTGCCATTGTGTGTTCATGAGTTTCTCTGGGGTCTGCTTTGAGTTATCCTCAGGAATTATCTTCTATGGGTTTTTGCATCTGAATGAGAATTGGGTTAACTGGAAATTTTGGAACTCCTAGAGGACTGGAGCTACTTCCCTTCTTGCCCTGGTTTTCTCACCAGCCAGTTTTTATTTGTCACCCAGGGACCATAGGCTGAATGCTTGGAGGGTACCATGTATGCTGTGTTTGCTGGCTGTTTCTGTTGAGTTCAGGGGCATAGGGTGTGGAGCTCAGGGATCTCATGCTGACTACTGTGGGATACCATCCTCCCCCTCCCCTCTACAGGGGCTTCTTTAAAGTATTATAGAGCTTATTGGCTGTCTGCAAGTATGGAACCTGTAAATGCAGATTCTCTGTGTGTGATCTGTGGTGCAGAAGCCTGTATCCAGGCTGGTGTAGATAACTGGAGTACCATCCCCATGACTGGGCCAAAGTGTCAGTTGATCTGTCAGCATCTGAGGTCTTACTATAAGTGGCTATAAATCATGGATGCCCACTGCCTTCCATTGAGAATTCTAAAGAATGGTACTATCTAAGAACTTGGGGGCAATCTAGAATTGTGTTAACTGTGAGTACAAGCGCTCTATGGGCAGCACAGAAATTTCCACCCTGTCTGCTATATTTCACTCCAGTTTTACCTGTCACCTTGATGGGGTAAGGATGTCAGTTGACCCATCTTTGACTGAACTTCTGCACACACTGTGGGGAGCATTGGGTTGGAGTTAGCACTTGCCAGTAGTGATTAGTACTCAGGTCAATTCAGACCCATTCTGCTTGTCTTCCATGGGGGTGGGGGGTTAAGTTCCACTAGTAACAATCCCTTCACAAATTTTTCTATAAGGATTACTGAGCTAACTCATTTCAGAAGCATTTTCCTAGTTTTATTTGTTAAATCTATCTGAAGATGGGGAGAAGCTATATTGATTGATTTTCTTCTAGGAAGGCTGACCAGCTGTGGAGGCTACAAATTAGTCCTGCCTGGCACAGCTTTCAGCCCATAATTTGGGCTAAACTGTGTGGTTTCCTTCACTGTTTTTGTTGGTCCTCTTTTAATTTTGTCTGCTTTTCTTTCCAATTGTTGTTAAAAAAGTAAGCCTACGGGCTTTTCCTGTCCCATTTTATTATCTTTGTTATGCTCTACCAAGACCCTACCCTGATCAGCATTTTTACTTGAGTTTTGTTGTTGTTGTTGTTGTTGAAAATGCATCAGCTTTTACATAGAGAAGTAACATTGACAACAGAAACTATGATTAATTTCATTTCCAAAAGCACAGTAGTTAGTTTCAGCAGTCTTAGCATGTTAGAGAGTTCCTTGGTTCATATTAACTAATTTTGTATATAGTGAGGAAATCTTTCCCTATCATTCAGTTCCTGGCATAGTACCATGTTGGGCTTGTGGTACCATCCCAGTAATTACAGATCATCATCTAGAGTCTCAGTATTCCCTCAAGAAGTTCTTGGAATAATCTGCAGAATCTTTATATTTTCTGATATATTAACTAAAGAAAAGCTCCCATAAGCTGCTTCTTTCTGACTCTTAGCTTTTGGTTTCATTTATCTGCAACGATAAGCAGACTATCCTGATTTAAATTTTAACTCTGCTTGCATTGGATGAATGATTCCATGTACTTTATTTGGGTGAACATTAAATGTCCAAATCTATGTAATTATGGCCAGTGAATTTCAGTTCAGAGTTGTTATTTTGCATTTTCTCCAAAGGATAAACCTTAATCATTACTTCCTTCTAGTCTATGTTTCTGAACACTGCCTTACCTTTTGCCAGGAAGTCATTTGTGTTTGCTTCAGACACAGTCTCAAGATGTCTATTGCTCCATTGTGGTGAAATCCCTGGATCTATTTCTAGATGATATACTTCAAGGGGAAATCTGTTATGGGATCAGTGTATGCAGATAGATTGCTTCTTGTTTGTCTAATAAAGAGGTATAATTACAGTGTACAAAGAATTGGGAAGGGCTTAGTAATCAAAAGCCAATTGAAGAATATAGAACAGAATAATGATAATCTGTGTTCTGCAGGAAGAAAGAGAATCTAAAAGTCCCTGTTATCAATAGTATTGCAGATTAGTATGTACGCTATTGCTTATAAAAATATTTCACACCTTTTATTAATTACAATAACTTTATGAGGTAAAAAGGGATAATATGGATGATATAATTCTCATTTTACAGGCTGAGAGAATTCAATAAGCTTAATAGTAACCCAAATTGGTTTTAAGAGATCTGAATTCTGGGCCAGCCTCTTATTAAGCCAGCTATTCTTACAAATCACTTATTTTCTCTTAGGCGTTCAGTCTTATCATTGTAACAGAGGAACTGGATTTTTTTTCTTGGTACTGGAGATTGAACCCATAGGTGCTTTACACATTTTTCACTGAATAGAATATTTTACCAATGTTCAACAAAATTGTTCCTCTTCATTTTCTCAATCTGGAGAGGAGGCAGAAAATGAAGGGGAACTATAAGAAATAGAATATATATACACAGGAGAAATGAGAGAAAGGAAAAATAAAGAGACACTGGATTAGATGAGAAATGATAGTGAAATTCTCCAGAAATATGGAGGCTGAAAATTATTTGAACATTGGTAAAATATTCTATTCAGTGAAAAAATGTTTTTTTTTTAATATTACAAGTGTTCTGTTCTTCACCCATCCTACCCAGTCCTGAAATCCCAATAATGAAATATCAGTAAAGTCTAATCTACTCAAGGCATTATAAAAATCTTTTTCCCCCATTTGGCTAAAAATCTTGCCAAATATTAAATACAGACAAGAAGAGATAATTCAACAAGGAAGTGTAAAGTTGAGAGGATGGAGAGGACATGAGACTATAAAAGCTTAAAACTGGTGGAGATTTTGGAGCAAGATAAAGATTTCTTCAGGACACTGAATTAAAAGAGTTTGAGAATTTTTCCACATATTAATATTAATAGGAAGAGAACAGTCTGAGTTTTCTCCATATCTCACCAGTCTGCCACAGCATTTTCCTTGCTAAAGGGAAAAGCAGAGAAAGAAAGGCAAAGAGGAAGAAAAATAGGAGAACCAGATGAAAGGAAGAAAGAAAGAAAGGAGAAGAAGAAACAGAAAAATTACTAAAAGAAAAAAAAAGAAAAGAAAAGAAAGTAGAAAAGTTATTTATTGTTACAGGAAGGCATCTTAAACTCTGAAGTCCAGTCTTATCATCCATCTACCACTAAGACAATTTTTAGAAGACTTGACTCACTCCGGGTAGCCACTGGAAGAAGACCAAAGGGCAAAGTATATGTTGACGTAAACTTTAAAGGAAAAACTGGTATTTGACTATGAAATTGTAGTGTCTTTGAAACAGCACAAACTACATGTGATTTGAGTTTAACAGGAAGTAGAAAAATCAGCAATTTTCACATAAAAGATGAAAAAGGAGAGAAGGAAGATCCAACTTAAAAAAAATATATAGTGGAATGATAATTCCACTAGTAAGTTAAAGGTGCAGAAAGATGATGCTATTGGAGTTTTCAGAGGGCATTGAGACATAAAGTAGCTATGGGATTTGAAAAAAAGTTCATTTTTAGAAGATTACTCTGACAATAATGTTAGATGGATTGAAACTGACTTTGGTATTATAAGGCTTTAAACATAGTCCAACTGGGAAATATAAAAAAAGCCTGAAGAACAACAAATACGGAGAGAAAAATGGATGAAGATAAGTGATATTTAAGATATAATGTTACTGAAATCTAGAGCTAATTGTAAAGATCAAACAGAGGAAGAGTTAGGAACTATCTTTTAAATACATGGCCTTGATCAAGTTTGCCATTTATAGAATCATTCTTGGCCAACAGGGAAATAGAGAAGATCAAGTGAGTGAGTAAACTGGTTTCCAAAATGTCATGTCTCCCTTTAGAAACTGGCCAGTGTCTCAAGATGAAAGTTCTTTCCAGGGAACATTTGCACACCTGAATCTCGCTTTCTGGTCTTCTCAACTTCACTGGTTTTCATCTCTTCACTATTTCTGGCCCCATATTCTCAAAGTCACACCATGAGTGTCACCAATATCCTTTATCTTGTCATTTGTAATATCCTCAACTATACCAAACACTCTGTTTATTGTAATCATTGATTTATGTAGTCTCTGCTTAATACAGTATACCTACAGATCAGATACTCCTTACATGGCAGTAAAAGTAACCGTATCCTTCTCTTTCAATATAATTCTACAAGAATCTGTGATTATTTTATTCAAAATAACGTCCTGCCCTCTGGAAGATAAATTCTTGGGGGAAGCCAGTTCTTGAGGAAGGCCCTTGGTAAGTACCTGACACATTCTAGGCAAATGTTGACTGACTCTAAAACTGTATTTGAAGAAAACAAGTCTAGGGGCTTAAATTTATCTTATGCAAGGATCCATTTCGTTACTTCTTTTAAAAAAATCTGTTTGCTTTGGATAAATCACTGACTCCATATCTCATTTATGTCATGTCACGCATTAAATGTATATAATGTTAACTTATATATCTCAAGTACTTTCTTTGGAATCCAAAGAGATAATTTAAGATTGCTAAAAATATAAAAAAAAAGTGAATGAGATATTGTAAGTAAAAGAATATAAGTTTAGATGGCAAAAAATATATGAATATGTCTGCTCCTACTATTTATTGCCAAGGACATAAGCTCATTGATCTTTTTTTATAGCAGTATGTAATCCAAGCTTCTAGTTTATTTGCTTTAGATATGAAAGCATAAATTTATTTTTCATTTACACTCCAGCAAGTTGGAGTTGTGAGTACAAACAGAGTAAAATGTGTGTTGATTTCCACAGTCTCTAGAAACTGGCATTTCTGTTATTTCTCAGTCCAGAGATTTTTAATTTACAGTATTTCACATTAATGTTAGACTTGTTGTAGGGTTCTTTCTTAAAACATCCGATGGCTTTAGGAAAAGTTAGTTCTCAAGCTTTCTGAAGTATTACTCATTTATAAAGTATTCAGAATAGAGAACAATGGAAATAGCAGAATGGAGACCCACCCAGAGGCAACATGTCTTCATTCTGTAATGTCAGAAATACATGACTTTCTGGCTGCCTTGCTTACTTAGTGCTGCATAGCTATTTTTTAAGGTACTTATGAGAATTATTTTTCCAAATCACCCACATTTTGTGTATAAGCAAATGGAGTTTGCTTTTGCTGTGCTGAGAACATGAAATCAAATTGTGTTTCAAGTTATCTGTTGAGAATAACACTGCATTATTGTATGTAAAAAACAATATACATACTGTATACTAAGTGAGTCCCATGGACATTTTGAAGCTTATAAATTTGTTTGATGGACAATAGCTCATCACAGTTTCAAAACAGACTTTTGAATTAAGCCGAGCTGTAATTGTGATACCCTTGCAAGAGACTTGCTTAAAATAATTTGAATATATGGTAGGGTACAACCACAGATGTTTGGGATTAACTAGAATCTTTCAATAAACAGTTTTGTTACAGCATTAACAATCATCCAATGGGCAGATAATTTGAATTGTGTAATCAGGGTAGGTGTTTTTATGATATATAACACAATATTTTGCCATGTTATTGATGGATTTGTGATTATCACTAATTAACTAGTTTTTTGGTATGTTTTCATCCCTTCAAATACACATCAAATAAATTGCTTGTAATTAATAAAAAAAAGGTTGCATCTGCTGGTGTTAAAAATGAAAGAGAATATTTGGATTAGACAAAACTGGATATAAATCACCATGCAATTACTTTCTATCTTTGTGTTTTTTTGAAAGGTTACTTTTTGACTTTGAGATTCTAATTCTTTATTCTTAAAATGGGAATAACAAAGCTTTCTTCTTAGAGTGGTATATTAGTGAGGTTTTTCATTGCTGTGACCAAAAGACCTGACAGGAACAAGTTTAGAAGAAGAAAAGTTTATTTAGGGACTCACAGTTTCAAGTCTCAATCCAGAGATGGCCGACTCCATTCCTCAGATCCTGGGATAAAGCAAAACATCAGGGCAGAAGAGTGTGATGGAGGAAAGCAGATGGGAACATGATTCCAGGAAGCAAAGAGAGACACAGCTCAGCTCACCAAATGTAAACCCCAAAGGCATTCTCTCAGTGACTCACCCCCTCCAGCCACACCCTAGGGATCTACAGTTATTACTCAGTTAACCCCTATCAAAGGATTAATGCACTTATTGGTTTCAGGCTCCTAATCCAATTATCTTACCTCTAAACCTTCTTGCATTGTCTCAAGCCCAAGCTTTGGAGGGACACCTCACATCTAAATTATAACAGGTGGTTATGAAAATTAAGTGAAATAGAATTCAGCTATTTCACTAAAGTAACAAATACAGTTAATGAAATGTAATTGCTTTTCTTCTCTGCCCCTCCCTCCCCTTTAGCCTGTGGCCAGCACAGACTTCATAAATGAAGGTTCAGCTAAGTGAGAAATCCGAAGGGAGTTTGAATTAAAGATACAGGCTCTAATTACCTTTAAACCAGCTCTAGGACAGCTTCTTCTACCTCCAACCTCAAGCTACCTATTAGGGTAGTGAGGTTTACTGAAGAGGCAGCAAAAAAGAGAGAACACGCCAGGGAGTGGACTTTTATTGGGGAACAAAAAATTCTGGGGAAAATCCCATCCAATGAAGATTAAGGATGGCAATGTCCCAAGGTCAGGTATGACAATTGGGTCTTCAGGGGTAGTGGCCAGATACGCCTCCACATGGACAAGCCCTCAGACCTTAGAATGATAGGGAAAGCTCTGGACACAAAGATGTGTCTAAGCGCCTCTCGCCCAGCCAAGAAGGTAACTCAAATTCACTTGTGAGGATGGCCGCCCACATTCCCCTCTCCCCACTGCAGAGAACAGTGGGAATGAAAGTACCTCTTCCTGCATTACCTTAATATTATGCAATTCTATTATACATGAAAATACAAAATATTACAAATTTCAAGGAGAATTTATATAATAAATAACAAAAATATCCATTATATCATCCAATTAATATTACCATTAGTATTCTAGGTGAATTGGAGACAAGCTGGTTATTGTACTGAACTATAAATACTGCAACCTGTATAAGACTACTGGGAAATGTAGTGAAGCATTCTATTGCTATAATTCATAAGGATTTGTTTTTTTCATATGAAAACAGTGGGTCAATATTTTTGATATCTATGGTGTAATTCAACAATTAGTTGAATTTTAATACATTTCAAATTTGTCTATTTTTATTGAATTTATGTCAAACAACATGACATTTTATGAAAATTGTTACCTATTAATGTATACGATTTGGACATTAGCCAAGCATCGTGGTGTACACCTTTACTCATAGCGGCTCAGGATGCTGAAGCAGGAAGATTGAGAGTTCAAAGCCAGCCTCAGCAATTTAGCAAGGTGCTAAGCAATTCACTGGAACCTTGTCTCTAAATAAAATACAAAAGAGGACTGGGGATGTGACCCAGTGGTTAAGTGCCCCTGAATTCAGTCCCTGCTACCAAAAAAAAATAAATAAATAAATAATAGATTTGGACATTAACAAATAACAATAGCCACTTTTAAAGCATAGGTTAAAGATTTAGTTATTTTAGAAAAAAAATGGTAACAATAGTTTAAAACCACTTAATAATATCTAAAACTAAATCATTTTATATACTTGAGAATATATTTACAGTGCAGATGGTCCCTCTTTTATTTATTTATTTGCAAGTTCCCTAACATACATACATTTTGGTGATGATTTAGTTAAATACAACCAGCTCCCAAGAACAAGGCTAAAATTTCAGTTACCATGATATATTAACTATGAGTGATCGAGAAAAGTACAAACTTTACTGCTGTAGCGCTTCAGTCCACAATCACTAGGGAGTTGACTGATTCACATCATGATAAATGATCAATTGCATCACTCCTTTCAGAGTCTGTTGGTGTTTGGTCATTGTGCATCTGTTATTTATTATCCCGACTGACTGCCAAGTATGTGATTGTGTTGCCTCCTTGTCTACTGAGGTTAAGCTCATTGACATTTAACAATGGAAAGAAGGAATAGGTAAAGGTGAAAGTCCAGTGAGAAAGGAAAAGTGAAAGTGATGAAAGTGAAATTTGAATAAAATATAAATTGGAATTGTAAAAGGAATAGCTGTTTGTGAGACTGTTGACACCTTATGTTCCAGAGAATGGATATGCAGCCCAAAGAACTTCGTAAAGGCCAGCTTATTAATGTAACTGTGGAAAATGTTTATAATGTAAAAGATGTCACAGAGAAAAAAGATAAAAAGGTAAAAGAAAAGATAAAAGACTCTAAAACATTTTATGACATTGAAATTATAAGAAGTTAAATATTAGAAAGTGATCGAGAATGACGAGGATGGCACTTCACCTAGGCACAGAACTTCACCTAGGCAGGAAGCCAGGTGATGTTCAGAAAGCTCAAAATTTATCAAATTTCTAATGCGTTCAATTACAATGTACAAAAATAATTTTATTATTTTTTTAATTTCCTTATACGTTTATACCTATTTTAATATTTTGACAAAAAAATAAAGGTCATAGATAACCAGAATGTTTCTCATTGGTTATTGTGATACCCTTGTGTGATTTCAGGTTGCATGGGCCTTTTTACAGCCCCCATTTGCAAAGTGAAAGCTGCTTGTAATGAAGACATTAAAAAGTATAAAGTGAAACTTGTACATAGGTTTCACATTTTAGATGAAAGAGATGAATAACTCGGGAATTTTTTTTTCTTCCAAAGGGCATGAGGAAACCTAAATATATATTTGTGTATCTTTCATCTATACTTATATATGCTTTCATCTCCCCAGTGGTATGGTAGAGGCAGGAATTCAAATGTAATTTTTTATCTAAATTATGTATCTTAGAAATACAGTAATGAATAAGTCTTCATCTGTGAATGTGGTCATTTCTGTTTTAAGGCTTCGCACATCTAGAGCTCAACCTTTTAGCATAATGTGTGTTCACAAGTTGAATAGCCTAAGGAGCTAAATACTCAAATAGGGCTCACAGATTTTGAAGGCTCAAGGCCTTTAAGAGAACCTGCTGATCTGAAGGGTTTCCTTCTCTTTACTTCAAGTCCATGAATTCAAATCTTTTTTCTTAGATTCTAGGAAAAGAACTGAAATGAGTCACTTTCTTATGGAAGTCTGGTAGGTTTGTTTGAAGTGTCTGGTACATGTGTGGGAATGGCAGTTTTTCTACTCCCTCCTTTTTATAACTATCTGTTCCCATCATTCCTTTCTGGATTTGCTCTGATACCTGGTTCCCAAAGTTCACTGGATGATTTAACCTTTTTTAAAGGTATGTCAAAACAGGAAAAGAAGAGAGGTTTTTAAAGTTCACATGATTTTTTAATAGTATAATTTTTAAAAATATTTGCATCTCATACCCTAAGGAACTTAAAAGTAATCTGATATATGTCACTGAGTTCTTATGTTTTAAGTAGAGAGAGACCCAGGTAAGTCACAGTTTGATAACTATTTTCATGACCTGTATTAAGTCAAAAAAGTAACTAATTGACACATAACAACCAAATTTAACAACAATTGCTTATTTTTTATTGAATTTGGAGTCTAATGTATTCTTGAAGATTGAAAGGAGTTGGGGTGAGGTTTTGCCCCATGAATTCAATAAGGGTTCCAGTGGTCTATCACTCCAAGGGCACAATCTGCTGTGTTACCAGATGATGGACTATGGAAAGGAAGAAGGCACATCTGTTTCTCATTGCCTTGTCCTGTAAATAATCCACCTCACTTCCAGGCATATTATGTTGGTGACAGTGTATCACATACATGTACTACATGTAATGGGTGAGATACAATCAATTGATATATCCAGAAAAGAGGTGGGATGAATATTAGTGAACATTCACTTCTTGCTATATGGCCCTTTTTATACTCAGATTGTAGAAAAGCAATCACCGACCCAGGGTCAGCCACACCATTTGGGTGGTCAAGTGCAAAATAAAAATTGAGGACTCCTTGTTTTAACAGCAAGAAAATGGAGATAGTGATTTTTTGTTGTTGTTGTAAGGTGTTCATTATACATTTTTATATTACAACTTTTTTTGTTGTAAGGTTTTTCATTATACATTTTTTATGTTAAAAATTGCAAAAATATAAAAACATGTTTCTTTCTTCGCCCACTCTGTCTTGACATACCATGTGTTTGTTTCTTAATTTTAATTTGCCATTTCATGTTTTCCTCTTTGAGGCATTGAGATACTTTTAGGGCTTATATAGAACCTCACATGCATGGAGAGCTCTGGTTCAGGCATCTGCTGTGCACATGATTTAACAGCTGCTGGTGCCCTGCCCTGCAGTTGCTGAGTCAATGTGCCTTGCTGGCTATGGATGAAGAGGTCAATATTCCTTCCTCTCAGCCTGTCACCCCTACAGCTGGTAGATAAGTGACCCTCAAAGGATTGCATCCACAGCCAAGCGTAGTACCTGGATCTGGGGTGAGCTGGATTCATATCTCCATTAAGTCCTTTATTCAACAGCTGTGGGACTGCCCAACTGATGTGAAAAGAGTGTCATCATGAGGCACTGTGGAATGTGCATTCCCAACCTGGAGTCTCCTTATGATTTTCCCAGGTCCTTGCTAGGAGTGAATGAATAAAGTGGAATTCTGCCTTCCCATAAAAGCAGAACCCAGTCCCTATTTCAGGAGAAGAGTTAGAGCAATCCTGGAGCAGAGGAGGAAAGGGTGAGGCTAGGGAAACACAGACTCCAGGGAGTGTCAGTGGTTGAGAATCTGTGCTGAGGAGGCAGGTCGGTGGTAAGAGATGATCTTATCCCTAAGTCAAGCTTACAAATCAATATTCTATTGTCCCATTGAATTTTACCTACAAAAGACAAATTTGTTGATAAAACCATTGATAGTTTCAGACAACTGCAGAGTATTAATATTCTAAATGAGGTCCCTGTTCAACTCTATTGGTTATATACCCATGAAGCCTGCTATGAACAAACCACATTATTTTTTGCATCCCAGGCTCCCTCAGAGATGCTATCATTGCAAAGGTAGCCTTAGGTGCCCCCTTTGTGTCCCATTCACCAACCTATTGTGTCTCTGTGGAGGAGGTAGGTCTATACAAGGCCTTTAACATGGGTGCCCTTTCAAAATTAATAATTTGTGAACATTTTGCCCAAGGCTTTTATAGGGTCACTTTTTCTTCCTGAAACTATATTTTTTTTTCTTAAGCTTTGTTTGGTTAAAATAATTTAAGGAATTATTTTTAAGTTATTTCTTACTAAAGATCTTCCATGATCACTCCAGATAAAAAAGGGCTCTTCCTTCCTTTTATTGGGTGATTTCCTACAAGTGACAGCATATGTATAAAAATCACCATTGAGAATTTCAAAACTCTCTTTTATTACCTCCATTCTATACACTGAAAAATTTCATCATAACAGGCATACAAAAGTGGAAATCTTTCTCTTGATTTTTCTGCAATAGTATTGTCCCTGCCTACATGGAAGTCTAGGCTTTAATGACTAGCCTTTATGCAGACGCCTGCCTTTTTTGAATCAATTGTTGCCTAATTTTCTATTACATTTGTGCACATGACAGTCTCTTCTGTATTAAATAAAATTTTCCCCCAAAGAAGGTCTTATTTATCTATATTTTCCTATGATACATATACCCTTATCTATAACATACCAAGTACTCAATAATTGTTTGTGATATGAGTCAATGAATTTAGATTAATATAAATTTTGATATTTGGAACCTCAAAAGGAAGTGCACATATAAGAACCTAACTACGACTGGTCATGTCAAATTCCTTTGTTTTAGGGTAACTGGATATCCTTATATCCTGCCTGAAATCAAATGAGTCAGTCTTCTATTTGGGGGAAAAAAAAACAGTACGAACATAAATATTTGGGGAGCTTGGCTCTTTTTGCAACCTGAATCTTCTGACAAGGGATAAAACTGGGATTCCATGGGTCTCCTGTGTGCCTTTTTTTTTTTTTTTTGATATGCCATTTTATCTTTCAGACCATTTTCTGTTTGCTTTCGTCTGCTAGAAAAGGTCCTGTCCACTTGTCTAAAATGGTAATCTCAAAGTTGTAAGGATCCCCAAAGTCAGACTGTACAAATGTTTGCACACCTTCTTAACTCAGAGTACTCAGCCAATTGAGTGTGTCATCTATCTTGAAAATAGTAAAGTCCCTGGGGTTAGCACCATCTCCCATGGTTCCCATAAAAACCAAGTTGCTTCTTCACTTTCCATTGCATTATGTTCACATGCCGCACGCGTTCGGCGAATGGGCCGAGTCCGGCGGGAGACGTCGGGATTAAAAAGACACAGGAGTCCGAGGTCCTTCATCCAGGGGGAATCTGACTTTATTATCTCAGTTCATACTTATATATTTCTTTCAGATAGAATAGAAAGCCACTAGTAGGCGGGAGCAAGGAGGAGGGGAAAACAGGTGGTTCATGTCGACTCATAATGAGCCTTCAACCAGGAACCTTATCAGACCCAAGCAGGTCAGGGCGTCCCCACATGACCATTACAGGCTGAAATAATATGAAAACAGACACCACAAATCCTTCAAGGCCTTGTGAGCTCCTTCAAGGCCTTGTGAGCTGGCCTCTTTGACGTGCACAAAAATCAGGGCTGGATCCAAGCCCTGGGGGCCGGGGGGAGTCTGCCAGCATTCACATAGCATCCATCAAGGGAAGCTTTGGACTGACACTGCTTTGCCTTTTAATTCATTGACTAAAATATGCATGAGTGAGAAACTCTTAATAATCCAAGATGGTTTTTACAAAGAATTGCTCAAAATGATAAATTAAAATACATTTCCATAAAGCTGGGACTTATTATTAGAATATCAAGGTGATACAGCCAGGTTAGTTCTCTCTCACTCATTACTAAATGCCATGTTCTTAACAGAAGTAATTGCTATTATTTTTCTGCTGATTCAAGGCTCATCACAACTCACCAACACAATGAAATGTTATTGAATTAACTCCATGTGAATTTGAACACATCTCTGCATCCCTTGTGGTATTTCAAGCTTCTTTTTTATTTACTTAAAATGTTTTGCATTCATTTGTACTATAAAATAATGTAACTCAATACCACATGATTTGACATATAACATATGTAGTTTGGCTTATTATATAACTTATTATATAACTGACACTAAGTGCTTTGTACAAATTAAACCATTCAATCATCTTAACAGATTGTTGATATTATTGCTATTTTATATGTGAGGATCTTGAGGTTTTGCTGAGGGCCATTGCCAAGTAGGAATGACGCATCGAAATTTCCTTGCCAGCGTACCCCATGTTAAATGGACTTGCCTTGGAAATTCGCTGTTGAGATTGCATGTGTGTTTGAGAAAGGTGACCCTGCTCAAGGACGAGGGTGGATCCAGGATTAGGGTGTATCCTGCAGGTTTGAGGAAGTATCCCGCTCCTTGGGTTTAGGGCGTTCCCGGTTTAAGACAAGTTTAAGGCGTTCCCAGTTTAAGACAATATGGGTTTTAGGGAAGTTCGGGGTTGAAGGTTATTACTGCTGGGAATAGGGCGTTCCTGCTGCCTGAGTTCCCGTTGAGTTCCCGTGAGATTCAGAAAGTATTTGGAAAAAAGCCTCGTGGAGTAGGTGAATTGGGCGGGCAGATTTTGGATTTCCCCTGAACGTGTGTGGAGGCCGGTGTGAGTTCGGGAATAAAGAATTGCTGTTTGAATCTACAAAGCTGTGAGTGGCTCGTGATTCAGTGCCAAGCCGAGACATTGGCAAGGTTTAGAGTTTGGTTTTTTTAGAGTATAACCATGAAGACATATTCCAGAAAAACACAAAGAAGCTACTAAACCATAAATTCTCAAGATAAGGCCAAGGAATCTACATTTGGGTTGTTCATTGAGTGGTTTAGCATAAAAATAGATAAACGTAAAACATATTTTTATGTGTGTTCAGTCTCCCCCACTAGATGTTTCTGAAAGAAAAGGAACACAGGCTTTTATCTGTTCCAAATTTCTCAATTATTACTAAGAGATGTTGTATATATGAGATCACTCTTTGTAGAGGAAAAAACATGGTTTTGGGAGTGAGGTAAATACAAAATTATCAATTTTTTCTTGGCTAAAGGAGAATATCAGGTCAACTTCAATGAAACCATTGGGGATCAATGAGACATGTTTTATTGATTTCACATTTGCATTCCATGTATTGAATATTAAAAAGAAAATCAGACTACTGGGTTAGAGAAAAATGATGCCTGTAATCAGTTCCATGTAATCAAATTTGGAATATATCACCTATAAATAATTTTTCATGTGATTTGCTCTGCCTTTTTTTTCTTCTTTTTTTTCTAACTCAAAGCTTTTACTGTAGATAGAAATACACGATCCATATACCAATAACTGTGTTAGTATAATAGTAGCCAGCAGAAGTTATTTAGGGGTGAGTGAAGGGTCAGAAATGTGGCAGGAGTGCAGACGAGAGGTGACAATTTTGAAAATGAAATTTCTGTTTGCTTGATCAGGAAGGTACCCAGAGTCCTTTTAAAAACCAATGCAGCAAAAGGATGAGACTTATAATAAGGAGAAGGAAACAGATGATCAGAAATCAATTCTAAAATCTATATTCAACCAGGCTCAGTGGAAAGGTGAGCTCTTGGGGTGATGGTCAGGAGAAGAGTTGGAACTTTTCTGTTTGACCCTCCTGCCCTGGCCAAACACCATTCGTTGCCAGAATATAGAAAAGTTAGAATTGTTCTCGGTGAGGTTCTATTTTTGTTGATAGAGTGATGCTCATAATGGATACACATTGGAATCAAGGAGCTATAAAAACATGGACGCCTGGACCTCAATCCTAATTCTGGCTGAATTAGCCTGGAATTTAATGGGCATAAGGATTTTTATAAGTGTCCATGATTAGAGTTTGCCACTAAGCCTGGATACGGACTGCTGAGCATTTGTCCTTCCCTTGTATTTTGATTTCAGCCAAGCAGCCGAGCCAAGTCTTTGCATCCATCCTTGCCAACACTGAGAATGCCGTGGGAGCAGGTGATTCTCACCAACATTGTCCTTGTTACCACTTCTCTGAGCTCCCCTATTTTTCTCAGGGCTGGTCCTGGGATTCTTTTCTTCCATTTGCACTTATTGCCCTTCTTGATGGCTCCTGCTGTAAATTTTTCAGTGACTTCAATGAATGAGTCAATAAAACATTTAAGCAAGGAAAAAAGTATCCGATGGTGAATTGCAAGGACTAAAGAGGCAAACTGGCAATCCTGTTTCTCAGTTGGATGGAACTTACCCTAACCACATTAACAACTACTTTTGCCTGTAATCACAAAATGAAGAGATGGCTCCCTGATCTGCCATAATCTGCTAATGAATGCTTTAACAGGGGAATGAATTAAAGAAATTCATTAGGGAACTAGGATGAAAGCTTAAGAGGATGATCCTCCACTCTGCGGACACTGGATAAACTGAAGAGTTTAGAAAACTACCTCTGTCAGGGGGTGACCTCCACAGGTTCTGAGTTAATTTGCTGTCTCCAGATCTAGACTTTGAGGTTTTATAAACTCTTCAGATTATTTCAATATGCAGCTAACTTTGAGAAACCAATGCTTTAATGAGAAACTAGTTTTTAACATAAAGAGATTCAGTTTAACAAAACGGTAATTAAGGTAGGAGGAAGCCAGGAACAACTGATGTCAGTTGTGAGTATTTAGAAGGAAGAAAGAACGTTGCTAAGCAATGGTATAATCCAGCCTGGGAAAGAAATATTAGGAGGACTGAGAAGAACAAATGAGAGCCAGATGGAAAAGTCACATATTATCAAAAACAATAGGGAATATTTCATTCCTAAATTGTGTGGGTTTTTTTTTTTTAAGCCTGAGATGATTCTTAAAATTAGTATGATTTGAGGAGAGCAATGATTTCAGCTGTTATTATTCTTTTACCCATTTTGGTAAATGATGTTTTTGAAGACTTGCGGGGGGCGGGGGGATAAGCTGTGAATAAAGATGAAAGAAGAGAACCTGCTGGCTTGTCACTTCTTAATTTTGGAGAAAGGAGATAAAAAATTAGACAAAGGAATGTGAAACTTTAGTATGCATGCCTACAAAACACAAATTTTAAAACCTAGATCTGTCTCATGCCCATAGTACATGTTTGTCTGATCTTAGGCACTTTAACTGTCTTTGTATTTAATTTTCTTATAACATATAAAACAAAAGAATGAGTAAAATAACTCATAGCATTGCTGCAAGTATCCTGTAATACAAATGATGCAGAAGTTCTTTGCTTAGGGAGCACATAGTAGGTTTTCAGCTAATTGTCTAAGTCAATACACAATATATATTAATTATTCACTAAAACATTGTTTCCAAAGTAATATTTGAGCACATTCTAGCTGTTTACAACATATTTTTTTCCAAATAATCTAATAACATTTTATACATATATATATTTACTTCCTGTCTTGTAGGTCATGAAGAAGCAAAAGAAGATTCTCTTAAGTTAAACAGGTTCACTTTTTCTTTTCCTAACAAGAAAGTAGTTATGGTTTTGGGTCAAGAGCACTGAGGTGTGCTCACATTTTGGTTCCATGGCAATCATTGTGAGGCATGTCAGTGCTAGTTCTCCATTAGCAAAGAGTTTTGTTTCCATTTGGTCCCTGTTCTAACAACTAAAAAGCTGAGTTTCTCTTGAGCTTTACCCTCAAACTTACCCATCTAGCTCTGCCGTTGCCTCAATGTCTTCTCCAATACTTTAGGTGTTACATGCTTACCCTTGTCCAACAAGACTGTGGCTAACTGGCTGCAGTGTAAGTTCCAAGGAACTTTTAGCTGAGAGTTTCTATTTCTTGAATAGGCATTTCAATGCACTATAAGATGCAGACTAAAAATCATGGCAGTTTCAATTGTGTAATATGAGCTTTGTGGTGAGTGTGTTAGGGGGGATGTTGGGGAGCTAGAAGCTTTGCTATGTGCCCCTCACCCATACCATGCAGGTTTCCATGCCTTTGTTTCCTTATAAAAGCAACTCAGTTTTCCTGTCCAGGGCTACTTTTGATCATGTGCTATCTCTAATTATACAGAACAATTCTAAAATGCATCAGTCTAACTTGGTTGCTCTTATTTTCTTGACATATCAAAATTAAACGTGTTTATGGAGAACCATGTGATGTTTCAGTATATGTATACTTAGGGTGATGTTCAGATCAGGGTAAACATATCTATCGCCCTGAACATTTGTCCATTTTTGGTGATAAAAACATTTAATATCGTTTCTCTTAACTTTTTTTGAAGTATATAGTGTATCATTGTTATCTATAGTCACCTTACTCTTCAATAAAATACTGGTTATTCTCCAGTATTGTAGAATGCATGAATCCACGTAAAAAGAAAAATCTAGATTGAAGCTTAGCACCTCTGCTTGAACACGAATGAGTTTAATCCAGGTGGAAAGTCTTTAAGGAGTTAACTCAAAAAACTAATACACTTCCAAGGGGAAGGCTTACAAATACAGATCATAGACCAATTGCAAGCTTTGTCCCTATATAAAGGTTCATGTATACCCAGAAATAGGGCATTTTCTGTCCAGGTATGCACAAAGAGCACTATCCTCCTCAATAACCAACAAGTTATTGTTGGTTCCATGACAATCATTGTGAGGCATGTCAGTGCTAGTTCTCCACCGAGTTGAAATTAGTACTGAACAAAACAGTGACCAGCTAATCACTTTATTAATAACAGTGAAGACATATAGTATTTATTATGTGAAAATATGTTTCTCTAGATGCCTTTATCTGTGAACTTTTAAAATCCTGACATTGACTTTATGAAACGGGTAATAATATTTTTCTTCATTTTATATCTGAGAAAAAAATATGTAAAGTATATTATATGTAAAGTATATTCTACAGTTAATTAAAATTACATTAAAACATACAAATTTCTACAGATTTGATTAAATTCAAAATAAGCGTTTAAAAATATTTTTAGAGTAGAATTGTGTTTTAGTCAGCTCTTTCTTTGCTGTGACCGACTGACCTAAGAAGAACAATTAGAAGAAGAAATGTTTATTTTGTGGCTCATGGTTTCAGAGGTATTAGTCCATAGATGGCTGACTTTATTCTTTGGGTCCAGAGGTGAAGCAAAACATCATGTCAGAAGTGTATAGCAGAAGAAACCAGTTGAGATCATGGCACTGAGGCGATGGGGAAGGGGAAGGAGAGTTGGGAGAGAAAGAGGCAGAGCTTGTCCATTTAAAGATCAGTACCTGAGGGAAGAGGCAGGAAAAGATTTTATTGTGAGAATTAAAAGCTAGAACATAATTCCAAGGAAGGAAACCTATACTGAATTCCAGAGTTTAGGTTACTCCTCAAAAGCAGCCCTTTCTAGCTCCAGGATTGTTTCCAAACCAACTGGATAACAGTGACCAATAAACAAAGAAAGGTCCATTTGGACCAAACTAATTTGATAAACTAGTATGCAATTATCTTAATTTGTTAAGAAAATAGGACTCTATTTTATTCAGTTAAGGTACGTGGAATAGTGACACCTTGTTTAGTCAAATCATATGCATGACCAGCTGTCTAGAATTAAAACGAAAAACACATCTAGAAAAAAAAAGTAAAATAATCATCCAAACAGCCCAAATGACATCTAGGCACCAAAGAGTCATTGAAGATTCCACAAGATTATTGATCAGATTCAACTCAATTTCTTCAACCTTAATGAGTTTGCTTCTTGCCTGTTACTATATCACGTGCAATTAGTACAATAAATTTTATGATACTAACAATAGAAACCTCGTTTAAGATGGTGCAATTAAAGGTACTCATCATGAATTTTCCAGATAGGCCCAACATAAGCACTAGCATCCTTGAGTGGGGGGTTCCTTACGTGGTCTTTAAAAGGGAAATCAAAGAGGAGCATCAGAGATTAAGAATGCTATTTACCGGCTGGGGATGTGGCTCAAGTGGTAGTGCGCTTGCCTGGCATGCGTGCGGCCCGGGTTCGATCCTCAGCACCACATACAAAGATGTTGTGTCCGCCGAGAACTAAAAAATAAATGTTAATAAATTCTCAAAAAAAAAAAAAAAAAAAAAAGAATGCTATTTACTAGCTTCAATGATTGCAGAGGACCATGAACCAAGAAGAGAGCAAGGCAAGAGACTCCCCTAGAGTCTCTAGAGTGGGATGCAGCCCTTGATTTTAGTCCAATGAGACCCATTTCCTAACTTCTCACCTCCAGAACTGTTAAAAATACATCTGCTTTAATTTGGTACAAAGTGAAATTTTTAAAAAAAAGTTATTTGGTTCATGGAAAATTCAGTTTGAGACATTTGATTAGCACCCCCATTTTCTGAAAGAGAGAGAGAGAGAGAGAGAGAGAGAGAGAGAGAGAGAGAGAGAGAGAATATCATCATATTGAAGCCAGATTTAAAGATAGGTAGTCAGTGTAGTTAGGTAAATTGGGTCTAATATGGAGTAAAATCAAAATGAAGGCCATGTAGAGAATGGAGCCCAGGAAAGCAGAGCAGCCCTTGGGGAAATTGAAATGTTAATTTTCCCAAGGCCCAGAGCCCATTCTAAAGAAATGTTAATGAAGCAGCTCCCAGCAAACAGGGAGGTGCTAATCAAAAGCAGCCCCAGGCCCTTCCTGCCCAGATTACTCCTCTGGCCTTTCTGTCCCTCACCTTCTGGGCCTTCCCACCTACATTCTATCACTGTAAGATAACAGAACAGAGGACAGGACTGACGCAGGAAAGCTGAAAGAAGACCTTATCTATAAAAGAGGGGAGATCTTGCCCTTCCACGGATTCCACCTCTTGGGTCCTCTTCTTCCTCAGGGAGAAGTCTTTTCTGCTGTCCTTAATAAGGCTTCTGCTTTCCACTCTGACCTTGCCTAGGCATGCTTCTCTGGTGTTATACTTCAACATTGGGGAAGCAAGGACTCCTCACCGGTAAACAATGGTAACAATGATGGTAACAATGATGATTGTTGTGCCATTTATTATCCAGTTTGTACTCAGACCCTCTCCTCACCCTTTCCCTGCTTCACTCAGTGGGGCAAGGCGGATGACACAGCAGGCTTAATTTCTCTGGCTCTAACTGCTTTAACTACTAGATAATTTCTCTGGCTCTAACTGCTTTACTACTAGATTCCAGGTAGGAGGTAGGAGTTTGCTAATTTGGTTGTGAAGGCAGGAGGAAGGGAAATGGCAGTATATCTCTGCACCGGTCTCCTTTCACTGATCTCTGGATGTGATAGGGATCTTTGTGCCTCAGATACAAATCTAGGGATATCTTCTGCAGCTTGACAAACATGTCTGTGGTCCTATTCTATGCTAATGTTCCTGGCTTTAGCCTGTGTTAGATGATTTCAGGCTCTCAACCTGCCCAAACAGGTTGTCTTTCAGTTTTTTTCAGCAGTTGTATATTATCGAGGAACTGCAATATGACCTTGGAAGAGTAAAAGAAACTGAAGTTAAAATGTAAAGGACCAAGTATTGTAAAGTTTCTAAGCTGCAAAGCCTGAAGTTAAAATGTAAAGGACCAGGTATTGTTAAGTTTCTAAGCTACACTCAAAGCCTGAAATTCCTGTAGCTGTTAAGACAATTCCCGGGACTGCCCATTGGATATGTGTCGGAATCCCCCCTGACCACTTAGTTGCTTAACAACCTGGACCCAGTGCAGCTCAGCACGTAGGCACCTCAGGGCCTAAACCAATCAATTTGAATGTATACCCCACTCTAGGATTGACCTATCACCCCCTCCCGACCTGTTCCCGCCAATGAATGTACTAATCATGTTTGAGAGTTGTTGTTTGATTTTCCTGTGGTATATGGTGATTCGATAAAGGGGACTATGATGTATGTAAAGTCTCTGCCCTTTCTAAACAAATGTATATAAACCCTGCTCAAGTTGTTCTCGGGGCTCTGGGCTGCTCTCCCTCCTTGAGTGAGCACAGAGCCCCAGCGCACTGGATCTTCAATAAACCCCTTTTGCTGTTGCATGAGACGGTCTCTTGGCGGTCTCTTCCTCCGTCGTTCGCCAGTCCCTTACAACCTGAGAGTCTAGTAGCTTTCCTATCATCTGTTTGACCCAGTCCATTGGATAAATTCCATTAATACCTTGAGAGCTTCTGTTTTCCTCACTGGAACATACTATATGTAATAAGCTCCCAGCAATATGAGGTTGTATAGGTGACTTCATATGTAATTCTAGTAGCCACAGTTGTTGGTGAGCAAGATCATGTTTAGAAAGACTCTCAGTCCTATGATCTGTGGCTACAATTTATTCACTAATCAATCAGGGAACAGTATCCTGTATAACATGATAAGGATGATAACACCGATGTTGCTCACTGTGGTCGTGACAATATCAATGATGATTACAGAATTGCAGAAGTAGAAAACCATGATTGAATGATGGTTTTGAACTGGGCCTTTGTTATTAAAACAGGTTGTGTCTGGATAGACTGTTTACCACTTTGTAGTTCTGACCCTTGATGGCTTCATCTTGATTGTTGCAGCTGTAATATGATTACTATGCATCCTAGTGTTATATTTGGAGAGAATATTGAGAGTCATAGAAAGAATCAATGCATTGGCACATCGGAAGTTCCCAAATGATAGTAATAGTACTAATCTTTTATAGTGAACTTCAGTATTAGTAAAGAATTCTGCTTTTCCTAAATATGAATATTTTTCAATAAATTAAATCTGCTCACCTGGATTTATAATTTAAATCCACCTAGCATTTATCTTTTTGCAGTTCTTTTCACTTGTGTCCTAAAGCACTGCCCATCTAGCATAAAGAATTCCACATATTGGTTTTTCCTTGGTCATGTGTTGCCCTGCTCAATCTGCCTGAAGGATTTCTCTTTGCAAATCCATGTTTAGGCTCCTTAGGCTACCTCATCACAGTCTCAATACCAAGCTCTGTATGCCTGGCTGGAGTGTTCTATTTTTTTGCTACTGGGATGCTTCTACAGTAGAGAAGCACTTGGTTCTTTTAACCCTTTTGTATCCTGCATAGAAGAAGAAGCAACAGGAGTCATTTTACATACTTTTTATAAGAATAGTTACCTGCTTGAGGACAATAGAATAATATTCTGCATAAAAAGAAAGATGTTTCTCCCCGATATTGAGGACTATTGAACAAATTGTTGTTCCCCTTGTTCTATGAAACAATGAATACAGCCATTTTCTGAAAATGAGTATTGTTAATCATTGGATCATTAACCTTTACAATGTCAATGTGTTCTCCATATCAAATTCAGTTAAATGACTGCTAGAGGAAACAGTTAAGGGAACATTTCACATAGATGAACATATTAATGCTTTATTTAGTTCTAAATGCACTGTGAAGGATTTAGGTAAGAGCTAATCTATGTTAAAAAAGCAAAGTACTAGAAAGAACAATTTCACAGCAAGAAAGTGGGAATTTGACAGATAAAATGTAGCCTGTCTTCTAATCTTTCACAGTTCTTTGTTCCCTGCCTTTCATTGTATCTAATATTTCTCCTTCCCTTTCAATGAAGAATTCACACCAAGAAAATTGTGTACAAAGTAGAGAAAAAGGGATTACATTGTGTGTGCACAAGTGTGTGTGTGTGTGTGTGTGTGTGTGTGCGCGCGTGCGCGCACCCTAAAGCCAGTGTGTGTGAGGCCATCTCCTGTTCTCAGTGGTAATAAATTGTTTCTTGATATATTCCAATTTTAGACAGGAGAGTTACTTGTTTCCTACCTCAGAATTACATTTTATACACCCCTTTTCTTTGTTCTGATGTTCCATTGTTTCAGAGCATGTTGAAGTTCATGAATTTTAAGTTTAAGAAAGTTTTGCATTGTAAGGAGTTTCTTGGATTAGCTCCTTACATTTAAGTTTAACAGGATTTGTGAAATAATTTCTTTAAATTTTAATTTCATAGAGAATTCAGGTTGAAAATCAGTAAGTATTTTTTCTAGGTATCTAATATGTGGTTAGTTTTCTGTCATTGAGCAGCATATTTGAAGAAGTTGATTAAATATGTTAAACTTGCTTTGAACATGGAGAAACATATTTTATATTGGAAAAACCAGCCACATTCACAGGAGGCAGCTTGATAATGAACTTGATGTCATTGAGTTAAGACATACTGAGAAACTAATGTGACTCCATTTTTTAAAATAAATAAATAACAGTAGCTTCTACCTCAAGGCCTGTCCTAAGGAAGGGGGAGTGACCCTTGTCCTTGGAAAACCCCACAGAGCACTCCTATGCACATATTCACCCTGCTGAGTTGTTTGTCTGTAAATAGCTGAGAGGTCTGTGGGGCCAGGTGTCCCTGACTCAGTCAGGCTAGGTGAGGACCCATAGCAACCCCCCTAGCAACCTCCAATCAGCATGAGACAGGGAAAATACCTGGAATGCCAGATGACCCCCAAGTAGTTTATGGTGGTTGATAACATGTTGGGAAACCATGTAGTTTAGCACGTACTCCACAGGTGGCCTAAACCAATCAGTTCAAACCAATCCCCCTATTGTACTAACCAATCACCCCTACCCAACTTGTTCCTGCCATTGAATGTGCTAATCAATGTTAAGAGTTGTTGTTTGATTTTCCCGTAGTATGGAATGACTTTCTGTGTGATGTTGTGATGCATAGAGTATCCCCCCAAAACCTATAAAATCTCACTGAACAAAGGACCAGGACTCACTCCCTGGGACCGCTGCATCAGGAACGGTTGTGAGTCCAGGCTCCAGCCTGCAATAAAGACTCTTGTGTGCTTGCATCGGATTTAGCACCTGGAGGTCTATTGGGGTCCCATGAATCTGGCATAACATCATACCAACATACTATAAGTTGTTAGTCCTCTAGTATAGTTTCAGCATGTCTCCATATGGGAGACTCCAAAAGGGTATAACAAAATATGGATGCCATGGGTTTTCCTTTTCCAAGAAAGAGAAATAGAATAAAATAACAGAAATTATTTTTTTAATGGGTGATACTTTGAGTCAGATTTAACTACATGATACTAATTTGCACATTTGTGTGATTTAATTAATATTAGTTAAAAAAAAAATCTTATGCCTCCAAACAGTTCTTGACACTCAGTATGTCTAATACCTCACAAACACCAACAACTTAGAGATTGGGATCTTGTGTGAGGCTTCAAAGATTTGCTTTTTCAGTTGTCCATCATCTAAGCCTTTCACTGTGTGAATACTATCAATCAACTACAACTTCTCCTGCCACCTCCATATCACTCATGTTAGGCTGCTTCTATCGGATGCCAAATCAGCCCATCAGCTTCATCAAGTGGGTGAAAATATCTGTCAAACCAATCATTTCAAGCCCTGTAGACAAGACACCTCACTGATTAAATTAATATTTCACTCTTGAAAACACTGCACTGGTGTCATAAAGACACAGGCTTTATGTCTAGGTTTTAACACCTTGGTGCAACATTACTTACAGCCATATTGCTATATGGATAATTTGTCTTCAGCTTTTTATCACTTTATATTTTATGCTCAATTGTCCTTCTGTAGGGATCCCTGGGGCTTCTATTTTGTCTTTAAAATTTGTTTTCAGAATTAATTCTCCTTCTTAAACGAAAGTTAAATTTTATTGAACAACATTTACACTAGTTTACACACAACTGAACGTCCTTAGTGTGGCTTCTATTAAATACCTTAATTTAAAATTTTATGTCTCGGATGCCAGAATGAGAGATATTTTACAGGCCGGAGCCCCTGTCTGGTGACCCTAAAATCGCTCCATGCATACAGCAGCAGATCTCATCCACCTTTAAAACCTCCCATTCTAGTAGGTTTATGCGATCTTATTTTTCATTTTGAGCATTACCTCTGCAGAGCCCTAAACATAGGAGTGTAAGTAGGTCTGTAGAGAAGGTAAACAAAGAAGAAAGGCTTGGGAAAATTATGTGATTGTCAATGTCTACATATCTAGCTAGTGACTGGGTCTAGAATTCAGACATTATGGCCTGTATCCCAGATTTATTTCAATTATTTCAAACTTTCTACATCACTTTGGGGATGAATCGGAACATAAAATTGCTCATATAACTATACTTTTAAGTATGGTAACTCATACATCTCGGTTTGATGGGAACAGTCCAATTTATGTCATTGTCTAGTGTAGTTAATATCTCCACCTTTCATTCTCAAAAGTGTCAGCCTATGGCTGTTAAAGTATACAATTGCCCTAATTTAAAAATTTTAAGAGATGATCCTTTGGGAATGAGGCCTTATTTCTTTAGAAGAATCCTGACCATAGTATTTTCACCGAACTTTTACCTACTACAAACCCTAGCTTTGTTTTAGTTATTCCTGTAGTTATTCATTGGCCTCAGATCTCCTCACGAATCCTGAATGTTACATTTCCCATTTGGGACTTGGATTGTACAGCTGTGATAACTGACATTCATGCCTAGATAAGGCCTTGCTTTTGTTTTTGTATTTATATTTTGGCATCTTCTGCCTGCACTTCCTAGTTTAAAAACTCTTCTCCATCTCAGAGTGCCGTTTTTCTTCTCACAGCTCAGAACAGAGAGTGGGAAACATCTTTTCCCTATTATGCTGTGAGGTAGCAGGCTATTCTATGATCCTGACTCTTCTAGGACTGTTAGGAAAATTCCTAAATCCTCTAGCATGTTTTAACACTTTCCCCTGGAATGGTCTAAATTCCGAATCTTTGTGATTCTGCTTGGTGGGAATGATGGTCTACTCAGTGACAGACAGTTCCAATGTGCAGCAGCTGAGGGGTTTGCTGCCCAAACATTTGTGATTTAATAGCTGTCAGAGCTTTCCAGTTGGATTCCAGCTGACCATTTGGCAACTAGGAAAGGAAATAATTAATAATGAACCAAACCTTCCTTCCAATATGTGATCTCATCACTACATACATTATCCTCTTCCACCATCTTTTATAGGATTTGAAGGGTGCCTTCTTGATCAATTTTGAGAGGAGCTGCAAACCAGCATAGTAAATAAACACGTTGTATCAGAACTTCATTAGTTGAGCCCAAACTGTGTCTCTCAACTATGAGCTATCTAATCTTTAATATATTAAATACATTACAGAATCTCACTGTGCCTCAGTTTCCTGATCTGGATAATGGATACTATTATAAAAATCCTACATTATAAGGTTATTTTGAGATTTGAAAGAGTTACAATACGTTATGCACACAGTGTATGCTACCAATTAGTGTGGATACTTTGGTGTAGAAGAACCAGTGTGATTGGAAGTAGTTAGCATTCTGTGAATACTGGCCAGATGGTATGTTTGTTGTCAGGTGAAGTTCAGTGCCTTGTCCAGGTTACTGTAGCATAAGCTCTGCTTTTTGAAATCATTTTTCTATATTAGTAGTCACATGTTTTTCCTGCCTATAGGGAAATGGTGGAAGAAGAAGGGATCAGAAGGGAGACAGGTTAGTATATTGTAGGAGAGATGGCCACTACTGATAACCCTCTGTTACTGGAGAATCTGATGCCAGACAGAAACTTTGACTTGGTAATGGTAGAAAGGAAATAAGTGAGACGTAAGAATATACAAGGTAGGTATAAAGCCTAATATAAATATAACATTAGGGCTTCTTGTTAGAAGGAGGGAGACACAGCATTAACTGGTGTCAGGCTGGCTTCTGAGACTTCTTTAGAGAGGTAGTTTATTCATAACCAAGGGCTACTCCAAAAGAGTGCTAAGTCTTTGAAATGCTCATTGGCTTGAGGTACAATTCAAAGTCCTGCTTTCTTCTTCTATGAGGTTATTCTAACTGTGAACAAGACTTGGTCAGCCAGTCATCCTAGAACCAATTGTTAGTTTCTTATGTAAATGCTGAGTCTCCTATATAAATATCTCTGTCTTGTGATAGGGATGAATTACTGTAGCTGTTAGGTGGGAAATGGAAGAGAACAAAAATCATGGCAAATAACAAGTTAAGGGAGAGTCCTGGGAATTTTCCATTTTGGTTGTCTCCAAAGTTTTTATCCTTTATATTATTTGTTCTCAAGAGAGTCATGGCAAGAGCATCCTGGCCCTACTGATGCATCTGGTCTCTGAAGCTTGTAAGGTTGTTTAGGAGAATGGGAAAGTGACACAGCAAGCTTTTAATACCTCACAAGCTATGAGGTAAAATGTAAGAACAGAGAAAAGAAACATACTATCTTTTAACGGCTGAGTTAAGGACCAGGAGTGCACATTACTGAAAGCTCAATCCTAGTCCTGATGCTGTAAGGGACCGGCGAAACGTAGGAGGAAGAGACCACCAAGTGACCATTCATGCAATTGGCAGAAGGGGACTTATTGAGATTCCAGCATGCTGGGGCACCGTGCCCACTCAAGAAAGGGGAGCAGCCCAGAGCCCACAGCAGGGGTTGAACAATGCTTAAGTACACTTTTGGGGGAGGGCAGGGGCTTTGCATACATCACAGTCTCCTTTAACAAATCACCTTACATCGCGGGAAAATCAAACAACAATTCTTAGACTTGATTAGTACATTCATTGGCAGGAACAGGGCTGGCTGGAGTGATAGGTCTTTCCTAAGGAGGGGGGTTACATTTAAACTGATTGGTTTGGGCCCTGAATGTCTACATGACAAGCAGCACAGGGTCTTGAATGCTTACGTGAGGAGTTACACAGGATCCCAGGCCATAAATCAAGTAAATGGCCAGTAGGGCCTCGTCCTAAATGCCTCAGGAATTTAACCCATGCTTTGCAGTTTAGAAGCAGGTTTACAATGCCTGGTCCTTTACATTTTAACTCAGGCTTTACAGCTTAGAAACTTTACCCTTTCAATGCCAATTCAATAACAAGGATGCGGTCTTGAGAAAAAGAAAAGAATAAGCTTTATTTACAAGCAAAGGAGAAACACAGGGGATTCCTGTCCCAGAGACTGTGATTCTGCCTATGGGGGATGAGGGGGGATGAACAGAGGGGTTTAAAAAAGCTATTCAAAGGCTAAATTCCAGGTGTGCCCTGACTGGTGGTCCCAGGTGCAGCCCTGATGGTGCATTGACATCGATTTGTTAATTTAGGAGATAGTCACTTGCTAGTTCTTCAGGTGACATCTCCTTCCAGTGGAGAACAGATAGTTCAAAGTGACCTTATTCCCTGTCCCCAAGTTGGGGAAGTGGAGAGAGAGAAGAGGAAAAGAGAAACATGGCCCTTTTAAAATAAGTAGCAAGGGCTATATTCAAAAAGTAAGGGGGACCATTGTTAAACATTTATTTGCCCCTTGTACCTATGATGGTTTGTCTCAAAACAAGGAAGAATGAGCAGGCTGGTCTAAGTGTGGAATTTAAAACAGGTGGAGATCTATCTCTCTATATATTTTTATTACCCAAACCAATATATCAAAGTCATGATGAGAATCAGTCAGGGCTGAGTCCTGTTCTTCCAGACATTGAAGACTGAACACCCAAGAAATGCTGATGCAAGGTTTATTTAACAGATAGAACAGAGACAGTCAGAAGGGGCCCCAGAGCTGGGTGTCCAAAGAAGTGGGGGTGTCTTGCCCCTTTTATAGGTTTTAGATTTCCTCTCATGCCCTCTTCCTCCACTTATCTTGCCTGCCTAAGTGCCTGCCACTTATCTTGACTAAAAGGTGGGCCAAAAGGTGGGTAAGAAGCCTTCCAGGGGTGCCTCTCCCATTCTGCCCAAACAGGCTGGAAAGGAGCCCAGGAGCTACTTCATTAACAACTCTGTCCCCTGAGGGATTGGAATGTTAATTCCTTCAGAGCCCCTCCTCCTCCCTTACCAGAACCCATCCCTGATCCAACCGGTTACTAAGGTAACCTGTCCCAGGAATTGCCCCTCCCTACCCTACGGGGAGCTATAAGGTTATGAATTAATGTGTTCTGGGCTGCACCGTCCTGCACTTCTGCCTTCAGCCACAGAAAATTCAGGAGAATCTCTGAGAGAAAACTGTGAACTTGTAACAGTTTCATGCTAAGTTCATCCAGATTTGATTCTGTAAGGGTCCGGCGAAGCGTTGGAGAAAGAGACCACACGAGACTAGCTCCATGCAATGGCAAGGGGGATTTATTGGGGACCCGTTCCAGCGCGCTGGGGCTCTGTGCTCACTCAGGAAGGGAGAGCAGCCCAGAGCCCAGAGCAGAGGTCAAGCAGAGCTTAAGTACACTTTTTGGAGAGGGCGGTGGGCTTTGCATACATCAGAACAAATCATCATGAGGCGCGGGAAAATTGAACAACAATTCTGATACATGATTAGTCCATTCATTGGCGGGAACAGTTTGAGCAGGGATAATTGGTCACTTCTAAGTGGGGTACACATTCAAACTGATTGGTTCTGGGGCCTATATGCTTACCTGCCATGCTACCTGGAGCCCTTAGCTATTAAACAACCAGGGAATCAATGGAGATATTTACTGGGCAGTTCCCGCATTGTCCTAACAACTTTACAGAGATTACAGGTTCCGGGGATAGCAGAGGAATTGTAACAATAGACTTTTACCTTGTAGCCCTGGCCTTGTAATCTAGAAGCTTTACAATGCCCTAGTCTTTTACACTTTAACTCAGACTTTTGCAGCTTAGAATCAGCTTAGAAAATTTTACCTTTACAATTCATTTGCAGGTTTTAGGTGAATCCACCCATATATGAACAGGTAGGGGTAAAGAAATAGTCTTTAGCATGAGCACTCTCATTTAGTGAACTATTGTTGCTCTATACTAAGGAGGCCACTGGAGTGGCCATTCATATGTTTATGTGCTCTAAAAAAAAAATGAAGAACCAACTTACTGATGCTTTCATCTTTATTTGTTTCTTGTCAGTATTTTGTGGATGTATATACCTGTAAAAAAGCCTAAATAGGGTGTATTTATATAACTTATGTAAATTAATTCTGTTAACAAATACAGAGAAGAAAGGTCAAGGTAAAGTATATCAGATCTTCTTGGTTTAATGAGCCACTTAAAACTACAATTGAGAAAAGGCAATATTGAGCATGTCTGTAACAACAACACAGATGGCTAACAAAAGCCTTTCTTATGGAAATGAATATTGAACTACACTCCAATTGCTGAGAGGAATAAAGATAAACATCAGCACAAGGAGATTTCATGAAAAGGGGAGGGCCATTGCTATTTCAGGAATAAAGTAAGGGATTACAAAAACTATTAATAGGAAGTAAGAATGGAAAGGAAGACATGGAAAATTCTTGAGTCACATCTTTGGGCAAGACAATAACCTTTCTGTTCTCTTTCACTTTACCTTTGCAAGCACTAAATAAACAAATGGTAAAAGGAAACTGTGATGAATAAATCAGAGATACAGAAAACACTTTCTCTAAAGTTTAGGACAGCATATACCTAAATCAACCTGAATGACCCATTTCATGATATTTTTTTTAAACATAATTACATCAGTTCATCCATCCCAACTCCCAACATGTAATTCTAATGAGGAGTAGAAAATACTGTTTGTTTTATTACAATATCAAGGACTCCACTCACATGCTTTTTGACTCATGCATTTGCTCTGAAATTCACATTGATCTGAAGCAAGATTCCTCCCTGAACCTGCTGGTCTCTTGGTTGAGATGCTATTAGATGAACATCTCCAGTCAACACTTGTGTAAGGGACTGGCGAAATGTCAGAGGAAGAGACCACAAGAGACTGGCTTCATGCAATTGGCAGAAGGGGATATATTAATTTGAAAGGGTAAAGTTTCTAAGCTGGAAACCTTGAATTGAAATGTAAAAGATTAGGTACTATTAAGTTCCTCTGTTACACCCAGATTCCTGAGATAGTTAAGACAACGCCCTACTGGCCATTCAGCCTAGGGCCCTGTGCAGTTCGTCACAGGGCCTGAACCAATCAGTTTGAATGTGTACCCAGTTTAGAAGTGACCAATCACCCCTGCCCAGCCTGTTCCCGCCAATGAATGGATTAATCATGTATCAGAGTTGTTGTTCAATTTTCCCGCGCCTCATGATGATTTGTTCTGATGTATGCAAAGCCCCCCACCCTCTCCAAAAAGTGTACTTAAGCTCTGCTTGACCTCTGCTCTGGGCTCTGGGCTGCTCTCCCTTCTTGAGTGAGCACAGAGTCCCAGCGCGCTGGAATGGATCCAATAAATCCCCCTTGCCATTGCATGAAGCTAGTCTCGTGGTCTCTTTCTCCGACGTTTCGCCTGACCCTTACAATTCAGCATGCTGAGGCTCCAGGCTCACTCAGGAAGATAGAGTAGCCCAGAGCCCAGAGCAGAGGTCAAGCAGAGCTTAAATACACTTTTTGGGGAGGGCGGGGGGCTTTGCATACATCAGAGCAAATCATCATGAGGCGCGGGAAAATTGAACAACAACTCTTAGACCTGATTAGTACATTCATTGGCGGGAACAGGCTGGGCAGGGGTGATTGGTCACTTCTAAGCGGGGTACACATTCAAACTGATTGGTTTTGGGGCCTGGATGCCTACGTGCCAGGCTACTCAGAGCCCTTAGTTATTAAACAGCCAGAGGATCAGGAGGAATATTTACTGGGCAGTTCGGGTATTGTCCTAACAGAGGAATTTAACAATACCTGGCCCTTCACTTTTTAACTCAGGCCCTGTAGCTTGGAAACTTTACAATGTCTCGTCTTTTACACTTTAACTCAGGCTTTGCAGTTTAGAAACAGCTTAGAAATTTTACCCTTACATTTCCCACTCATAATTATTGGGGAGTCTCATTTTCCATCTCTGTCAGTGGAGCATATTGCTGTCTGATTACCATGAGTTGTCCTGCATTTCCTGGAATCATTTTCAGCATGGCCTCCATTTTAGATTTTACTCGGTATTAGACCCCGATTTATCTAACTACACTGACTACCTAACTTTAAATCTGGCTTCATTCCCCTCTCTAATTTGGGAACTCCTTACTGCTGTAAGGAAGGGGGGCAAAGAGAATCTTTCTGGCTTCTTCAGGCTGAAAAGGGACGGTGTGGGGCAAGCAGTTTGGAGTCCCCCTTTAATAATCGGGTCTATCGGGTGGTCCATGTTAAAAGTCCAATTGAGAAGTAATAGGCTGGAGGGCCATTCGAGTAATAGGTGGTCTATAAGAGAAACAAGAATTCATTAGTTCTGGAACCAGATTGATGTAGCAATATATGCCACAGCACAGGAATATGCCAATGAAGTATAATGGCCAAGACAAAAACTAACAATGTTTTTTTTACCAGGAAGTACCAAGAACCAGGAGCTAAGATACTGTTTCCACGACAAAGTTGCTGAGGACATGGCTTCCATCTGAGCATGTAAATCTTTAAGGATATTGTCGCATTGCCAGAAATGTCAGGGATGTAAACACAACAACTAACATTTAGGTTTACAGATGTCCTTTCCTTTAAGATATAGTCTAATAATTTAATGCCATCTGATCCTGCAAAATCCTTTTACTAGTATGACCTCTGTGTCTAATAGAGAAATCTTTAATTCTGTTACTTAGGGATGGATAACCATACTAGCAAACATCAAGCCTACCTGTGTTGGTTAGAAATAAAGGCCTTAATCTTAAGCTAAAACTACTCTGGCAGTTCCTTTTGATGGTTATCAGGCATTCCTGTCTGAGAGTTTCTTTTGCAGCCTCTAGTTTATTTATTTTTGGAGGTTACATTTAACTATTGTTATCATTTAAAATGCTCAGGAACAGCTGTGTTTAGGCTTTGACTGTCTTTGCTAAGTGTTTAAGATGAAGCAAGTCAAACTGACTTTTGTTTCCATCTATTGTTAACAGTCAGCTGAGTTTCCCTGGGAGTCCTCGGGGAACTTACAGCAGCTTCTCAGTTCTGCTAGTGCCATTTGCGCTAGGATGGGTCCAGGCCTTGTTTGACCATACGATTTCTCCCTTTTCTGATGACCCTCCTCTTTACAGCAAATGCACTGATCAGCTTTCTGTCCTCTACTGATCTCATTAATCTCCCTGATCGGGAAGTTATGTGGCCCAGAGTTGCTAAGCTCTTTGGAGAAGTCCCCTATTCCCTGATTCAGACTGACTCAGAGGGCAAGAGCCAAATTTTTGATTTTAAAACTTAATCTTAAACATCTAGCAAATAAGTTAACAGCCTTATATTAAGAGTACTGGGCTTTAATGTCTATCTCTCTATCCTGTAGGTGGTAACTTTTTATCATAAGTTAACCCAGGTTGTGAGTTCTTAAAGCAGTACCTCTTTAAAGCATTAACAGGCAATCCTTAGACCATCTAAAAGCAAACAACAAAACAAAACTAACTAGGGTAAAAACATATTTAGTTTATGTAATAGCTACCTAGAATTTTGGCAGAGTACATCCCCTGTTTGATATCCTGGCAATCGTGACAAAAAACAACTTTTAGGCACAACTTTAAATGTACTGAAATCTGGCCTACTTTTTTCATAGTCTCTTTCACATGCAGTGAGATGGGACGTAGAGCCTTATCTCAAGTAAGGTGGGGCTCTTCATAAATCTTAAATACTATAGTTCTGAAGCTGATCTTTGTTTTTTAGACATCATTTTATAAAACCTACATAAATTGTTGCTCAAGTTTACATGAACATTAGCTAACACAACATAATATCACATCTAAAACATGAATTAGAGAAAAGCTGAAAGCTTTTAACTTTTTGTAGAAAAGTAGCAAAGTACTTTTGTATTTTAAAATTGTATCTCAATGTGAAAAGTGGAACTGTACATATCTGATTGATAACAAGCCCAGTTATAGAACACAAATGATATAAATAAATCTCCAACATGTCTTTCTTTTAAGCCTAAAATTACCATACAACTTTAGAACACCAGCTTGATATAATGCTCTTTTGAAGCTTTTACCTTACAGACTTGTATACCTGGAAGATATGAACACATTAATAACACCATAATTACATTGATGGTTTTATATTAACCAAGTTTAGCTTTTAAAGAAATAACATAGCACAATTTTCTAAAACAACAGCACTTGTTTAACCAGCTGTTTTTTTTTTAAGATTACTTGCTCAAAAACTTACACTTATAACCAACTTACACAGACCTTCTTTATCACTTACTTAAACCCTCTTAATTACTTAATTACATAGACTCTCTTATCCAGAAACACATTTTTCCTCTATTAAATCCATATCTAGAACCTTCTAGTTTCTCTCTTTCATCTGTTAACCTCCTTCTGTTCACATTTTGAAACAATACTTGTAAATTTTTGAATTTAAGCAGATTATTTTATAGACATTAACGTTTTATCTGTTTACCCAATTTAAATTGAACCATTTGAATCACGGGAATCGAAGACATTTGGATCTATTTTTTAAATTTTAAATCTAATTTTTTTTTATGAGTGCTCCTCATATATCTGCCAATTGTCATATAGCTGCATGATATATGGACATACATATACAGACATACAACACATAACACAAGTTGTTTAAAAACTCCACAGTTGACCAAAAAATAGAACTGATCAGAACGAAACAGTGCATAAGGTAGGAGCATAGTCCAATCTTTTATGCCGGTCTCCAAGCTTAATTTTGTTAAGGTCTCTTTGATGGTTCTATTTATCTTTTTTTACCTGTCCTGAGCTCAGGGGTCTATAAATACAATGTAACTTCCAATCAATCCCCAAGATCCTGGCCAATCCCTGACTTACCTGGGCCACGAACGCTGGTCCATTATCAGACTCTTATTACCTTAGGCAGGCCAAACCCTGGAAAAATGTCCTCTAGGATCTTTTTGACCACCGTCTGGGTTATTTCTCCCTTTGTGTGGAAGGCTTCCCAGAGTTCTGTATCTGTTTCCCCAGACGATAAGCTGCCTGAATGTTCCTGTGCAGCCAAGTCTCCTGGTTGTTGTTCCCCCGGCGTGGAAACAGTTAACAGGGTCACTCCGTTTAGGGCTGCCAACTTAATTCCTCATCTGCCCGTCTGTTTCCAACTGCCACGAGGTCGTTCCCCTTCTGGTGCCCCTGACAGTGCACTATAGCTAGTTCTTTAGGGCCTTTTACTGCCGAGAGAAGGTGGAGGATCTCATCTTTGTTCTTTATTTCCTTCCCGGCGGAGGTTAATAGCCCCCTTTGCTGGGAAATAGCCCCATGCACATGAGCAGTGGTGAATGCATAACAGCTATCAGTGTATATGGTGGCTCTTTTGCCTGATACTAGCTCCAGTGCTTTTGTAAGGGCAATTAGCTCTGCTTTTTGAGCTGATGTTCCTTCTGGAAGGCTAGAAGACCAGATAACATTAGTTTTGCTAACTATTATTGCTCCAGCCCGCCGCTTACTGTCTTGGAGGAAGCTGCTCCCATCCATAAACCATATGACCTCAGGGCGGGGCAGTGGCTGGTCTCCTCTGCCAGTATGTGTTGACAATCATGAGCGACAGGTCCTGATGATTCTTCTGGCAGCAGTGTAGCCGGGTTGAGTAGAGCAGGGGGTCCCAGCGTTATTCTGTCCTTGTCAAGTAAGAGGCTCTGGTAATGGGTTATTCTGGAGTTTGATAGCCACCTGTCTGGAGGCTGACGGATGATGCTCTCCAGGGCATGGGGGGGGGCTATGATAGTCAGCTTCTGTCCCAACGTTAATTTATCAGCATCCTTTATTAGAAGAGCTGCCGCTGCTATAGCCCTTAGGCAATGGGGCCACCCGCTAGCCACTGGGTCCAGTTTCTTTGATAAGTATGCTACCGGCCTTTTCCAAGGTCCCAAGGTCTGAGTGAGCACTCCCCGTGCTATTCCTTTCTTTTCTTTGATGTAGTGAGTGAAGGGTTTTTCTACATCTGGGAGTGCCAAAGCCGGGACAGATAGCAGCGCCTTTTTGATATTATCAAAAGCCTGTTGGTGTTCAGGGGTCCATTGGAATTGGACATTCCCCTTTATCAATGGGTATAAAGGGGCAGCCAAAGATGCAAACCCAGGAATCCATAACCTACAAAAGCCGTCAGTCCCAAGAAACTCTCTGAGCTGTCTCTTATTAGATGGGGGCGGTATCTGCACAACAGTTCGTTTTCTAGGCTCAGTAAGCCATTGTTTGCCGCCCCTAAGAGAATAACCCAGGAAGATTACCACTTGTTGACAAATTTGGGCCTTTTTGACAGAAGCCCTATATCCGAGCTGAGCAAGATCGGATAATAGTGCTTGGGTCCCAGACTCACAGTTCTCCTTGGTATTGGCTGCCAGCAGCAGATCATCCACATATTGGAGTAGGGTGACTTCGGGGTGTGTAGTTCTGAAGTCGTAGAGGTCCCTGTGGAGAGCTTCATCAAAGAGAGTGGGGGAGTTTTTGAACCCCTGTGGGAGTTTAGTCCAGGTTAGTTGGCCAGATGTTCCTATTTCTGGGTCTATCCATTCGAAAGCAAACAACAACTGACTGTCCTTATGTAGGGGCAAGCAGAAGAAAGCATCTTTTAAGTCCAGCACAGTGTACCATATCCGCTCCGGATTCAGAGTGCTAAGCAAATTGTATGGGTTAGGCACCGTGGGGTGAATGTCCTGCACTCTGTTGTTGATCTCTCTCAGGTCTTGAACAGGACGGTAGTCCCCAGTTCCTGGCTTTCTTACAGGTAGCAGGGGGGTATTCCAGGCCGATTGACAGGGCCTTAGGACCCCAAGAGCCAGGTATTTCTGAATATGGGGTCTTATCCCATCCCTAGCTTCTTTGCTTAGAGGATATTGTTTAACACTGATTGGAGAGGCAGAGGCTTTTAATTCTATTACTATTGGAGGTTGTTTTATGGCCAGACCTAACCCAGCAGTTTCTGCCCAGGCATCAGGATAATCTTTTATCCATCTCTGGGGTAGTCTACCTGTTTGATTGGTCCCAGGGGCCATGAAGAGTTGATGTTCATCTTCTACTGACATAGTCAGAGCCGTGACTATGGGGGTCTTTACTGAAGGGTTTAGAAACTCCACTTGGGGACCATCAGGGTTAAAGGTTATTTTAGCCCGGAGCTTAGTGAGTAGGTCCCTGCCCATCAATGGGGCCGGGCATTCTGGGATTACTAGGAAAGAGTGGTGGACTTTTCCCCTTCCTAGGTCCATTGTCTTCTTTGTTGTCCAAGCCCGATATTTACTGCCATTAGCCCCTTGAACTAAGGATCTTTTATTAGATAGAGGGCCCAGTGGGGCCTTGAGGGCTGAATATACTGATCCTGTATCTACTTCAAGGTTCACTGGGGTCCCCTCCACTTCAAAAGTTACCCTGAGCTTGGGGAGGGGATCTGAGCCCCGACTTTCCTAGTCATCTTCTAGAGTCATCATGGCAGGCTGGCATGACTGCTTCTTTTTGGGGCACTCTTTGGCCCAGTGTCCTTTTTCTTTACAGTAGGCACATTGATCTGAGGCCAGGGACAGCCTTTGGCATGGGCCCAGGTATCCCTTCCTGTCTCCCTGCTTTCTAACTTCTGGCCTATCTGTGGCTGTGACCAGGACCTTAGCCAATGCTTTAGTCTGCCTTATGTTTCTCTCATCTTCCTTGTGTTCCCTTTGCTTCTCCCTCCTCTGTTCCTTCTCTTCCTCAGTTTCTCTAACTAAATCTCTTAAGGTCATACCCTGGATAATCTCTCTTACCTTGGCCAAATTAGTTGGCCACCTAGCGGCCGTTCAGAGACCCGCTACAAGAGCCCGGCGATAAATGGACAGATGCTCCCTACCTTCAAAGGTGTTAGGGTCCCAGTTGGGTCGGTTCAAGGGGAAGCCAGCTTCAATGATGTTGGGAAGTTGAGTTGGCCTCCCATCTGGTCCAAGAATATTCTTTCTGGATTCCAGGAGGATTCTCTCCTGTTCCTCTGTTGTGAAGAGAGTTCCCAGAAGTTGTTGGCAGTCATCCCAAGTGAGCTGGTGTGAGAACATCAGTGACTCGACTAAACCTGTAAGTCGGGTGGGGGGAGGGGTTGGAGTGGGGACTGGAACAAGAAAGGGCTTCACCCACGTGGGAGGAAATTCGCAGAAATCCTGCCAGGATAAAATATATGGCTGTTGATCTGGATGGCCATGCGGCCCCGGCTGAAAGACAGTATCTCTGACTTTGCGGATTAGAGGGAGGTAGAAGGACCCTCCTGGGGGCCATTCAACTCCGAGGGTGGGCCATTCTGAAGCACACAGTGTCTGCCAGGTCCAGCGTTTCACTGAAAAAGAAAGATTCTGGGCCCTTGAGCGGACATCCATCCAATGGTCAAGGGTCAGGGATAGAGGTGTGGAATGGCTTTGTCCCATACTGGGAGTTACTCAAACAAAGACAGGGAAAAGACAATACAAACGTGACACAAACACGGACACACAGTAAACGTTTAACACAAGTTTAGAAGCAAAAATTAAAGACAGACAGTGGACTTAACCTGAGGAAAAAGAATAGCCGGCAAAGCCAGACGGGTTGGCAGCAGAGTACACCAGACGAGGGCTCTTCCGTCCCTCTACCTGATGGGGGCAACTTCTGTCCCCCCGAGTCCCCCAAGGCGTCCCTTGAGGGGTGGCCTGTGGCTTCAGGACATGTCTGTCCGCCACTGCCAGGGGGAGCTCATGCTCTCCGCTGGCAGCCACATGCTGCCAACCCAAACCAAAGCTCTGAGAGCTCATGCTCTCTGGGAGCTCACGCTCTCCACTGGTGAAACATCAGAGGAAGAGACCACAAGAGACTGGCTTCATGCAATTGGCAGAAGGGGATATATTAATTCAGCATGCTGAGGCTCCAGGCTCACTCAGGAAGATAGAGTAGCCCAGAGCCCAGAGCAGAGGTCAAGCAGAGCTTAAGTACACTTTTTGGGGAGGGCGGGGGGCTTTGCATACATCAGAGCAAATCATCATGAGGCGCGGGAAAATTGAACAACAACTCTTAGACCTGATTAGTACATTCATTGGCGGGAACAGGCTGGGCAGGGGTGATTGGTCACTTCTAAGCGGGGTACACATTCAAACTGATTGGTTTTGGGGCCTGGATGCCTACGTGCCAGGCTACTCAGAGCCCTTAGTTATTAAACAGCCAGAGGATCAGGAGGAATATTTACTGGGCAGTTCGGGTATTGTCCTAACAGAGGAATTTAACAATACCTGGCCCTTCACTTTTTAACTCAGGCCCTGTAGCTTGGAAACTTTACAATGTCTGGTCTTTTACACTTTAACTCAGGCTTTGAAGTTTAGAAACAGCTTAGAAATTTTACCCTTACAGTTGCAAACCTCTCTGTCAACATTTTCTATTTAAACAAATCACATCATAATTGTAGAAATTCAACCTGAAAATTGTCCTTTTCTTCTTACCCTTCTTTCAATTCCCAGTTCTTCCAAAAATATTAAATATGAAGGAAAATAGATGGAACCTGAGAATATTGTGTCAAGTGAAATAAGCCAAACTCAGGAAGTCGAGTGTCATATATTTTGTCTCATATATAGAATCTAGAGAGGAAAAAAGAGGTAGTGATCTGGGAAACTCATGGAAACCTAAGGGAGATCAGTGGAGTGAAGGAAAGGGACCAGAGGGTGGGAGGAGGAAAAGAAAAGGGAAATACTGGGGAATGATATGGGCCAAATTATATTGTGATATTGTGTGCATATACAAATATTCAAAAACAAATTCTACCATTTTGTACAACTATAATGCACTAATAAAACTCAATTGGAAAAGATACTTGAAATCAAGCCATTCTCCCCTCCTCCTATTCTGCACTGACTGCATCCAATTTCATTCACCTTTCAGCTAAAATAATTTTTTTTTTAACTTTCAATCATCCTTTTGTCTCTCTGTTTTGGTCATCTTTTTTCCTTACTGTGACCAAAAGACGCGATAAGAAAAATTTTAGAGGAGAAAAAGTTTATTTGGGGTTCATGGTTTCAGACACCTCAGTCCATAAAGGGTGGCCTCCATTGCATTGAGCCCAGAATGAGGCAGAATATAAAGACCAGAGAGGTGGTGGAAGAAAGCAGCTCAGGAATTGGCAACCAGGAAGCAGAGAGAGCTCCTCTCAGCAGGGATGAAATATAAACCCCATCAGCAGACGCCAGCAACACATTTTAGCCAGCCACACCCTATCTGCCTTCAGTCGCCACCCAGACAATTCACTCAAGTGGATTTTTTAACAAATCAGCTTAAGGCTCTCAAGAACCCAATCAGTTTACCTCTGAAATTTCTTGAATTGTCCTACACATAAGCTTTTGGAGGACACCTCATATCTTAACCATAACTCTCTCCCTCAATCAATCTTAATTTCCTTTCCTAGTATCCAAATGACTCTTAGGGTCATACTTAAAAGCATTCACACCATCCTAAATTCTCTTTATTAAAAATGAAATGACTTTCTAAACACATGATTAAAAAACAAACCAACCAACCTAAAACAGAGTGGATTTCTAGTCTGTAGGGTTCCCAAATGAAACAAAACCAGTAGAATACACATATAGAGAAGATTTATTATTAAAGAAATTGGCTCAAGTGATTGTAGAGGCTGGAAAATCTAATATTCTCCATGTGAGCCAGCAGGCTTGAAACACAAGAAAGCTAATGGTACAGTTGCATGGGAGTTCAGTCTTTGCTCTATTCATGCCTCTGTCTGATTGGAGAAAACCCACACACATTGTGAAGGGCAATCTTCTTCACCAAAAGTTTATAGATTTAAATATCAACCTTATCCACAGACACTTTCTAAGTTGACATGAAACTTTAACCATCACACCTTCAGAAACTTAAAACTAACCAACTGCCTATATTTTCTAAATTGCCTGCTTTATACCTAGTGCTCTAGCTACATGGAACATTCTCCTTTTCTCTGTTAATTTCAACATATACTTAATAACTACCTACTTTGTGCTAGTCCATGAGGAGAATGTGAAGACAAGTGATAATCTTTGTCTTTTGTTTCTTTACCTTTGTTTACATTTTCCTTTGCTGGATGGAGCTCCCTCCCACTTTCCTCCCCAAGATCAGCATTGGCAAGTAAAATCTCAATTATCATGAATGTTCTTAAATCCCACTTCTTTCTTTAAATCTAAATCCTAAACATATTGCTTTTATTAATTATATATTTGCACTATAATATTGTAATCAGACTTTTACATTTTTGCTACACATGTGCATACATATATTTTTATTTTTTTATTTTTGAAATTTACTTATTTGCTCTTCTATTCTTAATAGCTACAGGAAGGAATCTTATACCCAGTCAACAACCCAGTTCCTGGCATATGGGAAATATGACAGACACAATATCCTAGAGAGAGACTTAGTAAGCCTACTTCTTTCATATTCTGAGAAGTCTTAAATTCAGGACTTCAGCACCTAGGGGGAAAAAATAGCTTCACGCACTAGAATATAGTGATACTGTGGAGCTGACATGTTTTGTTTCACTAAGTCTGTGACCCTTAAATGGCATCTCCAGCCCCCTCAATATAGAGAAGATTCAATGCCATTGGATTATCAAAGGGAATGGTTTAAAGAGCCATGTGTTTAAGAGAAAATAGTATTTTGTGTGTTATGTCAAATTTTCTTATGTCCCGGTAAAAGGATCCTACTGTCTTTTCCTTTTGAGCACTTTCTCTTTATATTTCCTAGGTCACACTTTACAGGTTTTAACAGGATGCTCAATAAGGCTGAACCAACTGAATGAGAGAAGCTCTTCAGATATTTTCTTTCTTCTCCAGTCAAGTCTACAGATTCCATAATTTATGGGGTTATAAATATTTTCTTATGTGAGTTGCTTTCAGACCTGAACACATTATATTCTTTTAAGAAAAATTTAAAATCTCTAAGCTTTATTCCTACATATTTTTCATACTTTCATATTTTTATTTAACAGGATTTTAGTATTTCATAATTTTACACATATTGCTGCACACTCTTGGCATTTGAGAATCATTGATCTGGGCAAATTTGTCACCTCTCAAATGAGGAGGCCACTGAGTTAATCAGCCAATCAATGTTACAGTTACATTTGAACATGGTTCACCTGATTGCTGGTTTGAGCATCTGCTAGTTAACATTGCCACTCCTAATAATGGATGACACATTTTATTAACCTAACTAATAAAGAGGCGAATTTATTGAACTTTAATTTGGCAAAAGCCATAGGTCCTGAGATCCAAAATTTCCACGGGAACCACCTGTGTCCATTTTCCTGCACAAACCATTAGTTTGATGAAAATATTTCTGTAGAGAAGACAGAGTGTTCAATTTAAAATAAAACCAGAAGAATTAGCTTCATATACATGATGTTACAATGAGCTTAATTAGGATATAAGCCAGGATGGATAGCATCTCATCTTTGTACAAATACTCAAAAAGCAGCAGAAGGAAAGAAATGGTGTCACAATCTGGAAGGACCAGTAAAGTCAATAAAAAATTCAACTTACACTAAAGCCACATATCAGGTGTAATTTGCTAATGGTCTGGCACATTGAACACCTTGGAAATAAAATTAGGAACCAAATCCCTTTGCATTCAAAAGGTGCAAAGAGTTAGTGGAGTTAATAGATTTTATGGAAGCATTTGCTGGTAGTTTGCTCTGACTGAATGTAAAGGCTAACCTGGTAATTGCAGAGTAATGAAGCACAATCCAAGGCAGGGATGATAATGTCCATGAATGGCAATAACTTTATCAGCTAAGAAGGGATTTTCTAAAGCTGTTTGATCCAAACAAGATGTTTCAGCTGGAGGTGCACATATTTTCCTATCATGAGAGTCTTTCTGATATCAATGAAAAAACAAGATTGGAAGAAAGAAGGCAAATGTGCAGATGTACAGAATTCCAAGTTAGGTTGCACATCAGATTTCTTATAAAAATAATGAATAACATATTTACTCAATAAGTGAGAAGAATGTTATTCTGCTTTCAATACTGTTATCTCAGGGTTCATCATTTTCAGAAAGATGACATACAACAATTCCCTGAGATTTCAAAATTTTTAATATTTTTAAAAAATTACTTTTGCCTTATTGGCCAATAATGGTATACCTAATATGTCCTTTATACAAGTGATCTAGACTTCCCCTCCTAGGTTCAGCATTTCTAATTACAGAACATTAGAGTCAAAATAGAATCATCTGAACCTGGTTCTCACTGCTGGTTTAGAGGTAAGACCAGATTAGAAGCTTCAGAATCAGCTGGGAAATGAGAATTACAGACACTGGGTTCCATTAAGGTGACTATTTACTAGGACTGAGAGGATCTAGGAATTTAAGAATCTTTTCAGGTAATACAAGTATATAACCATTTTAGGAATTTTGTTTAAGTGTAAGAGGCTTTTGTAGCATTTCAGAAAAAAAAAGCAAAATTCTGATGTTTAAAAAAAAACCTCTCATGACAGAAATTAATTAACACTAAAGTCACACTTTAGTAATAAAAAATATTTATATTGAGACACTAGTTTGTTCTATATCAAAGCAACCTTTGTTTAACCTATGGCAAAAATCTATCTGTACTTGCTGTCATCAACCACACTTGTGTATATGTGTTACTAAATGCAAACTAGGTCTCTGTGTTTCTTTTCGCATTCTCCTTTTTACCATTTCCAACTTAATTATTACATTAAAAGACAAATTGCTATTTGCCAAAGAAACTGTCTTCATGCAACCAAGTATCAGGCTACACCCAGGCTCTGAGATAAACATGGCACCACATCACATGAACTATCATAATGCAACAAATGATATGTTTGATTGTTTTCTCTTATAAAAACTATCAATTTTTCTATCTGGGAATAGAAAGCCCAGGTATTTAGATTAAGGAAAATGTCATGAATCTCTCCCTTGTTCTACAATATATAGAAACCATAGGGAAATATTATCCAAAACAATCACGTCTAACTGAAAAAAAAAACAGTAAAACTTCAGTAATTTTAAAGTTGTATATGTGCATATGTGTGAAAGTATATCGAGGGTATATAGAATGGAGGGTTACAATGAATTCAAATAGATATCTCCATAGGCCTTTTTTAGTCAAAGAAATTAGGGGATTAATTCAGGTGAAAACACTGTTAACGCTGTGAGATTCAATCAGACTCCAAAATAACATTCAGGTGGCTATGTTGAAGGAGAAGACAAAAATCATAAATATGAAAATCTCATGTTTATTTTGAATCTGGCGATTTGTCTGTTTATTGTTTAAAAATTACCAAAAATGTTTCCCTGCAGTTATACTTTCATTAAATTCATGCAAGTCTCTATAAAATTAAAATAATCTTTTTGTGCCAAAGAGTGAGCAAATTTATTGCCCTTCAACCTTCATTTGAATGCCTATATAACTGGTTTGAAATGACTAGTGACAAAGATGATACAGAGAGAGGTACTGTCAATATCTAGGGATCATCTACCCTTGATACTATTTCTCCACTGATTCCACTGGGCAACTATGAAAAGTTTTGGCATATTCTCATCACTGTGATTTTATTCCTTGTAAATACTGCCCCCATTTTTTTCTTAATACTTCCAATATTCCCCTGTATTTGAAAAGCTATAATTATAGGCATCGTTCCCACTCTAATTGATTGTAAAAAAGCCAAACTACTATACTTCTTACAAGGCTATTTGCATTTTAACAATAATCAAAAGTTCCCTAAGTGGATTATATTTTAGCTATGGAATTTCAGGTCTTCAACTGTTCATTCATTTAACTATTATTCAGTGAATGACTTATGTAAAGAACTTAAGGCTAGGAAATTAAATAATGCTCAGCATGCCTGTCACTAAGGTGTGCATACTCGTGTGGCTGAGACAGGCAAACCATTTTAAATTGCACATATTACAGTGAATCCAGGTTTCCCTAGGAGTAGAGAGAAGGAGTGCTTCACTGGCAAGTGTGTCTGCATGTGCAGGGGCAATCTGGGGGAAATTATTATTGTAGTAGGACAAAGACAAGTGTTCTTCAGCATCAGTCTGTGGTAATCTGGATGAATGTGGTGGATGAAGAAAGGGCAAGGGAGCAGAATTCCAGATGCAAAAAATGTATTTGCAAAAGTCCAGAAGAATGAGAAAGAAGAGTGATTTTTGAGGAATAACATGTGGTTGAAGATTTCAAGGAATAGAGGAAGAGAGAAGAAGTAAGGAAAAGTGAATTACAAACAGAAACCAATCGTTTTCAGTTTGTGAAAGTAGATATTGAAGGTCTGCCATTTTATGCATACAGAAAAAACCCCCCCTTTTTTTGGCTTAGTTTTGTTTTTTTCTTCGAGATATAAAGTACTGGCAGCAATGTATTATTCATTTCTTGATTGAGTAGCAAACAGACCAAATTCATGAACCTTTATGATATAGGACAAGATATTGTGGTGAGTGATGAACACTAAGTCTTTCATTTGATTAAAGTGTTAGCATTTTCATCATCTCCCTTCCTAGAGATTTTTAAAATTGTTTTTGTATTTCACTATAGCACCACATTTTGATGTTTGACTCTAAAAGTAAGTTGAAATGAATATGTGCAAGCTTTCTCTTGATTCATCATGGAAACTATTGTTCTACAAGAATAATTTTGAATTTTTTTTTTTTTTTTTTTAGTTTTCAAAGCAATGTAGCTGTGCTAGCTTCCTGCTACTGTAACAAAGTACCATGGGAATTATCTTAAAAACAGAAAAGGTCTCTCTCTCTCTCTCTCTCTCTCTCTATATATATATATATATATATGTATATATATATATATATATATATATATATATATATATATATATATATTATTGATAGACCTTTTTTATTTATTTATACATGGTGCTGAGAATTGAACCCAGTGCCTCACACATGCCAGGCAAGTGCACTACTGCTGAGCCATAGCCTCAGCCCCAGGAAAGGTTTATTATGGCTCACAGGTTTGAAGGTTTCAATCCATGTTCCCCCAGGTAGAACATCATAACAGTAGCATGTGTGAAATGTGTCCAGAAATGAAAGTGAATAGAAGAGACAGACTGAGGTGCCTTTTAAAGGCATGGTACTGATAATGTAAGATTTCCCACTAGGTCCCACATTTTGGTTTATACCACTTCAAAATAGTTTCATGGCTATTTTACAAGACCAGACATTTTCACATGACACTCTAGGTCCTAATTATAGTGGTAGATATGCACGCTTGGATTTGGAAATACATGATTCTTAGCTTATTTCTCTTCTTTATACCCAGGGAGAACCATTACCCCATGCTGACTATTAAGCTTGACTGTACATGTCATTAGAATGAGCAAAGGGTTAGCACACCTATGGTACTGGATATAACAGTCAAGTTTCATGTATGAGTAAATCAGAGGGGTATGCTTCGTATTTTTTTGCATTAAAGTAGGCCTGTAGCAATACTGCCCCTTAGTATACTGAACTTCCATTTATAAACAACTGTGCTATATGAATATTTCAACATTTTGTATATTTGAAAGAACAAATAGTATTTAATATATATTATAAAACACAATAATCCTGTAGTTTGTCTTCTCCTCAACACCTGTCCCAATCTTCATGAGGCCACCATAGTTCTTAAACCTGTAACCTTCAAAGATTTTTTCTCTGTATTTCTAGATAATTTGCTTATAGTTAGTATGTTTTACTGTATTTACATCATGTTTATTACTTTTTATTGTTGAAAACAGGCTTCCCATACAGACATCCAAATTCAAGTTCCCATACTTCAGCTCATTTTGTTCAAATGTTTACTTTACAGGGTTTTTAATCTACATGATGATTATTCCATAAACATTCCTTACTGATCAACCCAATAATAACTTCTGCTAAGACTTTCTTTCTCTTATAGAATCTTTATAAACATTTCGGTCACAGATGTCTTTGTCTTTATTCCAGAGACCAAATATAGTAGCAAACAGTCCATCATTTCCATTGTTTCTCAAGACTTGTCCCTTTGTTCATTTATCTTCCTTCTTTGTTTAGTCCTGGGAAATTCAGGTTGTGCTGTTACATTGTAGGCAACATTTATTTGCTGAAGTACTAAAAATGTTTGAGTTACAGTTGCCAGAGAAAAGATTTCTTGAACAATTCACAATTGCTAGACTATGGAATCAACCCAGATGCCCTTCAATAGATGAATGGATAAAAAAATGTGGCATTTATACACCATGGAGTATTATGCAGCACTAAAAAATGACAAAATCATGGAATTTGCAGGGAAATGGATGGCACTAGAGCAGATTATGCTTAGTGAAGCTAGCCAATCCCTAAAAAACAAATACCAAATGTCTTTTTTGATATAATGAGAGCAACTAAGAACAGAGCAGGGAGGAAGAGCAGGAAGAAAAAGATTAACATTAAACAGAGACATGAAGTGGGAGGGAAAGGGAGAAAAAAGGGAAATTGCATGGAAATGGAGGGAGACCCTCGTTGTTATACAAAATTTACATATAAGAGGTTGTGAGGGGAATGGGATAATAAACAAGGAGGGAAATGAATTACAGTAGATGGGGTAGAGAGAGAAGATGGGAGGGGAGGGGAGGGGGATAGTAGAGGATAGGAAAGGTAGCAGAATACAACAGTCACTAATATGGCAGTATGTAAAAATGTGGATGTGTAACCGATGTGATTCTGCAATCTGTATTTGGGGTAAAAATGGGAGTTCATAACCCACTTGATTCTAATGTATGAAATATGATATGTCAAGAGCTTTGTAATGTTGTGAACAACCAATAAAAAAAAAGAAAAATAAATGCATAGCAAATATTAAAAAAAATAAACTTTCATCAGATTTTAAAGTTTATTCACAGATCCTGGGTTATTAGTAAAACAAAATAATAAAATTCTTTTAATTCTCATTTATTTTGCATATAATCTGTTTCTCTTGCCCTTATAAATACATTAGAGACTTTTTCTTTAGTTTTTATATCCTTTCTTTCTTTTTTAAAGAGAGAGAAGAGAGAGAGAGAATTTTTTAATGTTTATTTTTTTCAGTTTTCGGTGGACACAACATCTTTATTTTATTTGTATGTGGTGCTGAGGATCGAACCCAGCGCCCCATGCTCGCTTGAGCCACATCCCAGCCCTCAGTTTTTATATCCTTTCGTAAGAACTTGAATTGCTGTGAGCTTTTTATCATTGGATGTACCAACCACTTATTATTATGTTTTTTGGAAATTTCACATAATCCAGTCTTGGTAAAGGTTCTTATTATATACTATTACATATTATATTTATTTGAAATTTCTTTACCTCCACTTTTCCTCTTTGATTTCTCTAAAATTCCCATCATTTCTGGTAGTTGGACCTCATTGGATGTGATCTTCTTGTTGATCATTTGTCCTTTTTGTTCTACTTTCTAGAAGATTGTCTTCACTTTATATCAAAACTTTTTGTATTCTTTAATTACTTCAGGTCATTTAAAAATTTTCAAATGACATTTTTTGTGTGTTTTTTAATATTCTTCTTTTGCATACTTAGTGATATATATATATATATGTATATATTTACATACATACATGTGTATATATATATTTACATACATATACAATGTGATAAATATATATATATACATATATACACACACATTTATTTATATGCACATATATATGTATCTCCTTCCTGTACTGTTTGTATTATTGAATATGATTTTTATATATCCTTCCCATTCATGTAAGATGTTTTCTCAAACATCTAGTGATCATGGACTTTTTGAAATAATTCAGAAGAAGCTACTGAAAAGCTGGCTGTGACCTCAAGTTAATAGATGGGGCTGATACAGGATACAGGACTTAAAGATAAGAGGATAGGTAGAGAGCTGAATTTTTGGAAGGAAGAACCTACATTCTAGCAATTCCAGTTTTTAAAGATATTTTCCCAGCACATTGAGTTTTTCTGGAACCTACTTTCCAATGTCCAGCTTATAGAGAAGACAGAATGACATCAGGATGACGGAAGGTACCTGGAATATCTCATCATTCACTTTTCAGCTTCCAATCTATTTCTGTTTCCTCTGTCACCTGAGCTCTCCTCATACCCCTTCCCTACCACCGTGTCCAGAAATATAGAGGCTGTCTAGTAAAATATCTTCAACGAATACCTTTCCACAATCTAAGTGGGACTTGTTATATGACCAGGAGATTGAGGGTGAAGCAGAGGAAGATAGAGACTCCCATGCTACCAGGACTCATCTCTCCTTTTAGCTTGACGCCCAAGCCTATCTTCTTTAGTAACCTGTGCCATCAGGCCCAGCTCTTCAAAACTTGAGTCCTGTGAACCTTGCTTCTCAATTCTACCTCTTCTGTAGGCACCACTCTGGTCTGCTAAATCAGATAAAGATCCTTCAACCTGCTGAGTCAGTTAATCTTCCTCTCCTGTCCATTTCTATCTTCTAGGACTCCACTGGCATGTTGACCCCACCATGGCTAAAATCTCAGTTTTTCAACCTTTGTGGATTTCTACCTTCTCTTTATTGCCACAGTAGTGAAATCTGCAGGCAAATACATTTCTGCCTTCAATTCATTGGTTTAACTCCTTGTCAAGATCTGGCACTTTTCTCTCCACATTTTAAAAGAAGGATTAAAGTACCACTGTACTAACTAGTAATTAAGAAGGCCCTTTCAATTCCTTTCAAAAAAATTACTTTCCTTCTGAAAGCAGTATTAAGGTGACTGACAGAATTCCATTTCCCTGACTTTTAGTACAATCTCAATTCTTTCAGCTTCATAGCAGTCCCTGGGTTGTTAGAATATCTAAAATGACAGGGAAAAGTATCTGAAGGCAAAAATATCTTACAGAAGAAAGGACCCTAGGATTTCTGCCCAGAATAATGGCATTTTATTTCCCCTCCCACTGACTAAGGGGGGTGGAAATAATTCTAAGAACTGACAAAACTATATCAAGGGTTTTATTAGAAACATATTTACGCCAACGTTAAGTAAGTTCCCATCAATTGTAATGAGACATTCATGTATGGGCAAAATAAGGAAATAAAAGCAGAACAATATAGGGTGCATTGCAATCAATTTATGGCAAGTTCATCATTTCCATAACAAAATCATAAAGTATTTCAGATGCATGATTCACTTCTGGATTATTGGGGAAAGATCTCCACATTCTCAGTCCTTCTCCCCTTTTCACTCTTCTCTCCAGTGCTTTGGTGCACAGAATACTTTCCCCTCAAGTGGAGCTTTCAGTGAGCTCTTAGAAAGCAGCACAGGCCAGGCATGGTCGGGCAGGCCTATAATCCCAGCAAACCTGGAGGGAAGCAGAGACAAGAGGATCCCAAATTCAAGGCCATTCTAGAAACATAGTGAGACCCTTTCCACCCAGAGTGGAAGGGTGAATGTTACCCTTTCCCACACTGGTGTTCTGTGAAACTATGTTAAAGTGATAGAAATTAGAAACCTGCAGGTAAATGACTCTACTTTTCGGCACCTCCCAAAAAAGCATGACTCCCCAAAATATTGAGATATATTAATACTTTAAGTTTATGCTGTGTCACAAGGCTCCTATAAAAGTGAAAGCAGTCTTTCCAACCCAATACAACATGTTTCCTCTAACAGCAAAAGGGAACTTCTAGTCCGTGACTGAAACCCGATCTTAAGCTCACTCCTATGGAGCCAGACAGACAGCTACAGCTACTCATCTGTCCCCAGGACATGGAGTCCATTCCTCACTTTGTCCGGCTAAGTGCTTTCTTTCTGCTTGGTGCAATTCTCCTACCCCTGCCTCCTTCCTGAAGATGAACTCTAGGACAACAGCAGTCGTGACTCAAATGGAGAAGCCACTGAGCATTGTCACTAAGTCTCTATTTCATTACTTCCTTCAAGTCATGCCCATAGTAATGGATAATTGTGATACAAATAAAAACACTGATATATAGAGAGGGAAGTTATTTCGTGGTCTATTTCGCTGTTCTATGTCCCCATTATATTTGATCCCAGCCATGTGGGGCAGGCAGCAGAGGAAATGGGCTGACTTCTACTTCATATAATTTTAAACAGTAAAAGTGAACTGAGTTCACAGAGGATGGACTAAATTATTGGTCTTTTTATACCAAATCTAAATTCATTTCTAACTCAGTACAAGGTCAGCCTTTTTTTCTTTTTAGCAATATGAAGTTAACTTTTTTTTGTGTTCATATATGTATATAACACAGTGAACCTCACCTTTTGTATAACCACAAGTCACTAATTTTAAAAAGGATATCAATAGAGGAAAGATCAGTAGCATAGAGGAAAGATAATGGAGGGAGAGAGGAGGGGAAGGAGAGCGTGTGTAATGGAGACTGAATTAGAGCATGCTTGTATAATTATGTCATAATGAACCATAATATTTTGTATACCTAAAGTGAACAAATAAAATAAAGAAAAAATAAAGAAAATAACCACTGTATCATTCATTCTCCAATATGATTGAGGAATGATTTACAGTTAGGGGCACAGATATTGCATCTGGTTTGATTTAGGACTGCACAGCCATGTGGCATAGACCTGTACAAGAATCCAGAGACTTAGAGCCCTGCAGAAGAAACTGCCACTTAATCTCTTGTTATTATGGACCAACAGTAGGGTTGGGGAGGTAATTACTAACATTAATTTTAAAAGCAACAATAAGGAGTAGGAAATAGGTGGTGGAGATTAGGGGGGAGATCTAATGTTCTGACTTTTCCAACTAATAGCTGGAAAACCCTGGTAAATTACTTAACTTTTCTTCTCTGAAACCCATCAACTCTCACCTACTCTGTTCTTTCAGTGATGAAATTACAGCTTTCTCTCCTATATATTTTCTATTGAAACATTTCTAACATTATTCTCACATGATGGAACACCTCTTATTAAAAATAACAAGAACAATAAAACCTGTTTGCCCAATATTTTCTTTCATCTGTAGCTATGCCCCTCTGTACCTCTTAACAGTAAAAGTATCTTTGAGATTCTTTAAATTTTTGTATCCATTACTTATGTATCATCTTTCCCTTTTAAAAATGGCTAAAGTGAAATACATCATGTATTTTAAAATAGTGGAAAACAGATGATCATTTTGTTTTCTCAACCCATTATGTTCTCATTTTATGGCTTAAGGAATGGAAAATTACTATTATCTTAGGGGTGGTTTGTGTACTCCGAAATCCCCAAACACTCCCCACTGCAGTAAAAACTGTTCTGATCATTTTTTTGAATTAATCCTTATTTTTTATATTGTTTATATTCTTCTTTTTTTTGAAGTTGTAGTTGAACAAAATACCTTTATTTTATTTATTCGTTTTTAATGTGGTGCTGAGGATTGAACCCAGTGCCTCTCATGTGCTAGGAGAGTACTCTACCACTGAGCCACAACCCCAGCCACTGTATTGTTTATGTTCTTAAATATATTGTTTATTTTTGACAGTTTTTGAAAATGGTATTACTGTATTACTGCATGCATTTTTTTTAGGGACCAGCTGCTTTTCTTAATCAGTGGATTTTTTGAGATTTGGCCAAACTTATACATGTTTTTGAAGTTTGTTTATTAGTTCTCCTGTACTTTCTTCAGTTATATAAATAGATGTTTTTTTAATGGATAAATAGATGTAAAAATTATTCATTTAACCATTAATAGATATTTATGAGGCTTCTATCTTTTATTACAAAAAAAGGTTACTTTCTTTTTAATTTTTCTCCTCCTCCTCCTCCTTTTTTAACAGGGGATTGAACCAGTAGCACTGGTTCAATTGGTACAGGGGCACTTAACCACTGAGTGCTGCCCCCAACCTCTGTCTATTTATGTATCTATCTATCTATTTTTGAGATAGGAACTTACTAAGTTGCTTAGGGCCTCTATAAATTGCTGAGACTGGCTTTGAACTTTTGATTCTCTCACCTTAGCCTGAATAGCTGAAATTACAGGTGTGTGCCACCATGCCTAGCCAAGGCTGCTACTTTCTTAAACACATATCTTAGGTACACAACTGAAAGAATTTCCTTGGAACTGATATTTACCAATGGAGTTGAAAGTCTTACCTGATCACTGTTCATCTTTATGGGTTATCATGTGATTTTTTGACACATGCATACATTGTATAACATTCTAATAAGGGTAAGCGTGTCTATCTCAAACAGATATGAATGTATTTTCTTTGTAGTGAGAACATGTAAAATACTTTCCTATTTAAAAAAAAAATATATACTCTGTCAAGATCTATGTTCAACATACTGTCCAATAGAACAATAGGACTTATTTCTCCTATCAAACTATAAATTAGAAATCATTGATCAGCCTCCCTCAACTTCTTCCCCTGCCTCTAGTAATCATATTTTCTCAACCTCTCTGAGATCCACTTCTATAGATTCTACATTTGGGTGAGGTCATGTAGTGTTTGTCATTCTGTGCCTAACGTCTTTCACTTGACACAAAATCCTTTAATGGTACCCATGTTATCACAAATAACAAGATTTCCTTCTTTTTTAACTGAAAAGTATTTCATTTAATATTTCTACCACATTTTCTTTACTATTAATCTGATGATAAACTCTTATGTTGATTCCATTTGATTAATTTTTTACTTGTTTGAGTTTCCTGTATTCTGTACATGAACCCCTTGTCATATGCTTTATTTTGCATTTATGTGTTTAATCCATCCTGAATTTAATTTATTGTAGAATAAAAATTAATAGACAATTATCATAATAAATTATTATAACAAAATTTTCTAAAAAAATTTCTCTTAAACTTAATGATTTATAATGCTTTATTTGTCCTAAATTAATGTACCATATATGGAAAAGCCTTTTTCTCCTGGCATTTATATGTTGTTCTGTCAATTTTTTTTTACTTTAACACGTATTTTAATTAGATGCACATACACAAAAGGGCAAAAAGAAAACTACATTTCAATGAAGGATCACAAATTAGATATCTGTGTAATAAACACCCAAATCAAGAGGCATAAATTTGCTTATACTTCCAAGTCTTTCAGGTGCCTCTCCCTAACACTAACTTTCCATCTTTTTTACAAATTAGCTTTTTTTTATTTTATTGTAATTTGTTATATATGACAGCAGAATGCACTACAATTTATATTACATATATAGAGCACATTTTTTTTTATATCTTTGGTTGCATGTAAAGTATATTCACACCATTCGAGTCTTCATGCATGTAATAAATTAGCTTTTTTACTTGTAGAATTACAGTTCTTTTCCTGCATTTGAATTTTAAAATGAAAGCAAATGATGGTTTTCTTCTTTATTTTGTTTCTATTATTCAATATTATAATTCAATCTCTGAGAAGTCAAAAATGACATTTGGTTGAATTCACCAAAGGAAAGTTTTATTGAAGGAAAACAATTTCTGAAATGGTTCTCTCTAGTTTCTATAGTTTTTGCCCCATGGTTATCTAAAATATTGATTAATTTTGTGATGATCTTCTCTGGAAAAATTTTGGCTATACATTTGGCTATACATTTGTGGGATGTATCCCCATGGATGGTTTTAAGTTTGGACACAATTATGTATAATTAGTGAACTGAAATATAACTGAATAAAAGTTATCTACATTGAAGCATGTTGAAAAAAATGCCATACACACACACACACACACACACACACACACACACACACAGATGTGTGTACATATGAATTTCAGGATGGTGAAAATTCAGTCATATGTATATTTGTATTTCTAGTTGGACAGAAGAAAACAGAATAAGGAAGGTTAAATATTATCATTTTAATAGTGTCCATATTTTAAAAAGTGGTCAGGTATTAAACAACAGAATCAGAATCACTATGATTTTCAAGTAGTATAAAAAATAAAACACACGCTATTGCAGTTTGGGTTCCCCCAGAAGCAGAATCTGAGATCAAGGTGTATAGGAGATTTTTTTTTTTTTTTTGAAGAGTGCTGTTGTGAGAGACACTTGTTGGGAAGAAGAGTCGTAGGTCTTGTCAGGAGATAAGTTGATCATCACTGGAGTTTAAGGATAAACCTATCCCGTGGGTATCTCTAGAGTAGGAGTAGTCATTTTAGAGTTATTCTGAATTTGAGGTTTTATGTGTCCACGTCAATCAGATTCTGAATGGAGTTTCCTACAAGGCCCACCATAGGAAGGAGCTTTTATCTTCTAAAGAGAATCCTAAATATAGACTCCAGTGAGTATCCTTGGTCGTGAACACTCTCAGAAGATGGATGGATGAGTACCTGGGTCCTAGAAGCAAATTCAGATGTGACACAAAGCCATTTTCTGCTATTGCATATATACCTACAGTCCTAGGTGAATTAGTGAAATGCCTGAAATTCAACATTAAAGAGCACATCTTCAAAGCCACATGAATGAAAAGGTCATTGCCTACAAAATACAGACTTTCAACTGACTTCTCATTAGAAATAATAAAAACTAAAGGAAAATGGTATGACAGACTTAAAACATAGTAAAAGGAGTAACAGCAACAGAAAAAATAAAGTACATGTAAACTAAATCTATTTTTAGACAAAGGGAGGATTTATTGTCAGCCAACCAACACTAAAAACAAAACAAAACAAAAAAGAAGAAAAAGGAGGATTTCTTTAGAAAGAAAAAAAATTACAGAAAGATCACAGAATTTTAGGAAGAAACAAAAAGAGACAAGTTGAAAATGTGCAACTATATATGAATGTTGATTAGATTGTGATATTTATCATGGGTGGTTTTTACATGAGTTTGTTCATATTTTCATGATAGTTTATGATGTATAGCTATATTTTTTTCAGTTTCTATTTGTATGTTGTGTTGCTATACCATATGTTCCAACTATACCTTTATGTGTCAAATCCTTCAATTCTTAAAGTACAGATTCTTCTCAATATCTCAATATTGTGATTTTCCCCCCATTACTCATTATTGGATGAGTAGGCTGGCATCCTGGTTTGTTGCTAGCATTGAATTTGACTCTAATTCTTTGTTATAAATATGACTATTACATTCAAATCTGAAACTGTGACAGAATAGTTAGTTTTTAAATTGAGGTGTCCAAGAAGAGGACCCATTCTCTCTTGTTTGTGGGTGTTTGCCTTCATAATAACTTTATCAAAGGACTTCCATTTATCCCATTGAGACACAAGTACAATTGCATTTGTGATGAAGAAGTGGGCTATTATGATGGAGGAAAGTAAGATGTGTTGGTCTGACAGCAGTAATCCCATGTTGAAAGGGAAGAATTCTGGATTATAAGAGGCTATTTCTTTGTTTTTGGAGACACCAAGAACAGTTATTTGAAGAGAATATACTTTACCCATTTCTTTAGGGTTTTATTCCAATACCAATTGTTCAGAATATCCCTGATGCCTAGGAGATTGTTCAGAACTAGTCTTCATTTCCATTGCCATTGATGTATTCATCCTTTTCTCCATTTATCAACTTCGAATGGTGGGGAAGGAGGATCACAATTGTCAGCCAAGACTAAAGTTTGCTTATGCATTTTGAAAGTTTTTTAACTTGTTTTATTTAATACTTCTCTGTAAACAATTCCATAGTAAGGCAACATACAAATACTACATTTTTAAAAACATAAGGCTGTTCTCATTATTTGTACTGGTAAGGGTATATGCACTTAAATTCACATTAGCATTTGAGTTTATTTAAACTTTCATCTAATAATATTGTCAACAGAAATATTTGAATATGACTTGGTTTCCCACATAGGTATGACTATACTAAATTTGCTCTTAAAACATCTCACTTTAAAGAGGAGAAAAAAAGTAGTTTTTTAAATTTTTGCCATGATTTTCATGTCATTTAAGGTTGAATGTTTCACTCTTCTGAGTTCTAAAATCGTCATCAGGATTCATGGCTTCAGTCTAGTTTTGCTACTGATGAACTGCTTGGTATCGGGCAGTTCTTTTCACCTCTCTAAGCTTTAATTTTATCTTTTCTTATTTGGTAAAATGAGAAAACATTACAGTAGATGATTTTACAGTTTCCTTTCAGCTCTGATACTCAAGCACTTGTATAAATGGCTGAAGTTTGTTCCAGGTTATAAGATAAGCTAGCAATGGAATTGGAAAAAAAGCCCCCAGGATATATCTTTAGCTATAATCAGTGACCTACAGGAAGGAAGAAATTTCATTAAAAAAGGAAAGAGTAGAAGAATAAAGGAATCAAAAGTGGCATGGCAAGTAATGGTAAGGGTGAAAAAAATAATAATGACAAAATTATCTAAAAACCAAACAAACAAAAATGATAACCAAGGACAAAATAAAGCAACACATGGCATGATTGCATAACTTCTTCTAAAGATCTGATCACAAAACCAAGATTAGTGAATTTTGTCATTCCCCTACCTCTACAATTATGTGATATGCAAATATCTGTCAAATTGTAAATCTCCTTCATATTTAGCATTTGCTCAATTACTGTGTTCATTTGCCAGCATCCTCCTAAATCAGATTTTCCTTTTGTCATCAACCTCACATGTCACTCCAAGTGATACTAATTTTCTACAAGGCTGTCCTCCCATGTCACCTATTTCCTAAACCCTGGGTAGTACTCCCTGCCCTGAAAGGACCAATTTCTAATGTAACCATATAATGAAGTAATTTTGTTTTCTGATTGTGGCCTACATGGGCTTTTACAAAGACTGGAGCAACAGCATCTTTCAAGAGCACCATATGGATGTGGCTAAATGAAGTTCGATGACAAGGTGGCGATGCAGGAAATAAAAAGGATGTGGTTACATTACAGAAATAAATGGCCTAGATCTCATTTTCAAGACTGATAGGATACAGTGGGGGAAAAAATGACAGAAAAAAGTACATCTCATGGATTCTGCAGTCTTTTTACTTGATTTAAATTGATTGCACAATTAACTCATGGTCATTACTACCCCCCCCCCCAAAAAAAAAAAAAGAAAGAAAAAGAAAAGGTCAGTTATATCATCAAACAAGTGTACTTCCCATAAGAGGTCAAAATGCTATATTTGAATTTCAAAGGTAGAGTAAACCAGAGTAGATAAAACAAAACTCTATTGGTGTGATCTTATAATCTTTCAGAACTCTCTTCTCTTGGAAAAAGATCACTCTATGACTTACCCCTACCTCTATAATCACTGTGAAAGCACTGAGTTTGAATGAGGTTAAAATCTTAATATATAACCCTACCTCCATCTACCACTGTTCCTCCCTACACTTGGATTTTTCCTTCAGAAATCAGGGTTCCTGATTTCCTGAAGCTCAGGGAACTTATATAGGTTCAAACTTGGGGTTAAATCCTAGCTCTGCTACTCACTAGTTTAAAATGGAGAATGATAATGTCTATACAAAGGATAACTGCAAATGATAGGACATATGTGTAAAAATTTTTTTCTCAGTTGAACATCTTGTAGCTGTTCAATTAGTGATAGTTATAGTTCTTGTCATTTTTGTTTGATATTAAGTACTTCCTCATCTACGCCTTTTCCAGATAATATCCTAAATTTGTGTCATCTCACTCTGTTGTCTCACCAGGAATAGCTCAAGTCTTTCTTCTAGACCCTAGAGTTGAGGAGGTGAGTCTAGGCACTTGTCCCTTTTCCCAAAAAACACATACCAATGGTATTTGCAAAATCTGTCTTGCAAGGACCTTCTAGAAGGATTTGGTGCACAAGCTGAGAGCTCAGACTTTTAGTATACACAAAATATAAAACTATCAAAGACATCTCCACTTGGGCAGGGGATATTGGATTACATAATAATTTTAAATTGAAATTTATAGATTCATTTATAAACATATATTAGCTATATTTGTTAACAGAGATTATCAAAACTATTTCATCCAACCTCACTGCAAAAAAAAAAAAAGAAAAAAAAGAAATTTCTTAGGCACTGATACCAATTTTCTAGGATAAAAAATAGTATCTTGAGGCTGAGATTGAAATTAATTGACTAGTTCTCCAGTACATTTAAGTTTGAACATTGCATTTCCCCCTTTTTCTAATCATTCAGCTGAAGTAATGCTGACATTTCTGAAATATTATCTTTCATTCATACACTTTAAAAATCATGGGTAAATATCATTTATAATTATTTTGGAAGAATTTCTCCCTTTTCATCAAACGAATAATTATTAAGATTACTACTAGGTTATACTTTTCTTATATAATAAAATAAAACTTCAGAGAGTTGGTATTCACATATATATGGTAGTATACACATATATTATGAAGTAAGTAAATTATATAGGAGCCTGTATGTGTGTATATCTACAAGAGCATATACCCCATAAGGAAAGGGTCAATTTGAAACACCATTTTTTTAGCCCCTAAACGTTAATGATGTTCACATTTATAAATGGTGAAGAACCATCTAGAGAATATTATTACCTTATACACAAATTATATGAAATTCAAATTTTGATATCTGTAAAGGAAAATATTGGAACATTGCTATGCTAAATTGTTCCTGAGTTGTTCATAGTTTCTTTCATGATGTAACAAATTTGAGTTACACAAAGTCTACACTATTGTCTGACTCTTGTAGAAGTAATTTCTCCATTCTCTGATATAAACCCAATGCTAAGTGGAGCTACTCATTGCTCCTTCTGTGATACTTTGATTCTCAGAGTTGCTTAATAATCCTTAAAGCTTAAAAGGGTCTCTTTTTTTTCTTTTTATTTACTTTTTAGTTGTAGGTAGACAAAATATCTTTATTTCATTTTTATGTGGTGCTGAGGAATCAAACCTAGTGCCTCACATGTGCTAAGCAAGTACTCTACCATTGAGCCACAACTCCAGTTCCAAGCTCCAGGGTTTCTGACACCTTCATTGTACTTCCTTCCTACACACACCAGCTGTCCTAAACAGCGCTCTGCTGTCTTCTCCTGCAAACTTATCTCAGTACAGCTCAACCACACTTCTTAACCCATGCCCATTCTTCCAGCAGACTATGCCATGATGGCCACTCTTCTTTTCATATAAGCAGTAATTTCAACTTCTACTTTCTTCAGCATCAATTCCCTAGAAAAAAACCCCTTCCATTCTCAATTTTCAAAAAGTTATCTTATTTTGCCAACTCATGGAATGAGAATATTTTAATACACACTGAGTTTCTAATGCTTCTTTTTCATTTCCCTATATATCAGTAATATTTCTCCTATAAAATCCATAACTTTCATATAGACTCTTACTAATTTGTATCATTTGCCCTTGTATCTAGCTATATATTCCATTTCTTTCTGCAAGTATGTGTTAGTTACATGCCAGACACAATGAAAATCTTCTGACCTTGTAGATCTCACCTTCTGATGTGGCAATGGACACATAAATGATTAGAGCTTATATTTTAATTAATTATCGAGGGTTATGAAGAGCACAGAGGAGGAAACTTCCATTTTATTATCTCTATCAACCTTTCCAATAATCTTCTTGCTTTGATATTTTATCAGTGTTTTTCCTGCTATTCAATTTCTAAACATCATTATAATCAATAGTTTCTTAAACTCTTCTACTCCAATAATTCTGATATCTATTTACTCTGTCCATCACAAGCTTGACCACATTTAAGATCATTTAAAGTGATTATGAAATTCTTCTAATAATAGGGTCATCAGTGTTGCTTTTCCTGCACTTATTGAAACTACTCTTGATCTACATGTTGGACTCCACTTCTTCTACATGATTCACTAACACACACTGACTATTTACAGCTTCTATAAACAAAGACATCCCCCAGTTTGTCATATTGAGTGCATTTTGAGTTCTCCCATGTACTCCAAATTTAGGTCTTGATTTGTACTCCTGTTGCAAACTCTGATCCATCAGTAACTTTCTTGTTTCCTCTTCTGTGGTTTCCTACCTTGGTCCAGTTGCTGCCAGCAAATGTAAAAGATCGCTAAAACATCTTTGCTCTCTAATATCCTCTGAGGCTTTCATGCTATGTGATATTCTTTAAGGTATTTATTCAAAACTACTTGAGCTGTCTCAGAAGCTCTCAAACTACTTTCCAATTTCCTTCCCTAATTGCTGATATAAAATGTTTGAATTCCACGTTCATCCAGATTATCACAGTTTGTGCGTCACTTTTTCCCACATAGCTTTGTGCAGTACAAGTTATTAGAATATGCACTTGGATATAGCCTCCAGAGCCTTTGGTCAAATAGGGAGTTAATCATTTCTATGAAAACAGTAGAAAAGAGCTTCCACTTTTCTTCCTGATCAGGAGAGATCACAGACTATACACAGTAAATTGTTAAGCACACTGTGGCTGGGACAGGAAGAAGCCTGCCATTTCATGTACTCTTAATACCTAAAGAGGAAGTCAACACTCTGCTATCAATGTCATTCATGTTCAGTGGCAAGTAGGGATATTGAAGGAGGCACATCCCTGCCTGCTGTTGCATTTGAATGACATTTAAGGAAGCCCATAAGAGTCAATTAAGAATGAAGCAGTGCTGTGCGTGGTTATGCATATATTCACTAAAGCCAGGTACCACACATTCATTACTTACTCTGCCACTTACCATGTGTTAGACTTTGAGCAGCATTACCCAGCTTCAGGATTCTATTACTGTGTAGGATAAGGAATAGGTATAAACCATCCTCCTTAAGACTGTTCCTATTTAAAATAAAATGTTGCATGCAGAGTAAGTAGCAAATTTCTGGAACACAAGTGCCCAATAAATTATCATTTTAAAACTGCATGTTATGAGCATCAGGCCAAAAGACAACGACATGTCACAGTGATGTTTAATGTTGACCACATTAAGAAAAAAGCTTATCTTTTGGTTATTTTCAAGACAATTCTTGCCCATATTGGATGAAAGGGAAATTGTTCTTAAAAGACTAATGAAAATAAAAGGAAGTTCATATATGTATATGTATATATACATGCTAATAAAATAATAAATATAATTTAAAATAAAAGGAAGTTTTTATATTTATTTATGCATACCCAGTAGTTCACTATTTTAGATTCCCTTCCATGCCAACACTGATTCTATGACAGTGGCTGAATTCACTGTTCCAGGGCTAAACCTCAAAATAAATATTGCTGTTTCCTACTCTGATGTCCTCTCAGTGCAAGAAACCTGATGCATTTAACAGCATACAGTCTCAAAAAAAATTGACATCCTCTTAGTTGCATATCTCCTATTTTAAAAAAAAAAGTCTCCAACAGCACAAAAAATCTTCTAATGCAAATTAAACTAAAAGTCTTATGTTGTTTACTTTCCCCACCTCCCAACCTACCAAAACCTATTTATTTTTTTTCCACATTATATTTTGGCCCCTTAATACTTTCTTTATTTTTCATTACTCTTGGTCCTCACTGACAATATATCATCACTTTCTCCTAGTCTTTACTTCAGAGAGTATTCTTCTGACTACTGACATAATTGATATTAAAAAAATAAAACAAACAACAACAACAACAAAAACACCCCAAAACACAATTTTAGGATAAGCCACATAAAAAAGGTGCCGTAACATCTTTTTGTATAGATGAAAAAAAGGGATTTCCATGGGCATGTTTGTCACATTCTCTAATCACAAAGGATTCTAAATTTGTATAAGGTACAATTCATGCCTTATTTATCTTTGAAAACCCTCTGCCACCTAACAAATGGTCTGATTTGAAATAAAATTTCAAAACACTTATTTAGTTATTTTTTGTTTTGTTTTGTTCATACCAGGGATTGAACCCAGGGGCACTAAACCAATGAGCCACATTTCATATTTTATTTTGAGACAGGGTCCCACTCAGTTGCTTAAAGCCTCGTTAAGTTGCTGAGGCTGATTTTGAATTTGCAATCCTCCTGCCTCAGCCTCCTGAGCTATTGGGATGATAGTCCTGTTGTACCACCATGCCGTGCCCAAACAGTTATTTGTTCTATAAATGTTGAACTGGATAAATGTCTTTACTCAAGTCCATATTTCTATGCTATCACCAAATATTTTCTTTCTTATTTACTTTAGCAACCAACATTTAACAAAGTGCATTGTGAAATGCAAGAATGAGGAGAAAAATAAGCCTTCAAGTTTGCAGAAACAAAAAAAGCTTCAGCATTCTATTCTCTCCTATATCTTGGAAATGAAAACACCCACCTTAATTTCACTTGATATTGTTTTCAGTGGTAGTCAGAACTTTCAAATTGCATTTATAAAAAAATATTAAAGATTGTGAGAGTAATATGATAAAAAATGGACACAGTTCTGGCAGAGTTCACTGGGTAAAATCTAAATAATAAGAAACCTTAGAAAGAAACCATTGTCTCTGTGCCATATTCAATGACCGGCATAAAACTAGACATTCTATTCCTTCTTCTAAGCAAATAAATATTATTACCCCAAGTGCAAGGCAGGGAAGATTAGGAACAGTTTTGAGAGTCCTGTCAAAGTGCAAATGATGCATTTTTTCATTGTTTAGGCAAATACATTAAATACTTCTTTGATGTTTTCTCAGCTCCAACTACCTTAAGTTTAGGCCACATTTATCCCAAACTGCTGCATCCCAATCAGTATCCTGCATGACTCCCTACCTACCAAATCCACTATATATATATATATATATATATATATATATATATATATATATATATTTCCATCAGTTTTATGTGGTTCCTTTGACTGAAATCTTTCACTGCTATACATTTTTCTACTATAAAAAGTACAAATAATTTTTAATGTACATATAGCCCCCCTTGAAAATGATTCCAAAGTATCTGGATAATTGCTGAAGACTTTCACAAAAGATCATTTCTTTTTCACAGACAAAAGCAAGCAAATTATATTTCATGGATTAAAAACTTTAGTAGATTGTGTGATAGGAAAAGAGAGATTGTAAAAGCAAGGCACTAAGACTCAATTTTGCTTGTCTGTTTCTTACCTAACACGTCTATGTGGGCGTTTCTAAAGACCACCTGCACATTTGAATATTCACTAGAAAGACTCGGCATGTAGATATCTCATGACTAACAATTATTATAATGACATCATAATGATATATGGTTAGATTATAAGGGAAAAGATATAGATTGGTTCTACCTCTTTCTTTTTTGGGGAGGGTGGCACTAGGGATTTAACTCATGGGCACTTGACCACTGAGCCACATCCCCAGCCCTATTTTGTATTTCATTTAGACACAGGGTCTCACTGAGCCGCTTAGCTCCTCGCTTTTGCTGAGGGTGGCTCTTGCTTCAGCCTTCCCAGCCACTGGGATTACAGGTGTGCAGCAGTTCCACCTCTTTCTAAGTATGAGGTTTTACCTGAAGCATACTCTTCCCACCAACAGAATGCAGTGTTGTGGGTAGGACACAGCTCTTCAGATAAACCAGTTAGATGTTCAATATTCAAAGTTTGCACTAGGGATTGGTTATGTAGACATTTAAGGATGTGTACTAAAATCTCAGACTCACAGAAAGAAAGCAAGTGTTCATCAGGAGTAATGGGTCATTTAAGATGAAGTTTAAATAATTAAAGCTATTTCTTTGAACAGTAAAATAAGAAATGTAACCAAACCAAACCAAACTAAACCAAACAAAATACTAGTGATATTACTTTTAACAATAGAAAGTGATTTGCAAAACAACGCTTTAATTTAGTTATTTTATTTTTTTATACTCAGGATTTTTATTGCTATCAAAATGCTTTTAAGCTTTCAGGTAAAGAGTGGAACAGAACATCCAATATTCTTTATGCTCTCTTATGTAGTCAAGTTTGTCATGGCTAAGGCAGATAAAATAACAACCATAGCAAGAAGCAGCAGAAGTGCACAAATCAAGGCAAAGAAAACATCTGCCGTAGCAAGAATAAGAAAACATATATAAGTTCTACCAAGATTTGAATTCTTGACCATTTTATAATGTTTAATATAAGGAAGGTGAACAGATACTTGGATAAAATGTATTCCATATTTTAAGGACAACTTCCTCTTGATCGTGATGCAATATGTGGTATTGGTATACCACACGATAAAAAAAATGGGCTTTATCTTCTTAAAATCGTGACACTGTCTTCATTTATTAGCCTTGAATATTGGAAAATGTAGATTAATTTCCTGTCAATCTATTTTGATACATTTCATGTATAGCTATAATGATTTGTCCCTAATTTGACTCTCTGATTCCAACATAATCAAGAAATAAAATATACTGGCTGGAGTTATACCTCAGTTGACAGAGTGCTTGCCTTGCATGCATAAGGCCCGGGTTCAATCCCCAGCTCCACAAAATAAATAAATAAATAAACAAACAAACAAACAAATAAATAAATAAAATAAAATAAAATACAAAGTATCTCCCTTGAAAAACATACAACAACATGAAGGGTTGCTTTTCACCAACAAAGTCAAAATAAGAAAATCCAGACTTTAACAACTGCTAAAATGTGCTTGAAATCTTTTCAACAAGAAACAAACACCTTGAATACCTTAATTTTTATTTTCTTTCAAAACAACTATAGATTTTTTTTACATGAATAGTTGATTCCTTTTAGTGTGAACTCAATTCATCCATCTCATGATCTGTAAGAGGTGCTTTACAGGGTAACACAAGTGTTTGAAAGGAAGATAATTTCTATCTGCAAGGAATCCTATGAACCAGAGGATGAGACTTAGGTGATACTGATTAACCTTTGAATGTCCAGCCAAAACCTGGACAGAGAAAATATTGACCATTAACTACCATAGCTGATGAGTTGAGGAATGGTCAGGTATATTTTGCAGTTTCTTGTCAGAGATTCAAATAGCACAATATCTGGAAAAGTGTCTCTTTCATCTAGATAATTCCATCATTTGGTATAGGATACATGTGTTTATAGCCAGAGGCGCCAGGATGTGTGGACCTGGAGTTGAGATGAAATTTTCACATTTCTTGGGGTAGGGTTTAAAAAAGAGAAATATAAAAAAAGAAATTTTCACATCTGAATGTTTTGTGCGCATAGGAACCTGGGATATAGTCATATATCTAAAGCTGAATGAAGGCACTTTCTTCTACTTCCCCTGCTGCTATACACATATACATACACAGAGCACCCAGGAGAAAATACAAAAGAAGTATCACAATTTTCACTTTTACTTTTTCTTTAAAATTCTGTTTCTACCTTGTTTTGTAGATGATATTTAAAAGCATTAGCACGTGTTTATTGACTATGGATAGAGTTCTGTGCTAAATGTGTTTCTTTGCTTACTACTCCAACAGGTATTTTCCCCTTCTTTTTTGGAAATTCAAAACTTTCCTTTTGATTTTGAAAAAGGAAAAAAAAATGTATCCAAGCATAAAATGAAAAGGCTAGTAACAGGTTGAAGTAGGCAAGTAGAAGTGCAAAGATAAAAAGGGGCAACAGTGAACTCCTAGAAGACTGTTGAATCCCTTGGCAAAGATACTCTGGCTCTACCAAATTTCTAACATAACCTGTAGCTAGGGAGGCCGTCACTCCTGAGGCTTAGGTTCCACACAGAATCCACATGTTTTCTACCTTTCGATCACATTATATTCACTCTGTGACTTGTCGTCTCTTCAGATAAATTCTCCTCACAGGAATATCCCTTGCTGCTGCTACTTCCAATTACAAATAATTCTCTCTTTAGCCCTCAGCACCTCCCTCAGCATCTTCTTTCTTTAAACACCATCCACCATCCAGGAATTGGTTACAAACCAAGACCTGGTACCAGAAAAAATATGAGTGATGAGTTGGAGGGTAGGAAGGAGAGTGGAACAGTTGACCCATTCTCTATACCAGCACTATTGGTCTGAAGTATGATTATTAATGAAATTGTTGATAATTTTTTTTGGTGTCTTAGACCTTATCAAATGAGCTTGAATCAGTAACAGAGCTGCCATGGGTCAGTTTAAAGAGAGCCTGACCATGGATGCAGTGTGGAGAGAGACCAATGGCAATAGTAGGGTGGTAGGGAACATGTATGACAGTGAAGTGAAACATGCATTGTTTGGATCCAGTTTTTTAAAAAATAAATGATACACATGCATAAAAAAAATATTTTTGTCATATGGAGAAAGTCCATAATATGCAATGACAGTGAATCATTTATTTAAATACATTCATACATTGAAATACTAGATATTTAAAATCTATGTTCATGCAAATAAAAACACTAATAACTTAAAGGAATGACCATTGTTTAATACTAAGAGAGAACATAATATAATGCTAATAAAACAGTAAGTTCTCAAACAGACATATTTAGGCAGATATTTATGTTAAATAAATATGTTAAATAAATATGTTAAAGATGGTTATCTATTTATGTTAAATAAATAGATAACCATCTTTAACTGGTGGTCTTACTTCCACCACCCCATGTCTTTATTACTTTTATTACTTTAATATTTAGAAAAAACTGAGGGTAATTTTTAAAGACACAGTGTGCTTGTTGACCACTGGTCCCCTCCCCCAGCTCAGGGCTTTTCCTGTAGTGAGGACTTTTCCTGGACACCTCATATTTCAGAGTTTTTTCTAACCTGTCTGGTATAAGCTTGTATGATTTTTCAGTCAGGAATACTTCTGCTTGCTTTCACTTTAACTCCTCTCTGTGTCCTTTCGTTGTACTCTGGTAGAGATAACAAACTAGGACAGCTCCCAAATAACTACTTAATTCATCCCAGCCTTGTTTGCTCTGTTTCCTTCGTCAATGATTTATATGTGCTCAGGAGGATAGAACTGCTTAGGCTGCAACAGGCCTGTCTGATACTTCCTTTGGAAGATATACTCATGTAAAATAGTTACTTCCCTGAGATGATTTTTTTTTTCAATTTTAATCACACGGAGATGCTCTTATCTTGAAACTAAATTCTCTTATTTTGCTGAATTGGACTCTAAGTAGGAAATACAGCTGGTAAAAACATCTTGAGTTTGAGCTGCAACCTAGCAGTTTCTTTATCAACTCCCCTGTTCCTAGATGAAGAGGAAATTTCTTGGCTTTCCTATTGTTATTACAGAATCAAAATTTGTGATCTATAGGAAGGAAGAAACTCAAGTTAAACTGCTTTAAAATACAAACTATTATTATTAAACTATTTGAATTCCATTTGTAAAGGCTCAACAGATGCTAGATATTAACATGCTGCTTATCCTATATGGCCTTCAGTTTCCTCCTATAAAATCAGAATTTCCGCCTCATGGCATTCTTAGGAAAATAAACTAATAAAGGTAATATGACTAAAACCCAATAGTTTTTCCAAGTAAATGTTAGTCATTATTCTAAGATGTTAGATACTATTGCTGTCAATCAAGCTAAAACTATGGCACTGGGTTTTTGCCAAAGAAAATGTTTTATTGCATGGGCAACTAGCAGTGAAAATAGGAGCTAAATAATGGAGCTCAAATAATGTTATTAGAGTCCTAGGCCAGGGACCCAACATTGAAAGGTCCTACACAGATCAGGCTCTGCCACCTGCCATTTCCAGAGTCCAGGCAAAGACCAGAGAGGCCTGAATGATCAGCATGCCTCTTCACACATTGCGTATTTCTTTTGAGGGAAAGTTGTCATGTTCTGCCTGGTGGGAAGGATTTGGACTTGCGACTTTATTGACTGGATGAGCTGAGAGTTTCTGCTCATGTCCCATTTTGAAGAGCCAGTTCCAAGCCATCCTTGAGTCAATTCTGGGAAGTTTTTCTCAAAAGATAACTTAAGAACTTTGTTAATATTTAAGGAATTTCCCTCCAGGTGTGTCCAAGCCTTATCTGATTTCATTATGACAGCTGACATTTCTTAAAGGAAGACCCTTTGGCATAAGATTTCTTCCCGTTAAGTCATCTGTTCAGGCACTTGGTAAATCTATGGGAAGATGCATGATAAATAATGGAGAACAACAACAATGAAAGCAGTGAATTTCATGCAGGGCAACTTTTAATCAGTAATTACAATGGTGACTGATTCATTGGCTCATTTTTTAGGGTGTCTTGGACCTAGTATGTACCATATGTGCAGTAGTAGTGATGTAGGACAGAAGAGTCTGGACCCTGGAGGAAGTAGCTAGAAGCAGGTTTATCAAGGAAAGCAGGAATTGTAACTGTACAACAAACTCTTTTGAGACAGAGTCTATTATTCCTTTTTTTTTTTTTTTTCTGCAAACCTGGCATTTACAAGAAAGAGGAAAGTTGAAACCACATTAAGCTCTCTGCAGAACTCTTATGAAATCCTGTTGACAGTCTTTGTGAACTCTTGCTGACAAGAAGCTTAATTATGGTAAGGGTCTTTCAGTAGGACATTAAAATATAATGACAAAGAAGCTGTACCAGTCACTGGGTTAGTAATTCTTACATTTTGGTAAGAGTGAAAGCAAGGGTAAAACCTAAGTAGACTCAGAGCAATAGCAACAAATTATCTATCTTTGGTGCAATGAAGAGAGCGAGATTTGAGATACCACATTGAAAAAAAGAAAAGTGAGAGCAACCGGTCAAAGACGATTTCATTAAATAAAATTTTCAGAGCTCTCTGAAATCACATTCGTAGCTTCACCTCTAGAAAACAATTAAATTATTTCATTCACATATATCTTTAATCTACAAATCCTTAAGAGAATGTTAGGATTGTTAAAGTTTCAAACACCATACTCTATTGATGATGTAGCATAAATTGTTGAGTCTTAGAGTTAAAATCTGGGAGCTTAAGATAGATAGCTGATTGTGGTGACAAGTCCTCAAGTGATAACTAATACTACTTATTTGTTTATCCCTCATTCATTCACCAGATATTTATTCAGCATACCTTGTTTCATCCATTTTGTAAGTTATAAAGGAGTTTTAAAGATAAATATGATTCTTAGCCTTAAAGAACTCTGTTTATTCACAAAGGAAAAATACATGGTTTTATATTTTTAATAAATGTAATAAAATAAAGATATATATCTATCATATAAAATGAACCTATTTGTGCCTATTTGGGCATGGAGAGAAGAGAGGCTAGACCATGAAACTATTCTTCTGGAAGAAAAAATTTCCTCTTACCCTTTGAAGGTCAGTGAGTGGGAAGGTACAAACTGAACTGCCAAAAGTCAGATTAGCAAAATAAAAAACAGATTTAATTATGTATGCATTGGACTTGACAAAATGTGACTTATGGTGATTAGCATTTGAGGCTCATAGGATATGGGAAGAAGTAGAGGCACTTTTAGGAGAACAAATTGACAGGGGACAGACAGATAAGGATGGTGGGAACACAAAGTTAAGGAAATAATTTGATAAAATGGGCCCACTGTGCTGCTCCCCACAGGCTTTCATTTCCAAAAAGCAATCTATTTACCTGCAGCCCTGCCTGGCTTAAGTGGAAAGAATGTGTTACATTCCTCAGCAAACTACCTGTTATCTGCAGAAGAAATGCAGACCTTAAAAAATGTTTATAGGAGGAACTCAAGTTACCTTGAAGGCGGAGACTTTTGTGACTATTTGTTACAGATCAGATCCGGAATCTCAGGGAGATAAAGATAATTACTCCTAACCATAAAATCTAAGAAAGTATGGGTAAGAATCCATCTAGAATTGTGAAGCATGGGCCAAGGTGTGTCCTAGAGTTGACATGACAGTGGAGACTTGAGAGTCTGATGTCATCCTATTGTCAGTCAAAATTCAAGAGGTGAACAAGGGCTGGAAACATCTGTGGGATCCTCAATTAAACTGGAGTATAGCAGAGGCACGTTGTCTCTCTTCTCTCTGAGAGGACCCACTCTTTCTCTTTAGAGTGTCCCCTTTCTCATTTCCTGTCCCTTCAATAAACTCAAATCTGTTACTTTGAGCCACATATCTGAAATCTTTCTGAGTTACTTGCAAGAATTGGGGTTTGAAGTGGGAAGGAGTCTTCCCACTTCCTCAGTTTCCCAGAGGGCACAGCCCTACAGCAAAATGACTCCTCATAAGAGGGGAAAAAGTCCTTATCTGCAAACATATTAACTGGGGAAAAATAAATGTGCACTTAAAAAGAGGATAGAAGATAATCACATCTTTGGTTTGTGACAATGTCTCTTTGTGGGTTGTGCCAAGTTCTTGTCTCCAAGAAGACAAAACTAGAGTTGGTTGCTTGCAAGGAGAAGCTCTATGACAATTGAGTTTTTTTTCCTTTGCTTTTAAGCAATTAAGGACTTTTAGGAACTCAAATGTCTTTAGTTCAAAATAACTTCTAGGCTACAGTGGCTTAATTAGGTCTCCTTCGGTACCTTTCAGAACAGAGATTTGCAAGTTTGCCTTTAGAGGTAGCTTGGATGTTTATAAACAGATAATGAGTGCTGGTGTCCATTTAGTTTCACCTGCCTGGGAAAAAGAAAAGACTGCAATGGGCTTTTAAAGAAAACCAGAACCAAATGGGAGTTAAAGCACTGTAAATAATCAGGAATCATTGCAATGTGGCAAGTGGGGACTTAGTATCAAACTGAACTCAATTCTGAATGCAGGAAGAAAAAGCAGGGATTTATAGTCATGCTTGGAGCAAAGTGGAGGTTAGTGGGTAGAAATTAATAATGGGAAACATCAGGGTAAGGATTGGGGGAGGTTTCTGATTAAGTTCACCTAACAGGTGGGATTCTTGCTGAAGAAGAACCCAGGTGATCAGATGCTCAGAGTGGGGGATGGAAAATTTGATCAGATATCCAAAGCGAACAGACATTACAGAAGGGGATTCTCTTCTAAACTGACTCAATGGAATTCTTACCATAAGATAAATAAGGAATCCATGGTAGATGTCTTGATAAAGAAGACTTAGAAGAGTTGGACTAAATTTAGTCAAGGAGAGTCAGTGTAGCAGAATTTAGAACAAGTGACAAGAGGATGACATCCTGGGAATTTTTATTTATAAAGAATTTACTCCCTCTGATTTCTTTCTCTTTTCATTTTATAAAATTTGTAGACAAAACCCGAAGCAGTGGTGCATGCCTGTAATCCCAGCAAGACAGGAGGCTGAGGCAGGAGGTTCACAAATTGGATGCCAGCCTCTAAAATTCAGTGAGATCCTGTCTTGAAATTTTTTAAAAAAAAGGACTGGGGGTGTAACTGAGGAGTAGAGCAACCCTGAGCTCAAATACCAGTACAATACCATCAATACCAACAGCAACCACAAAAATTTGAAGATTAGCTTGAATCTCAACTATTGGCCTAGATTGGCCATGTAGGTATTGATGTTTACCAGCAGATGTGTTATTACCATTAAAAAGCAAACAACTTAAAATGCAAATAATTATTTTGGAGAAAGTTACCAAACCAGCAGGCCTAATTACTCTCATGAGGTCAGAGCCTTACTGGAGAACAATATCAATCATTAAGGGAGAGCTTCAAGGTAGTTGCTTTTGAATGTACTGCATTGCTCAGGGAAAAGATCCTCTATTGAAAAGAAGTTGTCAGAGTTCTTCAAATTCTTCTTCCCTAATTAAGCCTTTGAGTTGAAATTATAATTTCAGACAAAAATGGGGGGGGGGTGATGAAATTCCGGTGAGTAGGATAAAGGGACAATTTTAAAACCTTCATGAAAACACAAAATAACAGCAATTTAGGAAACTCATTGACATGGTTTTACTGATTCTAATTGGTGGACAATTAGCATGCAATTGTCCCATCTTTGTTGTTGCTTCTCTGAGTGTTTTTTTTTTCTTTTGTCACGCACAGGCAAATTCTTGGCATGTTATTTTCCTCTTCCACATTCTGTTGCTCTCTTCTTAGGGTTCTTATTTTTTCCCACTTCATCATATGTCCCTTACTAAGTACATGCATTTTTTTTTAAACAGAATCCACATCTAAATTTAAAGACATCCTTCTTAGAGACATTGGCTGGGAAACATAACTTGACTTTTACATGTCAGAGGAGTCATATTTGCCAAAATTTTTTGATTTTAATGGTTATGTAAAAAATTTCTGTGTTCCAAAATACTTTTAAATCGGTGCCTGAAATCCTCTTATCAAAGATAAATTTACTGGCATTTAGTGAAAACCTCTCTAAATATCTCTTTGTGAATATTAAGGAGACTGTACTGAGATGGATTTTTCTTTTTGTTTTCATATATATTTCAAAAATATCCTCTCCTACCATAATGTACATATTCTAAAAATAACCAAAACAAGCACTTAAGCCAAAGGCCAGACCTACATGTGAAATTCAATCACCATATCCAGCAATTCTCAGTAGGATTAATTGAAGAAAAATTGGATAAGCAACTCTTTTTATCTAGCCATGTCATATCATATATTATTGAGTACTTTCTTTTCTCTAATTTAGAACGCTTGTATCCTTGGCAAGCTCAGCATTTCTGTGAAATAACCTGGAAAACAAGATCAACTGTCTAACGTATCAATTTTAGGGAACTCCAGTAGTTTATAATGGTCCTTCATCATATATTGTCCTTTCATAGTTTTGATTTCTTGTAAATGGAAAATATCTTAGATCTTAACAAAATATCTCTGACACTTAACTCAGACACACAAAAAATAGTTGGCCTGAGCAGCAAGGCATTGGCAAATTGTCTCTCCATCATCATTTGGTCTCCCCCATTTAAAGGCATTTAATAAAGAAATTATTGTCTTTTCAAGCCATTTGGTACTCCAAAGGAGGTATTTGGGTGGACTCAAGGAAATCAAGTTTCTGTTTTGTTCAATAATCATGTCTTACCAAAACTCTTTTACAACCATTGCTTGCTTACAAATGTATTGGCAAAGAAAAAAAAAAAATCTTTGTCTTTTAGATATGATCTTTAGAAAGCATGTTATAAGCAGCCTACATGCTCCAAGATTTTGCCTGTTTTCCCATCATAGTTACAAATTTCAAGCATAGCTTTTAATGTCTTTGAAGGATTGGGCTGATAGTTCAAACATGATTCAACAGAGAACAATATTTGGATCATCAAAATTTATTAGGAGAAAGGAATCTTTATTACTTAACTTCCTACCTGAATTCAACCAATACTGTATGTCAAAATTTGTCACATGGAACATCCACCACTGGCAGCAATGTCAGAATTAGCCTGGGTTTAAGTTGCATAAGACAGAGATACAATTCAAGCAAATTAAAGAACAAATAAAAAATAGAAATGTATTAGCTCACTTACCTAAAGAAATTGGAAATTTACTTGGCTTTTGAAACTCTTCAAATGCAGAAAAAGTGTTTTTTTTTTTCTATTCTCTATCATTCAGTCACTCTCCAAAGTTTTCCAAATTATATTTTCTTGCTGCTAGAAAAATAATCTTGATTTCAAAGAATTAAATTATTTAAATTGTGTAAGCTAAGTGCAAAAAGAAGTTATCTCAGGATGTCTGTAGATGATGGACCCATCCCCTGATCAATCACTATGAAAGCAGCAACAAAGTTACAGCTATACTGATTAGCAATTATTAGGTTATATTCCTACTTCTATAGCAAGGATACTCCAATGATAGGCTTCCAAGACCTACAGGGATGTAGGTAAGGTAAATTTCCCAATGGAAAAGTGCTTTATATTGAGAAAAGACATGGTATAATGAACAGAAAAATGAAATAAAGTAGAACAGATGTCTAAACTGTATAGCTTTTCCGCATTTCCCTTGAGATAAACATATTTAGATTCAAATTCTTGAAGCAAACCAGTCACTTTCAAATACAGTTGCCTTCCTTTTCTTAACTGTGAAATAAACTTGTCTTTAGGGCTGCAGATATCATTTTGATAGTTTTTCCAAGGGGGGAAAAAATTTAAATGAGCAGTTGGTTGGAATCATTCATGCTCCAAAATATTTTTCCTGACATCCTGAAATATCGCTATCAGTAACTCCATTGTATAAGCTGTTGGAAGCTCTTTAAAAGCCCAGTAGAGTTGTGATATTAGGACTTGAAAAGACCTGTGAGACCTCTTATGTCCTAAGAAAATACTACTTTTTCAATAACCAATCACTTTTACACCCTATCTTCAGTGATGGAGTGTCCTGTATGTCCTAAGGCAGCCCAGTCTGATAGTGGACTTTTCTGATGATAGGAGAGAAATCTGCTAGAAAGTAAATAAATATATTCTAAATGCAATAAAGAATTTTTTCCGTAACTTTGGGATGAAGACAACTATCTTATCTCTTTTTCTTTTATATTGGGGTAAAATAAAGCAAGTATATTGCCTTTTACTTTGATGTTTGACAGCCCCCTCAGACATATTTACAAAGAACTATGTGTTCTCTGTGCACACATTCAAGGCAAATATTGTGCACTTTTCCAGCTTTTCCTCATCTAACTCATACTTGTTCAGTAAAATTACAAATTTTCATAACTTCCTACTAATTACAAGAAAAAAATCTCACATAAAGATAATATATTCTTTTTAAAAATACAGATACTATGCCAGTGGCACAATTTTAAAAAGTTTTCTGAAAGAGGAAAAGAAAGTGCTAGAAACTAGGGAAGACATAAGTGGAGATAAAAGAAGGGAATATGCTGTTTTAATTGCTGATTGTATTTTCAGGTTTTTTTTTTAATTGTTGTTTTGGTCTTCATGTTCAACAATTCTGATATAAAAATTTCTTCTTTTCATCACCAACCTGGAGGACAATAAAGAAATCTAGAACTTTCATTACATATGATGAGAATGAAACTTAATTTTGCTTAATCATCATAATAACACTGAACATTAGGTATACTTTTCTCTGCTGTGATGTTGAAGAAGCTGAAATCTACAAAAGTAAGCACATTTTTCAGGGACCAAAATTCAAACTCGATTTCGAACTGGGATGCCTACATTCTTTTCAACCTTTCATGGGTAGGTAAGCAGGAGAGCTTGTCATGGAAACAGTATGGTGTTAAACATACCAGAGAGGGAGATACCTTTATTCTGAATTTTAATTGATTTTGACACAAACTGCAAAATAACCTCATTTTAAAGCTAATTAATAGAGTTTAGACATGGAAGACCACATATTATATGGGTTTAACTTATATGAAATAAATAGAAAAAATAAATCTATGATCTTAAGTTGGGTCTGAGAATGGAAATTACCTGTGAATGGGCAAAAGAAATCTTTTTTCAGGTTATGGAAATGCTTTTAAATGGATCATGGTGATATTTAATAGAATTTTAAAAATTATTACAAACTATTGAAATGTACATTTAAAATTAAGAATTATGCTGTAAAATATTCCTCAATGAAGTTGGTAAAACAAAAAAGAAACATTTCTAAATATATATACATCCTGTATATATATATACATATATATGATACACATTGTGTGTATATATATATATATATATATAGATATATATATATATTCACACACACACATTTTATGTATATAAAAAGATGACTGAAGGAAGCAAGTTGTAGAGTTTGTACCTTGGAAATTCTCTTCTTTTTTGTACTCTGAGATGTTATACATTACGACACACCAACATTGTATACTAAACTACAAATTTGTGGTAATGTAATCTTATCATTTTATTTAAGCTTTTTTTTTTAAAAAAAAAAACACCTCTTTTTAATTAATTTAGGACTAAACTGTTGATTATATCACAAAAAATATGCACAATTATGGTAAAGTTCATGTTTTCTGGTAATGGTAATTAATTCATCACTGTTTTTTGGCTTATTTCAAGACTACTGATTGACAAGTATATGTTGATTTCTGAAATGTTGAAACATGGAAAATGCATACATCTTAGAATCTATGATAAATAGCATAAGGGAAAGAAAACCAAAGGCCAAGATTAATTAACATCTGAGACATAAATAATGTCTATGTTAGAACAGGGAAGAATGATGCTTGGGAAGCATGGTATCAACTTGATGGAGATAAATGGCCTTAGATGGAAAGAGAAAGGGAAGATAAGCAGACAGCAGAAACCAGTAAAGACTAATCAACATCTAAGACCACTTGTCCATAGTTATTTAATCATCCATCACATGCCATCTCCATGAAGGAGACATGTCCATAGGATTGCAACATCTGTTTTTGGAACACCCGCCAACATACACCTGTGAATTTACAAAACTGTAGCTGCTTATTCCTCAAGAATGGCTAAGCCGGATCTGATCTGATGTGGCACTTCTCCTGACAATGGTTTGGAATACTTATAGAGCTAGTCACCCTGACATAGGAGGTAGAGTCTCTATCAGGTAGAAAGAAGTTTTTTTGTGCAGAAAGAGGAACCCCACTACCTGTGCTCAGGTAGTAGTAGATGGCAGCAAATACATAACTCTCTTCTCCCTATTATTCTATATTTTAAGAGAAAAGTGATAACTTTGAGTTTTATTCAGGATACTGTTAGACAATGTCTTAATATGTACTGCAAGGAAAACAGTATGACTTTTGGAGACCAACAATCCAAGTGCATATTTTACCTTTGACTTTTATTAGCTTTTTAACCTTGCACAAGTTATTTCAACTGCCAGAGCTTTGGTTTATTATTAATTCCAAGTTAAAATTAATAATAATCATTTTTCTAATACTTTTTAAGAATTAAATGAGACTGAGTAGGTATAATACATCAGAACTACAAATGCAGTAAAATCTCAGTAAGTCTATCATTATTATAATTATCATCGTATTGTCGCCACATTCTATCATCATCTTTATGATTGATTTTATTACTTAGACTTTCAATTGGAAAGCATGCTTTTGTTTGCTGAATTGTTTTTCTCATGGAAGGTAGAATCATGTAAGGAGGAAAGCATTTTGATTTGTAGACTATCCTTACTTAGACAAGTGATTATTATTCTCAGTTCAAATATAATTACTAAAAGTCTGCAAAAGCCGAGTCATTGCCAAAGTGTCTTTATTTAGTGAACAATAACAATACAAGTGTAACATAACACCTACAGAGACTCAGTATTTAGAATAGTCCATCTGTTTTTTTTTTTTTTTTTTATGTAAGGACATTTCTCTGTGGCATTAATGAAAAATCATTTGATAATTTCACTGTAAACCACAGACAGGCACATGATACCTGAAACCTAGTGTGCTTAAATTCCATGGCTATTGTACCTTAAGTACTCTAAGCATGCTGTAGTTTTAGCTACTCAGGTGTTTGGGCTGATATTTTGCATGATTCATGTCTACATCCTTATTTAGTGCTTGCTGACAAAAGTTCTTTAATTTCAGGACTCTAGCAACAACCCTCAATTCTTTTCTTTATCCGGGTTCTACCTTGCAAAGTTTTGTTTCATTATATACTTGTCAGAAATATAGTCCAATGAAGCTAATGCTTATTTTAAAAAACTTACATTACACAATGTAAAAAATGTTACAATAAAATGGATGTATGTAGAAATATCTCTATGTAGATACCTAAGGAAACCAGAGACCAGGTTGAAATCTGGAGCTGCTTTTAGGTTAAGATTTTTCTCTAATCTCTATGATTTCAGGTTGAATTACAGATGTCCAGGCAGGTAATGTTTAACATGGGTTAAAAGAATGAGGAAGTTTATACCGGGACATTCTAGATAGTATAAAGCACTCCCAAAGTCACTATATTTAAGGAACAGTCCCACTTATTGTTTACATGTAGAATAAGAAATGATTCCTCTATCATATTATTTCAGAAATCTTCCTAAGTGTATCTGCACATAATTATTTCATATTAATTATTATAGTTACACAATTAAAATTGTTTGCATCATAATAACAATCAATTTCACCATGTTAACTTTTTCATTTTTAACAAATGATGTGAGAATACAAATAGCAATTCCTATTAAAAAATCAAGTGCTCCATAATGATCTAATTTGAGTTTAAAAGGTGTTTAAAATTTCCATTAATCCAAATATCTGTGTTAATTTATTAAAAATGACAAAAGATGAAAGATTTAATAATTTCTAAGAATAATTTATTTCACTTTCAACAGATTCCTTTACAGTCTTTCTTATAAGAAATAAATAGAAAAGTTAGCTTAAAAATAAAAGAATGAGAGGATTATCACCCAAATTCTTCAAAGTATCATAAATAGGTATGATAAAATTAAACATTGTCATTTTGGGGAGTATGTTCTTAGTCTTCTATAATTGGAGAGGAAATTCTGTAGAAAGTAGTGCTTTACAATGCAGAACAGCAAGTAGCTGTGTGTGTGTGTGTGTGTGTGTGTGTGTGTGTGTGTGTGTGTGCAGGAGCACATGCACATGCACATGTGAATAAAAGAGAAAAGTTACTACTACCTCCTGTGTTCTTTGTGGTTTTATTACTCATTTTTTTAAAATTTTTAATATACACACTATTTTACATATTTATGGGGACAATGTGTGTTAATTTGATACATAAATATATAATGTGTCATCGTCAAATCAGGATTGTTAGCCTCACCTTCTACTTAAACACTTCATTTTTTTGGTGTTAGGAACCCTCAAACTGTTTACTTCTACGTTTTTAGAAAATATAAAATGAATTCTAAATGGCAGTCACCATACTGTGGAGTAGAATGCTATAACTTATTCCTCTTGTCTATTTTATTACTCATTACTTACCAACATCTCCTCTTCCTTTACCCCTTCCTTCCTTTGAGTAACAACTATTCAATTTTTTACTTCAGTGAAGTCAACATTTAGCTAACATATATGAGTGAAAATAGGCAGTATTTTGTCTTTTTGTGCCTGGTTTGTTACAATTAACATAATGTCTTCCAATTCCATTATGTTGTAAAAAATGACATTATTTCATTATTTTTATGGCTGAATAATATTCCAGTGTGTGTGTGTGTGTGTGTGTGTGTGTGTGTGTGTGTGTATCTCACATTTTTTTTTTTTATCCATACAACCAATGGTAGATACATTGGTTGATTCCACATATTGGTTGTTGTGAATAGTGCTTCAATAGCATTCAGAAGTGAAGTATCTTATTGATATACTATTGTTCTTTCCTTTTGATAAATACTGAATAGTGGGACAGCTGGATTATATGGTAGTCTATTTTTAATATTTGAGGAACCTCCATTTATTTTCCATAATTGATATAGTAATTTACATTTCCACCCAGAGTGTAAGAGTTTCACTTTCTCTACATCCACTCTAACATTTGTTTCTTTTTGTCTTTTGAATTATAGACATTCTAACTGGGGTAAAATGATATCTCATTGTGGTTTTAATTTCTGCTTTGCTGCTGATTTGTGATGTTTAATATTTTTTATATATTTGTTGGTTATTTGTATATGTGTTTGGTAAATGGTTATTCAAATTATTTACTCATTTTAAAGCAAATTATTTATTATTTGCTTTTGAATTTCTTAATATTTGTGATATTAATCCCAAAGCAAGTTAATTATTTATGACTATTTTCTCCCATTCTGCAAATTTTCTCTTCATCCTATTGATTGTTTCCTTTTCTTTCCAGAAAACCCTTCATTTGATATGACCCCATTCATCAATTTTGTCATCTCTGCTTTGAGGACCTTATCGAAAAAACAAAACAAACAAACAAACAAACAAACAAACAAAAAATCATTTCCTACATCAATACCTCTTGTTTCATCTGTGACTCATACTAGTTTCAAGCCTTGTGTTTAGATATTGAAGCACTTCGAGTATTTTTTTGTTTTTGTATAAAGTGTGAGAGTTAACTTTAATTCTTCATATGGCTATCTAATTTTTCTCAGCATCATTTTTTGAAGAGACTGCCCTTTCTCCAATGTATGTTTTTTATGGCTTTAAGAAAGTTTACTTGACTCAGTTACATGGATGTATTTTTGTGTTTTGTGCTCTGCTACATTAACCATTGTATTGATTTCCAAGGCGATACCATGCTGTTGGATTACTATTGCTTTGCAGTATGTTTGGAGTATAAGTATTGCAATGCCTCCAGCTTTGTTCTTTTTGCTCATGACTGCTTTGAGTAGTCAGATTCTTTTGCAGATAAGTATTACTTTTATGCTTTTTTTTCTATTTCTGTGAAAACATCATTGGTATTTTGATGCAGATTACATTGAACCAATAAATTGCTTAGGGAAGTCAGGACCTGATTATTTGTATTATTTTGTTAATTTTCTATGGCTTTTCCCTTCTTTCCTCCTTCTGTAACCCAAAAATGCAAGTACTTCTTCACTTAATTTTGTTCTATAAGATTTACAGACTTTCTTCATTCTTCTTTCTTTCTTTTTTTTATATTTCTTCCCCTCTCTCTCTTTTCTTAATTTGGCTAACTAGATTATTTCAAAAGAAATTCTTCTTGATCCATCCTGTCGTTGGGGATCTCCACTGTGTTTTTTATTTTATTTATTGAATTGTTCAGCTCCAAGATTTGTTTGATTCCTTTTTAAGATCTCCGTGTGCTGAATTTCTATTCAGACCATGTTTTTCTCATATCATTGAATTGTTTGTCTGTAATCTCTGGTATCTTTTGAAGTTTTCTCCAGAATCTTTTGACTTCTTCTCCAGTCAGTTAATTGGCTGCCTTTTGTTGTTAGAGAGCAGTTTTGTTTTGGGGAGTGTCATATTACCTCATTATTCATGCTTCTCATGTCTGTACATTGATATTTGTGCATCTGTCCTATGGATTATTTTCAATAATTTTATAGGTTGGCTTTTGTAGTAAACAGGCTTTCTCCTAGAGATGTGTCCTAGGGCATCATTTGAGGATGCTGCACTGTAGCTTCTTCTGATGTAATCAACATGGCAATTCCTGTGGTTATCTCCATGGCCTGGGCCATAGGCATTTGTGAGATCTCCACCAGCAGACTCTCTTTAGTGGGGCATGTTTATTAGTGGGTCGGACACCATGCACATGGGTGCATGTGTGGGATACCTATTGGTTCCCATGGATCAAATGGGGTAAGGCTATTTCAGTGGGCCTGCTTGGATGAGACATAGCTCCCTTCAGCAGGTACAGGGCAGGGGTTTCTTCAGTGTCTGTGGGCAGAGCTGGTGATTTTTCAAGGCCTTGGAAGACTAAGATGCTCAGGAAAATCTGCTTCTTAGAGAGTGAGTGGCAGGGACCACCTGGTTGCTTCCTGGGGCCTTACTAAGAGCACCTCAAGCTGAGCCACTTGACTAACTTTAGCTGTCCCAGCCTTCAGGGAAATTGCTTTCAGGGCTGTAGTTAGGGTGGAGCTTCCCAGGTCTTTCTCAGACCTAAGGCCCTTAGGCAACCCAGAGTGAGCATTTGGCTATTTTGTGAGATTACAGAATGGGTAGAGTCTCAAACTGACACTGTGAAACAAAAGGCTGAGTGGTAGAGCCAGGGGACAACTTCTGCTGAGCTCTTTTTCCAGGGCAATATAGTTGTGTAGGGTGCTTAGAAGCTACCTAGACTGGACTTGGGTCCTGTAAGGGCTGCATGTTTCTACGCTGTCATTGGAGACTGCTGGGGTATTCCTGCTTACCCTTTGCCCGCCAAAAAATCCCTCTTGGTTGGTTCATGATTCATCTCAACTGGAAAGACAGAATCCTACTTTACTAGGCCAACTGGACTCTCCATGTTGTTACCATATAAGGGAACTAGGTACATTGTATCTGTTCAGCAAAGAATTGAAGAACAGGACCCAGAGAGAGCAAGCAAGAAGGTTTATTGCAAAAGTGACAGAGATACTCGGAGAGGCTTCTCCAAAGAGGAGGGGCCCCAGACCTGGGAATCTAGTGGGGGAGTTTTGATTTGTTCCTTTTATAGTCTCTGAAATTTCCTCCTTTCCTTATCTTCTCCCCTGTCCACATGCTTCTCACTATTATTGATTGGTTTCCCCTTTGTCCATGTACCTTAGTTTGTCCATGCTTGTCTAATTGGGTCTCCCTCTCCTGTTCACCAGTGCTTTCATCAAGCAGGAAGTTGACCTCATCAGAGGCCCTCTCCATGCTTCTTTGCTCTGGCCTTGTCCCCAACCTCCTCACTTGCCATCTTGCTCTGACAATCTAAGCCTTTCTTATATCTCCCTCAAATGTTTCATGGCACGTCTGCCAAATCCCTATTGCACATTGGAGTTTTCTATCAAATACTTGAGTGGAATAGCAGTTGCTGTTTTCTTTATTGTAGCCCTCTGTTGTGGAGGGTAACCCACCAGACATCTCTAGTCAGCCATCTTGCCGATTTCACTCTTTGATCCAGGTTTTTGTACCTACTCCTCTACTTAATTTTCTTTATGCTTTATTTCCTCTAAAGATGGTAGAGGTGTCTTATGTAAAGAAAGATGTAGATCATAACTAGAATGTGATATGATAGAAAATTTATATATTAAAAGACTATTAATTACAACTCCATACACTGACTTTGCTCTCTACATCTCTTGAGAATAACCCCTGTGTGGATGTTTGTTAAAGACAGCAAGGTGGACATGACAATCTAATAAATTTATTTGACCTGTCTTCATCCAGTCTTTATCACATATATGTTATAATAATATTTACTGAAAAATAATGTGTTTAAAATTAAAACAAACACTTTAACTCTAAAATTATTGTTAAGATTTCAAGATGTTTTTACACTGACTCTCTACTTGCCACGTTTTTCCTCTCTTAAAGCACATGGCTCTGCTTCTCATGAGGTAAGTATATTTGAAGAGCCAGAACCCCGTGCCTCACACAAAATAAATTCAAAGGTGATAAAATAAATAAGTAGTTTGCCAATTGACAAATTATCCAGTATATAAATGCTGACTTTATTCATGTTTCTCCCAAAGTGACAAACATGTGAAGAAGTTGAAGAAAGACTAAAATTTACATTCACACAGACAACCTGTATCCTTTCGCCAATATTATTTTGTCATAATTGTTTTCATTTCTTGATAAATGACAGGTGGATAGATATGTACATATGTACATAGGTAGGCAGGTAGATTACTTTTGCTGACCTATTTGAAATATAGAATATATAAATTATTTTCTTTAATTTATCTATTTGTTATAATAAGTTATACATGACAGAAAAATGCTCTTTGATTTATTGTACACAAATGGAACACAATTTTTGATTTTCTGGTTTTACCCATAGTAGGGTCACACCATTTGTACAATCATACAGGTACCTAGGGTAATGATGTTCATCTCATTCCACCATCTTTCCTACCCCCAATCTTCCTCCCCCACTCCCGTTTGCCCCATGCAAATTTCCTTCAATCATCCCTTGCCCCCCTCCCATTATGGATTAGCATCCCTTGTCAGAGAAAACATTCAGCATTTGTTTTTTGTTGGATTGGCTTACATCACTTAGCATGATATTCTCTAACTTCATCCATTTACCTGTAAATACCATAATTTTATTCTCTTTTATTGCTGAGTAATATTCCATTATGTATATATACCACAGTTTCTTTATCCATTCATCTATTTAAGAGAATCTAGTTTGGTTCCACAGTTTGGCTACTGTGAATTGTACTGCTGTGAACATTGGTGTGGTTGTATTACTGTAGTATGCTGTTTTTATGTCCTTTGGGTATAGACCAAGAAAGGGGATAGCTGGGTCAAATGGTTCCATTCCAAGTTTTCTAAGGAATCTCCTACTGCTCTCCAGATTGGCTGCACCAAATTGCAGTCCCGCCAGCAATGTATGAGTGTGTCTTTTCCTCCACATCCTCACCGATATTTATTGTTGTTTGCATTTTTGATAACTTCCATTCTGACTGGAGTGAAATAAAATCTTGACTGGTATTTTTCTAAGTACTAGAGATGTTGAAGATTTTTTATATATTTGTTGATCATCGATGCTTATTTCTTATGAACCATTGTTTACATTTTTAAGCTGGGAATGTAATTATTTTTCATTAAGTTAGTTGTTTTTGCAATCAAATTTGAGCTAAAACTCAGTGAAAAATAAAAGATTATCGATTATTTCCAGATAGGTAGAGTGCCACAATTTTTGGGAGTCATGTATGTACACTCTTTCATTGTTTCAACCTTAATACTGTGATATATTGGGAAAGAACTCTCATTAATGTATTGTAGCTGTTTAGAGTAGCAGTAGAGAAAATTAAACCCAAGAACATTTCATTGCTGTAAGTCAAATGGTGTGATATAAAAAGTTCCCCCCATAATTCTGATTCCAAACTCCCCAAGTGAATGGAAGGGATATTAATGGTAGGCAACTTACTAAATATTTAGAAACACTATTAACTGTATCAATTTGGTATCTCTATAAGGTAGTGTAGGCAGAACAGGAGCAGAAAGATTAGGCACCTTTCCTCACCTATCATGAAGAGCATAGCCAATACTCTTATGACAAAAAAAAAAGTTTCATAAGAGACAAGCATAAGGAATTTACTTAATTGCATTTTTATTTGAGTTGAGACCCTTCAGAAACGATGACTTAAGGGTTCAGGGAACACTGCCTGGTTTTATTCTTAGGTTGTGTAGGAATGTGATTGGATGTAGGAGTGTGGACTAAAGACCTTACACATAGGGGGAAATTTCGACAAGTCTTATTGGTTCATATGCTTCTTGGCTTCTCTGCGTGGCATTCCTTCCCTGCAAGTGTGCGGTAGAATGCCTTTGAAATGACGGTCTTCAAGGAAGATGCTAGGTTTTCTAGGTGGCCTAATTTAGAGGAGCGAGACTTGTTTCTGTGACCCATCTAAGATAAGAAAAATCCGGGTCTTTGTGGTTTGCTTCAAAGGACATAGAGGGGCTGGAGGGAGGAAGGTCAGTGAGAACGGGCTTCTTTGGTTTTCCAGTTAGTTCAAAGTACCCAGCATGCCAACGCACCGCACTTTGGGGTGTCAATTTCTGAGCCCCAACAGTAGGTAAGTCATTTTCTCATTTGAAAGATGATGATCCAGAAACTCAGAAGAAACAAAGTGTTCATCGAAGTGAACAGAAAGTGGCACAACTGGGAAATAAAGATTTTGAACTCTGAAACTGTGCCACTTCTATCACCAAATTAAGGCATCTGAGTGACTGTCACTTCTCAGTATTTCACTGTCCTGTTACAGAAGGCAAAATCCATCAAAAAAAAAAAAAAAAAACAAAGCTTAATTGATGTCTTTTTCCTCTCTGCTCTTGGTAAAAATAATATGAATAGAAAATGACAAACAAAATTTTCCTTAAAAATTAATTTAAATTATGAAGAAATATAGCACTTGGATGACTACTGAATTAAATGGCTTAGTATCAACCAAATTAATCCTTTCAGGGGCCCCATTAACAGAAAATATTTCCATAATTGACCATGAAATAAAAATGAAAAATAAGAGAGAAGGTAGACATTCAACTTTGGAACTGTGTTGTTTTATTTAGCGGAATGTCATAGTTCAATTTGCAACTTAGAATCTTGGTATGTTGAGAACATTATTTTGAGTACCCACTTTTGGAAATTTTATTCTATCTTCATTGCTTTCTATCTCCCTTCTTAACAACAAGTGCCCTCTTATTTTTTTGCTTTTAAGTTCTCCTGGAAATGGCTTAATATTGTTACTATCACTTTTATTCTCCAAGAAAAGTGTCATTTGCATCATATTTCCAATTTGTCAAAATGTCTGTCACACTGGAAACAATATGTTGTAAGTCAAGAACATGTCATGAGGAGGTGGGTTACAGTTGACAGGAAATTCTTTGATAGCCTACCAAATCATGTAATGCTGATTGGCAACTGTATTATAAAGTATTAAAGTAGATAAATGTCTGAAAATTTTCAGAAAAAGAATAGTCCCAGCCCACATTTTTTTTCTACTTCTTTTTAAAGAAACTTACACTCAGGGTCAGATCTGTGCCCCAATTTTCTCCTATCGTCCCGTCCTCCCCATCTGCTCTTTAGAGTTCTAATGAGCCCCTAGACTCTCTTTCTACACCCTTTACAAAATTTGATTTTAGACATGATCTAATTTAACAATCACTTGTCTTTTCATGTGAATGTGACCATAGCAACGTTAGGAGAATTACATTACCTTTATATGTAACATTTCACCTAAACGAATCATTAATTTCATATTCCTATACTTTTAAAACATTACCTCAGATTCTAGTACGGAAAACGTCCCCATTATTGAAATTTCTGGCATTGCTGTGTAAATCTGTGTATATAAGTACTTCTTAGAAATTCTAAAGCAATCTCACAATGTGGCCACTTACTCTGTTTATGGTAAGTCAACCCCGATTTTCCTACCTTGTGATTAATTACACAAGAACAGGATTACACATAACTGCAATAAGCAATATTCAATGAAGTCTATTCTCTCTAATAAGAAAATATAATTCAGCACTACTCATTTATATTCTGATGATGCAATGATGCAGGGAAAGAATCAGCTCCCCTAATCTCTAAAGCATTCAACTTCAAATCAGTACCCTGGAACATACCAGGCATGATTTGAATAGAAGGAGGCCTTACTTTTTCTTTAACTGCATATGCCCTTGCTCAGTAAGTTTATGCTTTGTAGTCAATTTTTACAATGTTTAAGATTATAAATATGTACAAACCCAAGAAACAGATGCTTGAGGCATATACATGGGAAAAAAAGCAGAATACGTTGTAAACTCAATTATTTGGCTTTCCGGAAGAATATGCTTAATATTTTAGATTTATTAAAAAATTTGATGTAATTTTTATCTCACTGTACCCACATGGTCAACATTCAAGTTTCCATCAGATTTGAGCAGTAAGGCTTGTTCTGGAGCTTACATAATACAGCTAAAACCAAATGCAAGTCCATAAATGCAAAAGATAATGAGAATTTAGTATTTAAATAGGTGATTTATTAATATCACCATATGTGTTTAAGTTAACTTTGCTCAGCACTTCCATAAATTTCTTTTCAAATAAAAAAGAAAAATGTCACTCACTTGCAATAACCTGACATGTAGATAACAGATGGCTGTGGGATATTTTAGAGTAAAAAAGCATTAAGAATGAGGCATATCATCTATTATTTTGCCTTGTCCTCTTTATCACTTTCCATCTAAACAGAAATGTGATATATTACAGGAAAATGGCCCCCTTTGTGACATTTCTGATGTGACTATGCAATTTCAACACCAGGGTGGTTCATTTTCTGAAATGAATGAGACACACTTTAACATTTCACGAATCCCATGTTTTGGAAATGAATCCTGCAGAAATTCATTAAGCTACTCCATCCATTCTAAATACCAGAAATTATTCTATTCCAATCATAAAAATATGCAAAGGAACACTTTTAAAACATGCATATGAACATAAAGATTTCAATATGAAAAATCATTAGACAACTAACAATTCTATATAGGGTAATTACAAAGAAAAAGCTGACTGTGGACACCTGCATTTGTGATATCCTTTCAAAGATGACATGAAGCTGCCTTTCTAAGGTTGTCTCACTCAGTCTGCCTCAGTGAATGCTGCTTTTCTTTTTCGGTCCAAAATAGCAATGTATGGGACTTATTTTGTATTTTTTAAATAGTTATCACAAAGCTAGGTGTTTTTTTTGAATTTGGTTCACAACTGTTATCCCCTTTATATAGATGAGGAACAGAGACATAGGGACATAGAGAAGTATAGCCCTGTAACATATTAAATAAGTTGTACAGCTGAGGCTAGAATGCAAATCAACAGCATGCTAAAATTCTAGGCATTTATGCAGCTTTGTGTTTTGAGATATAAGGTTAAAATGTTACCTTTATATCAAAAACTTCTTAAAATTTTGTTTTACTCAACTTCTTCATTGTGTCACCAAAAGACCTGACAAGAACAATTAGAGGAGGAAAGGCTTATTTGGAGCTCATGGTTTCAGAGGTCTCAATCCATAGACAGCCATCTCCATTGTTCTGGACTTGATGTTAGGCAGGGCATCATAACAGAAGGGCTTGGTGGAGGAAAGCAACTAAGTATATCACACTAGGAAGCACAGAGACAAAATATAAACCCCAAAGGCAAGCCCCCAGTGACCTACTCCTTCCAGCCACACCCTGCCTGTTTACAGTTACCACCAAGTTAATCCACATTAGGGAATCAATGAAGTAATTAGGTTAAGGCTTTCATAACCCAATCATTTCATCTTTCAACTTTCTTGCATTGTCTCACACATGAACTTTCGGCGGACACTTCATATCTAAACTATAACAAATTTAGTTTATGACTAGAAAGAAAGAATGGTTACCCCCCCAAAAGGATACAATTGACAAATTATTTTATAAATGTCCTACTTTTCAATTTTTTTTTCATATTATTAAAAACAGGTAATTGTCATAATTTTCAAAGGAAACCACTGTTACTAGTCTTACCAAATTATGTGAACTCCTGCAGCAATAAATTATCTCTGACCATTGAATCAATCTGGGCAATTCTGAGGCCTTGTTCAGTAGCCTGTGCAAGAAAAATAGAACATTATTCACTGTTTAATTTCCACTTAGAAGCAAACCCCCGTTTCTTGGTGAGAACCCATTGTAGACATCTGCTTCCCCGACCCAGGTTATTTCCTTCCTCTGCATTCATTCTTAGTAGCCACTGAGCACAGCTCATCACGGCTCTGCTTTGATTCACTGTGGGCTGTATCTTTGTGGAAGACCTTCAGTCCAGTACTTCAACCTGCTCTGTATCTTGGCATTGTTGAAACTGGGTGAATTCTGATGTCATTACCTTTCTTACAACCCTGATAATTGTTCTAATCTAAAACTGCTAATTTTTTTATTAGTCCCTTTTTGAACATCTCATAGCAGACACATACAAATATCCTGAGATAAGAACATATGTTGGTATTTTATATATATATATATATATATATCACATTATCCTTCATTCTGTAAATGCAGATTCCACTAGTATAAGTAGGTTACATTTCAGTAATATTGGGTGGGCTTTACTCAAAACTTTTTTTCTCACATTGAACCATCAGACTACATTTGGTGCAAAACCAAATTTTCCCTTGAAGAAGTGGGATTAGAAAAATCTAGCCATAAGTACTCTCAAATCCAGATCCCTGTAGTGGCATACAAGTTGCACAAAATGCATTTATAAACCACTATTCTATAATGCCAGGTAATTAGGCTTTTAAAGAATTATTATATTTCTACATGCAGTTAGATGATATTCCTAAAGATTTAAAGATCATGTTGTATAAATGCATACTATGAATCCCAGGATATGTAATGACACAATAAGAAACTGATATTTAATTTGAATTTATGTTAGTATGATTCTAAAATAATTTTCTAATTATGGTCCCTGTATATACATATGACATAATAAAATTACTTTCATGAAAATATATTCATTTTTTTCTGTATAAAAACATTTTTTTTAAAAAAACAAGAATATATTTAAAGAATGTAAATTTTTAAATTTTTCCTAACCAATTATGCATATATATTAAGGCCATTATAAAATTAGGTCTTTCTATTTCAAAATCACATGTTATCACCAATTTCCAATTCACTGTTGAACTAAAATCCATAAATGAGTAAGCTATGGCCCCTGGCCAGGAGCCTACAGGAGAGAAGAATATTTTTACCATCTGGCATCCCAAGGGGACCTTTGTAACTAGCAAGGAACTGTCAGACTTAAACCAAGTTTAAGAAGAGCAGTGTGGCAAAACAGCACAACATATTGGAAGCATGAGTGCAGTGAGGAAAGGGCAGACAAAAATCACTTTTCCTTTAAACCCTCAAGTCAGAATAAGTGCACATATTATCCATGCTCCAAAAACAGGGCTCAATCTTTGTCAGGAGGAAAACAAGCCCTGATCCCAAATTTTTTAACTTGTCTCTGCTACTAATCATGCATATAGAATGAGTAACACACCATTTCTCTAGGCTTCCATTTATTTATTTTTAAACATATAAATATATGTGTATGTCTGTTTTGGTGAGTGAGCACTAACCTAGGGTCCTCCCAGTTATATATTTTTTTCTCTGATGAAAAATAAAACCCTTTTTTTCTGACAACTATTCCACAAACATTTCTGCTTACCCAAATTATACTCTCCTTTTCTTGTTTGTTACATATCATTGTGCCTGCTTTGTTGTGCTTATGTCTCATTAAAAGGTGGTACTGCTTAATGGAATAGAAAAACTGCATTTATAAATTATTCTAATCTAGAAAAGAGGGGTATTCAGCATCTCTTCTGTATAATTATTCAATTGAATGTGATATTGCAAAATCATTAGTCAAATAAAGCAATCAGGTGAGCAAGCAATCTCATTTCGAGTCTAGGGAGGTTTAAATTTGGTTCAGCATTAGCAAGTAGTAATGCTCACTGGAAGGACCTTCTGCGTGGTACATTATATGTTCTATGAATGATAAGTCCTGGGGTAAAAAACATAATTTAATGTTCGGGAGTTAATGTGCATCATAGAGTCATTTATCATCTGAGACTTTGTTGCTGGATACAAAGAGGGAAAATGTATTCATGAGGAGATGGAATATTTAGATACAGCCTGTCATTTTCAATTCAGTGAATCACCTTAGCTGTGGTTATTGGATTCTACCTGACCACATTTCCAGGCAGGCTGAGGGCATATTCTCTGCCATGAGGCTCAAAGATTACATAAAAATGTGAAGATTTAGAAGAATCATCAGCTTCCTGGGCTTTGGATTGATTTGTTAACTCTTGAAAACCCATGAGTTAGTGAGCTAACTCAGAATTTCCGAATGTGTACAAAAAAGAATTTGAATATATGTGTGGTCAAACATAGTGTAGCCTCAGGCGATAAGCTTCAAAGAATCTTGCCAACTTGAGGGTTCTGTAGTCCTACAAAGATTCCATTCTATGGGGTAGGAAATTTTCAACAGACTGATTTTCTTAGTGATGTTTTTGCTTTTTAGTTTGGATTTAGTTTGGACTCTCTGAGTGCACATATAGAAATGCATGGAAGAAAATACTAATTAATATTAAAATAGAAATAAAAGAAATGTATTTGAATTTTTAATTAATTATTAGTCTTCTTTGTTAGTGAAATTTAGGGGGCTGGGGATGTGGCTCAAGCGGTAGCGCGCTCGCCTGGCGTGCGTGCGGCCCGGGTTCGATCCTCAGCACCACATACCAACAAAGATGTTGTGTCCGCCAAGAACTAAAAAAATAAATAAATATTAAAAAAATTCTCTCTCTCTCTCTCTCTCTCTCCTCTCTCACTCTCTCTTTAAAAAAAAAAGAAAGAAATTTAGGAGCATATGTGTAAAACACATAGTTGTGATACTCTTCAGTTCCACCCATTTACCAGCAAATACCATAATTTCATTCTTCTTTAAGGCTACGTAAAACTCCATTGCGTATATATGACACATTTTCTTTATCCATTCATATGTTACTTGGCATCTAGGCTGATTTCATAACTTGGCTCTGGTGAATTACAGTGCTATAAACATTGATGTGGCTGTATCTCTATACCATACTGATTCTTTTGGGTAAATACCAAGGAGTGAGATCTAGTCATATGATGGTTCAATTTCTCGTCTTGTGAAATATCTTCATACTGTTTTCTAGAGTGACTATACTAATTTGCAGTTCCATCAGCATTGTGTATGGGTACATTTTCCTCACATCACTGTTAGCATTTATTATTATTTGAATTCTTGACTAATTGTGATGAAATCTCAATGTAGTATTGACTTACATTTCCCTGATTGCTAGGGTATTGAATATATTTTTCATATATTTGTTGGCCATTCATATTTCTTCTTTTGAGAAATGTCTGTGTTGTTCTCTTACCCATTTATTAACTGGAGACTATCATGCTAAGTGAAATTAGCCAGTCTCTGAAAGTAAAGGTCAAATGGTTTTTCTCATAGAACAAAATAAGGTTAAAAAACAGGGTGAGGGGACACCATGAAAATAGAAGGAAGATCAGTGGAATAGTGGTACCCCTTGAGGGGGTAAGGAGGAGGATGGGATAAGGGAGAAATTGTGGAACAAAGCTAACTAAATTATGTGATGTACATATGTGAATATAACATAGTGGATTTCACCTTTATGCATATCTATAATGCACCAATTAAAAAAATAATAATAAATTGAGGAAAGATCAATAGAGTAGAGGAATAGGGAACAGGGAAGGAGGAGGGGAGGGACAGAGGAAATACCAGAGACTTTGTGATTATTTCAAAATGAACCCCAGTATTATGTATAACTATAAGACACTAATAAAAACATTCAAAAACATAGTTGTTATATTATTAGAAGAGTTTTGTGTGCACATTTAACATGAAATTTAAAGATTTGAAATTTAAAGATTTGAAATAATCTTGAAAATCCTTCCTGTACTATCTCTAAGAGGAGTCTTTTAATGTAGTCAAGTCAATTAACAGGAGAGTCTTTGTAATTGTACATTGTTTTCACTGTAAATATTTCTTCTCTGCCTTCGCTTTTGTTAATATTATATTGATTATTTTTAGAATATGCATAAAAATAAGGAAAGAGAACAGAATAAAAATAAAAAATGAGCGCATAAACAATACTTGTGATTTAGATTTTATGATTTTTAAAAAGTAATTTTTTTCCATTATCTGAAGAAAACAGAGTAGTGATACTATTTTCATTAAAAACCATGTTGCTACTCAAGCTTTTCACTTTATGGATGAGTTCAAAAAATAAATGGGCTTGCCCATTATTACAAGAAAAAGGGACATAGTTATAACTTAGAGGTAAGCATTTTGATTCTCAATACTTTGGTTACTAATGAAAGTGAGAATCCTAACCAAGTGAGGATCTTAGCAAAGTGAGGAACAAATGAGGTCCAAAATTAAAAAAAAAAAAAAAATCCCAAAAGTGATATTTTAGAAAAATTTAAAAATTTGGAATTGATAGCATGTATTTTTTATTTTGTTATTGAATGGAATCACATTGGTTGGCAGATTTAAGTTTAATTCTGTATAGGGGATATTTTTTTAAACCTGTTTTTACTTACTGCTTATTTTAACACCAACTTTAAAACCCTGCTCTATGGATATCTGCAAAAAGATACAGAGTATACTTAAATCTTTATAAAGATATCTGCATTTTTTTACAGTGTCAAACTTTACAAATTATTAATTAACAGGAGAGTCTTCATGATGGCTTTAAAGTAAAATAACATCTCTTTCTCAGGAAATATATAATTGTGTCTGTAACTGGAATAAAGTTTTAATAGTTAAAAACTCACAAAGCACTTCATTTAAGCAAATACTTCTTTTCTTTTTTGTATATAGTTTTTTCATTTCTCAAAGTGAAAATGAAAGTGATGTGCATATTTTTCTTTTAAAATATTTGTATATTATTTTCTATTTCAAGCCCTTTTTACTTTTTTTATTTTGAGGAAGGGTTTCACTAAATTTCTGAGGGCCTTTCTAAGTTACTGAGGCTGGCCCTGAACTTGCAATCCTCTAGCCTCAGCTTCCCAAGTTAGGAGGATTACAGAAGTGCACCACGGCACCTGGCTAGTCCTTTAATTTTATTGTGTATGTTTAAGATATACAGTACAATATTATAAGGTATGTATATGCATAGTGAAATGGTTACTATAATGGAACAAATTAACATCATCATCTCCTTTACCTATTTTTCTCCCTGTGTCAAGAATTGCATATGTACTAATTAAGCAAAATTCTCAAATACAATACACTATTATTAAATGTAGACCCTTGTAAATTAGATAATTTGATTTGTTCATTGTATATAATCGCTACTTTTTATTATCTGATCTACATTTCTATATTTCCTGACCCTAGTAATTGCTGTTTTATTCTCCCTATATATATTTGATTTTTTTAAAAAAATTCACATATGAGATCATTCAATGTTTTTCTTTCTGTTTGACTGATTTCACTTAACATAATATCATCTACATTCAGCTATGTTTTGACCATTAGCAGGATCTTTCTCTCTCTCTTTTTTTTTAAAGTTTGAGTAATATCTCATTACACACACACACACACACACACACACACACACACACACACACACACGATGATTTCTTTATCCATTTATCTGTAGTTGTTTTTTTTTTTTTTTCCCATCCACATCTATTGCAAACAAACAACACTGCCATAAATGTGTCCCTATAAGGTGGTAATTACAAAGGCTCATGACAAGAAATTCTCCCCCATCTTTTCTTAGAGGAGTTTTATGATTTCAGGTCCTATGTTTAGATCCCCTATACATTTGAGATTATTTTGTACATAGTGTAAGATATGGATATAATGTCATTCTATTGTATGTAAAAATCCAATTTCCCCACCATCATTTATTGAAGAGGAAATTCTTTCCCCATTGTATTTTTGGTGTCCTTGTTGAAAATTAGTTGACCAGGTATTTTTGAATTTATTTCTACGCTCTTTATTCTGTTCCACTGGTATAAGTGTCTGTTCACTTGTTAGTGAATATACTGTTCTGTTGTACCTTTGCGTATAATTTTAAATGAAGGAGTGTGATATTTGCAATTATTTTTTCCTAAGAATTGCTTTGGGTATTGAGATTTTTGAGACTCTATTTAAGTTATAGGATTGTTTGTTCTAAACTTTCATTTTTAAATATTTTTCTAGGCCAGACTGTATCTAGTTTTATTAAGGATTTCCTTCCTTCCTTCCTTCCTTCCTTCCTTCCTTCCTTCCTTCCTTCCTTCCTTCCTTCCTTCCTTCCTTTCTTTCTTTCTTTCTTTCTTTCTTTCTTTCTTTCTTTCTTTCTTTCTTTCTTTCTTTCTTTCTTTCTTTCTTTCTGTGATTCCAAATAGGTTTTGGGACTGTTTGTTCTAATCTTTGGGATTTTTTTAGAGTATTTATTTATTTTAATTTTTTATTTGTTTTAATTAGTTATACATGACAGTAGAATGCACTTATATACTTTCATATATCATACATAGATGGGATATAATAAATTCTCATTCAAACTGTATCCAGTTTTACTAAAGATTTTTTTTTTAACAATCAGTATTTCCAGCGAGACTAAAAATTGTCAAAAGTACACAACAACTTTCAAATGTCTTTCTTTAATGGACTATCAAGATCCAAAAGCCATTTGTAAAAATCCAGTGAGATCTTTGATTCTCTGCATACGGAAACTTTAGAGGGAGGATTTTGTATTCAGCACATTTAGCAACTTTTCATAAACTGACCCCGACTTTCAGGGAATAAACTGAAAAGTGGAAGGATTATTAATCTGGGGATCTGCAATCTATAAAGGGAAGTGCTGCATTTTCAAGGAATGCCATCTCAATGCTACCACAGGAAAACCTAGATTGCCTGACATACTGGTAACCAATTTTGGAGGGCCAGGTCCCGAGTTGAAGAAAGATAGTTCTATGCTAAAGCCACACGGGAAGAGATAACATTAGAATTAATTTTAGTTTCTTCATACCACAAGGTATTTATGCCAAGGTGGCTATATGTGTCATTGTCCAGGAATCTCTCATTCTGGAAGTCGAGAGGAAGTCTCTTAAAACTTTACAGGAAAGACATTTTCTCCCAGAGCAATCCAGCTCCAGAGACTTTATTAGTGACACATGCTTCTTCCTCAAAAATCAACAGTAAAGTGACCTGTGTGCTAACAATACAGCTTTAAAAAAGTAAAACTAAATTCTGCATTTTTAGAAAACTTGATGAAGAAATAGTAGTTCAGAAGTACACAGCTGTCAAAAATGTCCACACTTCCTTTGGTGTCTCCAGCCCCTGTTCTCTTTTGGCATTTCCCATTTTCTGCAGGGGCATTCCTATCTTTGCCAGTATCAGCTTTCCATTTCTATTCTGGAATTTCCTCTCCATTTTTTTTGTTGGAATTTTTTAGATTTAGCTTTAGCTTCCAGAGGATCAGTTTTAGCAGCAATCTTGTAAATCTTCTCTGTAGTTTCTTTTTCACTTTGGCTTGATTCCTCTTAGTGCATGCTGTCCTTCTCCTGGGCATGATGGCCACAGTGGCAGAAGTAGTTACTGGCAGCATGCTTGTTCAGACAGGTGTGTTTGGGGTAGTTCTCATTCTTCTTTACATGTATTCTATTGTTTCTGTTCCTATGAAAAATGGCATTGGAATTTTTTTTATAGGAATGACACTGAATCTACAGTTTGCTTTAGGGCAATAAAATCATTTCAAATAATATTCTTCTGATTCATGAGCAAGAAATATACACAAGGAAATATTACTCAGTACTAAAAGAGGATAAAATCATGGCATTTGCAGGCAAATGGATACAGTTGGAAAATGTCATGGAGAGTGAAGTAAGCCAATCAGAGAAAACCAAAGGCCAAATGTTTTCTCTGATAAGTAGATGGTGATTCCACGATGGAGGTGGGGTGGGGAAGGGGAGAATGGAGGAACTTTGAATAACACAAAGGGGAGGGAGCGGAAGGGAGAGGACATAGGGGTAGGAAAGATGGTGGAATGAGATGGACATCATTACCCTTGGTACTTGTATAATTGTGCGAATGGTGTGACCTTTCTGGGTACAACCAGAGAAGTCAAAAAATGTGTTCTATTTGTGTACTATGAATCAAATGCATTCTGCTGTCATGTATAACTAATTAGGACAAATAAATAAAAATCATGGGCTAGGAAAAAAAAAAAGAAAGAAATATCTTAGCATGTATTTGTGCTACAATATTAAGTGTACAGATCTTTGAGCTCCTTGAATGTATTCCTAAGTATTTTTATATAAATGGGATTATTTTCTATATTTATTATTATCTAGATCATTATGTACAGAAATGTCATAGTTTTTTTTATGTTTCTTGTATATCCTGCAATTTTAACTGAATTAATTTTTAATCTAATGGGCTTTTGGTGGAGTCTTTTGGGTTCTCCACATATGGGATCTTGTCATTATGCAAGTAGGCATAATTTTACTTCTTTTTCAATTTTGGATCTCTTTTAAGTCATGTCTAATTGATCTTGATAATTAATTGCAGTACTATGTTGAACAGAAGTGGAAAAGGTGAGCATACTTGCCTTATACCTGATTGTAGAGAAAAACATTTCAGTTTTCCCCATTGATTATAAAACTAACTGTATGTTTTTCACAAATGGCCTATATTGTGTTGAGAGACTTTCTTTTTATGCCTAAACAGTTCAGAGATTTTTATCAAGAAAAGGTGCTGAAGTTTGCCAAATGTTTTCTGCATTAATTGGCATAATCATATGGTTGTTATTTTTCCGTATGTTAACGTAATATATCACTTCAATCAATTTGCATATGCCAAATAAATGTTCCATTTCAGAGAAAAATCTCTACTGATCATGATGTATAATCTTTATGATGCTATTGAATTTGACTTGATAATATTTTATTGAGGATTTTTGCATCAATGTTCATCATACATTGACCTGTAGATTTCTTTTCTTTGATTAAATTTCAATTGTAAAGTCTTGTGGTCCTTGTTTTCTCCTGTTCACAGGTTCTTAATTACAACTTCAATCTCTTCATTATTGTATGCTCAAGCTTTCTATTTATATATAATTCAAATTTGTAGTTTATTGTAATAGGAACTCATCATTTTCCTCTAGGTTATCAATTTGTTGGCCTATAATTGTTTCTGATTATATCATATTTTTTTTTAATTTCAGAGATTTCTGATAGTGTCTTCACTTTGACTTCTTTTTCTTAGTCTAGCTAAGAATTTGATTTTATTTACTTTTTTCAAAATGCAAACTCATTAGTTTCTTAAAAAGCATCCTTATTTATTATTCTCTATTTTAATTCATTAATTTGGCATTCTTGGATGGGCTCAAACCCTGTTTCCATTCTGATTTTTATTATTTTTCCTGCTAACTTTGAGTTAACTTTTTCTTTTTCCTAAATCCTAATGTTATAATGTTAGGCTTTTTATTTGGGATTAGGCTACTTATTTGAGATCTTATTAATTTATTCATTCATTCATTTATTATGTATTTTGTACCAAGGATTTAACCCAGGGGCACTTAACAACTGAGTCACCTCTCCATCCCTTTTAGTTTTTTATTTTGAGTCAGGGTCTCCCTAAGTTGCTTAGGGCCTCACTAAGTTTCCGAAGTTGGTTGTAAACTTGTGATCCTCCTGCCTCAGCCTCCCTAATCACTTGAATTATAGGCATGGGCCTGGCTTTAGTTTGTTTGTTTAATGCTGGCATTTGTTGCTCTAAATTCTCCCATAAAACAGCTTTTGCTGCATTCCATTGGTTTGGGTATGTTGTTTTCTGTTGTTGTTTATCTCAACATATGTTTTGAAATTTCTTTTTAATAGTTTTTGACCATTGTTTAGGAGCATATGTGTATCCACATAATCATGATTTTTTTAAAATTGCACTTGTTGATTCCTAGTTTCATCTCACTGTAGTTGGAAATATTATATGATTTCTGTCTTCTTAAACATTCTACATAATAAACTAACACAAAATCATTACAAAGATGTTATTATTCTTTTAAGTAAATGTGAAATAATGTGCATGTCTTTTCGTGATAGTTTCCTACTGTTTTTTATAATGGTAAAATCATTTAACAGTTTTTTTAGGTAGATATTAGACTATTATTAGCTGTGGAGAAAATACCGTATTGCAGATTTCTAGAATTTATCTTATCTAATTGAATCTTTATTTCTATTGATTAAAAACTCATCCAGCCCTCCCCCATCTCCTGACAGACACCATTCCATTCTGATTCTATGATTTAGACTATTTTAGATACCACACACAAGTAGAGGCATGTAGCACTTGTCCTTATGTGACTGGCTTATTCCACATAGTATAATATCTTCAAGGTTCACCCATGTTTCCTACTGAATAATTTCCATCTTTTTTTAGAAAAATAGTCTGTAATTTCATATGGTTATAACAGTAGCCAAAATAATAAAATAGTTAAGAATAAATTTAGCTAAGGATAAGAATGACTTGCACATTGAAAGTTACAAAACAGATAAAAGAAATGTTAAGACACCATTGGAAAGACAGTCCATTGACTAGAAGATTCCAAATGGATTGGTACATTTAATGTTGCTCCATAAATTAGAAGGCAACATTATGCAAATATTCACACTACCCAAAGTAATCTATAGATTAAATATAAACCCTGTGTGAATCCCAATGGCATTTTTTTTTTAACAGAAACAAACAAACAAAAAATCTTAAAATTCATTTGAAACTACAAAGGAACCCAAGTAACCAAAAGCAATTGGTTTTTCAGCACTGCAGATTGAACCCACAGCCTTATCTGTATTAGAAAAGCACTTTGCCATTGAGCTAAATCCTCATCCCTGTCAAAACCAATCTTAAGAAAGAAAAACTAATTGAGAGGCCTAGTTTTTCCTGATTTCAAAATCTATTAAATAATTAGAATGATGAAACCAGCATAAGATTGGCATAAAGAGATATACGTAGAACAATGGAACAGAACAGAGAACCACACATAAATTCAAGAATATAAGGTTATCCAATCTTCAACAGAGGTCAACAAATACACAGTGCATAAAGGTTAGACTTTCCAACAAATGATTTTGAGAAAAGAATAAAATTGGACCTTTATCTTATACCATAAACACAAAAATCAACTCAAAATTATTTAAAGACTTAAATGTAATCCCTGATATTATAAAACTTTTAGAAGACTACAGAAGGGAAAAGCTCAATGACATTAGTTATTGCCATTATTTTCTGAATGTGACTCTACGTGCATAAGTAATAAATATCAAAATAGACTTGTCCTTATGTGACTGGCCTCAAGCTAAAATTCTGCATAGCACAGGGAATAATCAACAGAGTAGAAAGGCAATCAACATGGGAAAAAATATCTTTGAAAATCATGTATTTGATAAGAAGTTAATTTTCAAAATATATAGGAAACTCACTTTAATACCAAAACAAAAACACCCTTCTAACCTGATTTAAAAATGGGTCAGGGTTAAATAGACATTTTTCCTAAGACATGAAAATTACGATGAGGCATATGAAGATTTTCAATGGCATTAAGCATCAGGAGAAAGCAAGTTAAAATCACAATGAGATATCATCTCTGACCTCTTAATAGAGTTATTATCTGGAAAAAATAACTAACAAAAAAACAAATGTCCTTTAGGATGTGGAGAAATTATATCACAATTGGTGATCATTACAATACGGTATAGCTGCTATGGAAAACAGGTATGGAAATTCCTCAGTTTTTTATAATGGTAAAAACAGCGTTAGTAGAATATTTAGCTAACAAGCACAACCCCTGAGTTTAATCTTGAACACAACAAAAAGTAAAAATAAAATTTTAAAAAATAAAAATAGAACTACCAAGGGGTCCAGCAATCCCACTTTTTAATATTTATTCAAATAATCGAAATCCATATCTGAAAGAAACATTAGCACTCCCATGCTCGTTACAGCATTATTAATCTAGTAAAATGGAATAACTACTTATTTAGATATGTATTGCACTTCACTGAAAATAACCATAAACCTGAGTAAAACAGCATTTCTAGATCTGGTAGGTACTCCTAGAAGATCTGGTAGGTACTCCTAGAAGAGAATCACTATGGATTGCTGGCTTGGTAGTGTTGATCTTGTGTTTTTAAGTATCCTTGCTGATTTCCTGTTCTATCAATTACTGTGAGAGCTGGTTGTGAAGTCCCCAACTATTAACTGTAGACTTTTTTATTTCTTTCAGTTCTATCATATTTTGCCTAATGTGTTTTGTAGCTTTGTCTTTTGATACAAACACACTTTGGATTGATCTGAGTTCTTAGTAGAACCTTTTCATTACATAATGACTCTATCTCTGATAATCATATTTATGGGTTGCAGTGTAGCTTTTCAATACATACATATAATGTGCAATGATCCAGTGGGGTAATTAAGATGTACTCGTATTGAGAACATTCAAAAATCCTATTTTTTTCCTTTAATGTCTATTTTTTTCTGCTATCAATATGGCCACTCTTTCCATATTCTGAAAAAAATATATATTGCATGCTTACCTTCATTTTACTTTCAGCCTGTGTATTCCAATACATTGTAGTGACTATAAAATAATATATATTAGTTTCATATAGCTGCAGTAATATATTACCACAAACTCAGTGACATAACAAATATATATTATTTTATAATTCATGAGATCAGGAGCCTAAAATGAGTCAGGCTATTCTCATTTTTTCTGGAGGCTGGAAGAATCGGTTTCCTTTTCTTCTCCAGCTTTTAGATGCGGCCTACAGTTTTTGGCTTGTGGGCTTTTCCTCCGGTTTCAAAGCAACTACATAGTACCTTCAAATCTATCTCTTTCTCTCACTCATAATTACTCCCATCATGTGAATTTGAATCATCGGGCTTCCTTTTGCAAGGAAAACATAATTTTTGGTTTTGGCTGATCCCAATTACAAAATAAAAAGCACTATGAGGTATATATAAACATTTGACTGGAAATACTTTCTCTCTTTTTAAGTTTTAAATAAAATTCATCAGGGCAAAGAAAATATATAACTAGAAGTAATAATATGACAATAATAACAATAAAATTTAGAACATTTCTGAAAGCATTAATCAAGATCTTTAAAAATGTTAGTATTCCTCATGGCGATATCACTTTTATAAATATATATACACATCAAATATATTACTAGTGTTATATACAGATATTTATATCCTAAAATATCTATCATCTTCATAACAACAACAAAAATACATAACTGATTAAAGTGGTGGAGTCAATTTGGCACCTGTGGCTCAATTGCATTTAGTCATGTCACACAGGTAGTTTGAAATCCACTATGGAGGGAATATTTACACTACAGAAATTGGTAAATTCAACTGCCATAGCCCCTGATAAACATTTCACTGGGAAAAATTAAGTAATATATAAGACATCTATAGACACTGAGTTCTGAAAAGCAGAAAAGTCCTATTATTTTCAAGGAATATTTAAAAAAAATTCTTTAAAAAGAACTGAATAAGATAAAAACTATATTCATTTTAATAATATAACGGTTTTTAGATATGATACAGTACATCAAAATTTTAATTGCACATAAAACTGGAATTTACAAGATATTAAAATATTTTAAAGTTTTTATTGTATTGGAAATCAAAATAAAGTGGAAATAAAAGGCTGTTTGATCTACAACTCTTGACTACATACCTTTAAGAACAAATATTTTAAAGAATTATAAGTAAAATTAATTTTGAAATTATGAAATAACTATTGAGCACAATCAATCACAGCTTAAATTTTATGAAGCATATAAAAGTTTAAGTGATATCCCACCTTGATTTCTATCTCTGGCAGAAATATAGTAGAGATATATAAAACCAAAACATTTTGAAACATTTTATATAACTTATAAAATTAATAAGGGGATTACAAAACAATTAGAGCCATAAGCCATATGTCAGTGTGGAAATCTCATATAAAAAACTGAATGAGGCATTCTCTACCATCAGAATTGATAGATCTAAATGCACTTTAAAAAATAATGATCACACAAAGAAACAGAGCTATGCTTTGGCCCATTAAAGGAGAAAAAAGAAATAAAGAAAAAAGTTACCATAGAGAAGAGAGCATCCCAGATTCTTAATATCCTAAGAGTCAAGAAGACATAGCAAAAATCTCCAAAAATCATCTTTGTGGTTTGCTTATCTGAATCTTCTCACTAAACATTTACTTTAAATGAAAACTCAAGCTGGGCAGCCTTCCTGATTTGTGTGTGTCAGTTCTATTGACTGAGATATTCACCTTTTTCCTTTTTAATGTGATCACGTAGTCACTTGCTTTTCCCTTTTTGCTGATTTTCAATGATTTCTGTTTCTCAGCCTAACTCCTGGCTTATTATATGCTTTCCACAAAATCTGATCTGAGTTTGGTACAATCCATATGTTACTCACAGCTGGCGTTAGGTCCCCATTTTATAGATCAGAATATAGTGTGAAGTTCTTCTTCAAAAGACCTAAACTGGCTATCTGTAGATGTATAGCTGTTTTTATCTTCTTCTATCCCACATCCCTACAGTCATATTCTTCAGTTTGTAAGTTTCAATCTGCCCATTTGACTAAAAAGAATTTGTTCATTACAAATGAATCTTGATACCCATTAGCATAGCATGATAGAACAGTAAAAAAAATGTCCTTTTATGATTTACAATTGATATTCATCTGATGTGTAAATGTAGTATTTAAATATGTTTTTGTATAATTTTACTCTGTTTTGTGTGTTTCTATATGTTTCTGATAAAGCAAGCTTGCTGATATTTTCCACTGAGTAATATGTTTTATAAAACTCCTCCTGAAGTGAACAGGTTCTAAATACTATTTGCTTTTAGATTTATTGTAAGCAAATAATATCACTCAGACTTTCCTTCAAATATAAGACCATATCAAAATAAATAAGACTGAGAACATTTTCAGTAATAAATAAAAAAATGGAAATGTTCTACTAAGATGGATAACAACATTAAGATGTAAACAGTTTTTTTTTTTTCCGTAACTAAAATAAAATAATATGTCCTGTGAAAAACAGAGACAGGAGGGAGGAAAACTAAACAATAGGCCACATGGCAGAATTAGCAAGAGGACTGAGAAGACCCAGTGAGACTCTTTGCAGGGTTTTTTATTTTTTTATTTTTTTTTGTACTGGGGATTGAACCCAGGTCCACTTACCCACTGAGCAAAATCTTAATCCTATTTTATATTTTACTTAGAGGCAGGTTCTCACTGAGTTGTTAGCGCCTTGCTTTTGCTCAGGCTTACTTTGCACTCTTGATCTTCCTGCCTCAGCCTCCCAAACTGCTGGGATTACAAGCATGCTCCCAGTGTCCATGCAACTTTGCCTCTGACATTTTTATCAATATTTTAAGAAGAAAAGTTTTATTTAATAGCCTGTTCACAAAATAGAATCAAAGTAGGTACCGGACAGGCATTTGGTTATCAGTTAATATTTTATTTACAGTCTTAAGATTTTATGCATAAAACCCCAAAATAGTTGTCAGATCTTTTCAAGATGAGTAGACACACTTTTTCACTTGACAAATGTGTATTCAATCCTGCTCTGTGTGTGATAGTATGCTATAATCTAGAAACAGTGTGTTTCATGGACTCTAGTCTTTTCCCTTGAGAAATATACAATGTAGATTAACAGATGGCATAGTCATTTCAAATATTATAAAATGAAAAAAAAAATCAATATAAAAAATACCTGAAACAACACATTGGTCTTATAATAAAGTGGTTTGTGCAAACAGAACACATACCAATAGATACCACCAGTAAAGAAACACACAATTATGCATATGTTTAAAGAATGGAGAAATCATTAAGGAAGACAGTGCAGATGTATGTATTGGATCTGGAAAGATAAATATAATTTGGGTAGGTGGGGAGTATAAAGTGTGTGTGGGAGGGTATATATTGAAGGATGAGAATAGTGTTGTGAGAGAAGAAATTGTGGTCTGTTTGGTTTATTTACACATATCACAGAACATATTCAAATAGAAGTAAAGAAGAAAGGAAATTGCCTTTAGACTCAAGAGCAACTTGGAAACTATCTTTGCAAATAAATGATTATCCAAGATGTTTATATCACTGACCCTCACTTTCTATATAGGTGGAAAAAGGGAGTTGACATGCAATGTATAAGCACTTTGTTGCCTATCATTGTGTAAAGTCATGATTAAGCTGTAGGGATCCTTAATAACAGTGGTAATCATGGGTTGGTGGGTTGCCAGAGTCCTCTTGTGGATTTCGATTACCAAGTCATTTCAGATTTAATGAATAGGATAGGGAATCTCTCTGTGTTAAAGACATAGCCTTAAAAACCATTTCTATTCACAAGATGAAAATTCTTAGGACAACATAACTTTTTCACCCTAATTTTACCTCTGGGGTAAGAAAATTCTAGCAGTGTTTCTAGTTAACAAATCAAATAAAAGACAATGGCTAATAGTTAATGGCTTTTTAAATGATTGCCCACAACTCTAATGAGTAATTATACTACTTTCTGTAATGGCATTCATGAACTTAATTATGGATTTAGAAAGGAAAATATGATGTTACTGTATGAAAAAAGTGAGATAGGAATCTTAGGCTAATGATGGGAAATTGTACACATTTTGTATAATTACAGTTTCATACAGAATGCAAACATTGTCTTTTCCATTTATTGGTCCTATTTTAGTCTTTTAAAAGCATCATTCTTGACATATTTTATTAAATGTGGTTGCTATAAAAACTGTAATCCACCTGATTGGAATACTGGTGAGAACATCAGTCTTCTTTAGGCTAAGGGAACTGACTGAGGAATGTCCTTGGTAAGTGAACCAGTGGTAAGACCACCCATCTGGTTTTATTCCATTATTATTTTTGAAATTCTACTTTTTACATGTAATTAATAGAATTTAAACTTTGGGAGTGGGGAAACTATTCAAATCATAAATATATGAATGGCATTATGTAATTGTTTAATATTTTAGTGAGCATTTGCTGAAGGGCTAGAGGAATAGTTCAGTGATAGAGCATGTGTTTAGCATGCACATAGCCCTAGGTTCAATCCCCAGCAATAAAAAATGTATTTTTAATGCAAAAATATATTATGATATATATGCATATGTATTATTCAGATGATCACATATGAGAGAGGCTTTTGACAAGCATTACTAAACATACATTGGCATAATTAATACATTGGCAACATAAACAGTACACCTAAACTGCAGTTCACATTTTTATACAATGCTTTTCTAATACGACCTTCTTGGTCATAAATGTAGGGCTGTCTGGATCTGCTCCTGCTGTTCCAGACACACAGCATTGCCAGAGTTCAGGTCACTTAACTACAAATGCTCTAGAAACTTTTCAAATGGAAATGGATTTTTAACTATAAAATTCATCTCTTCAATCCTGTCACTCACTGCACAAATAGGAAAAGTTGGCAGAGTTTGTTTTCTGTGTTTTGGCATCTGGAGAGGAATCATCATGAGTCCATGGCAGAAGGATAAGCAGCTTCTCCACTCATAGACTGGGCTGGTTCTCAGTATTCTTCCTCCTGCCAAGTGCTTTCTTGGTGATATTATGAAGGAGAAGTTTAGTTTCAAGCTATTTTTACTGTTTTCCTACACAAACCCATGATCACTATCTGGTGTCCAGCTTTCTTCCAAAGACATCAAAAGGAATAGCAATCACGAGAAATTAAAGTGTTTCTTGCAAAGTCATCACTTCTCTTCTGTTGCATTTTCTCTCCTAGAAGACAAGTGTCCAAGGGTCACAAATAAAAGGTAAAGGAAAAGGTTAGTTTTCATTTTTATTGTTTAAGGTAAGAAAAGCAATTTTTGCACTGATTCCTGGGGTTACTATTTGTAATATCATAAGGTGTGTATTTTAAGAAGTGGGATCTCATTATTTTGCCCAGGCTGGCCTGAAGTCCAGGGTCCAAGTGGACCTACTCCATCAGCCTTCCAAGTATCTAAGACTATAGTCAAGATATATATTTTGGTTTTCATCCACAGTTCCTAGTTCATAACTGTCTCCCCAAGGCAGACTAAAGAAATCAGAAGTTCTCCTCTGCTAAGTAAATCATGGAAACTAATCTTTCTTGCCTTTCAATCTTAAAGCTGGTCATAGAGGTATTATGTAAAGAGCCTATTTCAGAAGATGTCTTATCAAATACCTGGGAAGTGGGAATGCTGCACAGAGGTCAAGCTGTACAGACAAACCATACTGGGCCCCACTCAATAGTCTATTATCACCAATTCATATACTTACCACATTACATTTTGACATGAAAGTCCATGTTTCAATCATGCCTTTGCAATGAAGTCTCCACAATACCCCGAAGGACAAGTTTTTAAGAGCTTCTGGAGAGCTGAATTACTTGTGGAGGATCCTAGAGAGTAGTGTACCCAGAAAGGGCACAGAAGCTATATACCCCTTCCTTCATATGTCTCCTTATGACTTTTTTATCTGTGTGTCCTGTAATAAACCAATGAACAAGTATTTACCCTAAGTTGTGAGTTACTGAAGCAAATTAATTGAATCTAAGAAAGAAATTGTGAAACGCTGATTTATAGCTGGTCTTCTACGAGGACAAGTACAGCAACCTGGGCTCACAAGCTGCATCTGAAGTGAGGAAGAAGGGTATTGTTGGGGACTCAACCTTCAAATAGGTGAATCTGATGCAACCCCAGGGAGACAGTGTCAAAAAAGATATCTAAGATATCATCTCACTCCAGTCAGAATGGTAGCTCTTATGAAGACAAACAACAATAAGTGAGGATGTGGGGAAAAAGGTACACTCATACATTGCTGGTGGAATTGCAAATTAGTGCAGCCAATATGGAAATCAGTATGGAGATTCCTTGGAAATCTGGGAATGGAACCACCATTTGACATAGCTATCCCTCTCCTTGGACTATACCCAAAGAACTTAAAAACAGCATACTACAGGGACACAGCCACATCAATGTTTATAGCAGCACAATCCACAATAGCTAAACTGTGGATCCAAACTAGATGCCCTTTAGTGGATGAATGGATGAAAAAAATGTGGCATATATACAAAATGGAATTTTACTCAGCAGTAAAAGAGAATAAAATCATGGCATTTGCAGGTAAATGGATGGCGTTGGAGAAGATAATGCTAAGTGAAGTTAGCCAATCCCCCCAAAAAATGTTGAAAGTTTTGTCTGACATAAGGAGGCTGACTCATAGTGGGGTAGGGAGGGCAAGCATGGGAGAAATAGATGAATTCTAGATAGGAAAGAGGGGTGAGGGAATGGGAGGGGGCAGGGGATTAGCAAGGTTCTTTCCTTCTATACATGGGACATTAGTTAATATTTTACTCATACTCTACTTTCTGGGTTCAAGACCCACAAATCTTTGTTAGATCTTTTTAAACAAGCTTTTGTTCTGTTTAATTGATATTTATATTAAAAAATTAGATCTTTACAGGATTTTCTTGAAACTAATAATTACAAAACTTAATTATAAAAAGGACAGAAGTATAAGTGATATTTAGGATATGTACTATAAGATGTTACTATGAATTTCAGATGTATAAAGGATGTTTTTTATTGAAGAAAAGTTTACTAAAATATAGATGTACAATAAAGCCAATTCAACTATCAAGGGTTTGATTTGAGAAGGGATCCATCTTAAAGTGAAGAATTCCCAGTGAATGTTCTATTTAAATTTTCTGTGGCTAGGACTAGGCACTACCCATGCATTAAAACAGGATAAGAAAAAAACAGTGGAATGAGCCTGACCTAATTTTCCTATGTACATATATGACAAAGCCACAGTGAATCTCACCATATATAGCCATAAGACACTATTAATTTTGTCAGCATGAATCCTAATGTTTTGCATCACTAAAAAGAACCAATAAAAAGAAAAAAAATAAAATATATTGTTAAAAAATGATCAAGGACATGTAATTATAGGGAATTATGTTTTAATCAATTACGAATGAGTTCATAAGGCTTTAACATGAAACTATGAATTATTAAAAATAAAATACAGACTTGGATTACAGCTCAGTAGTAGAGCACTTGCCTAGCATTTGTGAGGCACTGGGTTTGATCCTCAGCACCATATAAAAATAAATAAATAAAGGGATTGTGTCCATCTATAACTAAAAAAATATTTTTTTAAAAATATAGTATACTATGTCTAAGATATTCTTCATGAGAGATTTCCTTCATTTATAGGTCTTAAATTATCTACTAAACTGATACGTAGCAGATGGAAAGAGTGATAAAGAACATGGGGGTGGGGAGATGGTTCTGTAGCCTGGGCCTACTGTGCTGACACCCCACAGCTTTCTCTTGAGAGTTACTGGGTTACTCCAGTGAGATGTTGTTTGAGTCAGCTTTTCATCATTGTGACCAAAATACCTGACCAGCATTGGAAAAAATTAATTTGGGGCTCATGGTTTCAGAGGTCTCAATCCATAGATGACTGATTTCATTGCTCTGTGATCAAGGTGAGGAAACACATAATACTGGAAGAGCTGCGGAGAGGTTTTAAGTGTTGTTCCTTCCAGAAAGGAAAGAGAAAGAAGAGAAAGAAGGAAAAATAAGGAGGAGGAGGCGGAGAGGGGGGAGGAGGAGGAAGGGGGGAGGAGGAGGAGGAGGAAGGGCGCACCCTCCTAGGAGAAGTTCCCAGTGACCCACCTCCTTTATCCATACCCCACCTGTGAACAGTTACCATCAAGTCCATTCAAACTCGGATGGACTGATTATATTATAGTGCTCATAATTCAATCACTTCACCTTACATATTCCTGTACTAACATAGAAACTCCGGCATCTGTAGCTCACATTCTGTTCTCTGATTCTGTGAGTTCGAGTGTTTTAGGTTCTACATACAAGTGAGAACATGTAGGATTTGTCTTTCTGTGCCTGGATTATTTTATTTAGTGTGGTGTTCTCCAATTCTATCCATGTTGTCACAAATGACAAAATTTCCTTCTATAAGGCTGATGATTACACTGTGTATATATTACCATATTTTCTTTACATGTTCATCTCTTGTTGGGTACTTCCAGCTATTCCATAATTTAGCCATTATGAATAGTGCTGCAACAAATACGGAATGCAGATAGCTCTTTATCAAACTGTTTGCAAATCTTTTAAGTAAATATCCAGAAGTTAGGTTGCTATATCATATGGAAAATTGATTTTTAATTTCTTGAGAGATCTCCGCGTACCTTTCTACAATGACTATACTAATTTATATTCCTAGCAAGAGAGTACAAGGCACCTGTTTTCCACAAACTATCAGTACTTATCTTTTTTATTTTTATAATTGTTATTCTGACAAGTGTGTGGTGACATCACATTAAGGTGTTACCTTTCATTTTCCTCAAGATTAGTGATATCAATCTTTTGTGTGTCTTGTTTTGATGAATGTCTCTTCAGGTCCTTCATGCATTTTTAATTTTCTTTCTTTTCTTTTTATTTGCATTGGAGTTGTTTGAGCTCCTTTTATACTTTGGATTTTCACACTTTATCAGATGTATGGCTTGCAAATATTTTTTAAGTATCCAAGTATTTTCTGTATGTGGCTAATTGTTTTCTTTGCTGTGCAGAAAGTTGCTAATTTAATATAATACCATTTTCTATTTTGTTGCTTGCACTTTTGAAATCAAATTCTAGAAATAATTCCCCATAACAAGTTTGTGTAAATTTTAATGAGTAGGAAAAATCACTAATATATAATCCATGAATTGTGAGGACCAACTGCCTGTGGAAGTCTTTAAGAGCTATCAACTTGGAGAAGACAGCAGCTTCATCTTGTCACCTTTAAAGTTCTAGGAGAAGATCTGTCAGGCTTTTGTAATTATAAGATGTCATAAGTTCTCCACTAAACAAGAAAAAAAAGGTCACAGCAAAGATAATTGATGTTGTATCATATGACATAGAAAAAGTCATTTAGAGGAAAAGAGTGAAATTTAGGGATGCAGAACAGATCATAACAATAAATGAGAGCATTAATTGATCAAGTAGCCTGATCACTTTCTTAAAGATGAAGTATACTATTTTGCTGTGAGATGCAATTGTATTAATAGTGATCAACATTTAAGTGAAAAATAAGTCAAATAAATTTACCGGGCTTTTATGACTATTCCTATAATCCTCCATCTGGGTCCACTATGTTTCCTATTTTCAATAGCCGTTCTATGCTATTTCTGAATGTAGTAGAAAACTTCACAGTTTTTAGCCCCTTAAGTTCAATTATGGAGCTTAATGTTCAATATAGACAGAAAGAATGCTGAAAGGAAAGGTTCTCTGTAAGCATAGTGACTTCTCCATACTGACATGAGGTGACTTAAGCCACACAATCTAGATACCCAATCTCAAGACTAGATTTCTGGTTATTCTACTGATTCTGAGAACAGTTCTGCTCAGCTAGTTAGCACCCCTTTCTATTTGGGGGGGCAGAGTCTCTAGTGGTTGCAGTTATATACTATCCAATGATAGAATTTGCAGCATGTACAATTTTCTGCCCATGCAGTTAATATTGGCAAGACTTCTAGATTCTTCATTGTAATTTAATGTCTACCATTAGGAAATCTTCATTAATCTATTTAGGATCCTCAATTCCTTGTATTACATACTTTGATAGAGACTGCTATAACTACAGAACACCAGGTCTAAGCTACTTAGCTAAATCTGTGTTTTCACCCGCTACAGCCCCCATGTCTCAGTGCCCATCTCCTGAATCAAGTAAAATCAATGCCAGCCTTTTGCCTCAGTTAAAAAGCAAATTATTCCATAGAATATTTTAAAAACTTGAATCTTTACTGTAGTTTCAGATAATGAAAGTCCATTTATGCTGATTTTTCTATGGGACCAATGAAGATTATATAGCATATGCATTTTGCAAAGGTTGTAACTCTTTAGATTTTAACAATTTTTTCTCCCCTAGCTTCTGATAATGATAATCCTCTTTTTAATGATAATCCTCTTCATGCTTGCCTATCTCACTGTCATTTCAAACTCTTTTTGATCCCATATTATCTAGGATACTCATTAGTCTGACTTTCTGATTATTTTTGCCTTTTTCAGCATGAATCTTGACTGAGCCATGTTTCCTAATCCCCCCGCAACCCATGAGCTAAATATTTCCATGCAGCTTCACTTTCCTTAGCCTCTTCAACTATTTATTGCTTCCCTTACAGTCATTTTCCATAACTGCACTGAATCTATTTTCAACAGTTCTGTCCTAAATATGTGCAGTTAGTCTGTCATCAGATTTCTACTAGTAGCTTTGCATCCCAATCAATTATTAAGGTCTAATATATGAAAATGATGCATTCTTAATGAAATTTGCTTAGCAATAGTCTTTGAGAATTCAAATATTGTATTCATAAGATCAGCAATGTATCAACTCTTTCACTTCTTCATTGTTGTGCTTACCTAAGTACTTCATCTTGAATCTCTCATTACCTGCCTAAATCTTGCCATGTTGCACTTATCTAGTGCAAGCTCTTTATTGCAGTCTACTTATTGAAAAACCTATGTGAGACATAGGGGCCATATGGGTTGAAAATCTCATGCTGTCATGAATTTCAGATAAGCTCTAACACCAATTCTTCTTTTTGCGTGCTCTAACCACATTTATAAAAGTAGCACAGTGGAGAATAAAATTACTGCTTGAGGACAAGTCCTATTTATCTCAATTAACCTCTCCCATTATGGACAAATTTGTGATTTTTATTAGTTCATAACAAGATGTATAGTTCATGGGTACTGAAGCTTTCCCTTCAAATTTTGAAATGTTTGGCAACAGAAATTCTACTAAAGTTGTTCAAAGGTAGGAGGGATCATACGCCCAAACATCACAATTCAGAATTTGATAATCCCAAATGTTAAACTCCTGAACGATCAATTCCTAAAGTCTAAAAATCCACAAGTCATAATCACAAAATCCCTAATATTGAAATCAGCCTAAATCCTGAAAACTGCCATTCTCATTGGAAAACAAAACACAATAAAATGGCAACAGCAACAATATAAAAAGAAGCAGGAATTTGAATTCTGGGGAAGGCATTGGTTCATTTTCAGTTGAACACATGACACTTGCATCATGTGGGGTGGAATAAATACCTACCAACTTGGTAAAACATTATTTTTTTTCAATTATGTGCTACTTCTGTCCTTTGTTTGTCTCCCAGAAAAGTCTTATATCAGAATAAAAAGCATTCAACAAGTTTAGCAACCTTCCAAACCAAAACTACTTCATGATATAAAGATTCCTTCACTGTTACAAAACACATTAAGTGGTAAATTATTATATAGGAGGGATTTGACTGTCAAAGTTACACATATTTATCATTAAATTTAACCTAGAAAAACTAGCAGATGCTTCACTTTAACCAATGGGTTGCATTTTCTAACTGACTCCACTATGTTTCAAGGACTATATATAATCCATGCCCCTGTTAGATCCAAAAATTCTGAAACTTATCTATTCATTTTTGTGTTAATAACTTTAAATAGTGATGTACTTTACAAATGTTTATCTGAAGATTAGTTGACTTTGGAGAAAAGTAAATGGATTTTATTTCAATCTTCAAACAATAAACACAGTTTTGAAATTAGGTGCAATCAAGGCTTCTAAAAGTGAATTTAAAAGTGTTACTAATAAAGTTTTTTTTCCCCTTTCAGTCCAATGCATTTGACAGAGAAATAATATGAGTGAACTGTCCCCACAATATGGCAGCAACAAAAACTTCAGTTTAAAAATGCATCATTTGGGCTGGGGAGGTGGCTCAAGCGGTAGCATGCTCACCTGGCATGCACGTGGCCCTGGGTTCAATCCTCAGCACCATGTACAAATAAAGATGCTGTGTCCGCCAAAAACTAAGAAATAAATATTAAAAAATTCCCTCTCTCTCTCTCTTTAAAAAAAAAATTAAATGCATCATTTGTCCACATTGGCATTTCTTCCAGCTGATGGAATTCTACAAATTTTTAATTGATTACAGCTACATTTTTCCGAAGATGACAGTAAAGTTACAGATTAATTAAAAAATAAATTATATGCAGCATAGAATAAGAAGTGTTGTTCACAACAAGTCTGTGGTATGTGTATGAGCACATGTGCTTAAAACAACATAAAAGTATGGCACAGAAAATGGGAAAAAATTAACAGGAAAATTTCACACAATCATAAAATTATTTCAAAATTAGCAACACCGTGTAGAAAATGAATGTGAACCTATTCACCAAATAGAATTGTTCTCTCAAAGGAGCTGTTTGCTGTGACAGCAGACTTTGAAATATATTTCATGAGTGTGAAACTTGGTCAGCTTGTATGGATCATGTCTATGCAATGGCCCATAATGTATGCCTGAGATTCACTTTTTTATATACTGAATTGTATTTTTAGGTTTTTGATTCCTCTCCCCCATTTTTTAAAAATTACTAGCATTCCTGTTTACAGTTCACTATGCGGTGCATTTATTCTTCACTTAAGTTTCAATACTGGAGGTATACACGGTATAAAAACTTCAAAAGTTCTCAATCATTTTATGCATTTTTGCAAATTTGAGTCTAAAGTGCATTACTACATCCATTATAATGATTAAAAACTGACTGATATAACATATGTAAAATCACTCAGTATTTGTCTTGCTGTTCCTGATTTATCACTGATCTTAATGTCTTTCAAGTTTGGCTATCTAATTACAAATGATAGAATTTCTTTTTTAAGACTGAATGGTATTTCATTGTTTATACATACCTCATTTTCTTTATCCATTTATCTATCTACGAATACTTGGAGTGATTCCTTATTTGAGCTATTATCTTTTATGATCAAGGTGTCCCAATGGGTGACAGTGAACTAAAAACATATTAATGGTTTACTATGTGAAAGATTCTTCATCTAAACTTTTAAAGGACCATAAAGATAACAAACAGTTTGAGTCAGGTTTCAGCATACCTACTAAACATCTCAATTCAGTGTCTTGTAAGCATCTCTATTCATTTTAATTTATACATCAAACATTTCTGAGCTGTCAGGATATGCCAGACATATTCAAACCCATTAGCTTCAAGCCTGATTTTCCAAGGTCATTCTGTTTTATCAATTGTTTCTAGTTCAATAGTGACTGGCAAATGCATTTGATATCTTAACAAAAATTAAAAAAAATCATAATATGACAGATTCTTCTCTTTCTCTAAGTCTATTCAAAATCTCTCTTGACTTTTTTTGCTACTGAAATTATTATCTTTTTCTCACCAAGGACATTATGAATTCCTCTGATCTGGAAATACTTTTTTGTGTTCAGTATTGAATTGGCAACAATGGTTGCTCAATATAATTGTTGAACTAAATGAAACTTTTCTAGTCTGAAAATCAATGAAATAATCCACATACTGGTCATCCATTGTTGAACCATAGTATTGCCTCTATATTCCAATTCTCCCTTCCTTTCACTGTACATTTTCAAATACTTTACAAATGCAGATATGATTGAGATGGTTCAGAGACCTAGTTTCCAACTGGCTGTCAACTCACCCATTTTCCATAGTAAGAAAATCAATTTATTGGGTAGGGTAGGAATTCCCCAGCCCAAAACCAAAACAAAACCAAGAAGTAAAAAATAAAAAAAAAAAAACCCAGTAACAACAACAACAAAAAGATATTTTATAGTCTCATATACAAATTATGAGTGGGCCACATAACTAGTTAGGCAATGAGATGTAAAAGTAATTACTCATGAAATTTGCTTAAATGTGTTCTCACTTTGTGTCACATTTAGAGCCCTGGAAGTAATAATTAATCCTGAGGCATAATAGTAATAGAAGTCACTATGTACCTAAAAAGAGCCTTCTTTCATGATGATCATTAGTTGTGATGTTAGTTTTAACATTGGTATGATTAAAACAGTCAAATACTATTTTCTTTTAAAAGAAACTTGCCTGATCATAAGTAAGTAGCCATAATGAATCAAAATTAGATAATAGTCTTGTGACAGCAATTGTTAAGCACATGTAAGAATGTTTTAAGAAAAAAAATAAGGGATGGGGTTATGGGTTGGTTGGTAGAGTACTTGCCTAGCACATGTGAGGCAATGGGTTTGATCCTCAGCACCATATATAAATAAAGTAAAGGTACTGTTTCCATCTTTAAAAAAATAAGGGAGATATATATATATATATATATATATATATGTCAATAGTTGACAATAATATTGACTTATAAATACACAGAAAATGAATTGGGCTGTTGTTTTACATGTACAGACAGAATAAAACAGAAGATAGCTTAAAGAAATAGCTAAAGTTTTGATACAGACACACACACACACACACACATACAGTAGATTGAAGATGCTGGCTAACAGGCTAATTTGATTCGTAAAATAACAATATACTAAAACCAATGTGGTTTGCAGAGTGCTCTCAACCAAAATCATTCCTGAAATCATCAGACTAATATGACATTAAAGGTTTCAAAAGATTATCTTAGTTTATAAACATTCAGCTCATCATCACTCCCACTAAACAGATCTTGTGAAGTTTAATAAAACCAGGTTCCGAATGGGTTATAAATCACCAAGATTATGAATATCTTTACTATCTTCTAAAAGTCTTCCAATATTATCAATACAAATTACTCATGAAGACACGGGAAGATATCTCACAGTTACCAATATCCGAATGGATGTTTCTATGGACAAAATTAAAGGTAAAACTTAGTTTTACCTTTAATTCTTCCTTAGTATGCGGAGAAACACAAATTCATACTTGCTTTTAGGGAATGCAAAATGGTGCAGACAAAGTTTATGTGTATGGATATAAAGCAAAGCACTTTACCCTGAATTTGTAGAGAGACATTGGTTATAATCCAAAATAGCTGAAAACAAAACAAAATAAAACAAAACAAAAAACAGATGTTCAACATTTGAAGCATGCATAAAAAAAATCTGTGGTACATCCATATAATGCAAAGGAATAACTTACTAATTATTGCAACAGCATACATGAATCTCAAGTACATTAAGTGAAGTGAAGGACACTGAACTCTAAAACCACGTATATAAAAACCATGAAAAGACAGACCTACAGGGCAGAAATTGGTTTGGTGTTTGCCAGAGTTTGAGGATGAGGCAGTTCTCAACTATAAAATGAAGTGGAGAAAGTCTGAAGATGGATGGATTTTTTCTCTATGTTGATTGTGGTGAAGTCTGCTTGATCTTGTTAATCAAAACTTAGAGCTGCACATCTTAAATATGGATATTACTGTAAATAAATTACTTTAATCAGAGAGATTAATTAAAAGGATATAGTGAAGAATAAGGGATCATACCATATTCCTAGATGAATAGGAAAATATTAAAAACAAAACTTTAGGAAGTACTCTGTTTCTGCCACGGTAAATTACAATGACCTGGTTTTCCTGAATCAGAAAATAAGATATGCTGAAAAGCCAATGAGTTCAGCATCCTTCTCAATAAGTTATAAATATGACACAAAATAAAGTGAAAGACATAACATTTAAAAGAGCACAAATTAATGAAAAGATGTTCCTAACATAATGCATAGAAACAAAACCAAAAAAATAGGTTCCTTGTAATGATTATTAACATGTACAGATCTCTTATTTTGATTAATCAACAAAAAGAAAGTATCCAATAGCAGAAATTAAATGTCAATATTTAATGGCTTCAGGCTAATATATTTTGAAATTTTAAGTACAATGGACATATCTCTAGGAAGATAAAAAAATTCAAATGAACTTTGAACATTGAAATTTTAATAGCATCATTACCAAGATGTATTTCGTATAAAAATGAAGTCACTCTTATAAAGTCTCCAGATACTATAAAAAACTAATCACTCAGAATTCATTTCATAAAGACAGAATATCCTTTAAAACACTAAAACAAGCCAGCAGTAGAAAGTAAAATATCTGTCTTCTCTAACACATAAAAATAGCTATAGAAGTCTTAAGCAAAACATAAACTCTCAAGCAACTAATGTATAAATAGAACACTAGGCTGTATAAATGAGTTGGCTACAATTTGATCATTATTAAAAATCAGTTAATAAAAACTAATATTTAAAAAGATAAAAGGCTATTATATAGAAAAATAATCTGTTGATAAAACAACATAATTTTGAAGCTAGGAAACAAAAATATTTTGAAACTTAAAGTTAGAAGGAAGAATACTTTAATAAAGAGTTCCCATAAGAAACTTACAACAAGCATCATAATTATAGTAAGCCAATTCAATATTCGATTAACATCGATCAAAAGGCATTGATACCATCTCTTACTGATCTTATGTTAACAGTTTTTGGTCATTGAATAAGACAATTAGATAAATATCCAATAAAATGAATTTTTAAAAATGAACTATTGAAACAATTATTATTCACAATTTATATGTTATATTTAGACAAAATTCAAGTGGCCAATATGTATGAAAAGTTTCATGGATTTTTTTCTTTTTGATACCAGGGATTGAACCCACAGGGGCTTTAAAGCTGAGCTATATCCCCAACCCTTTTTATTTTTTATTTTGGGACTGGTTGTCACTAAATTGCTGAAGCCAGGCTTGAACTCATGATCCCTCTGTGTCAGCCATGCTAGTCCCTGGGATTATAGGCATGTGCAGTATGTTGGGTTCCAACTCATTTTTAATTGAGAAAACACCAGTTAAACCAGTGGGTCCCTTTTCTAGTCCCTCCCATTCTCCATCTGTTCCTTGCTCTCTCTGTTTCCTTTCTTAAATAATTTAACCAAAAACACGAAGTGAGCCCAAGAAAGATAAGCTCCATGTGTTCAGGACTCAGGGTAGGGTTGGAAGCTGCCTACCACAGAATGTCAAAATTTCAGTGGGACAAAGAAGGTGTAGGTATAGAAGTTTGGTGGAGGCAGCTTGGTGTAGGATCAATGAGATTACTTGAGGCAGGAGGATATCCATGTCAGGCTGGTAGCAGTAGCAGCAGTTTAGCAAATGCTGCAGGAGCCTGAGATGAGAGAAAAGATTACCCTAGTGAGTGACAGTAATGGTAGCCCAGTGTGTAATACCAGACTCTGAGCAAGAAAAGGACGACTTTTATGAGAGCATAGACAGGGTCAGTGGTGTTACTGGGCAACTGGTTATTTACAGAAGAGTTGATCAATAGGTAAATATTTTGCAGATGATGGAAGTCAAATGGCTCACTGCTGGAGAACAACACAAAGAAGAAGACAATGGACAAGAATCCTTCAGTGTCGTATTGGAATTGTAGGTTTCAGAGCCAAATAAACATTTCCAATACATATAGACATAAATACAGGTGTAAACGTGTGTGTTTGTATGTATGCTTGTATGCATTCCCTGTTTCTACTGAGGGGAATATGAGTAGCAATACTTGATAGAATACCAAACTACCTCAAATTTCCTGATGATTTCTAAATCACATTCTCCAATTTAACAAAAAACAAAACAAAACAAAAATGACTGCTTCTTAGAATAATGGACGATTCCAAAATGGGCACAGTGGGTGGCAGTATAAGCCCAGACTTCCTTGTCCATGTCAGGAAATGAAGAAATGCCCCCCCCCCCAAATGTTGGGGATATATCAGACATAAGGACTAACTTAAGGGAGATCTCACAGAACAACTCCGGAGCAATTTGATCACTGTGATGGTCTGAATGCGAGGTGTCCCCCCCAAAGCTCACAGGTGAGACAATATATCAGAAAGTTCAGAGAAGAAATGACTGGGAAGAAAAGACATGAAGAAATGACAGAGAAGAAAAGCCTTTACCCAACCAGTGAATTAATCCCCTGACTGGATTAACTGAGTGGTAACTGGAAGAGGTGGGTCATTGTGGGTGTGGCTTTGGGGGATATATTTGTATTTGGTGCAAGGAGTCACTCTCTCTCTCTTGCTTTCTGATCATCATATGAGGTGCCTCCCTCCACCACATTCTTCCACCATGATGTTCTGCCTCACCTTCAGCCCCAAGGAAAGGAGACTGCTGTTTATGAATTGAGATCTCTCAAACCATGAGCCCCCAAATATATTTTTTCTCCTCTCCAGTTGTTCTAGTCTATTTTCAACACTCATAATTAAAAATTAATTCAGTAAAGAGACACCAATACATTAAAATATGCTAGATGACAATATCATGACCGTTATTTGAACAGAGCAAGGGAGGTGGCTTGTTGCTGACCAGGAGAAGGTCCATAGAAAGGTACTCTCAGTGGCATTCAGGACCTTAGAGAGGCTCCTGGCTAATAGCCAGGAAAGAAGTAAAAAACCTTAGGGACCTCAGTCCTATCCCCACCAGGAAATGATTTGTCTAAAAACCTGCAGGGAAAAAAAAAAGAAAAACAACTTTAAATCGGAATCTTCCTCAGAATGTTGAGAGCAAGTCAAGCTGGCCTATTCCTTGATTATGGCTTTCTGAGACCCTGAGAATAGTACCCAGATGATTACATTCAGGATTCTGATCCAAGGCACTGTGGGATTAAAAAAAAATGTGTTGATTCAAGGCACTGACTTTATGATATCATCACATAGCAATAGAAATATAATATGCAAGGCATCCCACGTATACATATATACCAAAGGAAATTTCTGGTCATGAAAATAACATATATATATATATATATATATATATACACACACACACACACACACACACACACACTTTATATTTATAGATAAGCTTTATATATTTATTCATATGAATGACACTGTTTAAATAGCTAAACAGTAGAAATAACTCATACATGTAATCAGTAAAATTATGAAATATTCATCCCATGGGATATATCTGCAATGAAATTAGTTGAAAACAAATGCAAAGAATAAAATGGGTCATCTTAAAATGTTTATATATATATATATTCATATACACACACACACACACACACACACACACACACACACACATGATTCTATTTGCATAAAGTTCAAAAACATGCAAAACCAGGCTATATTTTTAGGGATGTTTGTACAGATGTTTACCATTTTAAAGTAAGAAAATGAGAAATACAAAAACTGCATAGTGATATTTTTAGGACAGCATAAGCAATTCTTTGTGTTTGCACAGAATGTAAACAAATATAAATAAAAATATGATTAAGACAAAAATATTTTCTAAACTTGAATACAAAATGTAGCATTGAAAAGTACAACTAGATATATGTTGTTTTTTTAATATTTAAGGAATTTTTTTACTTGAGACTTTGGCCAGGTCGAAGTCTCAAAATAACTCCCTTTTTCCAGCTATTGAACATCAGCGATTGAATTCTACCATTAGTATTTATTTTCCTTTAGTATTTCTCTCTGTGATCTTCTAGAACAGCAATCTTTCTAAAGATCAAATATTAAAATTAAAATTTCTAGATTAGGAGTAACTTATAACCATTCTTTCAAGGCTCAATATTTAAACCTCAAATACTGAATACTTGCTAAATGTTGGATACTGACATAAGACAACTTTAGTGAAGTGAAAAACGTGGCTTTTATGGAAGTAAAGAAAAGAAATTGACTTAAAAGGAGAATGAAGTACATGAAGGAAGCATTTCAGCTCTGTCATCTACCAGTTTTGCATCCCTTCCAATACAGACACTGAATTTGAGTAACAAAAGCTCTTATATCAGTGTAATTAATACTATATGAAAGAAATATTGAAAGAAAACAGGCAGTAACATGTATATGGGCCTTAATAAGAAGTCTACATATTGGAAAAGAACATCTTTAATAGATCTACAGAATAAATTTTCTTTTTTTTTCCTATGAAAATTTAATATAGAAAATAGTTTTATTTTTATTTTATTTTTTATCAATTATTTTTAGTTATACATGATAGTGGAGTCCACTTTGAAAGGGAATGAAGTGAATGAAGGGGGATAGGAAAAGGAAAGACAATGGAACAAATCTAACATAATTTTTCCTAGGTACATATGTGAATACACCACAGTGAATCCCACCATTATGTGCATCCACAAGAATGGGATCCTGATTAGAATAAAGTATACTCTATGTTTACATAATCACACCAGAATAAATTTTCATCCATAAAATGTACTCTGTGGAATATAGAAATATAAGGAAAGTAAGAGAGGAAGAGAGAGTGGACAGGTTCTATAGAACTTCCCTTCCCAAGACTTTTGACTAGAAAATGTCTTTAGTGGTTTACAATGTCAAGGTTCTATATTTCTACCAGTTCTGAAATTCTTCATTTACAATCCAGCTTTATGTTGATAAAAGCAAGCAGATGGTTAGGAATTTATATGATTAACAACAGACTGAACAACCATTAGGACAACTAATTAATTATCCATCATCAGATTGTGTTCCATTTTGAAAAAGTTTAACATGAGAATTTGCATAGAATAGAAAACACTACCAAAGCAGAGCCTTTAGATAAAGAACTCTGGCACATGTCCTGCGTGGGTAAGGGAAAAGGTTCCCCTCCAAAGGGATGGGCTAGCTGAGAAATAAAAGCTAAGAAAACAGTACTACAGAAAAAGCACAGGACACAGAAATATATAGTTTTAGAGTGGGGGACAGCAACAGGCCAAACTGACCAGACAGGTTCAGCTTCTAACAAAGATGGAGCCCAGACTTGCTTTATTTATAGCCATGTATATCAAAGGGAATTGGTAGATATAAGGTTTCAGTGTGGGAGGAGTCTTGTCTTTGTGTCTGCTTCTTCATGAAAAACAGGGTATAGGTTGGGGGTAGGCAGGCTGTTGGGCTCTTAACGTCCCTGCACATCTTCTGTGTTGCGGGGGACCTTTTGGCAGAGCTGGGTGGGAGTTCACGTGTACAGGGCCATCACACCAGCAGAGGTGCTGCTGTGAGTTTCCAGATACAAACCTTTCCATTCAAGGTCTTCAATGCCAATCTGGTCCATGCACATTTCAAGGGTGGCTTCCTTCAAGGAACTATAAACCACTCTGAGGCCGGGAGAACAAAGGATTAGTATCTGTGTAAGATGAAGTTTCAGCCCCCTGCTCCTTTATTTATGCAACATCTACATATGTATCTATGTATACATACATACATGCAGTGTCCAGAAAAATGGGTAAAAGCTCAAGTTATGATGCTTTTTATAAAAGTGTTACGTTTTCTTTCCTAGCAATTGCTTCCTCTAAGTTAATGTATCCAAGGCTAAAAGTCATGACATTCAAATTAAAGGAAGTGGGATTCATGGGCACATCATTCCCAGAAGAGTACAAGTACTCAGCTTTAAAGTTCCATCATTGTGATTCTGTGCTTTCACTAGTACAGGGTAAGTGTTAGGTAACATTCTTTGAAACCCTGGAAATCTCATGTCCATGACTAAACACACTCACACTCTCTTTCCAACTGAAAAATCTACTGGTAAAACCAGTTTGGGATCCAGAGATCATCTTGAGTGCAGGAGAATGAGTCACAGGTGTTAATGAACATGGTAGCCCAACCAGGTCAAGAGGAAGGAGGAACAATTTTTAGCTGTCTCAAGGCTCATCATGTTCTCCTGTGGCTGGAGTGTTCTCTCCAACCACCTGTACTGTTGTAGCAGGTAGAGAGACTCTAGAGTGAATTGGCATGACTAGCAGGGTAGATGGAAGGTCCATCACCACCTTCAGGCTGTGGCCTAGGGGACTGTGATTTTGACCTAGAAAAATCTATTACAATCCTGAAACAACTCTGCTCTTAAATTTCTTTTCCTCAAATTATTCTGTCTTGTGTCATGCTCTTTCTTTTTTGCTAATGTCTTTTGAAAATGAAGACTAGGTGAGCAAGTGATTGGTTGTATTTTCAGTCCTTTCCTGAGGGAGTTAAGCATGGCTCCTACATGAATATTGTAAAAGGAAAAGAAATATATGGGAAATATTGAAGAAAACAACAAAAAGAACATTAATTAGTAGGTTTACTAAAATGATTTTACTGTCTTTTGTCAGAGTCCACACCAAATGAAAAGTAGTACACATTCTAAAATCTACTCTAAATAAATAACCCAACATTGTGCCCTGAGAGTCCTGCTGCAGAGCATCATCAAAAGCAGCAATTTATAAATAGTAATAAAACTATTCCACAAACAACACTGACTTGAGACTACTTAATAAACTATAAACAGGCCCGTACAATAATAATCAGCCACACATTTAATTTCATCATATCCTTAAGTCATCCTTGTTTATGAAATCATTTCACTTCCAAATTCAGAATACCCCACAACTCCCTCTGCTCCCAAAATCTTTAATTAGTTGTGTAACACTCAAGAAGTATCTCAAATGATTATGCTTATACTGATTTAAATAATGGAATTGTACTATTTGTAAACAATGTGATGCCGGACACCAGGGCATATGCCTGTAATAGGAGCAATTGAGGAGGCTGGCACAGAAGGACTGCAAATTAGAGGACAGACTTGGCAACTTAGCAAGACATTCCACAGTCCAATGAGACTTTGTGTCAAAATTAAAAAATTAAAAAAGATTGAGAGTGTAGTTTAATGTAGTTCAATGGTAAAGTGAATTGGGGTTCAATGTCCAGTACCAAAACAAAACAAAAAAACCAAAACAATGAGATGAGTATTCTATCCAGGTTTTGCTGTACAGAATGGTAAACTTTTCAATTTAGCCTCACTGAATCTCAACAGGAGGAGAACTTTTGGTATGTGAGTATGTAAATAATATTGCCATATCTAGCAAATAAAAAAACCCACAATGCCCATTTATATTTGAATTTTAGCTAAACATTTTTATATAAATATCCCAAGCATTGCGTGAAATAATTTAATAGCTTCAGACTAGATTTTATTTATTTGAGATTCAAATTTAACTGGGTGTCTTCTATTTTATCTAGCAGTCTTACATGTAAGTTATGCCTAAATATAGATTTGAATTTCAATTCTTATCAGAATTTTCTTTTTCTTAAAGATTTATCTATAAATGGGACTAGACATATCAGGAAGAAGCAAAGCAGAAATTGCTTTTTCAATATATTTCATTGAGGTGCGGATTGAAAGTAACATAAAAAATGTCATAGTCATTGAAACCATCTTATATCATCATCTGAAGCTTCAAGTTCTCCTGTTAATGGTCCATTTCTTCGTTATTTTATTTTACCAGAATGCCTTTTGCAATTTTTACCATGGTGTGCAGGAGTCATTGAGTTCCTGATAAAACTAAATATTAAGAATGTTAGTCTGTTCTTGTCAATTTCAGCTGAGTTTCAGAAATGCCAAAACAGAATGAGTACTTACACCATTGTTAAGGTGAAAGTCATCTATGTAGTCCTTATAAAGCAATAAGCTCAAAATTCAGCTTAGTAACAATTAGACTAATCTCCACTTTCAAAGACTAAGATTTCTAGACTGAAGTAGCTGAGGGAGATGTTTTGGGATGCAGGTATTCTTAGTATGAACTGACTTCCTCCTCCCGGAAAAAAAGGTAAAATGTGGAGGTATGCTATCCCTAATACCAACCTTAGTGAGAATGGATTTCAGGAGCTTTTAGAGAACTTAGTATGTTTTCCTGGAGTGAGCTGATATCTGATGCAAGCATGAAAAATATAATAATAATAAATATTTTAAAATGATCTACAATTTTAAACTGACTAAAGTGGCTTATGTTTCTAGAGGACCTAATGTGGTAGGGTTGTCAAGAGCTGGCCCTAGGGAGGAAGGGAGGCACTGTTAGAATGAGGGGCATCACAATTCCCCTGCTTCAGTGATTCCCCTTGGGGTGCATACTGTCCGCAGTGACCTTTCAGGATTAGCATCTTCTGAAACTATCGGTTGACACCAAAATCAATCAAAGAAAATGAATTTTCCAAAAGGGAAGGCAAGAGCTATCACAAAACTGCTCGTCTCATACAAGAAAGAAGATAAACCACTTGTTTCATGGATTTCTTCTTCCTACCCCCTTTCTCCTTAAAATAATTAGTCAAGTTAAATTGATGCCATTTGTAAAGACATTGACATAAGTATATGAAAAACTTTGCAATAGATTTGATCAATAGCTGAAATCCTGGTAATATTTCTCTGTAATGGAGATGAAATTTCTTTAGAAACACACACACACACACACACACACACACTCACACAATATTGCCTTCAGATCTGTGACAGTGTAGCATATTCAATACTTTCCCCTGAAAGTAGTTACCCAGCACTAAAGACCCCACAATATAGAGAGAGAATTTGATTCCACACTATACATAGTGAGGCAGTAGATGCTTTACAGAAATGAAAGAATTTTGTTATTATTTTCTGTGGTAGAAAATGAGCAAAAGCATACAGAATAAACTCAATAGAAGCCTGAGAAAATACTGATACATTATCGTAAAGCATTACATGAGACAGAAAGCAAACCACAGCCATGAAATCTTCCCTATATTCCTTCATTTTGGTTGAGAAGCTATTTGGCTTGCTTTGATACATTCCTAATGTAGTGTGGAAATGGGTTTCCTGGATATATAAGACATCATCTGGTTACCTGTTAAAGAGGAGAAAACTTCCGGGAATCACTTCAACGTCATTTGAGGAACCTCACAGGATGCTCAGTGCCAATTAATTGAAGAGGTTAAGGAGACAATTGCCTGTTGATGGTTCTCTGTGTTCACGATTTCTTGGACCTCTTGATCCTTTTAAACACCAGATGCCACTTATCCCATCAGATGTTAACAGAGATTCAAGTTGCTACAGGGAGTTAATCATAGAGTAGGGAATAGCTTCCATGTCACCTGTCTTGCTTAGTTGAAGACAGCTAAAGGTCATTTGTACACCTTATGTCAACTTCTCAAAGGTCTGAGCATACTTGTAACCTTTGGATTTACAAGCCCCAAGCCCCATTTTCAAACATGAAAAAAAAATATGAAGAAAATGTGATAAAGCCTTTTAAGTGGCAGTGTAATGAGACCAGGTGGAGGAAAAAGCAGCTGTAATGTGCCTGTAGTAGAGATGAATTTTAGTAAAACTAATTTTAAAGATAGTTGCAACCTCCAAAAATTAAAACCTTAGAAATTTGGTTTAATATTGCTGCAAATATATTTTGCTTAAAAGTCAAAATGATTCATTGGACTTCGTATTATCTATTCTGCAAATATTTCTTGAATGCTTCCTCTTTAGAAATATATGAAAAACCACCAATTCAATCATAGACAGCCAGAGTCAAGTAGGGACATTAGCAATCATCTGGGCCAACATTTTTCTGCCACTGAGAAGTAAATGTGAGGGGCATCCTCCAGTCACATGTCAGACAAAATCCCTCACCCTCATTAGTCCCTCATTTTACAGAGGGTAGAGATATTACAGCATAGTTTAAAAAACTTAAATTCTTAGACTTAGATTGACTTAAATATTGGTTCTAATTCTTACCTAGTAGAAGAACTTAAGAAATCTTTTTTATTTCTATCAGCACCTATTTACCTTTGTGTGTGTGTGTGTGTGTGTGTGTGTGTGTGTGAGAGAGAGAGAGAGAGAGAGAGAGAGAGAGAGAGAGAGAGAGAGAGAGAAAAGAAAAAAATAAGTACAAAGCTATAGCTACCAAATGTTGATACTGTGGAGTTAATAATCGTATTTAACTTCTATGGATTTTTCTCTTTTTCCAATTTACTTTAGATATTTTATTGGTAAGAATATCCACTTCAGTTTTTGTGAATCTTACTAATTTAGAAGTTTTTGATTAAGAATCTGGATTCGAAACACCAAGTGCTTTTTCTTTTTCTTCTAAGGCACTACCTCTGTGTCTTCCAAGATTTGAAAAATATTAAGAAGTTCTATAAAATTGAAGTTCAGAGTCCAGTTCCCAAATGAACCATACACCAATTCTCTGACTTGACCAACAAATCTATTTCTCTGATTCAATTTCACTATCTATATTATAGAAACACTATGACTTAGTCTATATTATTACAATATGATCTGGGAATGAACTATACTTAATAAAATATAAAGCACTATGTAATTTAAAAGTGGATTAGCTATTATGAGAAGATTTGTGGTTAAAGCAAAGATTTGTTGACAGTTTTTGTTAGATGGTACTTGTAGTTTTTTAAGGGACCCGTAAAATGTTACTGTATTAGTATTGAAATACTACTAAGTATTTACTGTATACTGTAATTTTCTATGATTCCAGTATACACAACTCCATGGCTGCTTAGTCAGATTATTTTCCCCAGTATAGATGTGCACTTCTTGGATGGAGTCTCAATTCCCACTTGATACGTTTTGCGAGCTATTTGTCTCATTCAAACCTACAATTGAATATTCCCTTCAATCAGAGTTCTGTTAGCTGCCTGATTAGTTAATCTGAGAAAGCATGGAGAATTCCAGTAAGTTGACCCCTTTCAGTAATCCAGATTTGGGAACACAGGAAGCAAAATAACTATAACAGCAAAGTACATAGTATTGACACTATCGTGGAAGGTAACAAGATAGCTGGGTGCCAGCATTATATATCACAATGATATTAGAAAACATTTGAGGCATTACAAATATACAGTTTGTCCTCTGTATCTCTGGGTTTCTCATCTATAGATGCAACAGATTGCCAATATCTGAAAAAAAAAATATTTTTCATCTGTACTAAACACGTGTAGACTTTCCTTTCTTCATTATTCCCTACACAAAACTACAACTATTTACACAGAATTTACATCATGTTAGGTGTTATAAGCCAACTAGAAATGAGTTAAAAGTATACTGGAAGATTACATAGACTATATGCAAAACTATGCCATTTCATATAAGGGACTTGAGAGCCCATGGATTTGGGTATCACATGAATGGGTGGGGGAGGGGTTCAGGAACAAATCCTCCATGGTTACTGAGAGATGATTATAGAATGATTTTTCAATAAGTGTATTTGGACTTTGGTGACTAGTCAGGATACTTGGAAGCCAATTAGGATCTGAGACAAAAGACAGGCATACCATAAGGTAAAAGCAAGAAAATTCCAGTTTTATTGTTTTTACACAATTGATTTAAAAGTGTTCTTTTTTTCTTTTGAAGGAAGGATTTTTGCACTTAAAACTTTTGAAAGTATGTCATATGCTGAATAATATGCAGTCACTTTTCACAGGAAAAATGCCCTCCCAGTCTCATTTTTACCTTACAGGAGGTCAAACAAATTAATTACATGCAAGGAGCTTTCATTACTGGTGCCTAAAATTCTTTGACTGAGACCTCAAGACTTACTTTATACTCTAAAAGAAAAAATTAAAAATTCAAATATCACTAAAGGGGCTAAGAACTTACAAAGAGAGAGTGGAAGTAGGCTGTATTAGAGGAAGAGGAAAGAGTTGCGGCGTAGGATCAGTGAGTCTAATGGTGCTGGTAAAGACATGGTAGGGTTACTGAGGCATAATGCCCTCTCTCCATTAGCATTTACAAAAAATAACAATAGTTTTTGAATACTAGGCAGAGGGATTTAAGCACTTCCAATGTCACATGTAATGACTTTTAAAAATATGTCATATGTCCCCCTTAACTATCATTATAGAGGAAAAAAACTTGCATATCCATATTAGATATTGTGATAATCAGCTTTCTTTTATTTTAACAAAATATCCAAGATGATCAGCAGAAAAAGAGGAAAGGTTTATTGCGGCTCACAGTTTCCTTGGCTGGTCCTCTTTGCTTTTGGACCTGTAACAAGTCAACCCTTCATGGTGGGAGCGTATGTCAGAGGGAACCTGTTCACCTCATGGTGCCAGGAATGAGAAAAAGGAATAGACAGCAGGGTACATGCCCTCAGTGACCTAACATCTCCCAGGAAGGCTTACCTCTTAAAATTTCCACCAGCTCCCATTAGTACTATAGGCTAGGAACCAAGCTCTCAGCACATGGCCCTTTGGGGTACATTACAGATCCAAAGTACAGAAGACATGTAGAAACCAAACTTAGGTATTTCTTCCCTGGATATCCACCATTCAGAACTTAGATCATATCAAACACAGCACTCCATTTAGAACCCTTCCTAGTAAATAAAATTTTTCTCACTACCAAGGGAAAAAAACTGTTTGCATTCTAACTATATAAATGTTTTATCTGTTTTTGAATTTTACAAATCAAACTCTAAAATAGGTATTCTTGTGCATCTGAATTCTTTTGCTCTGTATTACTTTTTAAGATGTATCTGTGTTGTTTTCAGTTGTAATATCTCATTTATTTTCATTGCTATATAATACTTCTTTGGAAGAATATATCAGGATTTGTTTATTTAGTTCCATTATTGCTGTTGAACATTTATATGGCACTAAGTGCAGAATATCCTTGTACCTTTTCTATTACTACATGTATGTACACAATTTTGATTCATATGTATCTAGGACTTGATTATGCTAAACTTATAAAGGGTATACAACTGATTTTAGTAGCTATTGCTAAATAACTTAATAGGTTACATGAAGTCATACTATTATTGACTCTTTGTAGTACCAGTGGCCTCACACACTCACCAACACACGCATCAACTGTTATTTTGTTTTGTTTATATTTGTGAAAGTATGAATACCTTTATTTTATTGGTATTTGGCATTTCCTGAGGACTAATAATGTATCAGGGGCTGCTTTCATGTCACATGATCCATTTGATAACTTGAATATGAACTAAGCTGCTAGACCACTTGTGGCTTATCTTAAAACGGACATGCTTTTCTCCTCTTCTCTCTATCCTCCTCCGTCTTAACTCTGGGGCAAGTGATGAACATCCCTTTTGTCCTAAGCTGGGTTATCTGTCCTTTCATTTACTACCCACATGAACGAAGAAACTCTAGACCTCGAAATGGGAAAACAGCTCTCTTAAGGTTGAATTTGAATATTAATTACATCTACTGATAATACCTGGAAAATAACCCTTATAGTCCCCCTTTTAAAGAACTCTGTTCCCCTATCAGTAAAAATAGCAGCCTCTGTGACATGAGTCCATTGTCTTTCTTCTTTGATAGCAAAGAATTAAAATTTTATTTATTTTTCAATCCCTTGTCCTAGATTTTGGATTGGTAATGGGGACTAAGCTTTTGGTATCAGTGAGTTGAGCACATTTCTATCTATGTCTACCAATTGGACACTTTTTTTTTTTTTGTAAAATGCCAATTCAAGTTCTCTGCCAATTTTTAAACATTGGGCTGTCTTTTATTTAATTGGTTTGAATCTGTTAGTTCTGCTGTATAGGAACCTTTTGTGGGTCATATGTGCTACAAGTATTTTCTGCTTCAGAATTCTGTGGCTTACCTTTTCATCAACATGAAAGTCTTTTGAAAAGCCAGAGGGTTTTTTTTTATATTTCTGCAGTGAATTGAAAAACAATCAGGGAAAAAAGCAGAACATCAGAAAAACTGGAAACATTTGGTACCTAAAACTATAGGAAGCATTTAATACAGTCTAACTCCTAGCCATATTAACATAAAGCTCATTCACTTTGTCTTTTATTACCAGAAATACATTATGTTGACTTTCAAGATAAAAAATAAAATAAAATGTATAAGCCTAGCCAATGAAACTTCCCAATATAATGCAAAAGGTAAAATTAAATAATGAAAAAAGAAACAGGACAAAATACTCAAAACCTCTGGTGTAATCTTAACAGGAGTAACAGAAGTGTAACTGAAATATCATAGACAAGAGAGAATTTAAAACAATCCTTGAAGTCATGATGACCAAGAATTTTACAGTTAATGATAAACACAAAAACTATAAATTCTGAAAGCCCAGAGAACACCAGCCGGATAAACACACACAAAATTTAACCTTAGTCCCTTCATATTCACACTGAAGAATATTAAAGGTAAAGAGTAAATAGAAGCTCAGAGTGGGACACCTTACCAAGACATGAGCCAGAATAAAAATAAGGAATGGCTTCTCTCAAGAAACTGTGCAAGCAAGAAGAATGAGGTGAAATAATTAGAAATGTGTAAAAACTAAAAGAAAACTCATCAACTTACAATTCATATCCAGTAAAACTTTCCTTCAGAAGTGATGTAGAAATCTTAACTTTCTCAAATAAATCAAAACTGCAAAAAAAAAAAGCATTGTTAACAAAACTGTCCTGAAAAAAAAAATAAGAGAATTTATTCAGAAGAGGAGAAAATTGTATAGGTGAGAAATTTAGATCTACATAAAGAAAGAACATCAGAGAAAGAACAGATAAAGGTAACATAAAAAGCTGTTATTTTGTTTTTCTTAATTGACTAAGAGATAATTGTCAAAGTAGTAAAAGATTACTATTGTTACTACCCATGCAGTGATTATAGCAAATAATAAGTGAAATACGGGACAGCATGTTTTAGTGAGGGTTTTTTTTTTTTTTCTGCTGTGACTAAAAGACTTGGCAAAAACAATTTAATAGGAGAAAAAGTTTATTTTGAGGCTCATGGTTTCATAGTTCTCAGTCCATAAACAGAAGGTTCCATTCCTTGGTGCCTGAGGTGAGGTGGGAGAGTATGGAGAAAGAAAGCAGCTCACATGATGATCAGGAAGGAGAGAGAAAGACTCCACTTTTCAAATACAAAATATGTAATCCAAAGATATACCCGGGGGGATCCCAAACCCCAGGGACTCCAGCTATAACCTATGTCCCTTCAATTACCAGTTAATCACATCAGTAAATTAATTCACTGATTGGGTTAAGACTCTCATGACCTGATCATCACTTCTCCTCTAAACGTTCTTGCATTATCTCACACATGAGCTTCGTGGGACACCTCATATCCACACCAATAACACAGCAACAGGGCTTGGGACATACTATTCTCAAATAGAGCCCATTGGCATTTGAGGAAGCAGCAAAAGCAGAAAAGTAACTTTCAGTTTCCCATGATCTTTTTCCCAGTGTCAGGCATAATCCAGGAAAATTTAATGCCTTTCTCCTGAAGGAGGTCATCAGATACTCATGTGAATGCTGATGGTTTAGTCAGCGTTTTCATTTCTGTGATTAAATGACCCAAGCAGCACAATTGTAGCGGATGAAGAGTTTATTCAGGGGCTCACAGTTTCAGATGTCTCAGTCCATAAATGGCTGGCTCCATTCCTCATGGCTCAAGGTGAGGCAGGACATCATGGCAGAAGAGTGTGGCAGAGAGAAGAAGCTCACATGACAATCAGAGAGCAGAGAGAGAGAGACTTCACTCTCTGGATACAAAATATATACCCATAGCCACACCCCCCAATGAACCACTTCCTCCAGTCACATCCCACCCGCCTCCAGTTACCACTCAGTTAATCCCATCAGGGATGAATTGTTAACGCTATTAACCCAATCATTTATCCTCCAGAACTTCTTGCATTGTCTCACATGTGAGTTTTTGGGGGACACCTCACAAACCATAACAGCTGGCCACTTTCCACTCAGAAAAAAATGGAGCTGGAATATAGACACAACCTGAGCAAACAGGCCTTACTGAGTGTCCCCTAGTTTATTACCATTAGATCATATCCTGTTTCCTCAAATGATTTCTCATTTGTATACTTAAGCATAGAAATATACAAGGTTACCTGACTCTTTGGGTCTTCGTTATTCACTGTCACACAAAACTTAAAAACAAATTAATTTGTGTGTTTTCTCTTGTTAATCTGCGTTTTGTTATAGGGTCCTCAACAATAAATCTCATGATGGTTTAGGAATAGCTATCCCTTCCCTATAACCAATGTTTTAACTGATGGGTGAGAAGAATTGAGAATACATTGCTACAAGATACCTGCAGTTCCTTTAAAGTTGTGTTATTTGCCTGTGTTCATAAGTTAGTTGTTGTTGCAAATATCTTTGCAAATATCTGTTGCAAAGTCCGGATAATTGTACACACACACACACACACACACACACACACACACACATACACACACACACAAACACGGTATGTTAATAAACATTGAAATTATGTGTAAGTTTCAAATAAAAATAGAGACTGTAGAAATAAAAGTGGGAAGGAGAAAAAAGAATCAAGTAGAAATATGACACATGTATGATAAATATAGTTCAAATGAGTAAACATTTAATTTTTAAATTTTCATTTCTAAAATTTCTTCCATCTTTTTATTAGTGCATTACAGTTTTACATAATGGTGGATTTATTGTTATCTGCTCAATGATGCAGATACTATAACAATATAATTTGACCAATATCAATGTGAATTATCTAAAAACAGCAATTAGAACATAGAAATAGTCATAGTGAATTTAGAAAGGAAAAGAACACACTGTATCTTTTGAACAGAAGTGACCTAGCAATAGAGAAATACACTATTTGAAGAGATGGCAAAAACATAACATGCTAAAACTCATCAAAGGAAACTGGAATGGTTACATTTGACATAAATCAGACTTGAGAACAGGGAATTTATTAAAGATAAGGAGTAAATTTTTCTAAAATAAATAAATAAAAGTATTTTGTTTTTCTTTATGGCTGACTGATATTGCATTGGGTGTATGTACCACATTTTCATTATCCATTCATATGTTGTAGGGCACTTAGGTTGGTTCCATAGCTTGGCTAGTGTGAATTGAGCTACTATAAACACTAATGTGGCTGTGTCACTGTACTATGCTGATTTTAAGTCCTTTGTGTATGAACTAAAGAGTGTGATAACTAGGTCAAATGGTGGTTCCATTCCAAGTTTCATGAGGAATCTTCATACTGCTTTCCATAGTATTTACACCAGTTTGCCATTTACCAGCAATGAATGAGTGTACCTTTTTCCCCACATTCTCACCAACATTGTTACTTGTACTCTTGATAGTTGCCATTCTGAATGGAGTGAGAAGGAATCTCATGTAGTTTTAATTCGCATTTCTCTAATTGCTAGAGATGTTGAACATTTTATATATATATATATATATACCATTTGTATTTCTTTTTCTGTGAAGTGCCTGTTCAATTCCTTAGCCCATTTATGGATTGGGTTATTTTATTTTATTTTTTTTTGATGTTAAGTTTTTTGAGTTCTTTTTTATATCCTGGAGATTAATGCTGTATATGAGGTGCAGGTGGCAAATATTTTCTCCTAATCTGTAGGCTCCCTGTTCATGTTTTGATTTTTTTCTTTGAATGAAATTATGGTGTTTTCTAGTAAATGGATGGAACTGGAGAATATCATGCTAAGTGAAATAAGCCAGTCCCCCAAAGCCAAAAGCCAAATGTTCTCTTTCATATGTGGATGCTAATCACATATCATAACAAGGGAGGGTAGGGAAGGCAAGTATAGAAGTTCACTGGATCAGACAAAAGGGAATGAAGGGAAGGGGCAGGTGATGAGAATAGGAAAGACAGAATGAGTTGGACATAACTTTCCTATGCTCATATATGAATACATGACCAGTATAACTGCATATCATGTACAACCACAAGAATGGGATCCAAAGTGGAATAGGTTGCACTCCATATATGTATAATATGTCAAAAATACACCATACAACAAATTTAAAAAGTATTTAATATGATCACAACTTTACAGAGATTATCAAAATACATCAGCCAAAAACTGATAGAATTCCAAGAAGAATAATAGAAATATTTTAGTTAGAAATGTCATTCTTCTTTCAAGAACTTGTAGATCCAGAAGACAAAACATCAATATGTATGGTTGATTTGAACATTAGCAAACAACTTGATCTGATTGTGTGTGTGTGTGTGTGTGTGTGTGTGTGTGTGTGTCTGTCTGTCTGTTTGCCTGTCTTTATATTTTCCTGTGGTACTGGGAATTGAACCCAGTACCTCACATGTATTAGGCAAGCACTCTACCATTGAGCCTCATCTTCAGCCCTCTAAGTGTTGAGTGATATTTATAGAACTCTCCATTCAACAAAGGAGAATGCATATTCTTCTCAAACTTACATAGAACATTCACTAAAATGTACCACATTATAGGCCATAAAATGAGTGTACCTTTTTGCCCACATTCTCACCAACATTTATTGTTACTTGTACTCTTGATAGTTGCCATTCTGAATGGAGTGAGATGGAATCTCATGTAATTTTAATTTGCATTTCTCTAATTGCTAGAGATGTTAAATAGTTTTTTATATATTTTTTGACCATTTGTCTTTAATAGATGTTAAACAATAGAAATTTTATTAAGTATATTCTCAGACTGAAGTGTTAATAATCTAAACATAGTAACAGGAATATAGCTGGAAAAAATAAAAATTGTTGGCACTTCAAAATATCATGATTTATATGTAGGCCAAAAAAAAAGTTCTCAAGCAAAATTTAATACTATATTTAAGCCAGGCGTGATGCATGCCTGTATTCCCAGTGGCTCAGGAGACTGAGTCAGGAAGATTGGGAGGTGCTTAACAACTCAGTGAGACCCTGTCTCCAAATAAAATACAACTAGGGCTAGGAACGTGGCTCAGTGGTCGAGTGTGCTTGAATTCATTCTCCGGTACCCCCTCCCCTCCAAAAATATAAAAATATATTTAAGTCAAATGAATATGGAAATATCAAAATCTGTCAGTTACATGAAATTCAGTGTTCAGAAAGAAATGTATAACATCAAATTCATATTTTAGAAAATAGGATAAATATAAAATTAATGTCCTTTGATTTTACTTAGAAAACTAAAAAAGGAAGAGCAATTTAAAATTTTACACATAAATCAGGAAGAAAAATGAATAAAAAACAAAAAAATCAATGAAATTGAAACCAATGGAGAAAATCAATGAAACTTAAAGCTTTTTCTCTAATAAGATAGACAAAATTAATAAACCTTTGTACATACCTTTGTTTCATACAAAAAAAAACAAAGACACTACTAATATAAATGAAGATGTCTTCTCTACCCATCCCCTGGACAATAAAAGGGTAATAAATAATACTACAAAAAACTATGTCCATGTTTAACTTAGAAGAAATGGATACAAGCTACCTAGCTCACACAAGGAGAAACAGAAAATCTGAATAGGAGTTTATCTAGAGGTGAAATGAATCAATAATTAATAACCTTCCAAATCAGAAAACAGTGTCTCTAGAGAGCTGTAGTTGAGCTATAGTTAAGGGGAAAAAAAGGTCCTAATTTTCTCTAAATAACCTTGCAAAAATAGAAGGGAATAATTCCAAATTTATTTATGATGTCAGCATTATTTTACTACTCAAATCAGATAGATACAGGAAATACAAGTATAGACCAATATCTATAATGAGTGCAGGTGCAAATACTTCCAACAAACATTCACAAATAAAATCCTGCTGAGGGCCATTGCCAAGTAGGAATGACGCATCAAAATTTCCTTGCCAGCGTACCCCATGTTGCTTAGAGGACATTTGCTGTGACATTGCATGTATGCTTTAGTAAGGTGATCTTGCTCAAGGACCAGGGCGGATCCAGGTTTAGGGTGTATCCTGCAGGTTTTAGGAAGTATCCCGGTTTAGGATAATTTGGGTTTAAGGCGTTCCGGTTTAAGACAATCTTGGGTTTAGGGAAGTTCCAGGTTTAAGGTGTACCCTGGGGGGGAATAGGGCGTATCCTGCTGCCTCAGGCACGCCCGATCCTTGAGTTCCTGTTGAGTTCTCGTGGAATTGAAAAGTATTTGGGACGTGAATTTGGGCCCAGAACTGGGATTTCCCCAGAACGTGTGTAGAGGCCGGTGTGAGTTCGGGAATAAAGAATTGCTGTTTGAATCTACAAGGTGTGTGGTGGCTCGTGATTCAGTGCCCAGCCAAGACTGCGGCAAAATCCAATGGTCTGATATACAAAAAGTTATACCTTACAATTAAGTGGGATTTATTCCACTTGTTTCAGGCTGGCTCAAAATTTAAAAATAGGTTAATGTAATCTATTATATTTATAGACTAAAGAAGAATAATCATATTATTATACTGACTGATGTTGAATAAGCAGTAGACAAAATTCAATATAATTTATAACAAATTTTCTTAGCAAACCAGGAATACAAGGGACCTCCACAACTTAATAGGTAATATCCAGAAAAAAAAATACAAAGCCCTGGAGTTAATATCCTCCTTGTTCTTTTGAGATCTGCTTTCAGAAGACTATATGATAAGGGAAATTTACAATGCAGGATGTGGGTCACAGTTCATTTCCTCTTCCGGAAGAACTGACATTGTTAACACCATCTCATAATATGGAACAAAAGACTTCATAAGTATCAAGTAGCAATGGGGATTTGGGGAAAGAGTATCCTGGTTTTCAGGAAACTTATTCATTTTGAGAAAGCAGAGCTATTCCATACTCTCCTTTTCAGCAACTTCTTAGGTTGGTGCCTTTCTGGAATCATCCTGAAAGGATTGGAGAACTGAAGTTAACTTGGCAATGATAGTGCATTGGATTATCATAGTCAAATTAACAATCAAATCCATGCTCAGTATCAAAGTAATCGCATGACTGAATAGAGTGTATAAATCCTTTCAATGGGTAATCATCCATTTGATTTATCACCATAGAGTATCCATCACTCTATTATGTGCTGAAAGTCAAACATTAAAAATCATAGGATAAACATATGAATATATCACAATAAATCCAACAATTATGTATAATTATAATGTGACAATAAAAACCATAAAATAGATTAAAATCCATGGAATAACTTAGGATAACTAAAAAATAACTCTATCCCAGTCTAAGCCACGACAGCCATTCCGGTTTAAAGTAGAACTGGAGTCTTCTGAACACACACACAGACACACACACACACACACACAGACACACACACACATGCTAACTATGTAAAGGGATGGATATGTTAATTAGCTTAGTGGGGGTTATCATTTCACAATGTATACACATATCAGAATATCAAACATGGTATATCTCACATTCAATCTTTATTTGTCCATCATATTTCAATAAAGCTGAAAATAAAAGACAGCCATTTTAGTCCATTATAAGAATGTCATTGTTTGAATTAGAGGAAACATGCTTCCATTTATTAATATTTGTTAACATTTATGAGTGCAACTGGAGCCCCTTTACACTTAAATGGAAACAAAACTTCTTTGGGGTCCTGACATATTGAACCTTTATGCCCTAGGTATATTTTAAGGTTAGTGTATGTTTTGTCTCACTCTCCCAACAACAGAATAAAGGAAGTATTGTTACAATTTCTATTTTATAAAGATGGCAGGTAAGGGGCAGAGGCTTTGACAACTTTTCACAGTATAGTGGAGGTAGAATGGGGGTTCAGGCAGCCATTTTCTGAAGCCCCTGTTTTCTCTTCAGGGCAGCCTTTCCAGAGTTATGCTCCTTACTTACTCTGTATTTTGTTACGATTTTTAAAAATGGTATTTATCTACAACACTATTCAGATTTCAAAAAGTAAGCTTTTATAAACAAAGAACAAATGAAAACATACATAAATGAATTATGAGAAACAGTTTCCAACTTGGACTCTGAAAAAATGTGTATGGTTGCTGATTGACCAGTGTAGTCCTTGACCGCTTGTCCTACTTTTAGTGAAGTGTACTGCAAGACCCCATGACATTCTAGACTTCCTTTACAGAATTAATTCTACTTCTTGCACTGAAGATTACTATGGGGGGTGGGGGGATAATATCTACAACTTAAAAAAATAACTGTAAAGTAAACAGGTGTTTGGCACATCTGATAAGATCAACTTTATTTAATGTATACTATAAGACCAGTGTACAACCTTTCATTTCTAACAAATTTTGCCGTATCTCCCTCCAAAAGTGTATAAGACAGAAAATACCAAGAGAATTTGCTAAGCTAGCACACAAACATCATCTTAGGTATTCACTGAGTCAAAGCAATAGTTTTTACATTCTGTTGTTTATTCATTCATTTATTCATGGAACATTTTAAGCATGGAGTAGAAGCATAGAGGTGACATTGTCAATTGTACTTTTTGAAAGTATAAGAGATAAGTGAACAGGGCAGATAACTGACATTTAGACTTTATTCGGCAGGGAACAGGTCATCATCTAAATATTGTTAAGTATTGGTGTACGTTGAAATCTTCACTGTAGTTCACTTCCAAGGACATTCATTTTTGGAAGTGTAAAAAAAAAAGAAAATTTCAAAAGAAAATTTCTAATGCAAATTATGATGTAAATATATTATAAAGTTTTAAAAAGCCTTCTTTATCCCCTAAAATGAAATATCTAACTTTCCAAAAAATGTGTAAGTATCTTAGGTTCAGCATTTCCCCTTCCAGGGTAAATATGCAGCAGCCAACACTGCAGTCTTGTGGAGGCCGAAAGAGAATGATTCATCATTTACTCACTGATCCAAGAGGTAAACAGAGGTTATAATCAATCTGTACCTTTCAGCACACTTCAGGACATTAGGATTCATCCCCATAGGAACCTTCTTTATGCAGAAGCCTGCTCTTTAAAAAATTTTGGGGTAGAATTCTGTGTAAGAGAAAAATGCAAGAAAAGGAGGAGTGATTTAAAGATACATTTATTTTAATCTCACTTATGTGTATGGATATATATGTTACAGAACACCATTCAGAGGAATTTAAGCATCTGAAAAGTCAAATAATTTCACAATCCACAACAAAATCTTACAGGACAAAGCTATTAATATGAAATTAACAAATGTCCTCAAATTTTGATATTCTCTCCATTGTAGTATAGACATAGTTACTATTTTCAGAAAAAAAATCCACATGAGATTTCTAACTTTTTCTTTCACCTGATCGTCTCTTATATACAACAGTGCATATTTTTCAGAAATCCTATTTTGATTTTGATTCACACTCTTTAGGTAATCATTTCTCTGTCTATACTTTTTCATCAATTTCCATTGCTTTAATATTTTTGTATTTATTTTTAAAAAGGAGACATAGGCATCTTGTGGAGTATAGAAGGGTTAAAATGAATCAGGGATGTTCATCAAAACAGAGTTGGGCACAGAGATGAAAACTTTTAAAGGGTATCCAATACAGAACTGCCTGTGGACCATCAATGCCTATAATGAATTTGTGAGAAATAACCTTATACAGACAGTGAGGAACAATAATAAGCTTTGAGAACCAGACAGGGATGCACACTAAACAGGAATGGGAAATAAAGAGCCCAGAAGAACAATTATTGTTGTCAGTCTTCATAAAGAAGTATTAGCAAATAAGATTAAACAAGAAGCTTCAACCCCAATAATTCTGGCTTTGAGTGGGTTGATTTTTATCTTACAGGTGCTCTAAGTGAGTAAACTGAGACAGACATATGACCTTTGAAAATAGACCATGCACTTCACATTTTAAAATCTAGGCATTAAATCTCCTACAGATCTTGTCGAAATGCTTGCTGATTCATTTCGTATAGAGTAGGACTTAGATCCTAAATAATTATTTCCTAAGCCAAAACCTGGGAAAACATATTGGGTAACAGGGCTTTAAGAAGATGGATTTCCTTTTCAGGGATTTGGTATAGATTTGGGTAATATACCTAAAGCTCAAGTCATCAAACATTTCTTGAATTTTTTAAATTGATTTTATTTTTTAAATACATGACAGTGGAATGCATTACAATTCTTATTATACATATAGAGCACAATTTTTCATATCTCTGGTTGTATATAAAGTATGTTCACACCAATTCATGTCTTTATACATGTACTTTAGATAATGATATCCATTACATTCCACCATCATTGCTAATACCCTGCCCCCTCTCTTCCCCTCCCACCCCTCTGCCCTATCTAGAGTTCATCTAGTCCTCCCATGCTCACCCTCCCTACCCCATATGAGTCAGTCACCTTATATCAGAGAAAACACTTGGCATTTGTCTTTTGGGGATTGGCTAACTTTACTTAGAATTATCTTCTCCAACTCCATCCATTTACCTGCAAATGCCATGATTTTATTCTCTTTTATTGCTGAGTAATATTCCATTGTGTATATATGCCACATTTTTTTTTATCCATTCATTCTTCTACTGAAGGGCATCTAGGTTGGTTCCACAGGTTAGCTATTGTGAATTGTGCTGCTATAAACGTTGATGTGGCATTTAAATATTTATTTGCCTTCAGTTCATTCAAGAACAAGTGAAATTACCATGTATAAATAACATAGTCTACTATAGACTGCAAACACATTATGTTTTTTATATAACACCTTAGGAGGATTTACTTATTTTAGTGGTGAAAGATCTAAAATTCCTAGTTAACATTCTGACAACAGAGAAGGTAACTGAGGGGTATCTAGAGGGAAAATGTTATTAAATCCCTTTGACTCATGATTTTGATGACAAACTCAAGTGTTTACCAATAACTAGTTTCTAGTGAGAGCCTTTATGGCAGATGAAAGGCTGGCTAAGGCATTGGAAGAAAATAATGATTTTAACATTCCTTAGAACTAAGCAACCTATAGTACCACACTTAGGCAAGATGGTAATGTTTCAGATTTCTATTCTGGATCTATTAATTGCATTCTTGCATGGGAAGAATAGAGTTTGCTGAGCACCAGGATAATGTTATTTATGATATACTTATTGAAGTAAATCCTGGATTAATCCCATATTGTGCCATGGATCCCCCAACCCTATTTATTTAACATAGTAAATGGAAAAAAAATGCTGAGAATAAAAGTTGCACTTTATATTTAAACAATTTGTGCCACTATCACAATACATGTTTAAGCCATCAGGTTCTTCTTCTAATTCTGTATTGTGTGTCTTGGAAAATTTCTCACATCTCTTTGCCTACCATCATATTTCTTAATTTAATCATCTTTCTCATTCATCATAACTCAGCTATTATTTCACTTTGTTGATGAAGTCATCCTGGTTTTCTGTACTAAATAAGGTCATAAAGATATCCTATAGTTTAGCCTCATAGTTTTATAGTTATCATTTTTAATTTTACAGTTATAATTAGGATCTTGATTCTTTAAGAAATGTACTAAAGAAAACTCAGATGTAATTAGGTACTTTTATTAATATATTAGTTTTCTTTAAATGTACCCCCTTTAATGGGAAAACAGTCCTCAGAACTGTGGTTATAAACTGGTGATCCATGGTGAGATGTATCCTGCAGACTAATTTGGTAGGTGGCTCACATAAAATGTGATTAGTTGCCACCTAGGTAAAAAACTGAAGACTTCTGTAATAATATTTCCTTTCCCAAAATTCAGAAGATCTGGTAGATCTAACGTCTACTTCTCTGAATGACAATGATCAACTGGAAATGTGTGGCTTCTATACAATTGTAGACAGAACACTTATAAAATGCATTTCTCACTCTCCACTATTCCCTGCTGGTTTTGTGTCCTGTGTTTTTTCTCACATTTATGTGGATTTGTAAGCCTTCATAGGCATCTTAATAATCAACTTTCAACCGTAGAAGATTGCACCTGAGATTCTTCTCAAGCATTAACATCCCCACATCAGCGCTTCTCAAATTTGAATGTTCAAATGCATCCCCAGGGATCTTGTTAAAGCGCAGATTCTGATTCATTCCCTAGGTGGGGTGGAGGATTTGAGCGTCTGAATTTCTAACAAGTTCCCAAGTAATGAAGTTATTGATATTGACTAGGAAGATGTACTATTTTGCCTAGCTATAAAGGAAACCACATGGAGTCACTCATGGAATAGATTAATAGTGATACTAGGGAAAAAATGTGAAGTTAGAAGTTTGTAGTTCCATGTTCTGAGTCAGTGAAACAGAATGGAATATGCTCTGGAGTGCTGGGCCCTAAGTTATATAAATAGAATCTTGAAGCAAATGCTACAGAAAGAAGGAGTTGACGTTTGAACTCAGTCTAGTCTCTGTTTTGCTTCAAAGGACTTTGGTATTGTTCACCTAGATCTTCAATATTTTAAAGTTAAAACAACTTTTCTTCATGTTATAATTAGTCATTATGGTACTTAAGTGAGGTAGAATACAGTATATTTTTCTTAAATTTCAAAGTATATTTATATATATTTTCAATTTAATATACGTATTATTTAGTCACTGTGCCATTTATTCAGTTTAATATTTTCCCTAAGATATGACAGGTATATGCTATAGGATATAATTGGGATTATTCTGAAATCTTGACACCCTTCATACTGATGAATTCATGGGGTTATCTCCATCAGAGGTGATTCCTTATGCCTGATCTAAAAGCCATGTCATGGAATTTAAAACTTGATGTTCATTTTGTAATATGTAGTAATATTAAATATTTCATTTCACATTGGACATGCCTATAGACAACATAATATAAACAACTCAACAGTGACCAAGTTGAGTGCACTTGGCAAAAAATAAATATTTTTAAAAAATCATAAATGTAAATGCACATAAAAGTAACAAAAATATATACATAGAGAATTGCAATTAAATGCTATAAGGAATATATACATAGCATGCAGAAAATAATCTATATTTGGAATACAAATAGAATAAGATGCAAAAAATAATTTTGAATTTTACATACACATTCCAAATAAGTATTAAGTCTTGATGATGAGAGAAAAAAAAGAAACTTTTGAGACAAGTAGGAATACATGCATGCAAATACTTAAAATATTTTAATGAGAAATAGCTAGAAAGCAAAGCAGTGGTACAAAATTAAATTTTATTCAATATGTCTTTCTCTAGAAAAGAAAATTGCGCAGAGATTACAAAAAGATTTAAAGGAAATTCATCTCAGTAATTGCTAGACTTTCTAAGGAGTTATTGCCTGCTCGACTCTCACTTACTTTCTCTCTTACCTCTGCTTTTTCTTTCTCTTCCCCACAGTTCTTCATGAGCTTTTTCCCAGAGGCCTATGCAGAAACCACACGAGGTGAGAAGCCTCAGACTCCGACTGCATAGAATTCAGGACTTATCTGATCATTCTGCTTATGTCTCAAGATGAAAATAGAGCCTGGTATGTAATAAATAATCAAGAAATAATTGTTGGAAGAATAAATAGATGGTGTAAGTAAATTTTTCCATCAGTTTTTTGCTCTTGAGTATTTTCTGCTTCCAATTAGACTCTGATGCACTGGAAATAAGTTCTAGCTACTCTTTTGCTCCCATTATCAAATTTATCCTCTTGCTTGACTTGGTCTTAGTGTAAAAATTACAGTCAGAACAGTCAATATGACCAATGGCTGAGAAGGTGTTAAGAATTCTGCATAAAGTAAATGAAGGAGAACTTGAAAAAAAGATCAGATATAATTAAATCATTAACCAAATTTTAAGAACCTCATCCAGGACAGAAATTGTTGTCCAAACTTTCTTATTAACCTAAAAATTAAAAATGTTCCATCAATAAAATAACTTAAAAGAAGCTTGTAATAGTTGTTCACCTACCTCTAATTTTGAAACAATTTATCTTCCAAATGTCTTTCAAGTGCTAAGTATTTTCAGAGGCATATATGTTTTTATGTGAAGGAAACTAGCAAATAAAAATCATAAATGTAAATAAAAATAGAAATGCACATAAAAAGTCACAAAAATGTATACATGGAGAATCACAATGAAATATATTAACTCCTTTTGAAAATGTTATGAAGTATTTTAAGCACAAAGAGCCTTCTGAAAGCAGGGGGAATAAATGAAAATTTATAAGTAGATGCTTCTTTGTCACTTGGTTTTGGGGAGGCTGCTCAGTTTCTTTCTGGAATATTTAAGCTCTTTGGGTTGGCACTTCACTGAATCTCTCCTACAAAAGACAGGGCAAGGTTCCCATCATGGCCATTATTCAATGATAATTTATTTTCCAGCTTGTCCACCCTCTCCATCTCATGGTTGTCACTGTTGAGTAGATTGTCCTAGACAGCAATCTGTCATTCACTGAAGACAACTCAACCCTCTCAGATCTTTACAGGGAATAGCTGTAGAGCTCAAGAATGTAATTTGCACAATGACATCCTGGGATCCTGAAATCTCTCATTCACTTCACAGGCGAAGTCATTTCTCTGAAAGTGGTTATGTCATCATTGCCTCATGGCAAGGGACCAAGAGAGGTTGTTTCAGCTAGCTGAGGTCACTTGGCAAGCCTGCTCATAGTTCCTGGCCATGGCAAGAGTCATCCCAGAGACCAAGTACATCTTCATTTGCTACAATGAAGACAACAAACTCTGCTATGATTTATTAAAATGATCAAATTTTCTATGTTAAGGTTTACAGTAAGACCAAAATGTGATTTTTTTTCAATATCCAGATTAACTACCATGAGATATCATATAAATATTGAATGAATAATTGATTCATTAAATTATGTATGCCTTAAACCAAACTAACAAACTGACATAGCACTGCATTCAATATAAAGGAAGAAGGTTAATAAATTAGTAATAAGATTCTTACTTCTCAGGAATTGAGATATTTGAAGAAATATTTAGAAATAAATAGAAAACAATTTCTATTAAACTAGCAATATGTTGGGAAGGATACGTAATATGGAACTTTTAAAAATGTATTGCTTAAAGAGAAATTTGGGAGAATCAAGTTACAAGATAGGAAATAGTGAGTAAGACCAACTGACAGGGAATCAATTTGTAATGACCTGTAACCTGTGGGCATACTTAGAATATAAAGGACAGAGAGAATAAAATGAAGCCACTGCTGGTCCTGAAAGCTATCTTCAATTCTAACTACTGGAAGTTATGGACAATCTACATAAAGGTGCTAAAGAAAATGACATGCTACTGGAAGTTGGACAGATCTTGATAAATCGTTGTCACTGACCAATTTCAAAAGCTACTTCACTTCCATCAACTTCAGTTTCCTCATGAATAAAATTGGTAAGTTGTTATGATCAATGTATCAGATCATACATGTGGAGCTCTATGTCCACGATAGATCCCAGGAAAACGTTATAACCCTTTCCAATTCCCCTTAATGCATAAGGGTTGTTATTGACAATTCTGAGACAACAGTAACCACAAAGTCTGCCTATTGTTTTTCCTTTTAGAAATCAAATACTATATCGAATCTGAGCTGAACTCAGCATAGGGATACTCTTCCTCACTCTGCCTTAATAACAATCTCTAAATGTATTCCTTTGAATCTAGACTCTTATATTTCCTGTGTTTGTACTGGGAGATCCAGTGATGTGTGGAGAAATATTGGAGCATAGGACAAAAGGAAAAATCAATAACACAGATCATGTCTCTATTTGAAAACTTGATTTACTGTTCACCATAATTTTGTCATAATTTTGATTTTAAAAAATTTGTGTGAAATATGATTTATCTGATTTCCGATTTTTCTCCTGTGTCTTTAATTGCATGCCTGAGGCAGGTAGTCCACTGGCCTTACCTTACCTAGCCCTGTCTCTGTTGGGTGATGTTTTTAGTAAGAGGTTCAGAAATTTGTTTCCATGTCACTTTGCCACAAATTTCAAGATGAACTTAATCACAGTATGTTCTGTCAAACTAGAAGCAAGGTTTGAGGTGAAAACTATCACCTGCAGAGAAGGAGTGGGATAGTTTACCCCAACCAAGCACATGGGATCTCCTGAGGACTTCTCCTCTGCTGTCCTTATTTTAAACATGGCTGCCCTTGGCCTATATCCCAGGGCTTGACAGCTGCCCCTTTGGTGCATGTGGTACCACGTCTGCATCACTGGAAATCTCAGCATTTCTGTTTTGTTAATAACACCCCTGATGTTTTATATTTGTCTAATGGTAAATGATGATTCATTGAACACTTATGGCACACCAGGCATTGAAATATCTTTTCATTTTCTCTACCTTGATTAATTCTCTTAAATGACAAAATAGAAACCTTAATACTAAGGTGTTACAGATGAGGAATCTGAAACTTACTAACAGTAACCAACCTGTTAAAACGTGTTCTTTGAATTAAGTCTCAAATATGGACAGACTTTCTGAACGAAAAAGAAAAGTGAAGAAATCAGATAAATTAGAGTGGGAGATCTGCACGTTGTAAATACACAGGAATTAGGTGACAAACCATCATGTTTGTAGTTGAAAGGTCTTTATGATCCACACAATACTAGAAGTACCATCCTGCCTGGAGTCATGTAGTACTAGAAATAAAGCTTCAGAAATAACAATACATTTAAAAAGTCAACATAATCTTACGAATAGAGAAAAGATATGAAGCTAAGTAATTATCATGGAAAAGGAAAGAAAAAAATGACCAGAGTCTGGGGAAATCTCGGCAGCTTATATTGCCAGGGTTTAGATAAGAAAACCTTATGATTAGTCTAGATAAGTAAGGTATAGGCTATGAATCAGATAGAATTTGGTAACCACTCTGTTGATTGCCATATAGGGAGGAGGGCATAATTAACAGGGAGTAAAGGGCCATCACCCATCATAGTTCACCTGGGACTGAGAAGGTTTCTTTGCATTTGGTCATGCAGAGCTAAAATCAGGACAATCCCAGGAAAATTGGAATAGCACCAAGACAATCAGGATAACTGGTTATCATGGTGTGAATTGGAGGTCCAGAGTCAGCAATCAATACCCAGAATGACAGAACTGGATCAGTTGAGCCAAAGTCATGTGATGCATTTAGAAATGGAAGGTAGGTAAAATTAGGCAACAGGATGGGCTAAATTCAGACATGGGAGTATAGGCAAGAGAGTTGACGGTCTCAATTATTTTAAAAAGTCTATAAGGCTAATGGAGTAAATAATGCATGTGCACAGTGTCATAAAATAAATGGTAATAAATTGTGTTACTGAGAAATACGATCGCAGTTATGGGGATTCAGAGAGAGTCGAGAATTACCAATTACAGTGAGAGGACAGACAGGACATTAAAACTAAGATGTTAGGCATGATTAATCTGTAATTAGGCAGATTTGGAAGAAAGCAGAAAAAAGGTGTGACATAAGATTGCACAGGGTACACTGCATATATATGTGTGTGTGTGTGTGTGTGTGTGTGTGTGTGTGCCCTTCTGTGAATTTGAAGGTGAAATAGAGATGTAGAAGACAGTGTTGGAATTAAAATCAGGATTCATCTTTGAGGTAAAAATAAATCTGATTTGATTCATCAAATATTATAGAAACAGCTATTTAAAAGATTTCAATCAGGGAAATGAGTGATGAAGCTGAGCTATGTTCTAGAAGAATTTGCACAGATCATGGTGAACTGTGAGGTTAGGAGTAAATAAGTCCTGTGAGTAATAATGACAGATGCACATAAAAAAATGAAGAGAGAAAGTTTAAGGGGATGAACATAGGATGGGAAAAATGAGACCGTGGAAAGATGAGAATGTAAGGCAGTATGGAAAATGGGATAAGCTCAGTTTTCAAGAGAAACAGACCTCAGTTTTTTAGCAATATGCCTCAATAAGATATTTTAATCTTCCCAAGACTCAGATTTTCAGCTATGAATTAAGGATTGTATTACCCATATCAGAGGTCTGCTGTCAATTATCAAATATGACAACAGATACAAAATACATATTATAAAGTACAGCATTTTTACTTCAGTGAATAATGACCATGGTTCTATACATTAACAGAAATTGCCCACTGATTGCAGATAGGAGATGGTAAAGTGTCAAAAATGTCACCACAATTTGCATTAGAATAATACAGGGGTTCTCTAAAAGTTCATTATATAGCTGCTGAGTTTAGACCTCTGATGTTACAAATAATTAATTTGATTGTACTCAAATCCTAACTTTTTTTCAGATCATAACCTTATACACTTGAAAATTCTTCTCATTTTCCTGGTGAGTATATTAGAAAGGGGGTCATTATATATATATATATATATATATATATATATATATATATATATATACACACACACACACACACATATATATACACATTTCATTTACTAGTTGATAAATAGGTTTCCAAATGTTCTTATTCCTATACAGTTCTTCAGGACTATATTTTAATGTTGGATATGCCAAAGAAACAAAAGAATTGCCTTCTAAAGAATGGACTCTCAATTATTTTCAAAATGAAGTAGATGATAATTTTTTGATGTGTTGTCTGGCTGGCTGGAATAAATATAAACAAAATATAGGATAAAAAAGATTTTGCTGTGGGATGGGTGTTCCTATGGCCAAGTTCATGGAGGGTGCCATAACTTGAGCAGAAACCCTAGGATTTGTTTGAAAAGATTCTTGAAAAAGATACTGTAACAGTTTTTGGAATGCACCACCTTCTTCCATTAGAGTGCAAGTACTTTGGTCTGTAGTGGAATCCCCCAGAGCCCCTTCCGTTCTCAGATATATGAGCAGATTCTTCTTCCTATTTGGACATCCTCAAAATTGACATTTGCATGTTATTGTGTAAAGTGGGACCAAGAGTTTTCCAGGACCATCCACCTGGCACCCAAGTTGTAAAAATATCATGAATGATGGCAACTTAAAGATGTAATGATCCAGGCTAAGTGAAAAATAAACCTAAAAGTCGTGCTGAACCCTTCTCAAGAAAAGAGTTCATTTTGCATGCCACATTGGTCCTCTCTGAAGATGATTAAAAAGAAAAAAGGCAAACTGAGAATATTCTATGTTCCCCATGCTAGCCCATAGAAAGATTTGAGAATACTCGTGCTCACATTGGAATTTCCATAATGACTAGAGAATATATACCTCCATATGGCTTGGGAATGTCCCTCAGCCAATAACTCTTACAAAGAAATTATAAGTGCACTAAGGGGCGTCATTAACAATGATATTCTCTTAACCTTACAGCAATGTATTTCAGTTTATGGAACATAGAGTGACATTTACAGACCTTTGGGAAAAGCACTGAACATGGGTTTAATCGTCATGTGAATGTCCAGGCTGAAAAAAATGTTTTTGAAAACATGCATTTTTTTTCAGGTTCAATAGATATTGGACAAATAGATCCGTCTGGAATATTCATGTGCTTGTATACATGTATCTACCTAGAGAAGAAAATGAAATATGCTTCTGTAAGTATTCATTATCAGTATGAGTGTATTAAGAAAACCAAATTGTTGGTTGCTAGCATAAAATCAATTGTGCTTTGTTAGGAAAGTTGAATCCACAAAACATTCATGAAGACATTTGCAGGACTGTAGGCACTTATTGGCTTGAACAGCTTGAGCTAACACATTTTTATTAGAGGTAGATATGATTCAATCATTTGCTGGTAAGTAACATTGCCTTCCCTCCCTCTGTGTATGAAGCAGTTGCCTTAGCAACACAGGTGCCCAGATGACTCATCTTGCATATTGTTTTTTCTTCTCTTATGTTTTGATTTGCTCTCCAATATGTGAGGTTAAAAAAAAGAGACTTTAAAAGATGCTTTGAGTCTATTAATCAAAAAAAGACTATACCAAAAGGGAGTTTTTGACACATTTCTCCCTCACTGGCAAGTATTTGATCATGCTGTTCATGCAGTTGTGTGTATCCTCCTTGGTTCATCCCCTATCCATTCATTGATACTTTGTTTACTTGGCTCCTGGGTAAAGTTTCCCTGACACCATATTTACTTAATTTACTTCAACTTGCAAAGTTTTGTAACAACTCATATTTGGGCCACTTGTTTGTCTGTCTTCTCCTGTAGTTATTGTTGTTGGTGAGATGAAGTTAAATCATGAGGGCTGTGATAGAAATAAGCACTGTATATGAGAATAACACAGAGGCAAACCTGACTCAATAGTCACAAAGTTGCACTGTTCCCTAGAAGATGAGAAAGAGTTAGCCTAGGGGAAAAGCAAACCATTATTTTACGTGAGTATTGCTCCTGTTTGTGAGCACAAGTGACCATTTTCACAACTTTCTTTGACAACTGACAGAAATTAGGTCTAAATAACTTGAACAGAGATTATTAATAGAAAGGGTCATTAGGACTGGCTTTTGCACTTACTACCTATACAGTTGGAATTAACTGACTTAGAGTCTGAATATACACTGTATAGAACCTACCTTAACAAAAACATGTGACAGAAGGACATGGCTTTTTAGCACAGCTCTGTTGCTGCCCATTCTGTTATCCTTCCCCTTCCCTCCACAAACAACAACAACAACAACAACAACAACATGATGTAGTAGTCTCAAGGATTTTCAACATCTTGATTTCCTGTGCATTTTCTCACAGTAACACCTCACGCTACCCATGCCCCTCACTTCTTATGCACTGTTCAATGATTGCTCTATACCTCCAGAGTAGTTAATTTTCATCAGAGTAGGCTGTCGTTTACTGCTAATGCTCAGTGCATTCTATTTCAGACATTGAATTTTTTAAAATTGATGTCCAATGGCACAACTGCCAAGTTTCATGGAGGATTTGTAGGAAAAGGACATTTTGCTATACACCAAATTGCAAAAAGCAAGCAGCCTTCTTTGTCACTGAGCTCTATTCATGGTTAGACTTCTTGTGAAAGTAAAGAACTATCAGTTGTTTAAAGACAACAGAAATTTGTGTTTCTCTTCCCTGCCTCCAAAAGGACTACTTTTCTCACTTTAATCGTATGAGGTGTTTCTCTTCCCCTGGAGACTGCAGCACCACTCAGGAGATTATGATTCAGACTGTGGTGCAAAAGCAGTTTACTAGAATAGAGGGATGCAGTGAGTTCTGTAACACTCTTCCTTTTCTTATTTGTAAATCTAATTGTATGATATTGAGTAGATGTAATAATATTGATCTAGATCACACAACTTTGCATTTCAGGACTCTTAGGATTCCTAAGAATTACATAATTTGCTCTAGTGATACCTATAGAGAAATACAAGCATTTTGCATAAATCAGCAAATGAATCTAACACTTTTGTAGAAATCACTTGTTTTTCTTTTTGTTGTTGTTGTTTTTACCAAAGAACAAGGGGGTAGAGGAGCCTATTATAATGAAGTCCCTTCTGAATCTAAACTCCTCAATTAATTTGGCCAGGGATCTCTGCAATAGTCATTTTTGTTTTTAATAAAAACTTGATATTCTCCTCAATGAATGACCTTGTGTAGGTGCCTTTACACATTATTTTGCTCTTGTTTCCTTGCAAGTGTGAATCTTAGATCAATGGAAATATAAAGTAACACAATACACTTATCCTCACTTCCCCCTATTGTGCTTAGAAATGGGTTTGTACCCAAAATGTGATGTCACTGTCTGGCTTACAAAAATAATAATGTTAGAACTTTATTATTATAAACCTTTTCTTAATGTTCCAAAACATGCAGGAGATGTCTTTGGTAAGAGGATGTAACAGGTAAACTCTTGAAGCATTAGAACATTAAAAATCTGGGCATAACATTAAACCTCATTGCTAAAAGTCAGCTTTTCCCCACCCTCTTTGAACAACCTGCCTGTGGATTAGGAAGACTTAGTTTATAGCTACTATGTCATTAATATTTCTCCTCCATTTACTAAATCTGTGTGTTACAGTTTCCTCATCCTAAGGAAAGGAGGATAAATGCTCCTACCATAATAAGTTGGTGTTGGGATCAAATAAAGCATTGGACACAAAGTATTTAGAAAATAGAGCACCTCCCAAATGATAGACTTAAATTCTATAAGCTGTAATTAAAATTATTATTTTCCATGAAAAAGCGGGAAAATCAGAGTGTAGATGCAGAATCTTAGGCTGGCAGGCATTAGCAGCTAGCTGGAATTCAAAAGCATGATTTGCTTTTAAGGTTTGTTTTATGGCTTCCCACTATTAAAGCATGTTTTGGTGGCTATGCTTTAGTGTTTTCTTTATGAATCAATATATTCAAGTAAAAATGAGTTGATTTAATGAAAATATTAAATCATATTTTGGTTTACTCATAAAGTCTTTAAAGGAAGTTGGTGAATGACTTACAGTTTGGACTACTGAAGAGACAATGTGCTTGCCACCCATTTCTTCTCATCATCCCATATCCCTGCTTGGTTCCCCAGTCCTGCCTCTGTTGCTCTCTTTGCTCTTTTGCTTTCCCTTTCACAATATGGTTGTCCCCCTAAAATAATCTCTAATTATCCCAACCTGAAATCATCTTCATTGATTTTTTTTTCTAAAAGAGCTTTGTGGTCAAACAGCACTGCAGTTGTTTTTGCTGGATATATGACTATGGAAGAGATCATTTATTTTACCATTTCCCCATCATTAGTATAAAGGAAATGCAAGTAATGTTTATTTTCATGTTAGTGTAAGGATTGCATTTTATAAAAATACATGAGGCATTAGGAAAGGTTCTCAAACTCAATAAAAGGCCAGGGGGTATGAAGGCTACACTTGCATTTAGAACTACATCTATGTTTTTCTTTCCTCCTTCACTCCACTCCTCTCTCAATATTACCTCCTCCCCTTTCCTTCTGCAGCTCTTCCTTAAGCATCTTGTTGAGGACATTCCCTAACTGCTTCAGGTTTATAAATAAAGACTATGTTCTCTCCCCAAACTCTCTCACCAAAACCATATTTATTCATTTAATATTTGTTTATTGAAAGTTTAATTTATATCTCCTATAAAACTTTGAGGTTGATTACAATAAAGGATATTTAAAATAAGACCACTTAAATTTAAATGTTAAGTTCAAATATTATATGGAGGGAATGGATTGTAAATATGCCAAGTGCATAGAGTTACTGTAATTGATCATAAATTTAGCCGTGCAGTCTTGGCAGCCTGAGCAGAAGGGGAATTTTGACAGATTATAAGGAGTCTGATGAGTATTTTCAGAGTATGGCTAGATCAGACTCCAGGCCCTGAATGTTAAAAGTTACCTTCAACAAGTTTGATCAGGGATAGTGGATCTATAAATCTACTCTCTTAAGTGTTTTCTGTGGGGAGATATCTATCATATAAGCATGGTTGAATTTCATTAAATATTACTAAATCAGACTAGATGTTTTATAAAATATTTCTCTAGTTTGCCACTGTTTTTGTTTTTTCTCATAAAACATTCAACTATAAACTAGAGTTTGATATATCACCCACCAAATGGCCAAGCTGAGTATATAATGCAATATTTGGATTTGAGGAATTATTTATGTATAGCTGGAATTATTTTTGTGAGTCAACAAACTAATTTTGCCCATCTCTTTATTATTTTACAGTTTACAAAATGCTTTGGAATATATTATCACTTTTAGAAATGCAGATTAAATATATTGGAAAGAGCTTTGGGCTTAAAGTTACATAATTTGCATTCAAGTCTACCCAATAGAGCCTTAGACTGTTCCACTTATTTCCAGTAACTTCTTCTTGACTCAACTCTCAATAATTCTGCATATAGGCAAGTCTATGTTAGCACAAGTTTTGATTTTAAATTTGTTAATTTTTTATGCAAAGAAGGAATACCTGCATAAATTATTATAAAAAAGAAAATGAGTTACTAACCAGTCATAAAAGGTAAAAAAAAAAAAAAAAACCTCTTATTTTTCTTATTTTTACTCTATGAAATCTACTACAAAAATAATATGGAATCCTTTTATCATCTGATGTTCTTTTATCACCTCCCTTCCTGAAATTTTATCCCTCAGTATCTTTGGCAAGTGGAACACTTCCATGCAGCTTGATGTTCATTGTGCAAAACAAACAACTCTGCTCTTTTAAGGAAATACTGATGAACTTTTTGTGTTAGCTTTCTATTACTTTAAAAAACACCTGCAATTAATCAAATTATGAAGAGGAAAGGTTTATTTTGGCTCTTCACTCTGGAGGTTTTAGTCTGTGACCCACTGGCCCTGTTACTTTGAGTCTGTAGTAACATAGTACATCATGGAAGAAGCATATGGCAAAGAACCTACATCTACATATCAGAGAGAACATTTCAACATTTGCTTTTTGGGGATTGGCTTACTTCACTTATAATATTTTCCAACTCCATGCATTTACCTGCAAATGCCATTCACTTCAGGACTAAAAGAAAGAGACCAAGGTCTATAATACCCTTTGAGGACATACCACACCCAATCACCCAAAACTTCCCAGTAGACCCCAGTTCCTAAAGACTCCATCACCTCCCTAAAGTGCCACACTAGGGACTAAATCTTTAACACACAAACCTTTGAAGGACTATACATTCCAAACTATAGCACCTCTTTTCTTTTGACTTCAATGTCATACTGTACTAAAATTTTCCTATTTGATGTGCTGTACCTCCAGTGATAATTTTTACTCCTCTCCAAAGTTAAAGGGAAATAAACAGAAAAGGGGGAAATATAAGTATGTAGGAGTGCACATGGAGAGAGAATCATCCTACTTTACCTTTGTTGTTTTGTGATCCAGATAGATCCCATAGAGTAAGTTCTCCATCATTTCTAATTTCTAAAAAAATAAAGTAAAATAAAATTAATGAAATGATGACAGGAATCATGTATTATCTCAGAGGAAAAATAAAGTTTTCCTGGAACTTAGTTCTAAGAGGATTTTTTTTTCTTTTAGAAGATAGGTACATAGAATTAATTATATGCTTCAGTGCATGATATACTATGCTCATGATAACTTATGTAAGACAGATGTATCTCTATTGTGTTTTTTTAATCTTCTTAAATTCCCACCTTCATTCATTCCTAATGCTTATTTTCATAAGCATCATTTCATTCCACTGGGTATTTGTAAATCATGTGGCATTAATTTTTGGTTAATTTACAAAATGAATAATGATATTCTTTAATATAGAGTAATATTCCATTAAACTTTAAAAAAATATTTATTTATTTATTTATTCTAATTTGTTATACATGACAGCAGAATACATTTCAACTCATACTACATATATAGAGCATAGTTGTTCATGTGTCTGGTTGTATAAAAGTAGAGACACATCATGCATGTCTTCATATATGTACTTAGAGTAATGACTTCCATCTCATTCTACCATCTTTCCTATCCCCATGTCCCCTCCCTTTCTTTCCCTCCCCTTTGCCCTATCTAAAGTTCCTCTATTCCTCCCATGCTCCCCTTCATCCCCATATGGATCAGCATCTACATATCAGAGAGAAGAGTTGACATTTGCTTTTTTAGGATTCACTTACTTCATTTAGCATAATATTTTTCAACTCCATGCATTTTCCTGCAAATGCCATGATTTTATTCTCTTTTAATGCTGAGTAATATTTCATTGTGTGTGTGTGTATGTATATATATAAAAGTTTCTCTATCCATTTATCTAATAAAGGGCATCTAGGTTGGTTCCACAGTTTAGGTATTGTGAATTGTGCTATTATAAACATTGATGTGGCTTCATCACTATAATATGCTCTTTTTAAGTCCTTTGGGTATAGACCGAGGAGTGGGATAACTGCGTCAAACAGTGCTTCCATTCCAAGTTTTCCAAGGAATTTCCATACTGCTTTCCAGATTGGTTGCATCAATTTGCAGTCCAAGCAGCAAGGCATGAGTGTGACTTTTCCCCCACATCCTCTCCAACACTTATTGTTGTTTGTCTTCTTGATAGCTGCCATTCTGACTGGAGTGAAATGGAAACTTAGAGGAGTGAAATGGAAACTTAGAGTAGTTTTGATTTGCATTTCTCTAATTGCTAGAGATGTTGAACATTTTTTTCATATGTTTGTTGTTTGATTGTGTATCATCTGAGAAGTGTCTGCTCAGTTCCTTGGCCCATTTGTTGATTGATTGTGTTATTTGTTTTATTGGTGTTAAGATTTTTGAGTTCTTTATATATCCTAGAGATTACTGCTACAACTGATGTGAGTGTGGTGAAAATTTGCTCCCATTCTGAAGGCTCTCTATTCAGATCACTGATTGTTTCTTTTGCTGAGAAGAAGCTTTTTAGTTTGAGTCCATCCCATTTATTGATTCTTGATTTTATTTCTTGCACTATAGGAGTCATATTAAGGAAGTTGGGGCCTAATCCAACATGATGGAGATTTGGATCTAGTTTGTCTTCTGTTAGGTACAGGGTCTCTGGTCTAATTCCAAGGTCCTTGATCCACTTTGAGTTGAGTTTTGTGCATGGTGAGAGATAGGAACTTAATTTCATTCTGTTTCATATGGATTTCCAATTTTCCCAGCATAATTTGTTGAAGAGGCTATCTTTTCTCCAATATATGTTTTTGGTGCCTTTATCTAATAAAAGATAACTGTATTTATGCGGGTTTGTCTCTGTGTCCTCTATTCTTTACCAATAGTCTACAAGTCTGTTTTGGTGCCAGTACCATGGTGTTTTTATTACTATTATTTCTCTGTAGTATAGTTAAAGTCTCATATAGTGATGATACCTGCTTCACTCTTTTTGCTAAGGATTGCTTTCACTATTTTTCATCTCTTATTTTTCCACATTAATTTCAAGATTGCTTTTTCTATTTTTATGAGGAATGCCATTGGGATTTAGATTGGAATTGCATTAAATATGTATAATGCTTCTGATATTATGGTCATTTGGACAATATTAATTCTGTCAATTCAAGAACAAGGTAGATCTTTTCATCTTCTAAGGTCTTCTTTAATTTCTTTCTTTATTGTGCTGTAATTTTCATTGTAAAAGTCTTTCACCTTGTTCATTGATTCTCAAGTATTTTATTTATTTATTTATTTATTTATTTATTTATTTATTACTATTATAACGTGTAGTTTTCCTAATTTCTTTTTCAGAGGATTTGTCACTGATATATAGAAATGTCTTTAATTTCGGGGTGTCAATTTTATATCATGCTACTTTGCTGAAATCATTTATTAGTTCTAGAAGCTTTTCTGGTGGAATTTTTTTGGATCCTCTAGGTATCGAATCATGTAATTGGTAAAGAGTGATAGTTTGAGTTCTTTTTTTCCTAATTATATCCCTTTAATTTCTTTCATCTGTTGCTCTGGTTAGAGTTTCCAAAAGTATGTTAAATAGAAGGGGTGAAAGAGAAAATTCTTATTTTGATCAGTTTTTAGAGGGAATTATTTCAATTATTTGCCATTTAGAATGATGTTGGCCTGGGGCTTAGCATAGAAAGTTTTTACAATGTTGAGATATGTTTCTGTTACTCTTAGTTTTTCTAGTGTTTTGAACATGAAGGGGTGCTGTAGTTTGTCCAGTGCTTTTTCTGCATCTATTGAGATGATCATATGTTTCTTATCTTTAAGTCTATTGATATGATGAATTATGTTTTTTGATTTCCACATATTGAACCAACCTTGCACCCCTGGGATGAACCTCTATTGATCATGGTGCTCTATCTCTTTGATATGTTTTTGTATTTGATTTGCAGATTTTTATTGAGAATTTTTGCATCTATGTTCATTAGAAATATTGGTCTGAAGTTTTCTTTCTTTGATGTGTCTTTGTATGGTTTTGGAATCAGAGTGGCCTCATAGAATGAATTTAGAAATGTTCTCTCTTTTTCTATTTTGTGAAATAACTTGAGGAATATTGGTATCAGTTCTTCTTTGAAGGTCTTGTACAACTCACCTCAGTATCCATCTGGTCCTTGGCTTTTCTTGGTTTGTAGGCTTCTGATGGTGTCTTCTATCCTATTGCTTGAAACTGATCTGTTTAACTTGTGTATCTATCTCTCTGATTCAGTTTGGACAAATCATATGACCCCAAAATTTGTCAATGCCTTCAATATTTTCTATTTTATTGGAGCACAAATTTTCAAAATAATTTCTAATTATCTTCTATATTTCTGTAGTATCCATCATGATATTACCTTTTTCATCATGGATGTTAGAAATTTGAGTTTTCTCTCTCCTTCTTTTTGTTAGGAAGGCTAAGGGTTTATCAATTTTATTTATTTTTTTTCCAAGAACCCACTTTTTGTTTTCTCAGATTTTTCAATTGTTTCTTTTGTTTTAATTTTACTGATTTCAGCTCTGATTTTAATTATTTCCTGTCCTTTACTGCTTTAGGGGGTTGATTTATTCTTCTTCTTCCAGGGCTTTGAGATGTGATGTTAGGTCACTTATTTGTTGACTTTTTCTTCTTTTAAGGAATGAACTCCATGCTATGAACTGTCCTCTTAGTATTGCCTTCATAGTGTCCCAGAAATTTTGATATGTTGTATCAGTGTTCTCATTCACCTCTAAGAATTTTTAAATATCCTCTTTGATGTCTTTTGCAATCCATTATTCATTCAATAACACATTGTATAGTCTCCAGGTGTTGGAGTAGTTTCTATTTTTCATCTTATCATTGATTCCTAATTTAATTCCTTTATGATCTCTCAGAGAGCAATAGTAAAATATTATCTCTACTTTTTTTTGTATTTGTGGCATACTATAGGGTCTATTTTAGAGAAGGATCCATATGCTACTGAGAAGAAACTGTATTCACTAACTTGTGGATGAAATATTCTATATATGTCTGTTAAGTCTAAATTATTGACTTGTATTATTGAGTTCTATAATTTATTTATTTAGCTTTTGTTTGGAAGATCTATCCAGTGATGAAAGAGGTGTGTTAAAGTCACCTAGAATTATTATGTTGTAGTGTATTTGACTCTCAAACCTGAGAAGAGTTTGTTTGATGAATGCAGATGTTCCATTGTTTGGAGCATATATATTTATAATTGTTATGTCCTGTTGATATATGGTTCCCCTACGCAGTATGAAAAAGTCCTTCTTTATCCCTTTTGATCAACTTTGGTATGAAGTCTACTTTATTTGATATGAGGAAGGAAACCCCAGCTTATTTCTGCAGTCCATGTGAGTGGTAAGTTTTTTTTTTTCCCAACCTTTCATCTGTAGATGTATGTGTCTTTTTCTACGAAACAAGTCTCCTGGAGGTAGCATATTTTTGGGTCTTTTTAAAAAATACAATCTGCCAGTCTATGTCTTTTGATTGGTGAGTTTAGGCCATTAACATTCAGGGTGATTATTGAGACATGACTTGTAGTCCCTGTCATATTTGTTTTAACTTTTGTTTATCATAAAGGTTTTTATTTCATCATCAAATCTAAAGCTTAATTTTGCTGGACATAAGACTTTTGGTTGGCATAAATTTTCTTTCAGAGTTTGATATATGTTATTCTAGGACCTTTTGGCTTTCAGGGTGTGGGTTGAAAAATCTGCAGATGCCCTAATTGGTTTCCCCCATATGTAATCTGATTCCTTCCTCTTGTAGCTTTAAAAATTCTCTCCTTATTCTGTATACTAGACATTTTCACTATAATATGCCTTGGTTTATGTCTGTTGTGATTTTCTACATTTGTTGTTCCGTAAGCTTCTTATATTTCATTTTCCAATTTATTCCTCATATTTGGAAAGTTTTCTGATATTATTTCATTGAAGAGATTGTTCATTTCTTTGGTTTGTAACTCTATGCCTTCGTCTATCCCAATAATTTTTAGATTTTGTCTTTTTATGTTATTCTATAATTCTTGAATATTCTGCTTATGGTTTCTTACCATCCTCACTGTGTGATCAACATTCTTTTCAAGATTATATATTTTGTCTTCATTGTCTGAGGTTCTGTCTGATCTAATCTGTTGGTGGTGCTTTTTGTTGAGTGTTTAATTTGGTTCATTGTTTTTTTCATTTCAAGGATTTGTTTTTCTTTTCAGAACCTCTATCTCCTTATTGAAGTGATCATTTGCTTCCTGTATTTGCTTATATAGCTCTTTATCAAAATGATCTTTTGCTGCCTGTATTTGCTCTCTTATATTATCCTTTAATTCACAGAACATTTTAATTATGTATAACCTGAACTCCTTCTCTCTAATTTCTTCTGTTGTGCTGGCCATGGATTCTAATAATGTAGTATCTTGATTTGTTTGGAGTACTTTCTTTTCTTGTTTTTTCATGTTGTTCATGTGTGTTTCCTTCTAGCACTGCAGATCTAAGGCATCCGAGTTTTTACCCTGTAGGTTTATAGTGTCCCTGTAGGCTTCTAATACCTCTCCTTTAAGGGGGAGAATGATATTAACAGATCCCAGCATAAACAATATACAGCCTTAAACCAAATAGCTGTTATTAAGATGTTTATGGTTTTGTTACAATATGCAGAAATGGTGAGTTCAATTATTATCTACAATATATATAGTAGGTTTGCAAAAGGGTCTATAGTTTCTGATGGTGGACAAAGAAAGAACTGGGGGTGAGGTGTAGGATGAGATATTAAGAAAATAGGAAGTCAGGATGTAAAGTTATCAGATCTTAGGAAGCGTGAAAGAGGAATCTAAAGATGTTGGTTAGTAGTAGGGAAGGAAAAGAAAGTGATTTGGGGGGGGGACAAGTTGGAAGACAATAGAGAGAGGACAAGAAACAAACACAAATAAATATTAAGAAAAGTTTAAAAAAATTAAAAATAGGAGATGAGAGAATATGCACCATAATTGTAATACACTATTCAGACATCCCAGTCCTCAGTAGCCTAATTCTTGAAAAGTACTTGGTTCACAAATATTTGGGATGTGAGGGTAGGAGGAGAAAGAGAAAAAAGAGAGAAAAAAATCTCGAAGGAAGATACAAGGATACTGAGGGCCATTGCCAAGTAGAAATGACGCATCGAAATTTCCTTGCTAGCGTACCCCATGTTAAATGGATTTCGCTGTTGACATTGCATGTAAGGTGACCTTGCTCAAGGAAGGCGGATCTGGTTTTAGAGCTGATCAGGTTTGAGGAAGTATCCCGGTCCTTGGGTTTAGGGCGTTCCCGGTTTAAGACAATAGGGGTTTTAGGGAAGTTGGAGGTTGAAGATTATTGCTGCCGGGATTAGGGTGTTCCTGCTGCTTGTTCCCGTTGAGTTCTCGTGAGATTCAAAGGAGATTGGAAAAAAGCCTCGTGGGGTAGGTGAATTGGGTGGCGGCAGAACTGGGATTTCCCCAGAGCGTGTGTGGAGGCCCGTGTGAGTTCGGGAATAAAGAATTGCTGTTTGAATCGACAAAGCTGTGTGGTGGCTCGTGATTCTGTGCCCAGCCAAGACATTGGCACAAGGATGGTTTCTGTTGGAGTTGAGTATCTTTCCTGCTTCCCTTCTCATCCAATAGGTGGGGTTGTATGATGTTTGATGGTCTCTCCACCCTCAGGATGGTGAAGGTGGGAGGGTTGGTCCAAGAATCTCCTTTGGGGCCCACTCATGCTCATGTAATATGGGCACCTGTTCTTATCTCCTTACATCACCTGTAGACCTCCCAATTCCTGGTCTCTAAAGGGTATCTCACTCACCCCCTCCCCTTCTACTTCCCAGTCAGGAACCTTTCTCTCCAGAGGTTTTGTGGGCTGTGCTCTGGGAGCTGCGCACCTGTCCCGTTATATTGGGAAGTTCAGGACAAGGCTTGGCAAGCTATGAACCAAACCTGTAGCTGCAGCACTGTGCCAGGTTAGCAGCTGCCAGGGAGATGGGGGAGTTGGGAACTATAGGTGCCTTGATATTGCTTCTAGACCCCAGCTGGTGTCCCAAACTGGAAGTTTCCCCAACGAAAGATGGCAACAAAGGTGTTCCAAGATGGGGGCAGTTGCTTTTGGAGATGGGGTGTTGGGTCAGGTATGGCTGTATGGTGATATTCAGTGGAGATTTAGCTCTGTAGCATGCAGTGTTGTGGCTGGCGGCTATCTCCAGACCCTGTGTGCTGTCCCCAGGTGTAGGCTACCATGAGTACGGGACTATGGCAGTGGTTGCAGTGTGCCAAGATGGAGGCGACTGGGGGGCTCCACGCTGGTAGATGTCGGTCCACATGGGAGTGTCAGCCAGAGGTCCTGTGTATGGGCAGTGGTCTGCATGGGAGAGGTGGGTGAGGTCAGGAGTCCCATGCGGATGCTTGTTCTGCTCAGGTTAGCAACTGTAGGTTCTGTGTTGGCAAGTGGCCAGGAGTCCTGTGCTAATGCTGAGGCCTGGAAACCTGAACAAGCACAGAGGTCGTGATTCCTGCACAGGAGCAGCTGTCAGGGGCCCTCTAATCACTTGCAGAGAAACAGTATTCCCACTACTAGAATCCCAGGTCAAGGAGCAACACAGAATGCAGCCTCCCTCTAGCCCACCATCTTGGATCTCCTTTCTTGATTTCTTTAATATCGTTTTATACCCTGCATTCATGCTCTCCTCTGTCAATTATGCTTATTTCCTTTTTACTGCTCTCCAAATTCCATCCATGTGGAATCCTTTTTTTTTCTAATCTATAGATTATAGACATCTAGATCACCCACAACTGCTTGATAGATGACGTGCCACACAGTTCTCTGAATTTATCCCTCATGAATTACTAGAAAGTTTCTCCTGTGGGACTTCTCTGTCCTGGAATATACATAGAAAGTATCATCTGCTATTACTGCCACTAGCTGCACACAGGGGTTCCTCTTACCTAAAATTATTTCCAACATTTGGTTTCATTCAACGTTTCAATGTTTGTCTCAAAGAGACATAAAATTGATTTGATGGTGAATTAAGTAAACATTTTGTCTTTCTCAAGCCTGGGGTAAATTTTTAATCAAGGTAATTATAGGGTTGTGATTTTAAATGTTAACTGTAATCTTATGAGATAAGTTTTGTTCTCCTGTACTTCCTCTTACCTGAACTCCCCTTAACCATTAGTGACCTATTCCATCGTAACATAACCCTAAGCCAATCCCAGAAGAATACAACCACTTGACTCTGGAAAGCCCCAGGGTGCCATCGACCTAAGCCAATCTCATGCTATTCCCCACTCACCTAGTTCTGACTCAAGCACCTCTGAGCCTATCCTATAGCGCCAGAACTACAACTTCAAACCCCTACCCCCCATAAAAGCTGAACTCCTGAATATACCTGAGCATCTCTCTCCTATAGAAAAGGCCTTTATTTGTCAGCTCTGACAAAGAACCTCTCCTGTGTATCTCCGCCTGGCCTCTGTCCTTCATTTTTTGCTTACCCATCTCTCATTCCTTGCTTTCCCTTCAGTAACTAACACTGTGAGAGCTCTGGGTATTTTCCCTTCTCTGAATCTTTCTCTTCACCGATTTTAATGATGGATTTTTTTTTGTTTGTTTGTTTTTGTAGACTTTAGTAGTTCATTGAAATTGTACATATTAATTTATTATTGGTTTACTTATTATTTATTTTTTATTATTTATTTGTACTAGGAATTGAACCCAGGGATACTTAACACTGAGTTTTCCCCAGCCCTTCTTTAATATTTTGTTTATAGACAAGGTCTCACTAAGTTGCGTGGGGCCTTGCTAAGTTACTGAGACAGGCCTCAAAGTCGTAAAGCTCTTGCCTCAGCCTCCCTAGTTGCTAGAATTACAGTGTATGCCATTGCATCTGGCTCCAAGTTTATTTATTTTTAATTGACAGATAATAATTTTACCTATTAATAGTTGTGATAATTTGATATCTATCTATAAATATAACAAGCTATGTGCAATGACAAAATCAAGGTAATTAGCATTTATAAACTCTTATAGTTATTTTGAAATATATAACAAATTGCTGTGAACTATAGTCATTCTACTGTGATATCCAATAATTGAACTTATTATTTCCATCCAAAAGTATTTTGGTTCCTATTTCCTAACTTCTTTCTATCCTCTTCTCTCTTCTCATTCCTAGACTCTATTGACCACTATTCTATTCTTGCATTCTATGAGTTCAACAGTGTTTGTTTTCACATTTGTGTGGAAACAGATATGGGGTATTTGTCTTTCTGTGACTGGATAGAATTCATTTGAGAAGCTATCTAATCACACAGTGTTCTCCAGTTCTGCCTATGATGCTGTTATTACTTTTAGATATTACAAATTATAGACTTCTATTCTGTTTTTTTTTGCATGTGTTTTATATTTTTCATGTAATGAAGTGAAATCTTTATTCTTGTATGAGTGTTAATATAGGAACTATGAATAAAATGGTACGTAATATTTTCAGTTAATTTGGCAAAATGATGTAAAAACAATCTCCATCTGCTTGACTCAAACATTAACTTCAAATACTGACAGAATAACATTAAATCTCTGCTTAGAACAGTTGAGCAGACCAGGGTTTTTTTTAGAAAATATGGTTAATTTATTCTTAGAAAGTAAAAAAAAGAGTTGGGGGTCTTAATTTTTATTCTTGAAATTTGATTTCTAGTGGCCAGTAACCAAAGTTATATCTTTAGACTCTCTGAACATGCATTATATTTTCCAACTCGAAAAACTCAGAAATTCTTGAGAAACCATATTTGTCACTTCCCTCAATGCTATCAAGGCATGAAAAACTGAACTAACAGTTTAAAAGCCCTCTCAGCCTGTGATATTTTATTTTAGGCAGGAGTTCTAAGGAAGAAAACATGCTCATCTCAAGAACCAATGGGGTTATATCAACATGATTCCAAAGTAAATTGATTTTATCAGTATGGATGAAGAGCCTAACAACTTGGATTTTAGTGTCATATTAAATCCAAGAAAATATTGATAGTAAATATATAGATGGGGAGATTTATATATAGGGGGAAATATAACAGCTACTTCAAAGTATTTGAAACATTCTCAAGTACAATGATTTAACTTGTATGAAATTTTCCCAGAGAAAAGCACTAGAGCAGAGAGAAAATTTTAGTTTAATTACAAAAAAAAAATAATCTAAAGCAGGACTAGTTCAACTATTAAAGTGGACTGACTCAAAAGACAGGAGTTGATTATGAATGTTAATCTGACTTTGGAATTTTAGTGTTAGAATATAGAGAGAAGTAGGGAAAATTGGTGAATGCAGAGAACAGAAGAAAAATATTTGGTAATATTATTTTCTCAAAAGCAGCTTATCTTTGGGAGAAGTCAGGAGGTAGGAGAGTTAGAAGGGGTTATTTATATAAAATTGTACAAAATGCTATGAACTAGCTTTTCTGTATCTTTCCTCTTCCTGTTTTTCCTCCAAAATATTATAATATTAAGTTCCCATTGACTGATTTTAATTTTTCTTTTCCCACTTGCATCAAATTTCATGCTTATAAAATAATCTGGAGTCAAGAATTCTAAAGCTCTTGGAAATATTTGCATTTTAACAAGATGAGATAAAATTAAGATAATGAATGTTGTACTTTGTGGCATTGTTCATTCAGAGTGAAACTATTTTTTTTTTAATGTGGTGCTGAGGTTTGAACCCATTGCCTCACATATGCTAGGTAAGTGCTCTACCACTGAGCCACAACCCCAGCCCAGGAACATTTTTTTTTTCTTTTTTCTTAATCTTTATTGGTACATTATACAAAGTAGAACTATTAAGAAACACCAAAAGCCCAGAAGTGAAGCTTAGGTCATGCTAATAATGAACACACAGTTCAAGTTTTAAGAAAGGTATCCACAATGAAATTCTATCTATATTTATGAGGACATGTTTGCACATCTAGTCACTAACATACACATTCCCTTCTCATGCTCCCAGAAACTCTGTTCTTCATACCTATAGACCTATTTAAACTCCTAAATTTTATCTGTTTCTTAGAGGTCAATATATACCATCATTCCTAAATACTTGAGCAGAAAGGCTTGAGACACAGAGAATATAGTATATTTACTATAGGCAAATTAAAGTTTTACAATTTATTTTCAAATACCATTTTTTCTAGAAAGACTTATGTCTAATCATTTGGTTCCTTTGGCACCATGTTGACTTGCTACTTAATGTGATTTTGTTTCTGGAAAATTTAGTATCAGAGCAATAGTGTAGAAAAACATTCATTTATGTGTAGAAGTTTTGAAACTTCTTTAGCTCTTTTTCTATACTAAATGATGACAGTATATTTACTTAATAGGTCTCAGAAGAACCACCTAAATGTAATAAGAATCAAATTGAACAAGAGAAAGAGCTAATGCCAGGCAATGTGGAGAGGAGTGAGGGCTGAGTAAAGTAGCTCCAGAATACAGTTGGGCAGTATATCCAGGGACTCCACCAACCTTAGATAGAAAATACTTAGAAAAAAACTGCATTTATATTGAACATCTACTGACTTTATTTTTCTTATTACTATTCCCTAAACAATACCATTTGGAAACTGTTTACATAGCATTTACCACTTGCAATATGTATTTATGTAATCTAAAGATGATTTAAAGCACACAGAGAAATGTATGCAAATGTTATGCCATTTTAGATAAGGGCCATGAGCAGTGACAGATCTTAGGTAGGAGTAGTTGTGGGGCATGTGTGGAGGGTCCTGCAGTCAATCTTCTGTGGATTCTGAGGCATACTACACTTTATACATTTTTCAATATCCATACAGGTTCCTAGATCACTTAACCCTGGTGAAAGACCCAAATAGGTATGCTATCTAAGAGCAAAAGGAAATACAACTTTTGAAATGTCAGAAGTTGATGGGAAAATCAAGGTCCAATTAAAAAAAAATGCTTAGCAAAAACAAAGCACAATATAGCAAATAAGGAGTCCAATCCATAGAAAGGCACCTGGTAGAATAAGGCAAGAGAAAAGCATACCACCATATGACTCTGTAATCCTGAGTTACAGAATGGAGGAAACAGAAAAAAGATCTAAAGTTTCTAAAAGATCCAGGTATAAAAAGAGCTGGTGCCTGGCGTTGTGGCATACACCTGTAATTGTAGCGGTTCCAGAGGCTGAGATAGGAGAATTGCAAGTTCAAAGCCAATCTTAGTAATGATGAGGCACTAAGCAATTTAGTGAGACTCTGTCTCTAAATAAAATACAAAATAGGACTGGGGGAGTGGGTCAGTTGTCAAGTGCCCCCAAGTTCAAGCCTTGGTACAAAAAAATAAAATAATAATAATAATAAAATAGATAAATAAATAAAAAGAGCAGGTGTTGAGTTAACGCTTCAGCATGGAATGGATACTCATGGGAGAACTCCAGCAGACATCTCTTGAAGTGTTCAGTGCAGCTGTCCAGGAGGATATTCTAATCAAATACTATCACTATGTGGGTTAATTATTACCCCTGGTTCCTGGAGTGGCAGGGTAGTCTGCAGGTGCCTGAGTACTCATTAGACAAGGACAGATGGCTGGGAGCCAAGCCAGGAATTTAAATTTTCTCTGTGCTACTTTACACAGACTTTTTGTAAACTACCCCTAAAAACTCATTTTTCTTTACATATCTATTATTGTAAAGCACACTCTTGCTCTGTGTAATGAAAGTAATTGTAGCTTTTATTGATCTGTTAATTTGTAGCTTTGGCAAATTAAAATAATTTCATGTAGGAGAAAGCGTAAGCTTAGTCCGTATGTCTCTCTTTGTGTGTAACAGGTTTATGTACTGTAAGGAGCAAACTGCGATGTTGGCTAATACTGCTTCCATTCCTTTGGTTCACTCACTATTCAATTCCTAAGAATCATTAGATTTTTAATTAGTCACAAAATCATAGAAACAGATTTTATGTTTTTTCTTCAAAACTGTAAAATGTATTGCCATAGTAACTATGCATTTTTTGAAGCATTGCCTAAATTATCATCTACTCAAAATAATTTGTGGTCAGAAGCCCATAATCTTTAATTTTCCAATATATATTAACCAACACAAAACCTTTAGAAAGTAACATTTTGAGATTGGAATTGCAAAGTGTGGGGATATATCAGACTAGAAGTGGACAATAAGAAAGAAGAAGAACAACAAAGAATTATGGGTAAAAATCATTTCCAAAATATAAAAATAAAAATGGATTTTGTTGATTTCCTTAGTGGCTGTGACTTTGAGCCTCCAAAGCAGAGTCACTTAGCATAATTTGGTAGGTTTGCTGTCACTCTGTGTTCATAAGTCAAGTGAGTTCTGAGCCCCTGGGGTAAAGCTTGAAAAAATGTGATGAAAGGCTGAACCCACATAATCTTGTCTGCATTTTGTTATTGTTTTTAGTTCTGTTGCCAGGAGATGGTTTAGGGAGCAGGAATCATTGTGGAACTCATGTGTATTAATGATGTTGTCTTTTTCCCTTTACCTAGAATAAATATTTTAAAATCACCTTGACACCTCATTCTTGGTCCTCTCTCTACATCCCAGCAAGTTTTATTTTTTATTATACTTTTATAATACCTCTTATATGCATGCCTTTCTTCTCTCTACAGTAAAAAATAGAAGGATAATAATGTGATCATTATTATAACTAACAGCTATGAAATACCAGTTAGGTGCCAAGTACTTTAAGTAATTCACATACATTATCTCAAATGAATCATCAGAGCAATATTGTGAAGGAAGTAATCTTCTCCATCTTACCAGTGAGAAAAGTAAGTCTCAGAGAAGCTATGTAAATTGCTCCAATCATGCCACAAGAAATTATGTTAGGACTTGTAGCAAGACAAGTTTGAAGTTTTATTGTTCTTTGTTTGTTTGCTGTTTTTTTTTGGGGGGGGGAGGGAATTTTTAACCCCCAACACTTTTTAATATTTTATTTAGAGACAGCATCTTGCTGAGTCAACTAGGCAAGTCTGAGTTTTTGAGCACTGCTCTATATTCCCTATTCCTGAGTCACACTTCTAGCAGATATCTCTTTGTCTATATTTTCTTCAATACAAATGCCTGATTAATCTTTCTGCTATGCAAGCTCAGCCATATCAGTCTGCTTCTCCAGGATCATTCCTACTTACTGAAGGAGATAGCATAGTGAGCATGTCTCTGGGTTCTAGGCAACTGTCTTCATGTAAAACTTGTTGAAGTACATTAAATTCTTTAATGTTCTCTTTGTTAGTTTGCAAGTTCCTTAAGAATAAGACTAAGTCTCATTGATGTACATATCTGTGATAAGTTGTAGGCCCATAATCTTACACAGAGTACTTATTATGTAAATATTTATAGGTACATGAGCATGATTAAACAGAGGTAAAATTTTTTTAAATATATACAAATTTGAGTACATAATTTTAAAAGGCTAATGGTGACATTTTTCTCAATACTCAGAATTTATGAAATGGGAGAATAAAGCCTTCTGTTAAGTGATAGAAGAGAATACACATAATGACTGTACAGTCATTCCATAAAATAATCAGATGTAGAGTAATCTGATTTTGTTATAAAATAAAACATTTTATTAGATAAGGCAATCTCTACCTCAATTCTAGCAGAATATTCTCTATTTGAATGTCTTATATTCAGGAATCCTCTACCTCAATTCTATGTCCCATTTCACCCACTCCATCTAGTTTATGACTTCTAGGATCCTCTATATCATAAAATCAATTTAAAGTCTTCCAGGACCTCCATCATCTATTTCTGGATTCTGGTAGAAGAGAAGGAGCTGTACTTTGCCTGTGCTCCAATGAAATAGGAAATTCTACTCAGAAATGGGAATCACGGACATGGCCTTGCCTTATAAATGTTTCACACTAGACCACCACTCAAATTTCTTGAGATTGAGGAGCCCCACAGTGTACATTTTGCAAAACTTATCCCTCTCATGCAAAGAATAGTGAAAAATATGTCCTGAGAAAATTCTACCTTAAGAACAACCAACAATAAAATAATTAAAAATAAATAAATAAATAAATAAAAAAAAAAGAAAAAAGAAAAAAGCACAAGAATACATGAGTATCCTGGGAACCTAATAAATATTAAAATAATATTAATCAGCAAGGGTGGGTGATGAATATATATTCAGAGGGATAGTATTACTTCATCCAGGGTGCTAATATTAGAATGTCAGCTAAAATCACCCACCATTGCCGCAGTCTTGGCTGGGCACAGAATCACGAGCCAGTCAAGCAGGAACAAAACTTTATTTTGAAAAAGCCGCCGCAGGCAAGTTAAACCCGGTCCTCCCACGAGGGCGTCTGCCGGAACCGCGCGCCTCCCGGAGCCAGGGTCCCGGACTTTCCCCGGAATTTCCTCCTACTATCTTTCCCCAACCAATGGGAACTCTCCAGCAGTCCGGTAACTAGAGTCCTGTAGCAAGCCAAGGTGAACAGCAGGAGCCCAATTTGCATATGAATGTAAATCTTAGCATAATAATACCTCAGTGGCTAGTTGGCGTCACTTTACAACCAAAGGTGCCATTTATATTTTGTTTGTGGCTCCTAGCATTTGCCCCCTTCTGTTTAATTAAGCAACAAGCAATGTGGCTATGGACCGTGCCTGGTAGGTTGTCCAATTTAACATATGGTTCTTACCCGTCATGGGAGAATTGACCTTTAGGCGTCAGCTTCCTGTCTTAGGTTGAATCCATTGTAATCAGATCAACCCGTCATTGACTACCGGTCCAGCATTCAGCCATGCTTGTGGATAGGCCTATGCACCAGTGGGGGGGGTGAGGTTCTTGCCTCACCTTTGTTGGCCCCCAAATTTTGCCTTGGTGCCAGTGGGGGGGTGAGGTTCTTTGCCTCACCTTTGTTGGCCCCCAAATTTTAGACCATCACTAGTAGAAGGGAGGAGGATACAGAAATGCCACGACATTAAGCCAATTGATGGCTCTTTGGAAAAATTGCGTCACTGGTGACATCATCAGCAAAGATATGCCAGTATTACCACAATAAACATGGGGTGAGCTGGCAAGGAAATTGCATCACTGGTGACACCATCAGCAAAGATATGCCAGCAGTACCACAATTCGGTGCACCAGATGATATTTCACAATGTATGCAACTGATATATAGTCCAGGCAAGTTCTGGAAGCAGTTCAAATTGGAGGAGTCTATCAATGTGTCCATTTCCTCCCAAAGTAAATCAAGTCCTTGATAGCATTACTTGTTGAGTTATATTCATTGATGCATCAGTTTATACAGTTTACTGTGATTGCTATCATAGAAGCTGTAGTTTGGTTTTATCTTAGTCTTCACCGGCACTGGGATGGAGATGGGAATTCTGGCAATGATGCTAAAGAGACATTATCCTGAACAGAATTATTAAATATAATAAAAAGGAAAGGTGAAAGTAAACAAACAGATCTGTTAAACTCCTTTAAAAACAATCCTTAACAGCTGTTTACCAAATTTAAATTAGCAAACAAACAGATCTGTTAACCATCTTTAAAAACAATCATTAACAGCTGTTCACCTAATTTAAATTAAACCATATAAATCACGTGAATAAAGAAAAAATTTGGATCCATTTTTTCATGAGCGCTCCTCATATAAGAAATATGGACATACATACATACAGACATACAACACAAAACAGAAGTGTGCACACAACATACAACACATAAGACAATAGTAAATAAAGGCCTTGTAACTATACCTAGGTGAAATCTCCATTGCAATGTTTAAAAACTCCACAGTCAAAAAATAAAACACAGTCAAAAAATAAAACTGATCAGAAAAACATTAACCTAGGTTTGTATGAGCTCAAAAAATAAATAAATAAATAAAATAAAATAAAATAGAACTTTATGGTGTGGGAAAAATGCAATAATAAAATAGATATTGAAAAAAAAAAAAAAAAAACACCTTGGTTAATCATTGCCGCAGATGTAAGAATAGCCAAGCTGGAGCTTTGGATGTCAGCTGTTATGAATTTGAGTCAAATCATCTTCTTTTTCTGTAGAAATTGTTTTAGTTAATCTCTCTGGAATCCAAATCGGTTGCTGTTCATCCTGTGGGAAAACACAGACAGCACCCCGATTCCATACTATGACTGGATCGGGGCCTTTCCATTGTCCTGTTAGAATATCTTTCCAAAGTACCTTAGGCTTATGTACATTTTTGGGGTACAAGTGTCTTTCCGCAGCACTAAGTCCCGATGAATCTAAATTTAAAAAGTTTAGAGTAAAAAGGGTTATTTTAAGTTTATCTTTGGGGGATATATACCCCTTTCCAATTTCCTCCTTTTGTTTTAATAAGTACATTTTAATAGTTTGATGAGCTCTTTCAACTATGCCTTGTCTTTGTGGATTGTATGGAATTCCTGTTATGTGAGTAATACCAAATGATGAGCAAAATTGTTTAAAAGAGGTGGAAGTATAACTAGGACCGTTGTCCGTTTTTAACTGTTTTGGAACACCCACAGTGGCAAAATTTTGTAAGCAATGAGCTATAACATCTTTAGTTTTTTCTCCGGCATGAAGGGAGCCCATCAAAAATCCGGAAGAGGTATCAACTGTAACATGTAAATATTTTAATTTTCCAAATTCTGGCAAGTGTGTGACGTCCATCTGCCAAATATGGTTAGGTATCAGTCCTCTAGGATTGACTCCAAGATTAACTTGTGGTAAAAATGTCACACAATTTTGACATTGTTTTATTATATGTTTGGCTTGTTCTTTAGTTATTTTAAAATGTTTTTGTAAAGTATTAGCATTGACATGGAACCTTTTATGAAAATTTATAGCTTTTTCTATTGTAGAGAAAATATGTATGTCATGTGTAGATTTATCTGCTAGTTCATTGCCCATACTAAGGGCTCCAGGCAATCCTGTATGTGCCCTGATATGACCTATAAAGAATGGATCTTTTCGGTCCCAGATTAGACTTTGTATAGCAGAAAACAAAGAGAAAACAGTAGAAGAAGGTGAAATCCTACCAGCATCTTCAAGGGATATTATAGCATTAACTATATACTGACTATCAGAAAATAAATTAAATACAGAATCTTTAAACATCATAAAAGCTTGTAATATTGCATTAAGCTCTACCTTTTGAGCTGATTGTTTGGGAACTAAAAATGTAAAAGTTTGATCAGGAGTAACTATTGCTGCTGTACCATTGTTTGACCCATCAGTGAATATATTTGGAGCATTTATGATAGGGGTTTTTCTTGTCATTTTTGGAAAAACTACAGGATGCTTAGACCAAAAAGACAACAAAGGATTAGATGGTAAGTGATTATCAAATGAAACACTAGTTTTACACATGATTATTGCCCAAGTATTTAACTCATTAGCTAACTCATCAATTTGATCCATAGTATATGGAGTGATAATTTTATTGGGAGAAATCCCAAATATTCCCTTAGCTGCTTTTATTCCTTTGAGTATTAATTGTCCTATAGCCTCAGGATATCTAGTAAGAATAGTGTTAGGAGAATAAGATAAATGTATCCACAATAATGGACCTTCCTGCCAAAATACTCTTGTAGGAATATTTTTTGTTGGTAGTACAATAAATAATAAAGGCAAACTTATATCAATTCTATCCAAATGCATATTTTCCATATACGTTTCAATGATTTTTAATGTTTTTCTTGCTTCAGGCGTTAACATGCGGGGTGAATTTGGATCTGATGGACCTTTTAGAATATCAAATAAAGGTCCTAACTCTCCTGTTGGTATGCCTAGATAAGGCCTTATCCAATTTATGTCTCCCAATAACTTTTGAAAGTCATTAAGTGATTTGAGTTGATTTACTCGTATTTGAATTTTTGGTGGACGGACCATGGTTGAGGATAATAGAACTCCTAAATAATTAATTGGAAGATTTAATTGTATTTTATTTATTGCTATCTCTAGATTATAATTTTTCAATAAGTTTGTAAGTGTGGCATAACATTCTAGTAATGTGTTTTTATCTTTATGTGCCAATAACACATCATCCATATAGTGAAATATTTGTAGTTCAGGATTTTGGTTTCTAAGTGGCTGGATTGCTTTATTAACATAAATTTGACACATAGTTGGGCTGTTAGCCATTCCTTGAGGGAGTACTTTCCATTCATATCTCTGATTAGGACCTTCATGATTCAGTGCAGGGATAGTAAATGCAAAATGTGGACTATCCTCGGGATGAATTGGAATTGAAAAGAAACAATCTTTAATATCTATAGCTAAAACATGCCAGGTTTTTGGTAAAGCAGACAATTGAGGAATCCCTGATTGAGCAGGTCCCATAATAACCATCTCATTATTAATGGCTCTTAAATCTTGTAATAATCTCCATTTACCAGATTTCTTTTTAATGACAAAAATGGGAGTATTATGGGGAGATACGGAAGGTTGTATATGTCCTTCCGCTAATTGTTGTCTGACCAAGTCATGGGCTACTTGTATCTTTTCTTTAGTCAGGGGCCACTGAGGAACCCACATTGGTCTTTCTGATTTCCAAGTAATTTTGATTGTCTCAGTGGCCCTTTCTGAAAACCCAATTCGTGTCTATTTATTTCTTGATCTATTTGAATAGGTGCTGTTATACCTTGTTCTTGTTCTCTTAATCTTTTTTCTTTCTTAAAGCTTTGTTTAGCCCTAGTAGTGGGCGCATTAGGATTGATGTTATTTGTTAATGTCAATCCTAATTGATCTAGGACATTTCGTCCCTATAAATTTACGGGAAGATGATCCAATACATAGGGCTGTATAGTTCCTTCATATCCTTCAGGATCCCTCCAATCTAATACCATAGCACTTCTATGGGGATTAGTCGCCACTCTTAGGCCTCGAAGCGTTTGAGTGGCTTGTTGTAATGGCCAATGTTTTGGCCATTCTTGACGAGAGATGACACTAAGGTCAGCTCCTGTGTCCAGCAGCCCATTAAAGTTATGTCCTTGTATATTTAATTTTAGCATTGGGCGAGAATCTAAATTCAAAGACAGCATAGCCCAATCTACACCTGTGGAGCCTAATCCCTTGGAACCTCTTTCTACATTACGACTGGAAAATTTATCATGCAGGCTGGGTATTATTAATAACTGTGCTATTCTATCTCCTGGTGAAATTACTGATATACCTCTTGGAGAACTAGCTATAATTTTTATTTCACCCTCATAATCGGGATCAATTACCCCAGGACTTATCGTAAGTCCTTTTAGTGTAGAAGAACTGCGTCCCAATAATAAGCCTACTGTTCCCTGGGGAAGAGGTCCTTTTACTCCTGTGGGAATGATTTGAACTCCCATCTCTGGAGTTAGTACTGCTCTGGCAGAGGAGCAGATGTCCAGCCTTGCGCTCCCTCTAGTTTGTCTGATGAGGGATTTAATGGATAATGCGTCCTGGGCATTACCTTGATGGTGCTGTTGGGTTCCTCCATTGCCCCATATATTTGTGGTTTTGGGCCCCGGGGCATTGGGCCCTCTAGTCCGTTTTTTGGCAACGGAGCCTGATACCTTTCTCCATGATATCGTGGGTAAACACTTGGTCTTTGTCCGTTTTTTGATAATGGAATACCCTCTATGGTGGTTTGAGAACGGCATTCATTAGCCCAATGTTTCCCTCTATGGCATCGTGGGCAAATACCCGGTATTCTATTCCTTTGATACCCCGCTTTGTTAAACCTTCCTCTTATGGGGCAACTCCTTTTAAAATGTCCTGTTTGATTACAATTATAGCATGTTTTTGGCCTGGCATCTAAAGCCTGTTGTACTGCTGCTAAGACTTGCCCTTGTTCATTAATGTCTCTACATAATTTAATATATGTGTTTAAATCTTCATGTCTCCATGGTCTAATGACCTCTCTGCAGCAACGATTTGCTTGGTCATAAGCCAGTTGTTTTATAAATGGCATTACCTGTTCTGTATTACCAAATATCCTAGAGGCTGACTGAATAAGTCTATCTACAAATTCAGCGTAAGGTTCATTAGTTCCTTGTATTACCTTAGATAATTGACCTTGTAAGTCTTCATGCCCCTGTAAAGTTTTCCATGCCCTAACTGCATCTACAGCAATCTGTGCGTATACGCCAGGGTCATATTCAATTTGCTGTCTTTGACCCTCATAAGGTCCCTTCCCCAAAAGCATTTCTATATTTCTTTGAGGATAACCAGCTTCTGCATTTCGCCTAGCTGTCTCCATGCAAAATTCCTCATTGGCAACTTTCCATAATAAATATTGTCCTCCGTTTAGCACAGATCGACACATGTTAGCCCAATCTGCTGGTGTCATGTCCAAGTTGGTAACAGATTCGACCATGCTTATTGTGAAGGGAGCTTGCGGCCCATAGGTCGTTACAGCCTCCTTTAATTGCTTTATTGTTTTGAAATCTAAAGCATGGTGAATTCGTTGCCCTCCTGCCTGCTCAAGTACAGGGCATGCTAATCTTTGGGGTCCTGCCTCAGAATTCCGTCCATCAACTACGGGAGTTGAGGGCCGCTCAGCGGTAGATGGAGCTGTTGGTTGAGTTATGCCCTCTGGTGATAGAACGGAGTTAGTAGCAACCTCCTGTTGTAATTCTCCACCTGATGGCTGCTTTTCCTCTAAGCTTGGTTTCTTTAAATTTTCCTCTGTCTGACTAGCTTGAGAGACCTTCTCTTTTGCTTGACCTAGCGTTTTTTCTACCATAGTTTGGACCTCTAACAATTTACTTAGCAGTTTTTCGGTTTGTTTTTTACTGGATTCTAATCTACTATAAAGGTAACGTAACCCAATAAGATAGGATAAAACAAAGCCGAAACAGAATGAAACAAAAACGGAACAGACAATGGTTGTATCAATTTTCTCTTTCTCAGGGCCGAATAACTTCAAACCTTGAGCCAACCATTTTTCCCAGTTCGCCTGAGAAAATTCTAGGGCTAGGGAGCTTGAAATGAAAACAAAATAAATCAAAACAAGAACACATTGTTTTTCTAAATGTTCACCCATTCTGTTGCCTTCCCTCAGGGGCGAGCAGTTTTATTCACTTCTAAGTTTCAGGCGTTCCCCGTACGGGCCACCAAATGCCGCAGTCTTGGCTGGGCACAGAATCACGAGCCAGTCAAGCAGGAACAAAACTTTATTTTGAAAAAGCCGCCGCAGGCAAGTTAAACCCGGTCCTCCCACGAGGGCGTCTGCCGGAACCGCGCGCCTCCCGGAGCCAGGGTCCCGGACTTTCCCCGGAATTTCCTCCTACTATCTTTCCCCAACCAATGGGAACTCTCCAGCAGTCCGGTAACTAGAGTCCTGTAGCAAGCCAAGGTGAACAGCAGGAGCCCAATTTGCATATGAATGTAAATCTTAGCATAATAATACCTCAGTGGCTAGTTGGCGTCACTTTACAACCAAAGGTGCCATTTATATTTTGTTTGTGGCTCCTAGCACACCATGATTTATAATGTGTACAATATTGAAAAACTTAATTTTTCTGATTTTTCATTTGTAATATGGAATTAAAAGTAGTACTCGAGAGTACAATTGTTTTAAAGATACACGACATTTAACTGTGAACAATATCTCCAAACATAATAAAAAGTATCCAAAAGAATAAACATTAGATAAATTAGAATAAACATTGTTCCTATTATGAACTCTAACCACATCACTACATTAAGCTTTGGCTCTACACAGGATACAGCTAAGGGACTGCTTTTAAAAAAGTTTTCAAAGATATAAAAAGACCCTTCAGTGCCTATAACTAATGCATGTGTAATGCTTTGGTTAAAGTTTTGTGAAGGAAGTATTCACAAGACAGAAAACATCTCATACACAGAGCCAAACTGGGGTCCAGAGTCATAATGGAGGAAACATTTGTTCTATACATACAGAACACATAAAATGCATAGAAACTACATGGAAAGTTGATTAGATGTACATGACAGGTAACCATCCATGCCAGCACACTGAAGGAATGTGTGTTCTTTTGCTACAGACAAGCAAGAAAGTGATTGCAGCACAATGAAATACATTCCATAACATAAGTAAATATAAGTACTGCAGAGAATGAAGTTCCTAAATAAATAAATAAAAATGCTTTACATGAAGGGTGACACTATCTCTGTAAACCAATACTTCAGGATCAGTTTTTTTCAGGCAGACAAAGGAATCAGCGTGTGCAAAGACAGTAGCAGTAAGAAAAGGCTAGGAGTCTCTAGAGATTTGAAAGTAGTCTGGTGTAACTAATTTATAATATATGGTGGATGGAGCCCAAGGCCGTTATCAGGAGATGAGTCTAGAACTAGATGGTGGAATTTATTATTAGAAATGTTACATGGGAATCATTCTGTTATTAATTCTGCCTGAGGAGTGCAATCAGGGGTCCAATATTATCAGACTGTGGAAGTTATTTTTGACAGTAAAGTCAAGGACTACAGGAAAGGGCAGAGCATATGGCATGGAGGCTTATAGTAGCCCACCTCCATCAGTAACCAAAACTGCTTTCAAATTTCTGGAGACCCCTTGCTTTTTCTTACCACTGTCTCTTCTCATGCTGATTTCTTTTGTCTGACCCCACAGCAGCAGTATCAGCAGAACCTGTAGGCTTGCTAAAAATGCAAATTCTCATTCTCTATACCAGAAATTCTCAATCAGAAACTCTGAGGGGCAGCTCGGACATTGGTGGTTGGAAAAGTTCTTTGGATAATGTACTTTTCCTATTCTTTAAGTCTTAACGGTCCTAGATAAATCTGTTGCCTTTGTCTAGGTAGAGTTTTGTGATATTTTTTCCTAGTAGAGACAGACTTGAGTTTAAAATGGACCACAGGAGCAGTTACTAGGTATGGGCCATCGGTGAGAAGGAGAAGCTGAGAATAACTTTGGCTTATCAATCACGTCTATTAAGCCTAAGAAACAGATAGGGTAATTCAATGGATAACTTATGTGTGGTACAGGAGTAAGAGTTTCAGAGACCCATAATAGCAAAATATTACTATTAAAACAGAGCATTGGGCATAAGGAAATATCTAAATGGAAATGTGAGAAAAAAGTGAAAATATAATTATTCACAATTATTTACAACCTGAATTTGTTATAATTTTATATACTTCTCATGAGGGTCAGTGCTTTTTATATTGGTCTGCCTAAAAATAATGATTATGTATTTTAATAGGGAAGGGCCAGAGTTGGAGAAAAATAGATGGAAACATTATATTTCTTAAAATCTTGGTATGCAAAAAACATAACTTCATCCTCTTTCACAAATTGTCTGTAAACAATATGAATTCTATCCTCTATCAATTTATGTAAATACAGATATTCATGAACCCCACCGGTAGCTCAATTGTTTCTACCTCTCAGTCCCTTGCCACTTCTTAACTTGACAGTATTCTCTTCCCAGATAATTTGAACCAATTTTGTATGTGAAAATTCATGAAGCACTTCACCAAATTACTTGCGTTTTCCCAAATGTGTAACATCTACTGCAAGCCCTTAGTCACTAATTTTATAATTTTATCTCAGTGAGTTCAGCATGATATGTTCTATCTTTTAGGTCTACATAAACTACCTATGAACTTGTAGACCCAGGAAGAAGGGACATTTGGGTGGAGAGCAGGAGCTGTGACTAAAAGCAAGGGGATTCAGAGTAGCTACAAAAGGAAATTATCCTAATGAATAGGTATGCATAGTAGAGAAGAAAGGAAAAAACAGAACACTGCTTCCATAATATAGAATACCAAAGGAGGATGCATTTGTATATGGCCAATCTTAGCTAATAAAGGAAAAATCACACCCTTATTTTTGATCATCTACTTAAGCCACAAGAAGGCAAGAGGTAGATTTGTCTTTTTTACACTACCCAAAATGCATGTTGAAAACTTGTCACAAATTTGGTACTCTTTACAAAGTTATTGCAGTTTATAAATGAGCCTACCTTCACTGATTTCCAGATCCATGTCTCTTTAGTTATGACATTCTACCTTATTTCTGTGATGGGTAAATTGCATGATAAATACTTCTAATGGCTATCCACCTGAGTCTTAAAATTTCTCTAGTACATTTAAAAGCTAGAAGGAGATAGCTCATTCATCTAAAGTATAGGGTGTTTATTTAGTTATTTTCAAGTAGTTCATAAAATGACAATATATTCATAGGATACTTAAGGTCATCAAATTTCTGTAAAGGGCCAGATATTAAATATTTTAGTTTACATTTCAATTTCTATTACAAGTCTTAAACTCTGAAATTGCAATGCAAAATCAATCCTACAAAATACGTAAATAAATTAATATGACTGGGTTCCAATAAAACTTTATTTATAAAAGCAGAAGGTGGGCTAGATTTGGCTTCTGGGTCCATAATTGCCTATACCCTGATATAGACAAAATGAGTCTTTGCTTCTATTCTTGAACAATAACATTATTGTAGCAAAAGGTACTGTCAAAATATTGATATCTATTCTAGCTGAATAGTTTGAGCCTAATGTAATGGTTTTGAAAATATGAATTCTAAAGGAAGACTGCTGGATTTTTACTCAGCTTATGCATTTACTATTTTTTTTGGCTGCTAGATATGCCTTATCTAGCCTCAGCTTTTCTATCCACAAAATAGGGAAATACCACATACCTATATTTGAGGGTTCTTGTGAAAATAATCCATATGAAATTGACAAAAAGGTAATTGGATAACTAGTGCCAGGATCCAAGATGGCTGTAGAGTTGCCAAGCTTGTAACTGTGCCACAAAAAAGAATCAGGGAAGCCTCACACACATGTAATCCCAGCAGCTCAGGAGGCTGAGATGGAAGGATTATGAGTTCAAAGCCAGCCCTCAGCAAAAGCAAGGTGCTAAGCAACTCAGTGAGATGCTGTCTCCAAATAAAATACAAAATAGGACTGGGGATGTGGGAAGTAGCTCAGTGGTCAAGTACCCCCGAGTTCAATCAATAAAATTTAATTTATTAATTAAATGAATTAATAAATTAATAACAAAACAACAACAAAATAACAAGGCCTTGGACTGTGGCTGTTGGAGCTCAAGAAAAGAAAGATGGTATTTCAAGGAGATGGTGGGAGAACTCTGAAAAATGTAAAAAAAAAAAATGATGAGAACCCTGAACCACATAGAGAGTTGAAACAAAGCAAATTGCAGCTTCAACTCCATTCCCTTTCTTGAGGGGAAAACTTCATACTCCAGAGAAAAGGTAATTGGATAACTATAACTAAAAAGAACAAATTTTAAAAATCTCCCACTGAAAAAGTTCCAGGACTTATTGGTATTACTGCTGAACTCTACAAAACATTTTAACAAAGGATACAAATTCTTATTAAATTATTCCAAAAATTGAAATGAAAGAAACTCCATCAAAAACATATAATTGTAGCCAGATTACTTTAAAATAAAAAAAAAAAAACAGATAAAGTCACAATGACAACAGAAAACTATAAAACCATCTCTCTGATGATCATAGATTCAAAATTTTCAATAAAATTCAAAGAAATCAAATTTAACAGCATGTCAAAATCATCATTCACCATAATCAATTGGATTCACCCCAGAGAAGCATGAATCTTTCAAAATATGCAAATCAATGAAAACAATGCAGTACACAAAAGGAATGAAGAACAAGAAACATCTGATCATCTTAGAAGATGTGAAAAAAAAAAAACTTCAGTAAAATTCAGCATGCCTTCATGATACGAAACTTTCAGCAAATTATGGATACATGAAACTTACCTCAAATTACTAAACGCTATGTCAGACAACCCGACATATAATATCATGCAAAATGGGGAAAAGCTAGAAACATTTTCTCTAAAATTGTGGAAGAAGATAGATTTACACATAGTGCTGGAAGTTTATCAAGAAAAATTAGTCAGGAAAATAAGGGGAATCAATTGGAAAGGAGGAAGTTAAGTTATCCATGCTTCCAGATGAGATAATTTTGTACATAAAAATCTAAGTACTCCTTTAAAAAAGGTGTTGGAACTTATGAACAAATCAGAAAAGTTGTAGGATATGAAATCAACATATGAGAAATTGAAGCATTATAATTAACCCATTGACGAGGAAATTAAGAAGTCAATCCTGAGCCAGGTGTGCTGGAACACTCCTGTAATCCCAGTGGCTTGGAAGGCCAAGACAGGAGGATAGCAAGTTCAAAGCTAGCCTCAGCAACTTAGCGAGACCCTTAGCAATTGAGTGTCCCGACCAGCAGGACACATCAACGTGGGCAGCGAACCTAGATGGGGAGGAATGAAGGGACAAGAGACACGGTTAGTAACCGTTGGAGCCTTATTCATTAGGGTGGGATTTTGAGGGGGACCAGGAATGTTCCCAGGGTCCTGGGGAGACTGAGAAGGATCTATGTCTATACTAACTGAAGGGCATGCCGAGGGGGGACGAGAGGGACGAGAGGTCTTTTGCATAGCCTCTTCCCCAATCCTGACAAGTTTTAAGGTATCATTGTCAAAGGGTGAACTTTTAAGAATTTCATTAATTAAGTTCCAGTAAGAAAAGGTGGGAACAGGCACCTTTTCTGGGCCAAAGCATTCATAATGATCTTTTAAACAGTCTCCTACTCTAAGCCATCTTTTACCATCAATGGTCCCTTCAAGGGGAAACCACGGACACAATTCTCCTATGTATGAAAAGAATAATTTTAAGTCCTTTTTCTTAACACGCGCCCCCCCCCCGACCCCCCATGTCTTGAGGGCCTCCTTGAGGCCTGACAAAAACAAATCATGTGACGAGACTGCTTGTCCCATGGTGGGTCACTCACCGTGAGTCATCCCCACTCTCCTCCTGGATCTGTCTCTGGGTTGTGTCTGCCGAGGGGATCGCGAGCTCTGCTTAGCCAAGTTGTCCCGGAGGACGGTGTTCCTTCTCAGTCAAAGGCTCGAGCCCCAGTTGATGGGTGCCAAATGTCCCGACTGGCAGGACACATCAACGTGGGCAGCGAACCTAGATGGGGAGGAATGAAGGGACAAGAGACACGAAAGGTGACAGCAAGACAGGAGTTCTGATCAAGCTGCCAACTTTTATTGTTCACACAGGGGTATTTACATGCTGGGGATGGGGAAGCTCTCTTATCGGCAGTTGCTGGAAGTCTTCACAAGGTGAGATAACCGCAGGATGTCTCAGGAAGACAGATGGCAGCAGGATGTCTCAGGGAGATAGATGGCTGCAGGATGTCTCCCAGGCAGGATGTCTCCCAGGGGGCTGTTTCTTGCAACTGTCAGGCTATTCTTTGAAGGAGAACTTCCTTCTAGCCCCTGACAATTGAGCTGGATGGACCCTGTCTCTAAATAATATACAAAAAAGGGCTGAGGATGTTGTTCAGTGGTTAAGTCTGCCTGAGTTCAATTCCTGGTACAAAAATAAATAAATAAATAAAAAATCAATCCCATTTACAACAACTATAAAATCTATGGGACCAAGGAAATAAAAAATTCCTACAGTGAGTAACTACAAAAAAACCTGACAAAAGAAATGGACACCAAAATAAGGAAAGATATCTCCTGTTCATTAATTGGAAGAATTAATTTGTTAAAATTACCACACTACCTAAAGTGTTCTACCCGTTCAATGTAATCCTCATCAAAATGCCCAAAACTTTCTTCACTGAATTAGAGAAAAAAAATTCTAAAAGTCATATGGAACCAAAATTTACCCAATATAGCCAAAGAAATACTAAGCAAAAAGAAGAACAGCAAATAAAACAAATAAAGAAGCAAGACAACTAACAAAGCTGAATGCATCATAACACCTGAGTTCAAAACATAGTACAAAGCTTACTAAGGTGTAGTGACAAAAGTTGTGTGGTTCTAGCCTAAAAACAGACACACAGCTCAACTGAACAAAATAGTGCATCCCTAAATGAACCCATGTACATATGGATAACTGAATTTTTGACAAACGTGCTAGGAGAATACAATGGAGAAAGGATAATATCATCAATAAATGGTCCTAGCAAAATTGGATACATATGCAAAAGGATGAATCTCAGTCATTTCTTTTTATCATGCACAAAATTATGCTCAAAATATTTGAAAGGGTATGAAATTACTGAAGAAACTATATAGGAAATAGTTTTCATGGGTGGGGGCAATGATATTCTAGAGGATCTCAAACTCACAGGCAACAAATGAAAACATTAACAAGGGGGACTATATCAAACTCAGAAACTTCTATACAGCCCAGTAAATAATCACCAGGGTGAACAGACAACCTACAGAATGAGAGAAAGTATTTGCAAACTCTTCATCTGCTAAGGGACTAATAATGTCCAGTATATATAAGAAACTTCAAAGCTAAACAACAACAACAAAATCCAATTAAAATGTGGGCCTAAAATGGATGATACTGGATGTCTTTATGTTAAATAGACCACAAAGAAAGACATATTCTAAGTGTTCTCACTCATTTCTAGACATTAAATTGTCAATATCATAAACTAATGAAGTAGAATAGTGGTCACTAAAGACTGGGCAGGGCAGGGAAGAGCAAAGTGGAAAGGAGATCAATAAGAGAACCAAACAGAGAGGAGGAATTTGTCCTGGCTTTCTATGATAGGGAACTGCTGATTAAAACAGTGTATCTTACACCTCAAAGTGAGCATTAAATTTCTGACACATAAAGTTGATGGAGAAGATAGAAATTCTTATTACCCTGATTTGATAATTACATATTACATGCATGTATTTAATTACCATAATAGGCCCCCACCAGAGATGTAAAGTATGATATTTCCATAATAAAAAGTAAAACATGACAGTGAATGGCACAGAGTAAGAAAATGAAGGGAAGGAATGGTAGTAGAGGCTGAAGGTCAAGACCAGGTGATTTTCTTAAGTTTCCTCAGTCTTTGACAGATGTTGTTCAATATCTATCCTAACACTTTTTCATCATGAAACCGTGCCACAGGCATTAGGCAACTGTGCCCTATGGTTTCAGAGGTCAGAGAAATATGTTTTCCCTTCTTACATGATGTATATCAATCTAATTAAATTCATTTCAGAAATTAAGTATGTTGATTGACAAAAAATATGAATTTATTCACTTAAAACAATGTGCTAGAATATTATGTTAAGTAATGACAAATAAATAGCAAGCAGAATATAATTCTGATTTTTAAACACCTGTTCTCATGTCTGTTGAAGATAAATCCATGTGTTTCAATAATGTGTGGGAAAAGTTAATGGAACATGAATGGGACAGACAAAATTGCTGATTCATCATGCAGCATGTAATTGCTTGCATAACTTGGCTCCCTGCATTCAAATTCACCAGAATTCATCATTCAGTATTTTTCCAACTTGGCCTTCTAAGATATCTGCTTAAAGACATCATTTTCATGATAGTGTTTGGAAGGAGAACACCATTTTTTCATTGGGTATGCAGTTATATCATAAAAGTAAAGTCCAATTGAATCAGATGGAGCTACCAATTTGTTGCCACATTAATGCTACATGCAATAGAATTGATACAAGACTGGAATTAGCAAAGAAAGTTTTACTTAGAGGTGGAAGAAAGGAATTTTGTTTCCATGAACACAATTAAAACTTTTTAAGTGTTTTCTGTAATCATCAGCTATTATATTTATTTTAGCAGAGGTTTTCCCTTGTAAACAACTGCAGAGCAGAAACAAATCTAGAAAGCAAATTATGTATGTCTTACTGTGTGTTTTTTCTACTGAACAATGCTACCATACCAATCATGCACACCTAACATGTACTAATTTTAATTTCAAGCATTTTTATTATGCATTGACTTATATCCACAAAAAGTTAAGGAAGTAAATTCATCAAGATCATATTACCTTTGCAAAATTGTTCTGTATCTTGCAAATGACACTGTGACTCTATATGTTTACTCTTCATTTCACAAACTGTGTTCCCCAAGAGCCTTATGCTCCAAGGCTGAGCTATGATACTACTATCCCAAGAAGAAGGAAGGTTCTCCTAAAATAAAGAGGTCACTATTCAGTTGACTTAGCTGACTGCTTTGAGAAAAATGATAGGTTTTTTAAATGCCAAGATTTTATGTTAATAGATGGATTACTAAATTTGAAATCTAATTAATTCCACAAAATCCAGGCCATATTAGCTTATGAAGTTTCTACCTGATAGAAAAAACAAGACTCCTGAGAAAAACTTGGAGTGTATGAAGACTCTCCTCCTCCTTTCCTGCTAAATCAGTGATTTGAGAAAAAGATAGAGACATTTGCTAGCATATATGTGCCAGCCTTCCTCTTGATCTTTACAGATCAAGTCATTAGAAACCATAAAAGAAACCCTGCAAAGGATTTCTTCTTAATGAGGTGAAGGGTCATAGCCTTACTGCCCTAGTTGTGAAATGTGTGGATAAATAAGACTGGCTTATCCTCATCTGCCTGTGGGATGTTTAATTTCAGAAGTACCTGTGTCTTTTTAAAGTGTGTCTGAGTAGTTTCATGCTTTGGTCCCCAAGGCCAAGGTGCTTGTGGCTTAACAAACACACACACACAAAAATTGCTCAGACTATGTACTCCAGTGGTGTACTCTTGTTTGTAAGCTCATCTGTCATCTTTGAGAGAAGTTTCTAAATTTGCCATTATGCAATAGAGAATATTAAAGATTCAGAAAATGCCCAAATCAGGGGAGAGCCTCTTGTCCCCACAACTCCAAAATCTTATGTTGCTGGATATGGACATTTAAGGAACTAAAAACAGATGAGAGAAGAACTCAGAGATTATTATTTTTTTAAATACACCAAATCATCCATAAGAACCGATTTATGCAATTTATGTAGAAGATAGTACTTCCAATAAACTAAACTGAAAGGAGTTTATTTAAAATAAAAGGGAAAGAGATGCTTTCATTTAGAAAACATACATTTCTTATCTATTTGGTAGGATGAAGGAATATTCATAAGGAAGGTAAGATTAGCAGTAAAAACAGGTAAGGGAAGGTAATTGGTTTAAATAATCCAAAAGAAATACATGAAGTGGGTATAGTCATTTTGAAGACTCTGGAGATATCATAAGTGATAATTGGTTCCATGAACCAAGAAAGTTTAATTTAGGAAAGGATAAGAGGGATAAAAGAAATTACAGTGCCATTCCTATGACATAGATTTGCTAGTGTGTATGATAAGAAGATCATCATCTTCATTTTACACATGAGGGAAATGAATCTCAAAGAGATTAAACAACATTATTAGAACCACCTATTAGGAGCTGTTGAAAGCCTGAGACCACATGGAACATTTTCAACAGTATAAAGCTTAAGAATATCTCTGTGCTCTCTGTTTTTTTTTTTTTTTTTTGGGGGGGGGGAGAATAAAGTGCCCACACCAATAAAAAAATTCAAATATTTGTAGTATATATGTATATCAAAATAAAGCAGTTTGTAGATGGTTCAGATTATCTGGGTCAATGTATGTGAAGATATTTACCAGACTAAAACATTTGTGTCTGTGTCCCTGTAGTATGCTGTTTTTATGTCCTTTGGGTATAGTTTGAGAAGAGGAATAGCTGGGTCAAATGGTGGTTCCATTCCCAGATTTCCAAGGAATCTCCTTACTGCTTTCCAAACTGGCTGCAACAATTTGCAGTCCCACCAGCAATGTATGAGTGTACCTTTTCCCCACATCCTCACCAACACTTGTTGGTGTTTGTCTTCATAATAGTTGCCATTATGACTGGAGTGAGATAGGTATCTTAGATTAGTTTTGATTATCATTTCAATGATTGCTAGAGATGATGAGAATTTTTTCATATATTTGCTGATTGATTGTATATTCTCTTCTGAGAAGTGTCTGTTCAGTTCCTTGGCCCATTTAATGATTGGATTATTGGTTTGTTTTTTTTTTTTTTTTTGGTGCTTAGCTTGTTGAGTTCTTTATATATACTAGAGATTAGTGCTCTATCTGATGTGTGAGGAGTAGCTAAACTGTGGAGCCAACCAAGATGTCCTTCAGTGGATGAATGGATGAAAAAAAGTGGCATTTATACACAATGGATTATTATTCAGTACTAAAAAAGAATAAGATCATGGCATTTGCAAGTAAATAGATGGTGTTAGAGAATATTATGCTAAGTGAAGTTAGCCAATCCCCCCAAAAAAACAAATTCCAAATAAATGTTTTCTCTGATATAAGGGGATGACTCAAAGTGGGGTAGGGAGGGAGAGCATGGGAAAAAGATTATTTCTAGATAGGGCAGAGGTGTGAATGGGAAAGGGAGGGAGAAAGGGAATAGCAAGAATGGAGGAAGGTGATGGTCATTATTATACAAAATACATGTATGAAGATTTGAATTTGGTGTCAACATACCTTATATACAAACAGAGATATGAAAAAATGTGGTATATATCTGTGTTAAGAATTGTAATGCAAAAAAAAGTGAGTACATGTATAATGGAATAATTTGGTGTGAACATACTTTATATACAGAGTTACAAAAAATTGTGCTATAGGCTGGAAGAAGATGGCGGCGGGAAGTGAGTAAGCCGCTCTGAGCCCCGCACCGCGGCGTCTGAAAAGATGAGGTAAAGATCATTAAAGGAGATCTGTCGACAAAAACCCAGCACCGTGTCAAGATAGGGGCCCAGGTGGAGTGAATCAGCCACTAATCCAGCCAAGGTGAAGGGAGTACAGCACGACTTCAGCGCGAGCAGTAAGGCTACAGCCCGAGCCGCCCGGCTCCATCAGCCCCTTCTCCTTCTCCCTCCCCTTCTCCTCTCCGCCTTTCCACCTTGCTTCTTTCTCCCCAGCCGTCTCTCCTCCCAAGCTCAGTCTCTAAATTTAGATCTCAACTTCTTTCCCCCACCCCGCCCGCTCTCCTGCGTGTCCGGTACCCGGACCGCGCGGCCCTGAGGCGCCGCCTCCCCTCCCCCAACCCGCACCCCCTCCCCGGAGGTCCCGAAGGCCGCCGCCACTGCCGCCGCCGCCGCCGCCGCCGCCGCCTCCCACAGAGCACCATAGAGCAGACTCTTCACCGCGCGAATGAACTGCCAAAGTATATGAAACAGCTGATAAGATGAGCGACAATTTAAAATCCAAGTGATCCAAGAACACGCACTGAGCTCTGACCCGCAGAATTCAAACTCCCGGTCACCTGCTTCCCGCAGACAAACAGCTATGACTCGGCATTAATTCATCCCGCTGAAACAACTGGTCAGCCCTTCTCATCATACGAAGGTAAATGCCTACCGAGCCTTCATAAGTAGTGGCCACAGGTTTGAAACGGGGCTTGGGAGAGAAGGACCCACCCGTTGAATTAGTCTCCCGGCAAAGGGAAACCGTGTCATCAGACTGCTGCGGAGGAGATAACTGCGTTGAAACAGGTGTGTGATCCCATAGCCTTGCCTCTCCACACATCGGGAAAACTCTAAGAGCCCCTCCCAGCTCTCCCGTAAGGGCACCTCCCAGCTCTCCTGTGAGTGCTTCAGCCAGCCCGAGGGAATCAGAGGTGGTGCGGGTCCCACAAGCGGAAATACCGCTCCCACCAGGGCTGACTGCTGAGGCCTCTTGCACCACCTACAGGAAGTGGATACCAGAGGGCAAGTAAAAGCCGCTGAGGATTCTCAGCCCCAAACTCTACAAGCTTAGGGTCTGAGGGAATGGCAAACTGGAAGAGTGAGCCCAGTCGTTCATGAAAACAGGGCTCCTGGGAGCAGCAGACTTGGCGTGTAGCCAGTATTGTGGTGAGAGGGGCCTGGCTAGAGAAAAAGTGGGAAGTGACTAGGCACAAGAGGAGGCCCTAGACACTCAGGATTGGAGACTCGCCCAGTCTGGGAGGAGCTGCTGCACAGTGATTGGTTCCCGCGTATTGACAGGAGAAACTTGACCTGGTGGGCACAGCGCCATCTACTGGAAGAGAAGTTAATCAAACTCTAAGACTGCATTTATTAGGTTTTTTTTTTTTCTTTTTCTTTTCTCCTTTTTTTTTTTTTCATTGATTTAGGTTTTTCTTTCATTTTCATTTTTTTCTTTCTTGTTGTTTTATTAATTTTTGTTTTACAAAATATTTTTTTTAAAATTTTTTTTTCTACTAATTTTAACTTAAATTTTTTTAATTATTATTATTATTTTTTTAATCTTTTTCTTTTTTAGTTCCTATTCTTTTTCTTCTTTAGTCTTCTCATTTTTCTTATCCCCCCTTTTTTCTTGAATTCTACCTGCCTACTCTCATTCTCTTTAGAGACTTCTTCCCTTCCCTTCAAATACCTTTCCTCCCAAGCATCAAACTAATTTATAGGAGTAAACAGTAACTCAGCAGTCAAACAGAACAAGAAACAACATGAGCAGCTTCAAAAAACAAGGAAGAAAAGGAGTACAAACAACGCAGGACAGCCTAAATATTCAGGAGGACCTAGAGTCATCAGAAAAATGGTCATATAAAGAACTCAAGGAACACCTAAGACAGATGGAATGGAACCTTAAAGAGGATACAAGACAGCAAATTCAAGCAGCGAAAGAACACATTGAGAATGCATTTCACAAACAGATAAAAGAAGAAGTTAAGTATCTTTATCAGGAGATAGAGACTATAAAAAATAATCAAATAATAATTCTAGAAATGAAGGAAACGATAAACCAAATTAAAAACTCAATTGAGAGTATCACTAACAGAGTGGAGCAAGTAGAAACCAGAACATCAGATAATGAAGACAAAATACACCATCTTGAAAAGAGTCTAGCCAAATCAGAAAGGCTGGTAAAAAATCACGAGAAAAACATCCAAGAATTATGGGATAACATTAAGAAACCGAACTTACGAGTCATCGGGATAGAAGAAGGTACAGAGATTCAAACCAAGGGAATGAGAAACTTGCTGAAGGAAATAATTACAGAAAACTTTCCAGAAATAAAAAAGGAAACAGATATACAAATTGAAGATGCATACAGGACACCGAGCACACAAAATCACAGTAGACCAACGCCAACACACATTGTTATGAAGATATCCAATATACAGAACAAAGAGAAAATATTAAAAGCTACAAGAGAAAGGAGACAGATTACATTTAGGGGTAAACCAATACGGTTAACCACGGATTTTTCATCACAGACACTGAAAGCAAGAAGGTCATGGAACAATGTATTTCAAACACTGAAAGACAATGGATGCCAACCAAGAATTCTGTATCCAGCAAAATTAAGCTTCAGGTATGACAACGAAATAAAAATCTTTCATGATAAACAAAAGTTAAAAGAATTTGCAGCCAGAAAACCAGCATTGCAAAGCATTTTGAGCAAAACACTACACGAGGAAGAAATGAAAAACAATAACCAAAACCATCAGTGGGAAGTGCCGCAGTAAAGACAGAGGACAAGGGGAAAGACAATCATGGAGAGACAAACTAAATTTTTTTTTTTTTTAAAAAAAGGATAAAAAATCAAACATGGATGGAAGTTCAAACCACATATCAATAGTAACTCTGAATGTTAATGGCTTAAACTCTCCAATAAAGTGACATAGGCTGGTATCATGGATTAAAAAAACAAATCCAACAATATGCTGCCTCCAGGAGACACATCTGATGGGAAAAGACATACACAGGCTGAAGGTGAAAGGATGGGAAAAAATATACCACGCACATGGTCCTCGTAAGCAAGCAGGGGTGGCCATCCTCATATCGAATAAAATCGACTTCAAGACTAAGTTAATCAAAAGGGATAAAGAAGGTCATTATATACTGTTAAAAGGAACCATTCACCAACAAGACATAACAATTATCAATATTTACGCACCAAACAATGGTGCTGCGACATTCACAAAACAAATTCTCCTCAAATTCAAGAATCAAATAGACCACAACACAATAATTATGGGAGACTTCAACACACCTCTCTCACCATTGGACAGATCCTCCAAACAAAAGTTAAATAAAGAAACTATAGAACTCAATACCACAATCAATAACCTAGACTTAACTGACTTATATAGAATATATCAACCATCATCAAATGGATATACTTTCTTCTCAGCAGCACATGGATCCTTCTCAAAAATAGACCATATATTATGCCATAGGGCAAACCTCAGTAAATATAAAGGGGTGGGGATAATACCATGCATTTTATCTGATCATAATGGAATGAAACTGGAAATCAATGATAAAAGAAGGAAGGAAAAATCCTACATCACATGGAAAATGAACAACATGTTACTGAATGATCAATGGGTTACAGAAGACATAAAGGAGGAAATCAAAAAATTCTTAGAGATAAACGAAAATACAGACACAACATATCGGAATCTATGGGACACAATGAAAGCAGTTTTAAGAGGAAAGTTCATCGCCTGGTGGTCATTCCTCAAAAAAAGAAGAAACCAACAAATAAATGAGCTCACACTCCAACTCAAAGCCCTAGAAAAGGAAGAGCAAAACAACAGCAAATGTAGCAGAAGGCAAGAAATAATTAAAATCAGAGCGGAAATTAATGAAATTGAAACAAAAGAAACTATTGAAAAAATTAACAAAACTAAAAGTTGGTTCTTCGAAAAAATAAATAAGATCGACAGACCTTTAGCCATGCTAACGAAGAGAAGAAGAGAGAGAACTCAAATTACTAACATACGGGATGAAAAAGGCAATATCACAACAGATGCTACAGAAATACAGAAGACAATTAGAAATTATTTTGAAAATCTATATTCCAATAAAATAGAGGATAGTGAAGACATCGATAAATTTCTTAAGTCATATGATTTGCCCAGACTGAGTCAGGAGGATATAGACAATCTGAACAGACCAATATCAATAGATGAAATTGAAGAAGCCATCAAAAGACTACCAACCAAGAAAAGCCCAGGACCGGATGGGTATACAGCGGAGTTTTACAAAACCTTTAAAGAAGAATTAATACCAATACTATTCAAGTTATTTCAGGAAATAGAAAAAGAGGGAGCTCTTCCAAATTCATTCTATGAGGCCAACATCACCCTGATCCCGAAACCAGACAAAGACACCTCAAAGAAAGAAAACTACAGACCAATATCTCTAATGAACCTAGATGCAAAAATCCTCAATAAAATTCTGGCGAATCGAATACAAAAACACATCAAAAAAATAGTGCACCAGGATCAAGTAGGATTCATCCCTGGGATGCAAGGATGGTTCAACATACGGAAATCAATAAATGTTATTCACCACATCAATAGACTTAAAGATAAGAACCATATGATCATCTCGATAGATGCAGAGAAAGCATTCGACAAAGTACAGCATGCCTTTATGTTCAAAACATTAGAAAAACTAGGGATAACAGGAACTTACCTTGACATTGTAAAAGCTATCTATGCTAAGCCTCAGGCTAGCATCATTCTGAATGGACAAAAGTTGAAGGCATTCCCTCTAAAATCCGGAACAAGACAGGGATGCCCTCTATCTCCACTTCTATTCAATATAGTTCTCGAAACACTGGCCAGAGCAATTAGACAGACGAAAGAAATTAAAGGCATAAAAATTGGAAAAGAAGAACTTAAATTATCACTATTTGCAGATGACATGATTCTATACCTAGAAGACCCAAAAGGGTCTACAAAGAAACTACTAGAACTAATAAATGAATTCAGCAAAGTGGCAGGATATAAAATCAACACGCATAAATCAAAGGCATTTCTGTATATCAGCAACAAAACTTCTGAAATGGAAATGAGGAAAAACACTCCATTCACAATATCCTCAAAAAAAATAAGATACTTGGGAATCAACCTAACAAAAGAGGTGAAAGATTTATACAATGAAAACTACAGAACCCTAAAGAGAGAAGTAGAAGAAGATCTTAGAAGATGGAAAAATATACCCTGTTCATGGATAGGCAGAACAAACATCATCAAAATGGCGATATTACCAAAAGTTCTCTATAGATTTAATGCAATGCCAATCAAAATCCCAACGGCATTTCTTGTAGAAATAGATAAAGCAATCATGAAATTCATATGGAAAAATAAAAGACCCAGAATAGCAAAAGCAATTCTAAGCAGAAAGAGTGAATCAGGCGGTATAGCGATACCAGATTTCAAACTATATTACAGAGCAATAGTGACAAAAACAGCATGGTACTGGTACCAAAACAGGCGGGTGGACCAATGGTATAAAATAGAGGACACAGAGACTAACCCACAAAGTTACAACTATCTTATATTTGATAAAGGGGCTATAAGCATGCAATGGAGGAAGGATAGCATCTTCAACAAATGGTGTTGGGAAAACTGGAAATCCATATGCAACAAAATGAAACTGAATCCCTTTCTCTCGCCATGCACAAAAGTTAACTCAAAATGGATCAAGGAGCTTGATATCAAATCAGAAACTCTGCGTCTGATAGAAGATAAAGTTGGCTCCGATCTACAGATTGTGGGGTCGGGCTCCAAATTCCTTAATAGGACACCCATAGCACAAGAGTTAACAACTAGAATCAACAAATGGGACTTAATTAAACTTAAAAGTTTTTTTTCAGCAAAAGAAACAATAAGAGAGGTAAATAGGGAGCCTACATCCTGGGAACTAATTTTTACGCCTCACACTTCAGATAGAGCCCTAATATCCAGAGTATACAAAGAACTCAAAAAACTAGACAATAAGATAACAAATAACCCAATCAACAAATGGGCCAAGGACCTGAACAGACACTTCTCAGAGGAGGATATACAATCAATCAACAAGTACATGAAAAAATGCTCTCCATCTCTAGCAGTCAGAGAAATGCAAATCAAAACCACCCTAAGATACCATCTCACTCCAGTAAGATTGGCAGCCACTATGAATTCAAACAACAACAAGTGCTGGCGAGGATGTGGAGAAAAGGGTACACTTGTACATTGCTGGTGGGACTGCAAATTGGTGCGGCCAATTTGGAAAGCAGTTTGGAGATTCATGGGAAAGCTGGGAATGGAACCACCATTTGACCCTGCTATTGCCCTTCTCGGACTATTCCCTGAAGACCTTAAAAGAGCATGCTACAGGGACACTGCCACATCGATGTTCATAGCAGCACAATTCACAATAGCTAGACTGTGGAACCAACCCAGATGCCCTTCAATAGACGAATGGATAAAAAAAAATGTGGCATCTATACACAATGGAGTACTATGCAGCAAGAAAAAATGACAAAATCATAGAATTTTCAGGGAAATGGATGGCATTAGAGCAGATTATGCTTAGTGAAGCTAGCCAAACCCTAAAAAACAGATACCAAATGTCTTCTTTGATATAATGAGAGCAAGTATGAACAGAGCAGGGAGGAAGAGTAGGAAGAAAAGAGTAACATTAAACAGAGACTTGAGATGGGAGGGAAAGGGAGAGAAAAGGGAAATTGCATGGAAATGAAGGGAGACACTCATTGCTAAACAAAATTACATATAAGAGGTTGTGAGGGGAATGGGAAAATAAACAAAGAGAGAAATGAATTACAGTAGATGGGGTAGAGAGAGAAGATGGGAGGGGAGGGGAGGGGGGATAGTAGGGGATAGGAAAGGTAGCAGAATACAACAGTCACTAATATGGCATTATGTAAAATTGTGGATGTGTAACTGACGTGATTCTGCAATCTGCATTTGGGGTAAAATTGGGAGTTCATAACCCATGTCAATCTAATGTATGAAATATAATATGTCAAGAGCTTTGTAATGTTGTGAACAACCAATAAAAAAAAATGTAAAAAAAAAAAAAAGAAAAAAAAATTGTGCTATAAATGGGTAATAATGAATGTAATGCATTCTACTATTGCCATGTATGTAAATAAATAAATAAATAAATAAAAATAAAAAATGAAACATGTCGAATTACAGAAGAATTCATGTTAAAAATATGACTTTTTAAAATTCAATAAAATGTTAGGAAAGAAAAGCAATCCTAGAAAAAACTTAAGACAGGAGGGTAAACTTACTCCAATGAATAAAAAAGCAATGTATTGGATTTAAAAATAGACATTACACTTTAATTTATAAATATGTCAAGAATCAAAACACTATGGCCTTTATTAAATTATACTCTGTCTCTTCAACCTTACATTAAACTTTTCAATCCCAGAAAACACCAATTTGTCTTAATTAAATAATTTCTACTTCCATTTTGGGGAGTATGAGAGAGAACAATCTCAATTCCATCCATTTGAAATTTCCATATTAGTCTGTTTTATTTTTTTTAACATGACATTAACATACTACCATATTTCACATAAATTTCATAACAAAACTTAAATATCCAGAAAATACACATTTCCATTTATTTTTATCTCCTTCATGCAATAACATTGACTATTTACATCTTTATTGCACTGGCCTCTTGGAGACAATGTTATACCAGGTTGATATATTATCAGTCAGTGAGTATCATATGCAAGATATTACTCACAGGTAGAAGTAAAATTTTCTTTGGAAAGCTTGTAATTTAATACTATATATATAGAGAAAATGTTAATCTCACAAATACTACCCATATATTTTAGTAGAATTACAACTTAAATCATAACTATATATTTCAATAGAAGTGAGGAACAACAATCAATTGCATATACATAAAGGGCAATACCTGTTTTAATTGGAAATATTTTTAAAAGAGGTGAAGTTAAATATGATTATAAAATACTGAATTTTAACAATACCTTACTTTTTCAGGATTACTGGATTCTCAATAATTGAGGTATTTTTATTTTTTCTAAAATTATTATGTATATATTTATAAATAAATAAATAAATAAATAAATATATATATATATATATATATATATATATATATATATATTTAAATACATGAAGCACATATAGTTTAGATTCATTTGGTTTTCCACCTTTCACCACAAAATGAGACTTTAGGGAATAAGAAGATTCAGTTGTATGATTAATCAAGCAGAGTGCTGGGAGATTTTTATTATTTATGGGCAGAATACATCACCTGCCTTCTAAAATAATGATCTTATTGTCATCAAATTAAAATTTGACCCAAAAAAATCAAGTAAAAATGCAATTGTGAATTTTTAAAACATATGCAAGTTCTGGAAACAGAAGACTTTTTAACCTTAGGTAATTGAATTAATCTCTCTACCCATCAGCTTCATCATAAAGTTTTAGTGGTATAAAATTCATTATTAATAAAAGAAAAATATAGATACCTCATAAAATGTTTCATTATTTTCAATTACCCTTATATGGCTTGTGTATATACGTATGTGTATATTTTTAATTTAAATTTTGTAGATTTATGAATCAGTTTCCAAAAACATTTTGATTCTTCATATGTAGAATTAGCCAACATACATTTACTTTGTGTTAGCTTTTGGTTTGGCATTTGTCACCCTCACACACCAAAATTTAGGGTTGGAGGAGGAACATTGGGTATTGTTTTCTCATTGCTGCCTTTGCACAGAATGACTTATAAATTGGTTATTGATTGAATATTTCATTCAGAATTTCCTAGATTATGCTACAGTAACTAAAGCTTTTGTCATTCAACATGCACAAAAAAGTGATAAAATATTGTTTACATTACAGTTCCTAGTGGTTCAGCAAAGGACCCGCTACCCACAGTAGCAATTTGATGGACGTTACATTCCCTCAAATTCTTATGTTAGTATACTAACCCTCAATATCTCAGAGTGTTACTGTATTGGAGATACGGCCTTTAAAGAAGAAATTAAGGTAAAATATGTTCATATAGCTAGGCTCTACAGCAACATGATTTGTGTTCTCATAAGAAGAGATCAGGGAACAGACAGATGCGAAGGGAAGACCATGTGGAGATACAGGGAGAAGGACCATCTCTAAGCCAAGAAGACAGGTGTCAGAAAAAACAACTCTACCAACACTTCCAGAACTGTGAGAAAATAAATTTCTGTTGTTACATCTACCCAGTCTGTGGTAATTTATGGCAAATCTAACAAACTTATATGAACAGTCCCTTCAACACATAAGCTAAAGGAGCATCCTCCTCCCAAGGCAGACAAGAAATTACGGAGAACTGCATCCTGATTCTTAAGTCTTTGTTCAAAGTGGTATAATCACTGCCTTTTACATTAAATTGCGCAAAATTTATGGTCAAAATTAGCTTCAAAATGGGCATCTCTTTGGTATTCCCTGAAAAAGTGCAAGATATCTTAATAAGGCTCTACATTAATAAAGTTACACGTAGGAGAGGGTGTTAATTTGGGGTAAATACAATGAAACACAGCTTTAGCTATTCCATCTCTCTCTCTCTCTCTCTCTCTCTCTCTCTCTCTCTCTCTCTCTCTCACACACATGAATTATCTGCTTTGGAAAACTACTTTATCTACTTGTCCCCAAATCTTATCTTTGTTTAACATCTGTGCTTTTATTTACAATGTCCTCCTACGTGGGGATTTTCCTCATATTTTCTAAAAATCATATTACAAATTATTAACCAATATTATTTGTTTTTCTACCTCAAATCTTTATACAGGTTGAATATCACTAATGTGAAATTTCTTGATTTTCTAACATAGTGCCACAAGTTTCATACCTGTCCTCATGTGATGTATCACAGTCAAAATGCAGGTACACTGAAAGTATTATATAAAATTACCATCAGATTATGTATGTAGGAATATTTGAAATATGATTACGTGTTTTGACTTGGGTTCCATCCCCAAGACATCTCATTCTATATGTTGCTCTTATTCCAAATTCCAACATATAAAAGAATCCCAGTTTTAAGCCTTAAGAATAATGTATAATAAACCTAGAAAACAAGCACAACAAAGTGAAATTATCATGTTTATTAACTCTTATAAATCATCCTTATAATAACAGATTGGAAAGTAATACAAATACTAAACTGAAACAGGTTAATTAAACTATACAACATACACCTGAAAACCACACAAAATAAGTTAAGAGATTCCACATAATGTATTATGAAAGCTTAAGTGAAAGGTCATGCTTTTTAAAAATACATAAAGATGTTATATATGAACAAAACTACATAAAAATAGCATAAAACATCTGTATAAAAATATGGAAAAGAAGTATTCCCAAATGGTTTCACTTCTAACAGTCAAATAGTGGAAACAGAGTATTTTCTTATTCTTACTTTTAAATATTTTCACAAACTTTAAATGACCTGTATCACTTTAATATGTGGAAATATTACACTACATATAAAATTTAAGATAAGCTTTTTCATATATTATCTTTATATATTATTTTTATATTTTTATATATTATATTCTAGAAATTGGTTTGTATTTCATAATTATTTAAAAATTTAGTTATAAGTATATTTTCTTCATAATTAGTATACTCACTAATGATATCCTTGAATTGATAGACTCTTGCACTACTTTTTTTTGATAAAAGAAATGTACTCTAAGAGATTTGACAGTGACATATATTGGATGGGTGCTGGTGGCTGTGTTTCAGAGTACTTCCCAATTTCTACAACCAATACTCTTAGTATATCAGCCACAATACTAGGTTACTGAAATGTTGACTTGTTCATCATTCCTTGAATGAACTGTATTCTCTTTTCCAAAAATGATTTTCTTTGATAAATTTACTGTGACATATGAGTTAAGAAACAGTACACTCAAGAGAAGAATCATAGGACGTTTTAAATTTTCAGACTGTTTCTAAAGATGTAGAAAAGAGATGAAGAAAGAAAGAATGATTAAGCAGAATAGTGACCAGAAATACTTATTACCAACCTTACAGAAATAAAAATGTAGAGAAATTTCAATAAAATAGTGTAAACAATTCTATGCCAAAAAATGGATATCTTGAATTTAATTAACAAATTGTTAGAAAGACAAAAACTATTGAAACTAATTTAAAAACTAGGAAATATTATTTGTCTTATAAATAAAAGTGTTTAGAGTAAAATTTCCCTCCCCCAAAAAAATTCAGGGTCATATAGCTTCTCAAGTGAATTCTAGCAAATATTCAACAAAGAGTAAAAACCAATTCTTCACAAATTTTTCCAAACACACGTTATGAATGTTATCCTTCCTTGAGCAGTATGTAGTGTCCTTCTTTAACTCTTTTGATTAACTTTGGCATGAAATCTATTTTATTTGATATGAGTATGGACACCCCTGCTTGCTTCTGAGGTCCATGTGAGTGGTATGATTTTTCCCAACCTTTCACTTTCAGTCTGTGTATGTCTTTTCCTATCAGATTAGTTTCCTGTAGGCAGCATATTGTTGAATCTTTTTTTTTAAATCCAGTCTATTAGCCTGTGTCTTTTGATTGGTGAGTTTAAGCCATTAATATTTAGGGTTACAATTGAGATATGGTTTGTATTTCCAGCCATATTTGTTTATTTTTGTTATTTAACTTTATTTGTTTTTCCTCTTTAATTAGTTTTTCCTTTACTGTACTACCTCCCACTGTTGGTTTTCATTGTTATTTATAAAGGTGCACTAAGAATTGCAATGCAAAAAAGTTATGAATGTAATGCACTCCTCTATTATGATGTATGTAAGAAATAATGAAAAAGTCAATATTAAGTATAAGAAATTCTTCAACTCACAAGCTAATATATTTACTAATATTAGAATAACTAATATTTATTGGTTCTCAAAACACATCAGACATGTACACTCAGAAAAATGAGAAATTATATCCAATCTATATATATCAAAGTGTATAAATGCATTCTACTGTCATGTCTAACTAATTAAAACATTAAAAAAACACATCAGACACACACACAAACACACACACACACACAAAAAGAAAGTTATTCTTCCCAACTCACTCTATATGGCTAGTTTCATCCTGTAATCTAAACAACCATACTACTAGTACAGACAATTAGAGACTAATAACCTTTATGCATAAATACACAGAAATCTTTAGCCAAATGTTTGCAAAATAAACCCAACAACATCTGAAAATGATTATACACAGTGGCCAATGTGATTTATTTTAGTAAGGCAAGATAGGTTCAACATATGGAAATCAACATGAAATATTAGATCAGTAAAATGAAGGACAAAAAGCACATAATCATTCCATTAAAAACTAAAACAAAATTGGAAAGTTTCAATAATTCTTCATAAAAATACTCAAAATATTACAAATAGAAGGCCATTTTCTCTACCAGATGAAAGATATATTTAATGGTGAAAGACAGGATGTTTTCCCCCTAATGTCAGAATCAAGACAAAGTATTTGATATTGTAATGGAGTTACTGGCTAGGGTAATAGAGCAAAAAAAGAAAAAAAGTAATAAAAATCACATTAAAAAGAAAGAAATATCTCAGTTTGCAAATGTCATTAGATAACCAAAAGAAATATACACATAATTATTAAATCAACTAAGGAACTTCAGCAAAGGTATACATATAACAACTTTACAATTCCTATATATTTATGTTCAGCACGACCTAAGATCAATACAAAAATATTTTTCTCTACAATGAACAATTCAAAATTGAAGTTAAGAAAGTGATCCATATGTATTTTATTCAAAAACAATAAAATACTTAAGCAAAAATTTAACCAAAGAAGTACAAAACTTTTCTACTGAAAACTATAAAATATCATTGAAAGAAATTAAAAATCTAAATATGTGGACAATATTTGTTATCATGGATTCAAAGTCTTATTTTAAGAAACATTTTACTTACACATTCAGATAAAACCTATTCACTCCTATAGAAATCATAGCATTTTTTTTCAAAAATGTTCTAGCTGATTTTAAAATTCACATGGATAAACAGGGGATTCAGAAAACTACAGCACCGCATATCCCAACAAGCAGCCCAATACCAATGCAAAGCCCGCCCTCATTGTCCCATCCCTAAAAGCAATCACCTACATCTTAGGACACCTCTGCCACCATCTTGGGTTACCTCCACTGCCAGATCAAAATGCTCACATATTATAAAGTTCCATTTGTCTCATGCCAAGATGAGACAAATATATAGAGATAAAAAGGAGATACATGGTTGCAAGAACATAGGAAAGGAGAAAATGAGGTGTGATGAGTAAGCGATATAGAGTGCTTGGTGGGTAATAAAAATGCTCTGTGATAACATGGCAGTGATGATGCATAACTTAATACTATGATCAATTGAATTATGACCTTTAGAAAGATAAATATTTTGCTACACAAATTATAAATTAATGGAAACAATTAAATTGGAAATAGTGGCTGGATTCACTAGTCATCAATTCACAGTGTGGTCTGGAGGGAAATGGAAGACTAACTACCACATTTTCTCTTTCCCAAACTGATCTCATGCTGATGCTCCCCAAAGGCTAACTCCAACCATATTTCAGACTTCAAGAAAGGGTAAAATGCAGTTGGTCTTCCACACGTGGAGGAGAAACAGAAGGATAGAACTTAGTTCTGGAGTGAAATTCTAGAATATCTCTGCCATCTTTTAATGTCTTTCCTTGGTCAAGATGCCAGTTAAATTATTGCCAATCCAGAATTAATATGACAAACCTCTCTGTATTGTCACAAGATTTCCATGACTCCTTAACAATACAATTAGTCCTATATTTAGTGATAATTATTTGTATGTGTATATTCCTTCCATTAGAGAATAAAAAGATCATGGATTGTAGGAGGTTGCAATCTACTATCATATGGGAGAAAAAAAATGTTACATATATTAAGTTTTTAAGTCATGTAGGCTGTGGGGACTTGAAGGAAAATCATTTCAGCTGGAGATAATAATACATTTAGAAAACAATAAAAATACATTACATTTGTGGGTATTCTCAATTTTTAGTTACCAAACTAATTACATCAGCAAAGGGGAGTTTTTTTTGTTTTTGATTTGTTATTGTTGTTGTTTTTTAATACAGGTGTCTAGACCCAATTCAAGAGTTAGTGTTAAGATCTATCTCATAGGCTATAATGGGAAGACCCTAGTAATCTCTATGTCTGCAAATGTTCCCCAAATGTTTCTAATGTGTATTGACTTATAGAAGACAGTGCTATAGTCTCCAGGGGGGACAAGAACCATGCTTTACTCATGAAATATTTTGGACCCACGTCCAGAGTTGATTTCAAATAGAGCTTCACAGCTCCAGTTCATATAATTCACATTTCATATGTATTTCTTGTGTACAAGCACAGGTGCATGTTCTATCTGTTCACATGTACAGGTAGAAGTAAGTACCTTGCTCATTCTCTAACCACAAAAGCCAAATTGTATCAAGGATGGTAACCATAAATTACTCCTTAATATTTTAATTACTAAATGGGTGATTGCAAAATTCTTAGCAATACAAAATCAAATTTTGTATAGGTACACTATTGACTTGGCTTATTTTTTCACCTGTGTCTGAGCATCTGTTTGCCTTATTAATGCCATTAGCTTCCATATTTCAATACAAGGCATTTTATGGGAACCTGTCATTAACAGTGTGAAAACTAATTGCAAGTTGCATGCTACATTAATTTTTTCCCATAAACAAACATCTGAGAAGGAAAACATATGCTAATAAAGAACTGATAATTTTATCCACATATCTGCCAAGACAGATGAAAGTTACCACAGACATGGAATTTCGATGAAGTAGAGAACTCAAGCCAAACACCCTTTTGTAAATCTTGACAATTTCCATGTGATCTGCTGCCACATTTACACCTGCAAGTACCATTTTCCTACACCAACTTTTTTTATTATTAAACTCACGTTGTATTTATGGATGAAATATTAGTATTTAAGGGACAGAATTGTGTGATGACTATAATCCAAATCAAACACATGACTTTGTATCTTTCATACTTGAGCTAATATTTGTCTAAAGATTTCACCTTGTCCTTCCTACTGGCTTCATACTTGTGGATGTTAGATTATCAGAGGCAGATGGCTCTCTCTCCTCTTTGATTAAATATACTTTCATTAATCTTTTTAGGGGATTCTCCAGGGATAAAGTTTCATATGCAATCTCATCCCAATAAAGTGTTCCTGACAAGTGAGTGTCTTACACATAATTTCTACACTGTGTTAGAGAAAATAGAATGATAAATCTATTCTCAGTTGCTATAAAAGTTGAACTATGATTAGGCCTGTTATTATTTGACGTTTTAATCACTGAAATCAAAAGAAGATAATATGAGACTAAAGTATATGCACATTTTAGATAGCCAAATTTTTCTGCATATTGTCTTTCAAATAGCTCTTAATATTTTTAAACAGTTCAAAGAAAAATGTTGAACTAATATTTGGTAGACATATAGTTACAGGAGTGAAACGTAAGAGATAAACTAGGGATTTTTTGAATTTAATTCAACCATTCTACATATAGCCGCAATTGAAAATGTAGAAGTATTGCAACTGAAATTATTAATAGTTGGTTTGTATTAGTTGAATGCTATGGGTGCATATCTTCTTGTATACTGATTACCAAACATACATTTGCTTTTCCTCATTGCCTAGCTCCGGGGTAATGGTGATCCATATGACCAACTCTTGACAATTATCTATGACAGGAAGTGGCATGTATTCACTTCTGGGCCAGAAGATAGAGGATGGCTATGACTTCTTCAAGCACTCTCTTCTTGTCCTTCCCTTGTCATTCTGGAAAACTCACACAGAGAGGGAAGAGTCCCGAAATATAGCACAATAGAAACTTCCATGTGTTAAGTTCCTGAGATTTAAAGGTGAGATTGCACTTCAGTATAACCTCATGAATCCTGATGGATACAAATACACATTGAATTTGGATTCAAAAGACCTGTATTTAGAAGAAAATTTAAACTCCCTTATTAGTTGTATGAACTTGACAGTATCAGGTAACTTAGATGAACAAATGCTACATAAAGTAAATATTCACCAAACATCCATTTTCCTTCCTACATTTCTCACCATTGCTATTGTTTAATGTGGAATCATATGTTAATTCTTACTAGTGGACTGTTCTTTACAGTCAGGAACAAAAACCTAGGTCTCCTTTTTCATTTCTCTTTTTCCTTGTCATGAGAAGCAAAAGCCAAGTGTCCCAAGTGGAGTGACTTAGAAGAAAGAGGACCATGGCCTGTGTTCATGAACTGTGATGATTTAATAATGCCCTTACAGCATAGGCCATTGAGATTTTATGGTTCTTTTTATAACATTGACATGGACTGGGCTATACTGATTAAGTGGTATTAAAAAAATCATTCTTTGATTCCATAGTAACTATCATATTTTCTTCTAGTAGTGGTCTACAGACCAGTGTGTTCTAATGAGCAATAAGAGAAGTATAGAAATTAAGTGTAAGATTGTGAAAATTTTAATAGCAATTCAACATTTCTATGACAAACAAGTGTGTTATATTTCACATACTTATTGTTTATTATTCTACGGCATTATTCCAACAGATTTGCAAGACAAAAAAGAGAACTCGACAAATGAAGTATTTGAAAATGTCCAATGAACTAATTAAAATGTGTTTGTTGCTGGGTATAGGGTCACATGTCTGTAATCCCAGGAATTCAGGACACTGATATGGGAGGATTACAAATTCCAGGCTACCATCAGAAACTTAGCAAGCCCTCAACAATTTAGTTTGACCATGTCTCAGAATAAAAATACAAAGCACTGGAGATGTAGATCAGCTCTAAAGCACTGGGTTAAATTTCTAATATAAAAAGAAACGGTAAGCAAGTAAATTAAGTAAAATATATGTTGCTCAGAGTTAGTACATTGACATGAACTTAGAGTGAGAATTATCATTTTGAAAAATATGACATACACTCATTTTAAATAATGCAAGTAACATATTGGAAAACATGGATAAGATAGCAAGTCACTAAAATTTCATTATTATTACTTTGGTGAATTTTAGATATCTATATACATATATAAGTATAATTTTTATATTAATAGAATTATAATAATCAAAGTATGCAAATGCCTGTTTACCTGCACATATAACCTGAACAAATTTATGTGTTGATAATTTTTAGTTATCATTATTAATGAACATCTAATGTTATAGTGTACACATAGCATAAACTGTTGATCCTATCTTTATTGTTTCAAATTTCATTTATTTCCAATCATTGGTCATCACAATAAATTCCCATGAACATATTTATGATATATACACAGTGAATTTTCAGTATCCATGGACGATTAGTTTCTCCCCCAGATGTTCAAGTTTCTTACATAAAATGGCATAATATTTGTATAAAGTCTACCCTAGTCCTCTAGATTGTTTTTAAAACCTAATACTAAGCACATAGAAGTTGTGCTATTTAGGGAATACTTATAAGAAAAAAAAAATTGTCTGCACCCAATAAAAAGCTGCATCTATACTGAACAGTTTTGATGTGTGGTTGGTTGCATCTGTGGATACGAACTTCATGGACATAGAGAGCTGACCATATTTTAACCGTATAGGAAGTTCTTAGCATAAACTACAAAGCAGGAGATGCCTGGAGCAATAGGGAAGCATATCTCACAGATAGTACTGAAATACAGCTATGAGAACAAGGTCTGAGAGGGACCACTTCTTCAGACTAGGACTTTTTGTAATGTTCTTTACATTCTCCATACTAGGGATATACTTTCTTTATGCAGCCATTGAAGCAATATAATTCTTAGTGCTTGTGTACATGTGATATCTGGTGGTCAGCAATTACTGTAATTTAGTTTTATGTTATGGAGAGCGAGCCAAGGACAAACCTAGCCGGCCAGCAAGGCCTGCAGAGCTGTTTTCTTGGATGGTTATATGAATCAGATAGAGTCTATTTTGTATTTCTCCCTTGGCCAGCAGATGTAATGGGATGAGACAAAATTTTCCTTGGTGAGCCCATACTTTTATGATCCATCTGTTCAAGTAGGAGAGAATGAATCAGGTAGGATTCGTCTAGGCTATAAAATGGTCTAGGTAAAAAGCAAGTGAAAATAGTGATTTTAATCATTTTTCAAGAGCTTTAATTTCTATTTTGTAATTCATTCATATCAATGTGAAAGCAATAACTAATAACAAATGAAGTTTTGAACAAATTGCTTTTATCTTAAATTTAGCATATGGATTTTTAAATGTGTTTTTACTACAGCAAAACATGCATAGGCTAGTTAGTCCCTTCTAAGTGCAAATTATTAGAATGATCTTTAAATTCAAGAGGTCATTAACTGTCTTTCTTTAGGTTGGATTGTATGCAAGTATGTGAGTACTCAGTTCTTCTATTCCATTTTCAAGGAGCTCTGTATTACCTGTTTCCCTTTGTCAATCCCATTGTTTTAGTCTTATCTGGAAAAAACAACAACAACAACAAAGAAAACAGAAGGCAGGCTTCTGTTTAATAGAAAACACCAAGAATAGGAAATTCATTCCCATAGAAAAGAAGCATGTAATGGCTCAGGCATACTACTATGGGTAGTTTTAGAGTGTATGTAAGAGAAGGAGAGGTTGTGTGTTGACAGAAATTAAAACCCTTAGATATGAACATTGCATTGGGCTCAGGATAACACAGATAGGAACACATCTGCAGAAATAGCCATATATGAAAATTTGTTTTCCAAAGCATCAGAGAAAGTATAAGACTGATCCCTCAGCTGTGAAGACAGTGATGGTGGGAAGAATATTTTTTAAGGGAGAATGGTGGCTCTTAGCAATTACATTTGGACAGCTAAGGACTTTGATCTAGAGTCTAGAATCCTATTGTGAGATTACATATTAAGAAACTACTAATTAGAGATGAATTTGGTTTATCTTAGAGTGTGATGGTCAACATGGAAGCAAGAAGACAAAAATCATCAGTCTATCGTGGACATTTTGAACATGAATAATACAAAGAAAGAGAAATATCTTTTAATAATGGCATCTGTGCTCAAACTATGCCTTGGTGTACATATATGAATAGGCATGCACATGTTTGTGTAATAGCAGGTTTGGCACTAGGGCTTGGGTAGAGACTCATGGACACAGACACTAGACATGTTTTTAAAAGAGACACCACTCAGCCTTCACTGTACCTTTTTTGTTAGAAAACATATCATACAAATTAATCATAATATCAGGAAAGGATTAAGAAACAATATTTAACCACAATGGGAATTTCAGATTATCTCCACTTAATAGTAGTTAATAGATATAAATGCAGTTTGGCAGGTAGAGGACACTGGGAAATAAACACTAAAGTGTGTGTTTTTGACTTGAGGAGAAATGTTCAATAGAAATTCTAAAAGAGCTGTGGACCAATAAAAACTTAAAACTTTACAATGTCAATCTAAAGTGCTTTATGATAAATTTAAGTTATGTGATTTGTTGTTGATAGGGCCTGAAACAAAGTCTAATTTGTATCTTTTAAATATTAGTAGCTATTCATTTTTTTTTCTCTAGCTCCCTGACACATTTTAGGGTCTTGCTTAGGATCTTGCTAAATTACTGTGTCTGGCTTTGAACTCTTGCTCCTCCTGCCTCAGCCTCATGAGCCACTGGGGTTACAATCATGTGCTACCACACCCGGCTTTTTCATTTTTCTTTTATTTCTCTCTCTCTCTCTCTCTCTCTGTGTGTGTGTGTGTGTGTGTGTGTGTGTGTGTGTGTGTGTGTGCATATGTTAGACAAGCATTCTATCATTGAGTTACACCCTCAGCCCAGTTTTCAGTCTTTTCTGAATTAAAATGTATTGTCTCTTAAACATCATAATAACCATACCACAGTGTTCACTATTTTCAATTGTTCTTATTACAGAAGAAGGCAGGCACAAGGACAAATGAAGTGTTTTGCCTTAAATAACAAAGAGATAATAAATACAATGTATACTGTATCATGTGGTTGAAAAATAACTAAGGCTGGACTGAATTCTCAGGTCCTAAAAAGGATTTCTCTCTCTCTTTTTTTTCCCCTTATATTAAATTGGCTAGAATTCTCATGAAATCAGCCCAAGCATTAAAACCAAAGTGTTCCTCAATTCACCCCAGCTCTGTTTTCCAGGAATAGCTTTCTCAACAAAATGGTGCTGTGTTGGTTTCTACACCCAGATGGCAATATAAAATGAGGAGAACTTGTCTGATAATTTCAGTCTTTCAAAATGTTTGTTTTGAATATAAAGAAATAAGTTTTTAAGTCTGAACATGTGGTAGTGAAGGCACGGGCAGCTTTTCTAAATTCATTCTCACTTGCAGAAGACAAATCTGTTTGACATGTGATTCTTAAAACCATTCAATGATTTTATGAAGCAAATATTTCTCTCACTGGAAAATAATTTCTCATCATGCTGTGACCCTGAGAGTGAACTCAATTTTTTCTTCTTCTCTCAGATTCAGAGATTATGAACATACAGGCATAACACATTAATTTTAAAGTCAATTCTTGAAATCCTTAAACATATAAAGCACTACCTCTACCTCTTGGTTTAAATAATTTCATCTCTATATATTCTCTTATTATGCTGCCAAAAAGCCAATATCCGACAGGAGAGATTATGAAATTATCAAGCTGTATAGACTCTATTAGATTGGCATAAATGACAGTGCTTGTGAAATGTACCTATGATCACATAATTTTGAAATATTAATTACAAATGAATCATAATTTATAGCTCTGAATAATAATTATCATTCTTATTAATATATTAATATTTTTTATACTTATTAATATATTAATAAGAATAATTAGTTGATATATTATTAAGAATTAATACTACCAATACTAATACTACTATAATGTGTGTGATACTGAAGATTTAACTCAGTGTCATTTTTGCACTAATCACAGTCTCAGTCCTTTTTTAAAAAGATTTTATTTTAAGGCAAGGTCTCACTAAGTTGTTGAGGGTCTCAATAAATTGATGGGGCTGGCATGCAACCTGTGTTCTGCTTGTCTCAGCTCCCAAGTCACTGCGATTACAGGTATGCTCCACTGTACCTCACTAACTCTGACTTTAAATAATTACCTTATCACCATTATTAATCTATATTTTCTCCACTGTTATTTTTTTTAATCTATAAAACTAAGTCATTTGAATAATACTACGTCTCCAGTGATACCAAAGTTTTTCTCCTTCAAATAAACAAATGTGCCATTAAGTGCAGCAGAAACAAGAATTCTCTCTGAAAAACAGTTGTAAAAATGATGATTGCTGGATCTGGACTGTCACACTCAAAAAACAACAACAACAACAACAACAACAACAACTAAATATTAGAGAGACAATAAACAATTGGATAGATTTAGTTAAGTAAAAACAGAAATTTTGATTGGAAAAAAATACGTAGCACATACTTATGGAGTTGAGTGACAATGGGGAGTGTGTGTGTTTGTGTGTGTGTGTGTGTTTGTGTGTACTCATGCACTAGATTAGATTATGATAAGGCAAATATTCACCACCTCTTTTGAACCACAAAGGAAAATGTACTTTTCATTGCTATGAATACTGGATTTTGCCTGTAACCTGCTTTACCCAGTGGGATATGGAACAAGCAGAAGTTTAAGGAGACTGTACAACTGAGCTCATTTTTTCAAGATCTTGAATGTTTCCATAAGAATATGCTGCAAATAAAGCAGGTACTGGCCTAAGAAAGATGAGTCACATAAAGCACGTCTTGATTCATTATGTAACTTGAAATCAAGTACAACTGAGGTCTGCTTAAATCAACGACATCCCTGCTTACCTACAGACATGGGAGTAAAATGATTATTATTTTATATCATCAAATTTTGTGGAATTTTTTATGCAGCATTATTGTGAAAATGGCTAATCTTTTGTATGTGTGTTTTCTCAGTATCTTCCTCTCAATAGGATTTGCTTGAACCACATATGGTAGTGTTTGTGAGCATATAATATTGAGTCAAACAACCTGTGTTCAAATGCTTGCTTAATAAAAAAAGCTATTCTCCTCTCCTTCTTTAAGGAGAAGGCATTCTTAGAATAACAAATGAAGGAGAGGTTGAAAACAATCAAATCCTACTTCCATGTATCATTTCATTTTCATATGGCTAAATCTTATTCTAATATTTAATTATTACAATTATTATGAGAAGTTTTTACTTTCTGTGGGAGTTGGCAACCTATATAAATTTCTGATTCACAAATTTCTGATAGTGGTATCTACCCCATGTCAGTAATATGAAATGTCAGTAAATATGAAAGGTGATCAACATATTTGAAACAAAAGACAGAGTAACTATCATTTTAATTCCTTTTATTGGTGCATAGTATATGGTGTATACACACACAGTTATTTAAAGATACCTCACTATAATGGATGCCAATTGCTCTGAACTCTGGTGTCTATCTACTGGGTGACCGATTGATGCACATATGTACTGTCAACCAGCAGCTACATCAATTAAAAGAAGGAGGCCCAACAGGGATTCATTTGCACCAATGACCACTTCTAACGTGTTTAGTACATTTACACAGCATCAGACATACCAGACCAGTTCAATTTTGCTATCATTAAATTTGAACTCTCAAGCCTTTCAAGGGAGTAATAAGAAACTTTACTATCTTTCAAATTTCAACTACGCATTGACTTTTTATTAAAAATACATACAGATATATATATTCTTACTAGAATAAGCAACTCAATATTTAACTATCTTTTTATATCTTGTTAATAATTGTTGAACAGATATTTATAACATTTTGTTTTATCTTACATTATTTCTAATATAAATTCTTCAAATAGTTTAAGGAGAAAACACTGTTAGAATTCCAAAGTAAGGAAAAGTTGAAAGCAATTAAATCCTAGTTCCATGTACCATTTTATTTTCATACTGCTAAGCCTTACTCTAATATTTAATTAATTATGAAAAGATAATTCCTAATGAAAAAAAGGGAGATGAAGGACAAATAGTTTTACCAGGTATTTCATAGATAAGACATAGCAAACAAAATTTGTGAGGATATAGAAACTGAATGGAAGGGTGAGTAAGATGCAGTGATATCATTTCTGAGTAACAGGAATTTTCATTCTAACACATGCTTTATCCTTCAGGCTGCAGAAGGAAAATTATGGATAAATTAATTCTGAGATATACATGAAACTAGAGGGGCAGGGTTTTTAAATTTTTTTTAATTGTAGATGACACAGTACCTTTATTTTATTTGTTTATTTTTATGTGGTGCTGAGAATTGAACCTAGTGCCTCATACGTGTGAGGCACGTGTTCTACCACTGAGCCACAACCCCAGCCCGATGGATGGATGGGCAGTTTTTTAATTAAAGAAGGTCAGATGTGTAGAGGGATCTCAATGTATTTTAAATTGCAATTTCCTGTTGACCTGTGATGTTGAGCATCTTTTTACAAGCTTAGTTGCCATTCCTGTCTGTAACTTCTCTTTTCATTCTCATCTGTTTCTTTGACAAGCAGAAGGATTTTAATTTAATGAAATCTAACCTACCAATTTTTCTTTGCTGGATCATGATCTTGGTATTAATTTAAAATGTTATTGCCAAACCCAATGCCACAATTTTTCCTATTATCTTCTAGAAATTGTTTAGTTTTTCATTTTCAGTTTATATCTGTGATGTATTTTGAGTTACAATATTTCTTTATTATTATTTTTATAACCAAAGAGTCTTATTGTTTTGGCTCCAATTTCATTTCACAAATTAGTCATCTCTTAATTTTTTCTGTTCAGTTTAACTGCAATTTTTATTGATAAAGACCAGGGTTTTTTTTTCCCTCTGTTCATTGTTTAGAATTTCAATGATATTTATGCTGTAATTTTCTTCTTTTTTTTCTTTACTATTGACTTGGATTAAATTTGTTCTTCAAGTTTCTTATGTTTTAGGTATTTCATTTTATGCATTCAACAATAACTCTTCTATAAGCAGAAGTTTTTCCACATCACACAAAATTTGGATTGCTGCATTTTCATTGTCAATTAGTTAAAAAATAGTACTTAATATTCCTTCTTTGGTTACATGTATTACTTTGAAATGCATTCTTTATATATTCAGATATTTGGGGATTTTCTAACTTTTTAGATTTCATATTTCTATTTTAATTCTATTGTGCCTGAAAAGTCATATAATTCATACTCTTTTGGTAAAAAAAAACAGGGGCCATGGCCAGATCTCATGGGGGGGGGTGTTTCTACTTCCCACCAAGGAGGGTATAAGTCACCTGAAAACTTAAAGTCTAAAATAATTAGTAAAGAACAAAACACAAAGAGTCAGTGATACATTTACAAAAGCAGAGCCTATGATACATCCTGTCCACACAAGAGCTGGAACTAGACAAAGGAATGATGGCTCTGGTCGTTTATTTAAGGGGTACATCATCAAAGGCAGGGATAAGGTTTCAAGGGTGAAGTCTTGTTTCCTGATGTCTTGCTATCAGTAGGTTAATTGGCATCTTGGAAGATCATACCCATCTCAGGTGCTATGTGGGTTATGGCAGAGAGGGACAGAAATTAACAATGTCTTTGAGCAATTGACTAGAGAAAATGTCCACTAGTTATCCCCAGGCATTGGATGCCTCTATTCCACTAGGCTTCAAAGAGCAGTGAACCACACATAACCCACGGATGACTTGTGACAGCAAAGTGCGTTTTATGGTCAAGAATATGGTCTATTTTGGTGAATATTTTATGTAAGCTTAAGAAAAATGTGTATTATGATATTGTTGAATGAATATTGTATAAATTTCAATTAGATTCTATTGATTAATAATGTTTCAACTATATATTTGATGTTCAATTCAAGTACATAGTTACTACTACTTCAGTTCCTACTGAATCTGTCAACTATTGATATAAGGACTAAAATCTCTTAACTACAATACACGTTGGGTATATTTATTCAAAATGCTTGGGACCAGAAGTGTTTCAGATGTTGGATTTTTTTTACATTATGTACTGTTTTTGTAGACTTTACCAGTTGAGCATCTTTTGTTTAGAAATGTTAAATATGAAATGCTCCAGAATCTGAAACCAGTAAGTTTAAGAGCCCTGACAAAAAATGAAAAAGAAAACGAAAAATTTTTTTAAAAAAGATTTTAGATTGGCAATGTCTGTTTCTCTTTTCAGTTCTGTTTTTCTTCATTCACTCTGATACACTGAGTTCGCTCAGGGAGGCAACTGCTGGAGTATAGTTGCTGGTTGAGTTGTGGTTGCTATTATCTTTATGTGGCTTTTATTTTATATTTTATGCATTGTTTTTTTTTTTCTTTGTGGTGCTGGGAAGTGAGGCCTGGACTTCTTCTGAACTACTCTTCCAGACCACCTGAGAAGGTACACCCTGCTCCAGGAATTACCTAGTTTGACCAAACTCTAGCATATATTTCACCTTCAGAAACCCCAAGCCAGTGATTTGTCCCAAAGTAGGAATTGCTGAGGGAGCTGATGGCCTGCTCCTAAACACTCATCTCTATAGCAACAATAAAGAGAAACAGCAATACTATTGTAGACCCTGTACCCATGAAGGTCCCCAGAATCAATCATTTCCAACCCCATGGGACCATGCATTGATAAGACTGGAGGTGCATGTAACAGAGGGGGAACTGTGATCTGGTCCTGTTAGCTCCCCATGGAACACAGAATCTGCAGTATCTAAATGGAGGATAACCACTTCACCATGGCTGGGACAGTCAGCATTAGAATTATTTTTCCAGTATCAGAACTATGAATGGTACCTTAAGGAAACCTCCATCACCTGACAGGGGCTTCCATTCTCATTGCAGTATATCCACAGAGTGTATATCCCACTTATTCTGGTATATGTACCCCTGCCTAAGAGGTTTAAATACAAAGTAGATCTCTCAGATTCCAATGTGGTATGCATTGTGTCAAACCCCACCAAACCCAGCACACACAGCCACAGGGAGACTATCCTATTGGAATGAAATTCAACACTAAATAATAAATCTATACTGCAAGACACATTATCAGAAGGCTGCTCAGTAAGAAGACCCTCACATAAAATGGAAGAGAAATATAGTCAAGAAGATGTACAAATCTCAACATAGAAAAACAAAAGGAAATTTTAAAAAGTGATAATATGAGGCAATATGATGGCTCCAAAGGTTCATTGCTCCAAAGTAACAGATTCCAAAATTGTTGAAGTACATGAAATGCAAAAAAAAAAAAAAAAAAAAAAAAAATTCAAAAGAATAAATTTTACAAAGTGTTGAGAGCCACAACCAAGTCAAGATGGTGCCTGGCATTTTGCCAGAAGGAGTGGTTGAGAAGTAACGTCAGCAAGCCATTAAGATGATGATAATTAAGTTAAGCTGTGTATAATTATTAAGATAATGACTGATTGCTGTAACTGGATGATGCTAAATTGAAACAAGCTGTGTATTCAGTTGTGTATATAAACCTCTGCTGTCCGGCAATAAGGCAGCTCGTGCTACCTAAGGTGCCCACTACTTTGGAGTTCTCACGGAGTTCCCTTTGAGTTCGCGTGGGTTCTGGAATAAAGTTTGTTCCTGCTTGAATCAACAAGTGGCTCATGACCTCCCGGTTATTTGTGCCCAGCCAGACTGAGGCAACAAAGCTCAGTGATATACAAGAATATACAATTAAATAATTAGATGGATTAAGAACGACAACAAAAAATATGAATGAGCATTTCAATAAAGAGATATTTTGAAGAAGAACCCAAAAAGAGAGCCTGAAAATGAAAAACTCAATAACTCAGATTAGAAACAAAACATAGATGAATGCCTTAACAAATGGCTAGATCAAGCAGAGAAAAGAATATTGGAGCTTAAAGATAACTCTATCAAAATACTATATTCAAGCAGCAATAAAGGAAATAAGTAAGATATAATAAAGAGAATTTACAAATATCTGTTGATCAAGAGATCAGTTCATTAAGTAAATATAGATTTTTTAAGTATAAATATACTGAATGGAGCCCTGGAGTTTATAAAACAAACACTACTAGACTTACAGAAAGAGATAAGCCTCTACACAATAATAGTGGGTGACTTCAGTGCTCTGGAAAAGTCAACAAAGATATATCAGTGTTAAACTACAATATAAATTAAGTGGACTTAATAGTCATCTACAGAATATTCCATTCAATGGCTGCAGAATATGCATTGTTTTCTTCAGCATCCAGAACTTTTTCCTAAAAAGACTACATATTAGGCCATGAAGCAAGACTTTGCAAATTAAAAACAACATCAAAATAGGTTTTTGCATCTTATCAGATCCCAGTGAAAGGAAACTAGATATTGACAACAAGAAAAACTACAGAAATTATAAAACAGGAAATTGAACAAATCTGTTTTTAATGAACAGTGAGTAATTGATGAAATCAGTAAGTAAATATTAAAATTTCATAGAATCAAATGAACCATAAGAGAATCTGTGTTGATACTGTGAAAGCACTAGTAAGACGGACATTTATATCAATGTTATTACATAAAAGAAAAAAACAGAAGGATCTCAAATTAATAATCTAGTGATGCATTTAAATGTTTTAGAAAAACAAGGACAAACCAAACCCCAAAATCAATAGAAGGAAAGAAATGATGAAGAGCAAAGCTAGACAAATCAAACAAAGTCTAAAAGAAAACATAAATGATCAATGAAATGAAGAGTTGGTACTTTGAAAAGATAAACAAAATTGACAGATTTTTTTAGCTAAACTAACAAAAGAGAGAAGACTCAAATAAATACAATTAGAGGTGAAAATGTGACATTATAACAGATGCCACTGAAATTCAAAGGATCTTTAGGAAATATTTTGGAAAACTTCAGGCCAACAAATTGGAAAATTTAAAAGAAATGAACAAATTTCTGGGCACATGTGACCCATGAAAAACTGAACCAAGATGTTATAAAATACCTAAATAGATTAATAGCAAGTCATAAGATTGAAGCATTAATATAGTCTCTCAAGGGGCAAGGAGAATTTATTTCAGGAGAATTCACTGCTAAAATCTGCCAGATTTTAAAGAACTAACACCAGTGCTCCTAAAACTGGTCCACAAACTGTAAGGAAAACATTCTAAACTTACTCTATAAAGCCACTTTTATGCTGCTACCAACATCTGATAAGGATACAACAAAAACAAAAGAAAACTGTAAACCAATATTTCTGACAAACATATGTAAAAATTCTCAAGAAAATATTTACAATCAAATCAATAGCACACTGACATGGCCATACAATATTATCAAGTTGATTTCACTCCAGTAATGCAAGGATGTTTCCATAAACTCAAAACAACAAATTAAATATAACATATAAATAGAACCAAGAATAAAAAAATCACATGGTCACCACAATAGACACAGAAAGTCCCTGATAAAATTCAATAATTCTTCATGGTAAAAGCCTTAAACAAATTGGGTATAGAAAGATCATGCCTCAGTATAATAAAGGTTATCTATAATAAAACCATAGCCAACATCATGCTTAATAGGGAAAAACTGAATCATTTCTTCTAGGATCAGAATGAGACTAGGGTATCCATTCTAACCACTCTTATTCAGTGTAGTACTAGAAATTTTAGCCTGAACAATTAGGCAAGAGAAAAAAATAAAAGAAGTACAAATAGGAAAAGAGGAAGTCAAATCATTCATATTTGTTAATGATATGATTCTATACTTAGAAAACCCTACACAATTTACCAATGGATTCAAAGAACTGATCACCAATTCATTAACGTAGCAGGGTACAAAATCAGTATATAATACTCAGAAACTTTTCTGTAGACCAATAATGAACTAAATGAAAAATAAATCAGGAAAGCATTCCATAAACAATAGCCTAAAAAAATTCTAGAGACAACTCCTTCAGTTTTTATTTCTTTATAATTAATGTGATTTTATGTAGACAACATATACACTACAGTCTGTATATAAATATGTGTATGAAGAATATTCACATTTAAGGTGATTATTGAGAGAGCTGCATTAATATCTACCATATTTGTACTTTCTTATATCTGTTACTATTGTTCTTGGTCTCCTACTTTTAAAAAGAGTTTTTTGTTTTAATTAAGCATTTTATAGAATTCATTTATTTTTAGTAGTTATTCTGAAGTAACATACCCCTACAACTAATCCATGTCCATTTTCAATTATACCACTACATGATGTGTTCAGGTATCTTATAATTGAATATTCCCAATATTTTCATTCTTATTATATTTTTTATAATACATTTCACTTAACCATCACTATTATCATTCCATGCAAAATTGCTGCTAATGTTATTTTGAATAAGCTATTATCTGCTGTAACTATTAAAAATTTAAAAAATTAAAATGATTTTATTTTACCTTCATCTATTTCTTCTCAAATTATCTTCCTTTCTTTATGTAGATCTGGGTTTACTACCTGCATTGTTTTTCTTTTCTCTGAAGAAATCCTTCTAACATTTTTTTTTTTGAAGTCAGTTTGATTATGGACAAATTTCCTCAAATGTTGATTTGAGAAAGTCTATGTCTTCTTCACTTTGGATGGATTATTTTGCTCCATAAAAAATTCTAAAACGGTGTATTTTTCTTGGCTTATTTCTTTCAAGGCTTTGACTCCACTCTCCTCCTAACTGCATGGTCTCTGAAGATTCATCTAATATGATTCTTCTTTCTATTCCTCTCTGTGTAAGAACTACTTAACCTATTTTTGTCCTCTTAAAAAATTTCCTTTTGCTTTTGATTTTCTTTAGTTTGAATGTGGTGTTTCTGGGTATAATATTTTTTCTCTTTTGTACATCTCTTGCTCAGTGTTCTGAAAAATCTCTAGATTTTTATCTGTCAATCATTTAAAAAAGGTTTTAGCCTCTATTACTTCAAATATTTCTTCTGTTCTTTTTTTTACTATCCCTCTAATAGTCCTATACTGTGTATGTTACACCTTTTTCAATAGTTCTGGAGTTTTCAGATAGTCTGTTCCAAATATTTCATTATTTTCTTTTCTCCTTGAACTTTACTTTGGGAAGTCTCTGTTGATATATTCTGAACTTACTGATTCTGTCATTGGCTGTGTCTAATATCTGACATGCTCTTCATTTTTGTTAGAATGTTTTCAATTTTGTCAGTTTCATTTGTTTGTTTCTTATAAAATCCATCTCTGTCTTTACATTTCCCATCTGTTTTGGCTTGACCTTTTTTTCCCCCCACTAAAACATTTATTATATTTTTAATATTTATTTTACTTTCTTAGTCTGGCAATTTCAAAATCATAGCCATATTTTATTCTTGTTCTGATGACTGCCCTGTATCTACATGTTTTGCCTTTTATTGTATCTTATAACTTTGTGCTGAAAGCCAGAAATATCAATTGGATAAGAGGTACTGAGGTGAATTAATCTTTACAGTGAAGCCCTACACTTTTGTCTGCTGGGAGTTAGAATCACTTTACTGTTTGTTGTATCTGTAGGTGTCAGTAAAGCAGGAGTTAGAAATGGGTATCTTGGAGAATGAGATCCACCAACCCAGATTAAAACGCTAGGCTAAAGCTTTTTTGGTTTTCTTTTTGGCTGCTGATTGGAAGGTCTCACTCACACTTAGATGGCCTTACATTCTCTTGTTGTCCCAGGTGCTTGGACTACCCTAACATTAGTCAACCCCAAAGAGTTGTTTTGAACCCGAGCAATTCTTTTGTTTGAAGAAACAAATACTTAGGTGAACAAACATATTAAAACATCCCATTGTGGGAATAAGAAACTTGTACACTTTCAATTGAGTCTGAGAAAGAGAACAATCAAGGGAGACTTTCCAATGAAAGTTTAGTACCTCATCAAAATAGTGTAAAAACCCCTAGACAGAGAGCCACCTACGGGACCCTCTTTGGGATGCCTGCCATGCTGTGGGAGCTCTCCTTGCTGGCTTCTAATAGATATGTTACTGAATTCTCATCCTCAGTCATCTGTGTACCTCATTCTTTGAGTGCCTGAGACAAAAACTCTCTAGGCCTCACGTGACCCTGACTTAAATCAGAGGCTCTACATTTTACTGTGGTGTACTTTGTGTTACCCCATTGATTTTTGTGTTTACCTAGGATTTTCTGAAGTAGAGTCTGAGGCAAGGACTTCTTTCCAGCTGTAATCTTCTGTTTACATGGGAGCATTATTGTTGTGCTAAGATATGGGTTGGGGGAGGAGGTACATTCTATTATCCAATGATTAAACAATGGTTAAATTATTCTTGGTCCCAGAGATATGATGCTTTCTAAATGCTTCTCAACTTTTTTTTTTAATGATAGAAGTGAGATAGGGAAACTTCAGGGAACAGAAGATCAGTATTTGCTTTCCCCCAATTTGCTTAGAGAAGGCTGCAGTTAGGCATTTCTTTACCTTCCCTCTGAAGACCAAACACATCCAGAGTAGAGTACTTCCTTTCATTCAACTTGGCTAGGCTCTGTGAAAATACTTTCTCTTGAGGGTAGGACAAGTTTATTTCAAAATTTCAAACAGCCATTTTCCTGCTTCCCTGATGAAAGCAAAGAAGACTTTTTTTTTCTTTCCCCATATCTCCACAGTGACAATCTTGTGGAGCTACTGGAGGTAAAACTCACAAATGAATAGGAAAGTCCCAATGATCCAATCTCCATAAGTTTCTTTTTTTTTTTTCATTTCATAATATAAAGCTAGTACATGTTCAGTCTCCATAGGTTCATAAATACCTGTAAAGTATTCCAACCCAATGTTGGCTACAGCAGTGGTGAGCTCTGGTAAATATATTGCTCTGATTCTGTCTACTAACATTTGTTTTTTTTTTCTTATTAGAAGGATAAGAGTGATAGATTCTAAGCTCTGCACTTGTCAGACTAGATTTGAGAAATCTATTTTTTAATATAAAAAGAAAATCTTCAAAGAAACAAGCAAGTGTGAAGACTTCAGAATATTTTAGACAAAAAGAGAAAAACACACTTGTAAATATACAATTCTATACCCAGAGAAAATATCTTTAAAAAAAGAAGGCAAAATAGAAACCAGTTGCAGAGTTATAAAAGCTAAACTTAAATGCCACCAGCAAAAAACACATTTCAAGAAAAATTAAAAGAAGTCTTTTAGACAAAACGAAATTGCTACTGGATGGGTAAAATGAAATAAACTGCTCCAGAAATAATAACTATGTGGATAATCTTATAAAATTATTTTTCACATAAGATAAATGACTTTAAATATAACTATTTGTTTTAGTCAGCTTTTTCAGTGCTGTGATTAAAAATAGCTGACCAGAACAATTGTAGAGAAGGAAGAATTTATTTGAAGGCTCATGGTTTCAGAAGTCCATAGAAGGCCGGTTCCATTCCTTAGGCTCCAGGTTAAGATAGAAGAATATCAGGGCAGAAGAGAGCAGCAGAGAGAAGTACCTCACATGAAGATCAGGAAGCAGAGTGAGAGACTCCACCAGACACAAACATAAACCTCAAAGCCACACCCCTAATGCCCTACCTCCTCCAGTCACACCCCACTTGTCTTCAGTTACCACTCAATTGATCCCATCTGGTGATTAATTCACTGATTGGGTTAAGGCTCTGATAGCCCAATCATTTCTTCTCTGAAACTTCTTGCCTTATATCAAAATGAGTTTTGGGGGGGATACCTCACAACCAAACCATAACACTATTTAAACGAAAATAATAATGTGCTCTATTTAAATAAATATAATAATGTGCTCTTCAGATTATAACATGCATAAATAAAAGATTTTACAATGACTTGAAGCACATGGGAATGAAAAAAGAAAAAGAAAAATGGAGGCAGACCTTTTGGACCAGCAATGTTTTATTCAACACCAGAAGGAAAAAAAAAAAAAAACAACTTCTGGGGCAAAATGTTGGTGGGCTACCATGATGGTCTAGAAAGGTAATACAGTAGAATCAGGTCAAAGGAGGAGTTAGTGATTTTGACAGGCCTTTTTGCCTGGCAGGGGGCAAGGCGGCCATGTCATGGGAGAAATATTGGTGGTGGACTCATTTAGAGCAGGGTGGGAGGCAAGGTAAGGGAATATGAATGTAAGTTCCTTTGGGGCCTGTTTTCCATATCTTTCAATGACAGTATGAAATAGGAGTTGGCATATAGAAGTTTATTATTGTAAGATTCTTAAGGTATGTTTGAATTGATAGAATGTTACCTGAAGATAAACTTTGATAAAAGTGTGTATTATAAAATCTAGGGCAAATAGTCTAACAGAGATAAACTACAAAAACACTCATAGAAAAAGAAGAAAATGGCAAAGGAAAGAGGGAAAAATAGAAAATAATGGATGATAGATTCAAAGTATCGAGAAGTCATCATCATATTAAATAATTAGGAGTTTGACATTGTATGATTTGTTGAAGAAAACCCTAGTGAATGCTGCCTATACTAAAATTTAATTTTAATATAAAGTTACAAATGAGCTAAAAGTAAAACAATAAAAAAGATATGTGATGATGCTAATCAAAAGAAAGCAGAAGTAATTATATTAATATCAGCAAAATAAATTTGGAGCCAAAAATATGACATAAATAAAGTCATTTCATAGTGATGAAAATTTTTAGCTATTAAGAGAGCATAAAAATTCAAAATATTTATGCAACTAGTAACATACCTTCAAAATACATGAAGACAAACCTTGTAGAAATGCCAAAAGAAATAACAAAACTAAAATAAGATTACTGTAGCATAGCTTAACACTCTTCTTAAGCAGTTTATAGAACAATTAGATAGAAAAGACTTTAATTAAAAATTCATCCTAGGTGACTCAATTTAATTTTATGAAACCTTTTATGTATCAACAATATATAAAAATTATTTTCTAGACTGTAGTTCTCATTGGGAGACATAACAAAATTCTGTGTAAGTTTAAAAGAAGTTAATGCATACCAAGCATGTTCTCTAAGCAAAACAAAACAAAACAAAAAAACCTGAATTGGAAATACTGACAAAAGATTTCAGAAAAAAAATTCCACATAATTATAAACCAACTATCATTCAAAGAAAAATTCACAAACAAAATTGGAAAGCATTTTGAACTAAATAAAAATGAAAATAAAACTTATTACAGTCAAGGAATGCCACTAAAACAGTTTTCACTGTGAAATTGGCAACATATTAGAAATAAAGTCTCAAATAAATAAACTAAAAGAAATATAGAAGAAAAGTGGTGGTATAGATTAAAGCCAAAATAATTTAAACATAAGTGAGAGAAACATTAAGGAACATAAATGAAATTAAAGCGTGTTTGAATTATCACTGAAGGAAGATTTCCTGTTATAATAACCAGTAAAAAAAAAGGAGAGAAGAGACACATTAACAACATATGAAAATAGATAGGAACATTACTGAAGAATCTTTAAAAATTAAAAAAAAGTAGAGTTAACATAAAAAAAGTAAAGTTAACATAAATGAATTTATAACATAAAAGCAACTATTAGATAAAATGGACAATTTTCTTGAATGAGGAAAAACTAATTAGGCTTATTCAAAAGGAAGTAGAAAGCCTCTGTAGTCTTATATATAAATTTTAATTTGTGAAAAAAACTTCCCACAAAGCATATTCCCGACCCAGATGGATTCAGTGATCAATTTTACCAAACATTTAAGGAAAAAATAAAATATATAATAATTCCTTCAGAAAAGAGAGGAAAAGGAAATACTTCACAACTCAGTCTATGAAATCAATATCACCTTCATACAGGAACCAGAATAAAAGACAAGAAAACAAACTTCCAAATTACTCTCATGGAATCAGATGCAAAACTTTACAAGAAAATGACACCAAATCAATTCTAACACTCCACAAAAAAAGCCATATTTAATGACTGTGATTCCAAATCATATGGTCACACTCTAATCTGAAGCTTGGTGTGAAGGTAATTTGAAGATAGTGAAGAGGGGAATATTACTTTATAGCTTTGGTCTTTGTTAAGAGTTTTACTTAATTACTGGACTCTGTAAGTAAATACTCATTTAAATTACAACATTTCTATGCTAGGTTTAAATTATAGCTTCTTGGAGTATAAGCTTACAGTTACCTTGAGAAAATGCTACCTGTGATGAAGGCCACTTCCCATATCACTAGTAAATGTTTCTCTGCCTTTTTTCTTCTTTGGTGAACAGCTTATCAAAAGAATTCCTACCACAAGCTAGCTTCCCACCCTGTCCTAAACACTGTTCCTGCGTGAGCAACTCCCAATTTCAAGCAGTATGGCCCTTGCAACCTGATTTCCTGCACTGCCTCATAAAAACCTTGTAACCCCACTGCTGGGGTCCCAGAATTTCAAAGCACTAGCACCTCTGAGTCCACAGGAGTAATGAACCTGAGTTCTCCAACCCTAAGAGTGGTAGTTGGTCTCTTGTTGAAGGCAATTTCTACCAAAATAGAATTAACATTTATGATGAGCTGACTTTAAGTAAAGGAAATTACCTTCAATAATGTGGTACATAGAGTCCAATAAGATCAAGGCCTTAAGAGAAAACACTGAGGTTTCCTAGAGATGAAGGATTTGACTTATGTGTAAAAATATTGCCTAAAATCTCAGACTTACTATTGGGCTGGAAATCAGGGACATCAAGATGGCAGAGGCAGGGTACAAGACAAATGGCTGGGGTACAAGAAGAGAGCTCAGTCATCATGTCCCTGTTTAGAATAAGTACCATTACCATGACAACTCCCACCACAAGGACTTATCACCCATGACAACTCCCACCACAGGTTCAATATTCTAATTAAACATAAATGAAGTAACAAATTGGGGTGGAGTAAGCAGTGTTCTAATTAGGTGTCATTAAGAGATCAATGGGAAAAATGAGTCAGGGTCTTCAATCAGGTGTGGGGGAGCTGATACCATCTCTCTCTCTTTTTCTCTCTCTCTCTACCCATTCAACTTTATGAAGCATATTCATCTGTCTTAATAGTCATTTATTTTCACCTTCAATAATACGATGCTCTGTTTGTCACTTCTGCTTGTCTTGCTTAATTCTTTGTTCGACATGTGGAGAACTTGGAAAAATGGACACTTCATTAGTAATGTAAACCTCACAATTGTATGAGCCAATTTTCTCTCACAATAAAAACTTTTTGGATCTTTATGTCTCCCATCAATCGTTTTCTTTAAAGAAGACTGATTAATACAATGACCTAATAGGGCTTTAATGTTTAAAATTCACAAAATAAAATGCATATAAAATTGCTCAGGAAAAGGCAAATAAGAAAAAAAATTAAAAAAAATATTTAGGATGAATCAGGGCATCTTACAATCAAGGCAAAATAACTTTTCAGTCATTTATAGAGAACAGCTCTTGTTATGGCCAGATTGCAATAAATCACTAAGTTGAACTTAAAGCAGAAGATGGAAACATCTTTATTCACCAGCTGGCCAGCCAAGGGGCAGGCTGCAAGTCTACACCCTTTGACCCTCTCCAAGGGTTACAGCATATCTTTATAGTCCAAAATCACATTAATCATAAAAGTGGCTGTTGCCATGAAGTCTCAGGGTAAAATGGAGCCTGTTTGGTCTTTGCCCAAATAGCCTGTTTCATAACACTCTATGATTTGTCTTAAAATCAAGAATTAATTAATTAATATCATTTCTATTCACTGTTTTATTGTATGTTTTAGACAATGTAGTAAAATGAAAGAAATAAAAGGTATCAAATAGAAAATAAAGTGAAACTATTTTAAATTAAAATGTGACATGAAAATTTGTAAAGAAAATTTTATAAATTCTGACATGAAAATTTGTGAAAAAAATTTTATAAATTCTAAAAACAAAAACAATTCAAACAAGGTTGACAAAGTTACAATATATATGATCAATATACAAACATCAATTCTGTGTCTCTACAACAATAATAAATTTTAAAAATAAAATTTAAAAATAATACATTAAACAATAAAAATATAAAATAAGGATAAACCTGATTGTGCAACTCATATAGAGTATACTACAAAACACGACTGAGAAGGCACAACTAAATAGTTAATTAAATAAATTCTAATTAAATCTTTCATAATAAGTATTGTTATTTATTCAACTTCATGAACCAAGAAGAAACCAAGATGTTAAGAAGTCATTTTTGCCTGATTTAAAGGATAGATTCTGTGCAATCTTAGCAGCTTTCTTTTTCTTTCGAAATTTAAAATTCATATGGAAATGAATTCTTTGTAAGTCTTATACAACTTTGTTTCAAAGCTGCATTAGTCCAGCATGGTGGTGCACGCCTGTTCTCCCAGGGGCTCCAGAGGCTGAGACAGAAAACTGTGAGTTCAAAACCAGCTTCAGCAAAAGCAAGGTGCTAAGCAAATCAATGAGACCCTGTCTCTAAATAAAATACAAAATAGGACTGGGGATGTGGCTTAGTGGTCGAATGCTCCTGATTTCAATCCCTGGTCCCAAACAAAACAAAACAAAACAAAAACATTAATAAAGATGCATTATTAGGAATTGGTATAAATATAGATGTATCATTGAAACAGAAGAAATGTCTCAGAAATAGACTTACACTTATAAGAGCAATTACTTTATTAGTAAGTTTGGGTGACAGTTCAAGCGAGAAAAGATAATTTTAATCCAAAGATGTGAGAAAACAGAAAAACCATACCTAAAGAATTTTAATTTTATACCTCATACCAAATATAAATTTGACTCAAATGGATCATGGACTTACATATGATTATAAAACTAGTAGACATGAATATAGTGGAAAATATTTAGTGACACCCCCAAATATATTGTTGAGTGAATGAAAAGCCAAATTCCATCAGCCTAGGAGAAAATGTCTGCAATCATTTATCTGATGAAGGAGTTATATTTGGCAAATAAAACTAATACTTAAAAATCAGTATAAGAATCCGAACTAACATGCTCTTTCTTAAATACTTTTAATAGTACATTACAGTTAGATGTAATAGTGGGGTTCAATTTGACATGATCATATAGGCATGAAATTTAATTTGCTCAACTTCACTCCTTACTGCTTCTTATTAGACTCCTACTCTGTCTTACTCATTCCCTTTCCTCTACTCGACAAATCTTCCTTTTCATTATTTATTGGTTTTTTAATTGGTGCTTTATAGATATACCTAAAGGTGAAACTCACTATGGTATATTCATAAGTGTACAGATCATAATTTTATCAAGATCATGCTAATTTCCTTCTTTTACCCATCTCTCCTCGCTCCACTTCAATCTCCTTCTTGTACTCCACTGATCTTTCCTCTATTTTCATGAGACCCAACCCTTCCCTTTTTTAGCTCTCTTACTTTGCTCTGGCTTATTATGAAGAATTTGATCACTTTTATTCTTATTCCTGGCAATATCTTTTACTCATAAATCCACTTCATTTATATCAATAAGTCACTCCAATTTTCTTTCAACTTATATTTGTAGGGATTGGTGTTTTTTCTCTTATTTTAATTTTATGTCTGTCTTTATAGTGTGTCTTTTATCAGCACTATATTACTTTTAACATAATTTTCTATATTTGATTTGCTTGTGATTTTAGTGTTTAACTTAAGTTTTATAGTATTCATTTTTAATGTGTTCCTGTCTAGTAATATTTTTCATTTCATGTATGGAAGTATGCATATTTCAAATCCCCCAATTATATTATATGCTACTGTTGTCACAATTTTTATTTTTACATGTTATGAAGTACATGCTGCACTGTTACTCAGTGTAGCATAGTTTTTGTTTGAGAGGTTAAATAATCTTAAAATTATTAGAATTTAATAGAAATTATTTTATATTTTATACCCACCCATAAAAAATTTATTATAAGTTTATTGAGCTGTTTCTTGAAAATCTAAATGTAGGGCTGGGGATTTACCTCAGTTGGTAGAGTGCTTACATTACATGCACCAGCACCACAAAAAAAAAAAAAATCTAAATGTATTCTTTCCACCAGCCATTCTACTCCTAGGAATTTATCCAAGAAAAACAAAAAGAAATCTCTACCAGAAAGTGGACTCAAATATTCCTAGAAGCTCTATCTGGAATAGTCAAGAAATAGAAACAACACAACTCAAATGTCCATCAGTAGGCAAGTGGATAAACAAATCATTGGGTATCCTTACTCCTCTGAAACAAGAAATGAATATTGATATTTAAAACAACATAATTAGGGTAAAAGAAGCTAGCCAGGTTTATACAAAAGTCCTCACTCATAAAATGAATAGAAAAGAGATAGGTAAAAGAAGAAAATGAGAATAATCTTGATAATATCATATTGTTAAATGCAACTTATACTTAAACATATGTGTATATAAAAGGTGAGTCTCTTCCACTTAAAAAAGCTAATAAAAATTGTTTATTAATCTGTGCATACCAAATTTGTCTTTACAAACTTTACAGAGTCACTTAATACATATAATATCCCTTGGAGATTAGAAGTGAATATGACTATTTTACTTTTGAATTAAAAGCAGTCCTAGGGCATGTAGGGATTTGCAGAGAATCACCCAAGAGGCTTATGGTGACTGAATATTTGTGTGGGAGAAAAACCACAGAATCTGTCTTAAACTGTGAGTCAGAGCAGAACATATGGACTCATATAAACCCTCTGCCAACTCTAGCACTCGCTTGCGGCATTTGTCACTGACCATTGATGGACAAGAACTCATATCAGTGTCTCATCTGTCATGCTGAATGACAGTCCAAATTTGGCATTTATAGAAGAATGCTGGTCTGGCAGAGTCACAGGAGTCTCAGTTTGGAGGGATACCAGTATGGAAAAGATTACATACTGAATGGTTACATCATGTATATGCAGAGAAAACTTAATACCGAGTAATTTCTTTATAACATGAAAATACTTTTCCTTTTTCATAGGGTTAAAAAAGAGTCTGACTTTAAATCCTGAAGAAATGTGTTTAACTAAGCTGATAATAGTTGAATGGAGACAGAAAAACAAAAATGATTGAAACTTGATACCTTATAATCAAACATGATATCTCACTTCATTTGAATTGCTTTTCTAGAAAGAAGTTTGGCTTTTGATAATTTAGAGATTTAATTGGAGTGGAAACAGGTTACTTGGAGACTGGGGAGGACAGGAGATAAAGAGGGTCTGGATGCTTATCAAGCTGAGATTGCCTTGGAAATCTACCCAGCACACTCACAATACAAGGTCTCTCTAAACTCAGAACCGTTTAAGGAGTACTGGAGTACTGGTGGAGTGGTTTTGGAAAGCCATGTTTCTGTCAGGTGATTCTACTCTCCAGTCACCAGTGGTTTGTGCTAATGGTGATCACATGACCCAAACTATGGAAAGAATGCATTTTGTCCTTAGCTCTACATGATCTTATTGTCCTGGTTTCTGGCTTAGCCAAGCATGCAGCACAAAGCTAATGTAGCTGTAGATTTTATATATATATATATATATATATATATATATATATATATATATATATGTAAATTATATTATCATATAATATAAAATACATATAATTTATAAATAATGTACTATGACTATGCCTGAATATATATGAACATTCCTATATGTATATAGGCTGCCCTGAGGTCTTTCAATTCTTAAAAATTATTTTGCTCATTTCCATTTTCATGATGGGCTGAATTTTTTTTTAAAGTTGTAGTTTTAGAATAATACAAGAATGGATTAACCTTCAAATGCTTCACAAATTTATCATCAGTATCAACAACTCACATTCGCATATAGCATTTGTGAGAAATGAATGGCCAACTTCTGCTTCAATACTACCAGGAACTAAAACCCCAAGACAAGAGGTCAGTACATATTGAGAACAGTGTGTTCAGTTAACGCAGTACTATGATTAGTAAATATATTTTATTTTGAAATGAATTTTATCTCTGTAAATTTTATCATGTCTTATTCATAATGGCTTGGTATGCCACAAAATGCAGCTTCAGTTAGAGAATGTGGCCCTGGCTTCTAATTCCAAGTCAGCCCTTTCCTGTTAGCATAACTTTAGGCAAATTATCGATCTTTGCTCTGTCTCAATCTCTAAATTATTGTGATAATTAAATGGCATAATTAGGTAATTTATTTGGATCACTCTATTTGCTAAGCATTATTTTCTACTGCAGAGTCATAATCAGAAATGTGGTTTTCTTGTTTTAGGAAAGATTTGCATTGTAATAATCACCTTTTGATACATGGTTTTAGGAAACATGTACAGAATTTTTATTCTACTGTGAAAGGTGAGAATCCACAATTTTTGTGTGGCTATATACTTGATTTATACCCCCAGTAGTAGATTTGGTTTACCTGGAATTCTGAGGAAACCAACTTCTTAGGAATTGTTTGTTCTGAGTGATGAAGGGAATTAGAGCCCATTTGGCTTCTAAATTGAAATTGCTGATCCCTTTGTGAGTTCCATCATGTCACCTTTCCTATCTCATTCAGGCTTGATTGGGGCTTCGTGGAAGCTGAGACAGCTGGTTCATAAGCTAAGGAGCATATATATTCACAATTGCAAGAAAGGGCCATTGACATTCAGATTGGACTCTGGGGTCTCTTCAGAAAGATTTGATGAATGCATGACTGAATGACAACTAATGTAAGTCAGAAATTTCAGGCACACACAGATTATTTTTGATAAAGAAGTTTGATTAAAGCTTTCTCCTGCATGGGGAAGTCTGTATTATTTTTCCACCAAAGTGATTGCACAATTATTTTTGCTGTGCCTTGGTGAAATATGAAAATAATTGAGTCATATTCCATTTTAACCCAAGTAGTCTGGTATTTTATGGATTGATAATTACCAGAGAAAATGCTATCACTTGGAAAAGATTCTTAAACTCCAAGAAAAGTATCTCAACACAAAATTATTGTCCTATGAATAAGTAGTTAATTGTCTGCATAGAACCCACCTGACAAGAAAGGATTATTTATACTTAAACCAATAAATAGCTGTGGTTTATTGGTTTAAGTCTAAATAATTATACTTAATATAATAATTAAGTATAAAGATTGGTTGTTATATTTAGTAAAAAAAAAATAAACCTCTATTTTTTTACTAAACATAACAACCAATCTTGTCCATTTACTAGAAGTTCATAGCTCTTTTGCACTATTTATATGAATAATAAAAAACATAATCTGTAGTAAAATAGTGTTTAACAAAATATCAGTGATATACTATTCTGGATGAATTGTGATATAGGAGTCTGATCACCAAACATTTTTAAATTTCATTTCATTTTACCGCCTTGCTGATAGATTCTGGACTTTCATAATCTCAATATCTGAGCTCAAGTTGACCACTTTAGCAATCACAATACAAAAATGAATGGAGAAAGTTTGACAAGGCCACTTATGTCAAGTTCTGTTAATTCCTCCTGTTCATATTAGGGCACCACAGTCTTTATTATATATATTTTTTTCTTTATTATATTATTAGAGCCCTCCACTGGTGAAGAATTTCCAATAGTCTTAAGCAGTCCAATTAAATAGATTCATCTTCCCATTCTCTTAAAGTCAAACCTCAACTCCTTCAAGAATATATTGCAGTAAAACACTTGTTTAGCATGCACCAAGACTTGGATTCAATCCTCAGCACCAAAAATAAATAAATAAATAAATAATCTAGATTATAACATGAACCTCTTTTGCATTTTACAACATTTTATATTTTACTACATTTTATATTCCTGTATCATTCATTGAGTAATAAATGCATGTCAGGTACTGCAGGTACTGGATACAGAGTAATGGTGGGACCAATGAAATCATTGACAGCATAGTAATTACTTTATTTCTATGGTATCATATATCCATAACATAGTAACCACACATGATGATTTAACTAATCACAAAAGCTGTCAAGTTATACAAAGACAACCTACATCTGACCTAATAGAGTATGTGACTCTACGATTTAGGAGTTAGTGCAATGGTCAAGCAATAGAGAAAATACCAGACATTTAAATCAGTTGGAACAAAGACCAAAAATATGAAATTCAGAGGGAATCAGCATCATTAGTTAATGATCATTCATTCACTTGATCTCTTGATTGGAAATTGTGTTAAGAGCTTCAAATATTAAAAAAATATGTTTTCTGTTATGCTTTTTAATATTTGTCTGAGAGATGAAAGTTAGAGAACTAGCAATGTTCTTCATACATGATAATCACAAAATGAAAAAGGGAACCCAAACTCAGCCTTCAAATGCATCAACACCACTCCCTCAAGAAGCAGAGTGCATCTAGAAGGATCAAGATTTCATATAAGGAGCTTGGGTTGTGGCTTAGCAGTAGCTAGGCTCGCATAGCATGTGCGAGGCCTAGGTTCAATTCTCAGCACCACATAAAAATAAGTAAACAAAATAAAGGTATTGTGCCAAACTATAACTAAAACACAAATATTAAAAATATATTTTAAAGATTTCATGTAGTATAGAGGAGACTTTAGTTAGTATTAATAGAATATGGAAATTTCACAACTCATACACAGGTGTCAAAGACAAGGGTCAAACTAAAAACTCAGGTATAAAATGAGGGTGAGGAATTAAGGAAGAGGATTTGTATTTCTCATATGAAATTAAACATGGCACATATTTACCAATTTTACAAAATGTTTGGTATTAGTTTATTTTGGCTTTCTTTTTTTAAATTTTCATTTTTTGATACTAGGGATTAAATTCAAGGTACTTTACCACTGTAATTTTGCTATTTTGAACTTTTAAAGTCGTCCTTTAAGATTTGGCAATTAAAAATATTTCTTTCTGTTTTGCTAATATTACAAACATCAATTGGATAATTGATTTTGCTGTCTTTAAATTTTTCATCTTTTGCTGCTTACACAATGAGCAATTGTTCAAGTTCTGGTCTTCTAAGAAGTAGATTCACAGATGGAATTAGATAAGCAAGAGTTAACATTGAGAAAATGTATGTGATAGATAAAAGGAAGAAAGCAAAATAGTCTTGATTCACATTGTAGGTCAGGCACCTATAATAACATAGGAGGAAGATGGTTGGGTAAGAAGTGTCTCAGGCTGCAGTTCAATTCTAAGAATTTTTTTTTTTTTTTTAATGTTAGTGAGGACTCTGAGTCATAGCGGTCCATTAAAGAAATTCTATGCTTTAGGAATACGCTGACACTAGTACTTTGGTTTTGCCTGGAAACATTTAGAAAAGTACAGCTTTGATGGAACAACTGGCACTGTCAATCAACTATTCTACCCTCAACAGGCATCCTTAGCAGTGAATTTTTGTCTCAGGCATAAAGATTATCGATAATCCATTTAACTTTTATAGGGCTAGTTTTATAATGGAAACAGTAGATAATGACTTCACCATCCTTCTGAGACTACAGTAAGATCAATGAGTCAATGCCTATGCAGTGGTTAACACAGTGCCTGTCCTATAGGAATCATTGATAATATTCTAAAATGCTGTATACACCTTTGTTAGGAGGGGCTAGTTATAAACTTTGGGCCTAAGTTTTAAGAAGGGGTCAAGGAAGCAGGTCTTTTCTTGATTTGGGCGCTATCACAAGGTGAGGGTGATTCAATGATTGGGTACATTAAAAATTTTTATCTAGGAACAGTAAAGGCAAATAAGGACTAAGACTATAGCTGACAAAGTAAAAGTAGTTATTTGTATCTTTGGGAAAGAAAGAACTGTGGTCATTTTGGTGGTTTGTGCAAGGCTTGTTTCTGTTGAATAGTGGGCATCACTGCCAGGCTAGTTACTAGATGGTAACTCTTAGATTTGTTCAAATTGAGGTGGGGTGGGGGGGAAATACTCACCTAGGTTGAAGAAGAGAGCTATGTCAATCAAACTAACATCAAACACAAACTAACTGGGCGGTCTACAGATGCCCAGGCAGATTCTGATGTAACAGTATTTGTTTTCTATCTATTTTGGTTTTGTAAACCGTTAAGAATCACTCTCTTCCAGGATCTATTTCTAAATCATTTAGAGGGTAAATGCTACTGAGGGTACTGAGTTCTCAAACAATATGTTTACTCTGAGATATGTAATCAAAGTCAGACTTTGAGATAGAGAAAAAAAATCTGATATTTCAAATATTCAAGCATACACCTCAACTTTATTCTGGGTCTACAAGTCATTCAGTATTCCAAATTTTTGGAAACAAGAAAAAAAAATCTAGATGGCAGATGAAGTATCAGTTCAGTTTTTGAGCCCATTGAAATAAAAATCAATGCCTTCTTTGAAATTTAAGATCTATTTAAATATTTAATGTAAATCATCCTGTAAATGCATTAGTGTAAAATTTCTGCTCCTGTTTGCCCTCTAAAAGAATAAAAGATAAATAAATTGGTTGATAGTCCTTGATTTTATAACTATTTGGCAGCTAATTCAACATGCAATCTGTGTCCATTACACTCTTCTTCTAAATCCATTCACACCCTTCAAAATGTCACAACTAATCACACTGCATCTGCAACCTCCAGAGAGCAGGAACTTCACACCGGCTCAGTTTCTGCTGTCATAGACTCTGTACAGTCAAGCATATAATCAGTCTTTTTGTTAGATACTTTGAAAATTTCCAAACCAAAACAAAAGAATAATCTGGACAAATAAAAGATTTTTTTTAACAAAGAATGGTGTTTGTATTTAAATGCATTATTCCATTCTACATTTTTTAAACCTTACACCTTCCCTTTCTCTAACTAAATGTCTGAAATTAATCCAAGTTCACATTGGACTGCTTTCAGTGGCAGTGCTTCATCTACTGGATCAACTCTGAAATTGACGTCAATATTTATCTAGTCCATGGGAGGATGGAGTAAAGGACAAATAATGATGGACAGGTGACTTCAGCAGAGATGGAGTGTGCATAAATACCAGGCCTCGTTCCAAATGAAGTACAAAAATAAACATGAACTAGGAACACTTGTGATGTGTACATTAGGATTCTTCTGGTTCTTCTTTATTAGGCTCTTAGCTGGCCAGAAATATGTAAGTGTATATGAAGAGAAAGAGAAAGTATATAGATCTTAATAATTTTAAGATTCAATGAAAATCCATTAATACCAAATTCTTTATTTCTAACATTTAAACCTCAAACTATACTTTCTGTGACTCCTACTGAACTAGGTAATTAGGTAAATATAAGACATTCTGACTTAGGTCATTAAAGGAAGCTATCCTATCCAAATCAATCCTTTTTTTTTTCCCATTTGTGATTGTGCTTGTGTATTACACTTCCATTTTCCCTTATTTCCCAGACAATGTGTATAAAGCATTCAAAAGTTGAAAACCTACAATTTCATCTCAAATATATCCAAAAAAGTTAACTATAGTATTGTCCATATGCAAAAGAGGACTTCTTGAGAAAAGACAGAAATATCAACTTTGAACTATAAGAACATGATGGTAAAAACAACAGAAATTTATTCTGTTAATTTATTGTAAATAGGTAAGACAGAATGTAAAGATTAAAAGGATAAAGTCTGTGCCCACCAAAAATGTAAAGTATGTTAAAGAAGATTAAAAATAGACCCAGGTCCATAGGACATTTTAAATGGCACAGAGAAGAAACAAATCACTATGGAGATGCAAATCAGAGAGGAGTCATATTGAGTGGGGGCATTGGGAACAATTTCAGTGAAAGACTGATATTTGAGATGAACTTTCAAAGACGGATAGAATTCTGATATGTGGGCAAAGTGATAAGTACAGATTCCAGATGGAGCAAATCCTCCTTACTTTATTTCTACCACACCCAAGCCTCCCTGGAAGTCTGGTATCACAAGTCTTCCAGGATGTTCCATTACCCCTAGGTTAGAAAAAACAATAGAAGTCTAATATGATTCTCTCAATTTAAAAGAAAGGGGGGAACATAATATGAACCCCATTGTTTTAGAGTAAAAGATATGCCCAAGTCCACCTAAGTAGTAAGAAACAGAATAGAAAATGGATCCTGTTCTCAGAATTCTTCAAAGTGTACTTGTATGAAGATGCAGCATATTTAGGTTAGTCAAGGCTGGAGTTGTAAACAGACTGAGAACCAGTGGACTAGGTAAATTTCAGGCTCTCTCTTAGTTTTGTTTTCTCTCTCTTCTTCGAACTTTACCTCTCCCCTTTGATTATTTATAGAGTTTATTTCTTCTAATCTATTGTGACATTTTTCATAGTCTTTTTTTGACAATTAATTTTATTTGTTAGATTATTGTTTTGAGGGTAAGATTACGCCTGTCTCTTTTGACTGCTGCCATCCTATCTCACACACTAATCACTTACAAAGCTGCCATGGATTCCCAGTGGTAAATTTAGCAAGGAAGGACAAGGGTTATAACTCTGGAGATGAATTTGCTTTGATGCTCTCTTTCCTCTAAGTTCTCTAACTTAATTCATTATGAGCTTTTTTTAAATTTTTTTTTGTAGTTGTATATAGACAGAATGCCTTTATTTTATTTTGTTTATTTTTACGTGGTGCTGAGGATCAAACCCAGTGCCTCATGCATGCTAGGCAAGCACTCTTCCACTGAGCTACAGTCCCATCATGAACTTTTATCTTAAATTGATACCTCTTTTCTTCTGCTTCATATTCTCAGTTGTCTTCACTTGACTTTAATGATTCATCATAATTTCTTCTTTTTTAAAAATCATTTTTGGTACTGGAGATTGAACCCAGCACCTCAAGTGTGAGCACTCTACCACTGAGCTGCACCCTCCAATGCTGCTTCTTTTCTTGATTTTGAGACAGTCTCATTAAATTGCCAGGCTGATGTCAAACTTGCAATCCTCCTGCCTCAACCTCCCTAGAAGTTAGGATTATCAGCCTGTGCTACTATGCCTGGCTCAACATAAAGGTTAATATAAGGAAAAGATTGATAAATTTATTAGCACTGAGTTTCAAAACCTTGTAAGAAAGTGAGATATGAACACTTTCATGGAGTATTGTAGTCTCTAAAAGGAAGATTATTTACACTAATTAAGAACATGTTCCCATTGTGAAATCTTAAGTAAGGTGAGAGGGAAGAAAGTTTTATAGAGATAGAGGTTTTGCTAAAAACTAGCAAATAACAGAATCTACTAACGTAAGAATAAGATAACTATAACCTAAAACAAACACACACAAAAGAGAAAAAAACTACATCTGAAAAATTCCAGGACAGATTACTGTTAATAATTTATTATGTTTTTATCACTAAATATAACCTCTCTCGATTTTGTTGCTACACCAAAAGAACTGAGGTTCTTATTCGATATTTTGATGTACTCTTTTTTAAAATGTAAGTGAAATTAAATCGGAGTCACTCATTCTCAGTTAAGATATTCTTTTAAAAAATTAGGTAATTTTATTTATGAACCTAAGAAGTTGTATATACTTTTTAATCCATCAAATAGTCCTTTAGTGTTAAAAGGCATGTTTGAATAAGTACATGTGTTTTACTATTTTGAAATTACAAGGTTAGTAAGCCATAGAAAATTTTTTACAGGATAGTATTTTTAGAGTTGTTCAGTAAATTTTCATGTCTTTTAAAAACATTTTTTTTTACAAAATCTGCCACATTTTATGAATTTTTCAATTTAGAAAGACTCATATTTTAAAATGGGATATTAAAATGCATATATGTATATAGAAGAGTCATTGTATTACATGTCATTAAGGGCTTAATACATATTAATTTATGAGATTACTTGGTCACCAGCTCTTCATAAAAATTAATGGCTTGAAAAAAAATATCAATTTTTGTCAAAAGGTGAGGGAAATGTATTGGTAAAGATGTTTTAGTTATCCACCAAAGAAAACTAAGAGTTTTAATCACTGTCAAGGTTAAGGACTAGGGTTGGGCTGGCTTTTTTCTTACAGCTAATTTCCTGTATGATGGGACTCAAAGAATCTATTCTGTCAGATGAGTACTCTGTTCTCATCCCAACCTATGGCTAAGGAAACTTCAAGATGTTACCCACGTTAGAACTGGAGGGTCCCTCAAAAGCTCATGTGTTGAAGGATTGGTCTCCAGTTCAGCAATGTACAGAGTGGAGACTTCAAGGGAGTAAATGGATCATGAGGGCTCTGACCTTCATCTGTGGATTAATCCATTAATAGATGAATGGACTCCTGGGATGTGAAAACTATAGATAGGTGGAGAATGGTTAGAGGAATTAAGTCACTAGGGGCATAAACTCTTGGGGTTATAATATTTTGTCCCTGTCTCCTGACACCCTGCTTTCTGACTGCCTTGAACTAAGCTACTGCCTCAGTCTTGGCTGGGCACAGAATCACGAGCCACCACACACCTTGTAGATTCAAACAGCAATTCTTTATTCCCGAACTCACACCGGCCTCTACACACGTTCTGGGGAAATCCAAGTTCTGCCGTACAATTCACGTCCCAAAATACTTTTTTTCAATTCCACGAGAACTCAACGGGATCTCAGGCAGCAGGATATGCCCTATTCCCAGCAGCAATAACCTTAAACCTGGAAATTCCTTAAATCCAGATTGTCCTAAACCGGGAACGCCCTAAATCCAAATTATCCTAAATGGGGATACTTCCTAAAACCTGCAGGATACACCCTAAACCTGGATCCACCCTCATCCTTGAGCAGGGTCACCTTTCTCAAACACACATGCAATGTCACAGCGAATTTCCAAGGCAAGTCCATTTAACATGGGGTACGCTGGCAAGGAAATTTCGATGCGTCATTCCTACTTGGCAATGGCCCTCAGCAAGCTACTTTCTTTTGTCAAGACTTCCACCATGGTTTTCTTCCTCACCTCAGGCCCAAAGAAATGGAACCAGCTGACTGTGGAATGAAACCCGCAAGAGTGAGCCAGGAAGCATTTCTTCCTTTATGTTGTGGTTGTTGTTGTCAAGTATTTTGAACAAGGTGTTGAAAAGGTAGCACACCCACCTCTGACCATGCACTGTGTAATGAGGATGAAATTAGTTCAGTAAATCAGTTCTTGCAGAAATAGATGGAGGCTAAAGCTGAGGTAAAGTTGGGAGGTATGTGACATGGATCTATTACACACAGTGTGGGTCTCTTGAGAGAGAGTTGAGGGAAGGTAGTAAGAGGTAAAAACCAAAAAAAGAAAAAACTGGAGAAACAGAGAAAGGGTATTTATCATGCACTCTAGGCTAAAGGCCAGGGAACCTTGAAAAACATTGAAAGGTTCTAAATATAGCAAGTAAGATTTCTCTCCTTCCTTCCTTCCTTCCTTCCTTCCTTCCTTCCTTCCTTCCTTCTTTCTGTCTGTCTTTCTTTCTCTTTCTTTTGCAGGGGCACTGGTACTGGGGATTGAACTCAGGGGGCACTCAACCACTGAGCCACATCCCCAGCCCTATTTTGTATTTTATTTAGAGGCAGGGTGTCACTGAGTTGCTTAGTACCTTGTTTTGTTGAGGCTGGCTTTGAACTCATGATTCTCTTGTCTTAGCCTCCATAGCCACTGAGATTACAGGCATGCACCACTGCACCCGGCAACAAGCAAGATTTCCTTTTTTAATTTAACTTTGCTTATCACTAGACTCATTTGTTACTCAGACTAATGAGCAGCTTCCATAAGTGAATCTGTCTTGGAAATGCACCCCTGAGAGTGTAGCAATCATCTGTAACAAATTAATCTCAGGGGAACCTCACCATAAACTGACTTATTAGTAAACAAAACACCTTAAATTTTCATTAAAAAGTTATTATACAGTAACAGGGTTTCATTTTAAAGTAATTTTCCCTTGAAAATTTTTCACCATTAAAATTGTAAAGAATTTATGGTGATAATGAGAACTACTATTTTGTATATATAATATTGAGATAATCTTTACAATATTTCATATGCTTTACTTTTAATCCTCACAACAACCTAGTAAAATAGATCTGCAATCATTTTTTTTCAGGTATTTTGAATTCATAGCAGTACAAGTCACATTTTTGTTGGTGTACAGCTTTATGACCTTTGACAAATGCATAAAGACATATAATCGCATTCCAGTCAGCCGTCTCATTATTCATAAACAGTTCTTTCATGCCCGTTTGGAGTCAACCCTCTCTCCTCACTGATGGCTCATGGTAACTAGTTCGTTTTGTTTCCTTAAGCTTTTTTTCTTTTGCATTTTGCATGATGCATTTCAAGGTAATCCATGCTGTTGCACATACCCACAGATATATCAGCAATTTGTTTCTTCTTAATTTTTTAATAATATCAGATGATATAAATGCACTAGAATTTGTCCATTTACAAGTTAATGAACATCTGGATTGTTTAATTACCTTCACAATTGTGTGTCTTGGTTATTATGAATAGAACCATAGTAAAAATTTGTTTTGAATTTTTTTTGTATGGGATATATATATATATATATATATATATATATATATATATATATATATATAAATGTTGTCATTTCTCTTGAGATATTACATATAAATGAGATCCCTGAATTGAATAGCTGGCATATACTTCATTTAAAAACAAAGAAACCATGCAATCTTTAGGTTAAATAATTAGTAGAGTTTAACAAAGTAATCAGGAGGATTTGGACTTGATCAAAAGCAGTCCAACCCAGGTTACCTGGTTTTAATGACCATGCCAACATCTATGATCTAAATATATCGTTGTAAAGAATAATTTGGAAAAACAAGGTAATGTTTTGCTTTGCTAGACTGATTACTCTTTTCCATCTAATTATACACTATAAATACGACTATCTAAAAGAAAGGCCACCAGGGATCCGAGTTTGTCCTTTTGTGGCAGGTCCTACTGCTCTAGGTAAATTTGTTTTTAACTGGAATTGATTCCTTAAAGTGGAAGGAACTCCTTTTATTTTATTTTGAATCTTTCTTCTAAAATATGAAATTAAACATCTCTTTTGGTTACTGTAGATCAACATATAATCAACAGCAAAGTATAGAAATGTACATACACACACACACACACACACACACACACACACACAGAAAGACTCCTCTCTGTGAAATATTCTTAGTGTTTGTCCACACCAAGTTTAGGAAATACTCCCTGACAAGAATAACAAAGAAAAGAATCCTTCCTGCATATATGTGGATCCAAATTCCTTGTATGACAAACAGAAAAATCAGTATGTTTTTATGGTTACTGAGTAAATCTATAGAAAGATTAACATGAAAGTAAATATGTGTGCTTACTCACTGAAGTTACTCTTTATATTCAAAATTCTTTTACAGTTACTTCTTTACTTTCTACTAATATGATACTAGCTTTTGGATATTTTGAAAAAAAAAAATCCACTACCACCACTACCATCACCATCATCACTTAATAATTTTGAGTCCATAACCCAAATATCAACACCATAGAAATTATTACCTTTTTCTGAGCCTGTAATTTTCAGGGAGAGCTTTTTCAACTTCATACTAATTATCATGAAATACTTTCTCAACTTCATACTAATTATGAGTTATTTTCTTATTTTTTGTTTTTATTTTTTTGGTTGATCACATAATTTCAGTCCAGCCTACTGTATAATAATCTGGCTTGTTTGTTGCTCATGAAATCCAGCCTAAAACTTCCAAAGTTCTGCTTTAAAATGGACTTTGACCTTAGGAAATATTTTGAAAAGGGAAAAAAACTTGCTATTCTCAGTTTTCAAATTTATCTTTTAATACTCCTTTCCCTTTTCCTATTATTCTTTTGGAATTTATCCGTTACCCTTGCGACAAGATTTTGGCTCATGGATACTATTGAAAAATTAATCACTGCTCAAGTTTTACCCAGTGAAAACTTAATTGCTACCCTATTGTCCACTCTAATAGGATTTAGGTATTTTGTAAGAATCTTTGAGCTGGAAATAAACTTAAAATTCCCTAAAGTATTAACAGCCAAATTAAATTTAAAAACAAATTATGAGTAGGCTTGGGGAATGTTACCTAAATAGAAATTCTCACATCATAAACAGAAGTGGCTATTTGGCCTCTGCGGTTAGTTTTGCTTGTGTTCTCTTTGGCTATGTATGCATTTATGAAAAAGTTCCTGAAAAATGTACAGTGCTTTAGCTTATATCCTTTTAACTATCAGCCTAAACTCTCTTTGTTCATTCACATTTGTGCATTTTAACGTATCCATTCTGGTATTTCTCTGAATAATTTAGAAAATATATAAAATGAGCCCCCATTCTATGGATATTGACTCTTTATTTCTTTTTAAATCTGTTTTTCCCCCATCCGTGTGTTAAAAGAAGTTGTAACAAAACAATAGCAATTGTGCTTATGGTTCAGGGTACAACAAATTAGCAGCTGTGTTGTGGATCTGGGTTCACCAGTTAGGTCAGCGGAGTCTCTGCTAACTCCAGAAACACTTTAGCACCTTTTGTGAAGCTAATGCACTGGCCAGACAACCTGATTTCTCTCCAGGGCTTTTTTTTTTTATGCGGGGTAACACTTTCTCAGTTTACTTCTCATTCAGGGGTCAAAGCAGTGCACCTAAATTGGTGGCAGGTGGCAAATGTCTTGAGAAAATTAAGGCTTTTCTTTCACTTGGGAATTTGTTTTGCTCCTGGTGTTTTCCTTCGCTGCACTGACTTTTCCTTTTGTAGTCTAGACTTCCTATCTGTGAGTAAACTGTGCCTGGGTTCCTTGTACCTTTCTGCTTATTTCCATTACTACAATACAAATCAATTAGTTTAAAGTTCAAGATGTACATTTTATAATACTTAACATAGGCCTTACCGGTCTATGATGATTAAATCATTACAAAGCATGACTACTGCTGCTACTGCTTATAGTAATTAGAAGAAGACTAATTAAATGACCTGTGTATGTACCTGCCTAGCTACCAAGCTAAATAATTTACAAGTATGGTGTCATTTAATCTTCACCAGAACCTCATGATATTATATACTGTGCATTATAATCTTATTATCCTTATGTTATGGACTGAATCTTTGTGTCCCCCCAAACTCCCTAAAAAATTATAGGATGAAGTGATAACCTTCAAGAAGTGCAGACTTTGGGAAATAATTAGATTTAGGTGAGGTCATGAGGTGGGTCTCATGAGATGAGACTACAAAGCATATTCTGTCTTTCTTCCTTGAATCTATCCCCATCCCTTCTTGCCTTGCTCTCACTCCTCCTGCACCCAGCTTGTAAGGATACAGCAAGAAGGTAGGCAGCTGACAGTTAGCAAAATAGTCCATACCAGTACCCTGCCAACTTAATTTCAGACTTCTCATCTTCCAAAACCATGAGAACTACATTTATGTTGTTGAAGCTACTCTATCTTTGATATTTTGTTATTGAAGTCTGAGCTGAGACACCCCATCATGGAGAAATTGAGACTAAATAGAGACTGAAAGACAATCTATAAGATATACATATGAGACTAATATATTTTCTTTTTAAATTAGCTTAAAAGTTAGTTCTATTGTAACTTCAGTTTAACTCCACAGTTTGTTTTTCATATACCTTAAGACCCATGAATTTAAAACAGTTATTATACTTGGGGTCTGCAATGTGTAAACACGTAATTTTGTGACATCAGTAAGAAAAAGAGGTGGAGACCGACCTGTAAAGGAGCGGTTGTGCATGTTATTGATGTTAAACTGGTGTAAACTCAATACAGAACACTAAAACTTTAGGATCTTAAACATAATCACTATGGTAACAACCAAGATAATATCAGTAGAATATAAACTACCAGATATAAAAAAAATTCAAACATTTCACTACAAAATAACAACAATGAAGTCAACTATACACAAAAGGAGACAGGAAATTAAGTCCCAGAAGGTATAAGTCTTATAGAGCACAAATTGCTAAATGAGAGAAATTCTTTTTATTTTTATCAGTAATTACTTCAATGGTTTTAACTTTTTAATCAAATGACAGTGATTGGAAAAATTTTAAAAAGTTGGTCCCATTTTATACTATTTATAAGATGCTCACTTTAAATGCAAAGACCCAGATTGAAAGTGAAATGATTGAAACAGAATCCATGCAAATGGTAAATAGAAGGGAACTGGAGTGGCTGTACTGGTATCTGCAAAACAGACTTAAAAAAAATACCAAAGTTTACAAGATGCAAAGAAGGATGTAATAGTACTAAGGTAGAGCAAGATGTTATAAAAATTATGATTTTTTTTACTAAATGAGAAATATGTGAACTGACAGACTTAAAGCATAAAATAGACAGTTCTGTAATTATGATTTGAGATTCTGCCTATTAATAGTGAATGAAGCCACCAAATAGAAGGAAACTGAATTTTATAAATATAAGAAACCAACCAGATCTAAACAGCACACGCAGAATAATTTACCCAACAGCAATAGAATAAACACAGAATAATTTACCCAACAGTTATAATACACACACATTCTTTTCAGAAGCACATGGGATATTTTCCAGGGTAGGTAACTGGTTCAACTACAAATTTAATCTCCGTAGATTTAAAAAGACATAGATCATACAAAATTATTCTCTGACCACAAAAGGATAAAATTAGAAACCAATGATAGACATAAAACTGGAAAAATTATAAATTTATATAAATTAACACATACTTAAGCAATCAGTGGATTGAAGGAAAAATCACAAAGAAAATTAGAAAACAAAGAAGAATGAACACAGAAATTAAAAAAAAAAAATTGTAGACCACAGCAAAAAAAGTGGTAATGAGAAAATTTGTAGCTATAAATGTTTACATAAAAAACTGAAAAATCTCAAAATTGGAAAATATTTCTGACACAAATTTTTCACTTTTGTTATTTACTTTGGAAGATGAAATAAAAATGGTTCAGAAGCATCTGTCAAAGAAGACATTCTTAAGGAATTATAACATATAAGCTAGATTTTATTTCAGGTATATTCTAACAGTATTTTGAAAATGTTTAGGAATGTGATCTACATTACACTATTGATTTTACACTAGAATATTAAGCTCTCTTACCAATTTCAACCTTTTATCTGTAGATTATTTTTGTTTTTCTATGGGAGCAATACTATTTGCAAAACTTGCCTGTTGTATGTCTTCCTTTCAGCTCTTATACCTTTATTGTTCTCCTTATCTTATTGTATTTGTAATGTATTGTTTAATAAAAATAGTGTTTTTTTAAATTTTATTTAGAGACAGGGTCTCACTGAGTTGCTTAGTGCCTCACTTTTTGCTGAAGCTGGTTTGAACTCACAATCCTCCTGTCTCAGCCTCCTGAGCTGCTGGGATTACAGTCATGCGCCACCGCGCCCAGCTACCAGAAACTTTTAATGTCATCTGATGCTGAATTAAAAAAAAAATACTTTATTTCTGCATCTATATCATGCCATCTGTCTCTTTGTTGAATTAGTAAGATTTCTAATTCTAAACCAAAATTCCATTCTTGGCTTAAACTTCACTTGGTCATTTTTTTCTTTTAATTTTTGATTGTTGATTCTGATATTTGAATATTTGTTTACAACATTTTTTTAGGAAGATTGTCTTTCAATCTTCATTTTGTATAGTCTTTGTATCAATTAATGTTTACTGCATAAAATAAATTAGGAAATGTTCTCTTACCATTTTTATGTTTTAATGTTGTAAAAAATTGAATTCATCCTTAAGGCCATTTGAGTCTTGTATTTTCTTTTGGAAATGTTTCTAATTTCTGATTTAATTTGCTTAATGGTCATAAGACTTCTCTAGCTTAACATATTTCTTGAGTTGTGTTTGGCAAGTCATATTTGTGAAGGGATATCTTTATATGTTTCATCTAATTTTTCGAATTGATCACTGATAAAAAACAGTTCATAATATATTAGTCTTTAATTTTGTTCTATATTCTGTTATTTATTATTTATGTATTATATATACTATATTATAACTTTATTTTCTAATTTTAGTATTTTATTCTGTCATCATTATTTACTTATTTGTGTATACTATTTTCTGTTTGTTTCTCCTAATGTTTACTTGCTAAGTTCTTGAAATTGGCTGAACAATTTTAATCTTTTCTGTCCTTCAATCATTAGACACTTAACATTATAAGTAGTTAATAGTTGCTTGCATCTCCAAAGTTTGCTATGCAATAATGTAATAAGCTTAATATAAATGTATACACACAAACACACACAAGCATGCTAATTTTACCTTTATTTTTGAAATAAAATTGCTTAAAACTTATTAATACTCAAATATCAGAGTTTTACACTCTGTATATATGTTATTTCCAATTTAATTTTATACCAAACAGTGACATGTTCTGTTAAAGATTTAAAAACTCATTTAGCTTTATGGCCTAGATTGTGATCAGTTTTTATAAATATTCTAGGTTGTCTGAAAAAAATACATATTCCCCAGTGAAACAGATCAACATATATATTTATCCAGTAGATCAACTGTATAATTACATTTTGTCCTTCAAATCTTCTATATCTCTGATTTGTTTTTCCTGTTTGATCTATTAATCTTTAAGAACAATTTCTTTATTTTTTATTTATATATGACAGCAGAATGCATTATAATCCTTAATACATATATAGAGCACAATTTTTCATATCTCTGGTTGTATATATAGTATATTCACACCAATTCATGTCTTCATACCTCTACTTTGGATAATAATGATAATAACATTCCACCATCATTAATTACCCCATGCCCCATATCTTCCCTCCCAAACCCTCTGCGCTACTATCCCACTATGAATCAGCCTCCTTATGACAAAGAAAACATTTGGCATTTGTTTTTTTTAGCTAACTTCACTTAGCATTATCTTCTCTAACTCCATCCATTTACCTGCAAATGCCATGATTTTATTCTCTTTTATTGCTGAGTGTGGGAGGCCAACCTTAAGGGTGACTGAGTTACACTCCCCAGCTGGGTGCTGAGGCTCTCAGTCACAGAAATGTGTGTGTCTTGCTATAGCCCCATGGGTGAAGCTATGCTCACCTGTTCCTTTGTAATATAACCCTTTGCCCTGTTTAGGATAGAATCTTCCATGGAAGTGCCTTGTGTGTGTCCCCTCCTCTTACTGTGCCCTTGGGTGTGGCCTACCCAGATGTCAGTCAACCTGCTGACAGTGGACATCATGAAGATAGACTCAGCCCCCTGAAACCTGACCCCTTGCCTCATTTGAATAGCTTCTCCTCAACAAAGGGGTCAGCGCTTGATCTCTCTCTCTCTTTCTGCAGACCCTTAAGGTCAGAGGAGCCATCACAGCAACCCCAAAGAAAAAGGTATTTGTGTCTCTTGTGTGGTTATTTTGTGCAGCCCAGTTAGCCCAGTTTAACTAGAGTGACCTCTGAGCCTTTTAGTCTCGAGAACAGAAACCCGGCAGCTGAGTAATATTCTATTGTGTATATATGCCACATTTTTTTATCCATTCATCTATTGAAGGGCATCTAGGTTGGTTCCACAGTTTAATATAAATAAATGTATACACACATTATATTCATTGTGAATTGTGCTGCTATAAATATTGATGTGGCTGTGTCCTATAGTATGCTGTTTTTAAGTCCTTTGGGTATAGACTTAGGAGAGGAACAGCTGGGTCAAATATTCCATTCTCAATTTCCCAAGAAATCTCAATACTGCTTTCTATATTGGCTGCACAAATTTGCAGTCTCACCAGCAGTGTATGAGTGTACCTTTTCCCCCAATTCTCGCCAACACTTATTGTTGTTTGTATGTGTAATAGCTGCCATTCTGACTGGAATGAGATGAAATTTTACAGTGGTTTTGATTTGCATTTCACTAATTGCTAGTGATAATGAACATTTTTTCATGTTAATTAATTGTATATCATCTTCTGAGAAGTGTCTCTTCAGGTCCTTGGCCCACTTATTGATTGGGTTATTTGTTTTTTAAGTGTTTAGCTTTGTGAGTTTTTTTAATACTCTAGTGATTAATGTTTTATATGATGTGTGAGGGGTAAAGATTTTATCCCAAGTTGAAGGCTCTCTATTCACCTCAGAGATTATTCCTTTGCTGAGAAGAAACTTTTTAGTTTGAGTCCATCCCATTTATTGATTCTTGATTTTAATTCTTGTGCCACAGGAGTCTTATTAAGGAAGTTGGGGCCTAATCCCACATGATGGAGATTAGGACCTAATTTTTCTTCCATTAGATGCAGGGTCTCTGGTTGTATTCATAAATTCTTGATCCATTTTGAGTTGAGATTTGTGTATGGTGACAGATAGGGGTTTAATTTCATTTTGATGCATATGGATTTCCAGTTATCCCAGCACCATTTATTAAAGAGGCTGTCTTTTCTCCAATGCATGTTGGTGGCACCTTTGTCTAATATAAGATAATTTTAGTTTTGTGGGTTAGCCTCTGTGTCTTCTATTGGGTACCATTCATCTACCCAGTCTGTTTTGGTGCCAATACCATGCTGTTTTTGTTACTATTTCTCTATAGTATAGTTTAAGGTCTGGTATAGTGATGCCATCTGCTTTACTCTTCCTGCTGAGGATTGCTTTAGCTATTTTGGGTCTCTTATTTTTCCAGATGTATTTCATAATTACCTTTTCTATTTGTATGAGGAATGTCCTTGGGATTTTGATAGGAATTGCATTGAATATGTATAGTGCTTTTGGAAGTATGGTCATTTTAATAATATTAATTCTGCCTATCCAAGAGCAAGTAGATCTTTCCATCTTCTAAGGTTCTCTTTGATTTCCTTCTTCTGTAATTTCCATTATATAGATCCTTCACCTCTTTTGTTGATTCCAAAATTGTTTTTTTTTTGGGGGGGTGGTGGTGGTAGGGAGGGCTATCGAGAATGGGGTAGTTTTCCTCATTTCCATTTCTGAGGATTTGTCACTGATATACAGAAATGCCTTTGATTTATGGCTATTGATTTTATATCCTGCTACTTTGCTGAATTCATTTACTAGTTCTAGAAGTTTTCAGGTGGAACTTTTAGAGTCTTCCAGATACAGAATCATATTATCAGCAAATAGTGCCAATTTGAGTTCTTCTTTTCCTATGTGTATTCCTTTAATTTCTTTCACTGTCTAATTGCTCTGGCCAGTGTTTCAAGAACTACAGAAATACAGAAAATAATTAGAAATTATTTTGAAAACCTGTACTCCCATAAAATAGAAAATATAGAAGGCATCAACAAATATCTAGAGTCATATAATTTTCCCAAATTGAATCAGGATTATATACACAATTTAAACAGATCAATTTCAAGTGATGAAATAGCAGACACCATCAAAAGTCTACCAATCAAGAAAAGCCCAGGACCAAAAAAATACACAGCCAAGTTCTACAAGATTTTTAAAGAAGAACTAATACCAATACTCTTCAATTTATTTCAGGAAATAGAAAAAGAGGCAGCAGTTCCAAACTCATTCAATATCACTCTGATTCCAAAACCAGGCAAAGACACACCAAAAAAAGAAAACTTCAGACCAATATCTCTAATGAACATATGCAAAAATTCTCAATAAAATCTTGGCAAGTTAAATACAAAATCATATCAAAAAGATTGCGCACCATGATCAAGTGGGATTCATCCCAGGGATGCAAGGTTGGTTCAACATACAGAAAGCAATAAATGTAATGAATCACATCAATAGACTTAAAGATAAGTATCATATGATCATCTCAATTGATGCAGAAAAATCATTTGACAAAATACAGAACCCCTTTATGTTCAAAACACTAGCATAACTAAGGATAACAGGAACATACCTCAACATCATAAAAGCTATCTATGCTAAGCCCCAGGCCAACATCATTCTAAATGGAGAAAAATTGAAGGCATTCCCTCTAAAAACTGGAACAAGACAGGGATGCCCTCTTTCATAATTTCTTTCATTTAAAAAAAATCCTATTGTATTTTAATGTCTCCTGGATACTTTCTACAAATCTATTTTCAATTTTACATTCTTCACATCTATCTGAAATGCCTTTAACTCTATTTCACTTTAGTTATTTTTCACTCTTAATAGTTTTATTTGATTCTTTTTTGCTTGACTTGATTTTATTTGTTTTTGTTGCTTATATTATGTTACTCATATTTTTGAATTATGTTAAACATACTCAATTACTATGCTTTGATAAAAATTGTATTATCTGAAGTCTGGTATTACTTTTTTTTTCATTTTGGTTCTTTCAAGCTCTCAATTCAAGGCATACTTTAGTCTTGTTTTTCAAATTTTGATTAAAAGTGCTAATTTTTCTTTAACAATTTATTTCTATAGGATATATGATAGCTCAGTTTGCAAGCAGGTGCTCTAGAGCTATTTATTTATTTATTTATTTGCTTATCACCTTATTTATTTATGGAACATCTCTTGTTTTTCAGAACATATTTTATTACAATGAACTTTTAAGCTGGGTACAGTGGGTGCACACCTGAAATCCCAGCAACTCAGAAGTCTGAAGCAAAATGATCCCAAGTTCAAAGCCAGACTCAGCAACTTAGGGACCCTACCTCAAAAAAAAAAAATAAGGTTGAAGATGTGGCTCAGTGGCTAATTACCCCTGGCTTCAATCTCTAATATTTAAATAAATAAATTAAATTAAGCTCTGTAAATTGCACGGATACCATAAATTTCTGACTACAAATTTGCTCTTGGGCTGGCTTCTTGTTATGATTTCTCAGGAGAAAGGTTTGACAAACTCCTAATCCCACTGAGAAGTTTCTTCCCTCGATAGGAATGAGGCTTCTGGCTCTTTTTCCCTTTCTCACATCCTGCCATCCAGAGAGAAGCTGAAGTTTCCTCTATTAGCAGACACTCACAGAGGTGAAGGCTGGTTTTGAGATGCTTTAATTCTTAAACTATAGATAATACATTTTAAAAATATTAATTTTTAATGCTTATTTGCCATTTCCACAATAACTTCATTTGCTGGCATCTTTACAGTGGTGTCTATGATTGTGTGCATAGTCATTATTAGAATAAATTCTTGAATGTTAGCCTATGTCATATATTTTGAATCTTTGTTGCTATTTTCTGCACTGGTGTTAAATTGTCCTATATTTGGCTAATGGTCATTTATTTATTGTTATATATATTTTATACATGTTATTGAGACAGAGTCTCACTGTGTTGCTCAGGTTTTGAAATCCTGGGTTCAAGACATCCTCTCTCCTCAGCCTCCTGAGTAGCTGGGGACTTCAGTGGTCATTTATTTAGGCAGTTCCTAAGTCACTTAACATGATCCTGATAGTCTTTCATACAGTTTCTTAAAGTTACCACAACATGTTCTGGGTTCATCTAGTATATTTTATTCTTCAACCAAGAATCATCCTTTTCTCCAGGGAACCCACAGACCATCATCTGGATGTGAACAGTACCCATTGCTGTCAAATCACTCACTGTTTACATAACTTTAAAATCATGGAACTTATTTAAACATTATCTACATAAGTTCAAAAACCAAAGTGTGTTCTAAGGATTCTATCTTGCAAATATTTTATCTGTATTTATTCTACTAACTCTCTTTACTTTGGTAATATTCATTTTATTTATATATATACTTCTTTGGATTGATATATTCAAACATAAAAATACTTATTTTTAAAAATAAACTATAGCCATTCATCTATATATTGTCTTTTTTTTTTTTTTTTGGTAACAGGGACTGAATCTGGGGCACTTTACGACTGAGGTACATAACCCGCCATTTAAAGTTTTTATTTTGAGACAGAGTTTTGCTAAGTTTCTTAGAAGCTCACTAAATTCCTGGGGCTGACCTCAAACTTGGTATGGTCCTGCCACAGTCTCCAGAGATGCTGGGATTACAAATGTATTCTATGATACCTGGATCTACTAAGCTTCTTCTTTTATTTATTTTTTTAACCAGAAGTATGTTTTCAATAGATTTCATTCCATTATATAGAGATATTATTTCTTATTATTTTTTTCAATGAACTATACCATTATTGTAGGTTTGTACAACAATTATTCATCTATATCACCACTGATTAATGCTTCAGATAGAGAGTTCAGTAATGAATAATGTCTCTTAGTAATATAGTAATGCATTTTTAACAAAATATTATACTATTTTACTTAAGAGAAGCAATGCAGATACATAAGATATAACAATGCAAGAAATAGAGGTTTAAATATAAATTTAAAGTTTAGTAACAATTATTACATCTGTCTTACATGTGAACAAACTAAACCTTAGAGTACCTTGAATAAGGTAACACAGTTGTTATTTGATAATCTAACCAGAATACAATTTTGTTGGGCTTCAAGATAAATTCAACTTCATCTTTAAAACAGTAAGTAACATTTTTTTAAAGAGAGAGTGAGAGAGGAGAGAGAGAGAGAGAGAATTTTTAATATTTATTTTTTAGTTCTCGGCGGACACAACATCTTTGTTGGTATGTGGTGCTGAGGATCGAACCCGGGCCACATGCATGCCAGACGAGCACGCTACCGCCTGAGCCACATTCCCAGCCCCAGTAAGTAACATTTTTAAGTAGTAAAAAAAAAAAAAAAAAAAAAAAAAACTAGGTGATATTCTACCAATCATACAAAGATAGCCAGCTGGAAGGTAACTTTGGTGATTCAGCTTCATCTAAAAGCAGCTGCTTATGTTTGTCCTCATGAGGATTTCAATGCAGTGTTGAATTCTGTGTGGACCAATTTAATTTGTTCAGGGATCTGGAAACTATCAAAAGTATATACCAACAGGCACATGTAGAATCAAGGTAAAAAAAAAAAAAAAAGCATCTAGGGAACAGGAAAGAGCTTTGAGCACTCCCAGAGGCTCAGGAGGCTGAGACAGGAGGATGACAAGTTAAAAGCCAGCCTCAGGAATGGCAAGGCACTAAGTAACTCAGTGAGACCCTATCTCTAAATAAAATACAAAATAGAACTGGGGACATGGCTCAGTGGTCAAATGGTCAAGTGCTCCTGAGTTCAATTCCTGGTTCCAAGAAGAAAAAGAAAGAAACTTTTACTCATAGATGATAGAGAATAATAATAATAATAATAATAATAATAATAATAATAATAATAATACTTGATGTTCTAACCTCTGTCCTGTGTTAAAGTTTCCTTATTATTTTGTCTGGTATATTCATTTTAAAACTAAAATTCATTAGCTCTCTGTCGCAAGGGGGCAAAATTGCGATGTATCCGTGGAAGGGAGAAATAAAGAATGTCCACGCGCTTCTGCCCCTTTCAATGCTTTATTTACTCAAATTACTCAATATAGTTTCACTCTATAGGTTCTTAATCAAGAAAACGACAATCCTTAATGCTAGGCACTACAATAGACATAATCAATTCACAGCAAACAATTCTAGATAAATTAATTCACGACAAACAATTCTAGATTAATTCTAAGCACTGCAAAACACACTTAATCATGACAGGCTAATGACAGACATTGCCTCTACATGCTAAGTTCAAAGGTCTTAAGTCTTAGGCTTTGAGTCCAGCAGATGCACACTCACTCAGACCGAGGTGACCAGGTTTTTCCTGGTGTGGCTTTTTTCCTGGTGTGGAGTGAATGAATGGCTGAGGAGAGGGTCGTAAGGAGGAGTTGTGGTTCTTACCAAGGTCCAGAGTTTGAGAGTGGTAGAGTTTGAGAGTGATGAGGATCACATAGCGGCTCAGGATAGATGACAAGTGATGGGATGTCAGGTCCTCATCAGGCTCTCCAGCTCGAGTGCATCCTTATTTTGGCTGGTTGAATCCCTGTTCATTTGCTCTATCATTTATACTAAATTTGGGGGGCTTTTGACCCCCCTTTCAATCCTTATCAGCTACCACAGGACTTTTCATTGACATTATTTACCTTGAGGTCAGAAACATCTGGTCTGGTGATCTCCACCCTGATCTTCTCGACTTTCCCTCTTATCAGGCGAGGACAGCCTGCCAGTGGCTTCACTCTCTTTTATCAGGGTGAGGGGGAGTAACTTGTTTGAGGCCATACTGGAGGGATCTGTGGATGTGCCAGGTGAAACTGCAGGTCTTTTAAAATGAAGTTTTTAAAATGGAGTTGCTTAGGCTCAGGCCTAAGGCCATCCTAACTCCTTCATAATAAAATGCCTTGCATACCTCTATCTGTGATGGGAATTATTTTAGTTAAACAGAAATAGAAAACTAGAAAAAATGTCATGTTAACTCATTTGTTTATACATTTTCCATCAACTCTAAAACAGAAATCTTTGAAATAGACCTTTTCTCTTCACTTAATTGTAAAAGTAAAATTGTAAAATTAAGTGGAAGAGGAAAGGTCTATTTCAAATATGAACTCACAATCCTACTGACTGTGAGTTTGCTTACAGTTTGCTGGTACTTTCACCAATAGTTATACACACACACACACACACACACACACACACACACAAATATATATAACCACCATTTTATGATGAGAACATTTATGATTCAGTATGTTAGCAAATTTCAAGTATAAAATTCATTATTAATTTGGAGGGGATCCTACATGTTATATTATATAATGGCTTTATTAATTTATATTCACACCAAGGGTTAAAGGATTTCCTTTCCTCCATATTCTTGACAATATTGTTACAATTCATTTTGATTATAGCCATTTTAAGAGCTATTACATTTGACAAAATACAGCATCCATTCATGTTCAAAACATGAGAAAAACTAGAGATAGTAGGACTATAAAAGCTATATATGTTAAACCCAAGGACAACATCATTCTAAGTGAAGAAAAAATGAAAGCATTCCTTCTAAAAACTGGAAGAAGACAAAATGCCCTCTTTCACAACTTCTACTTGAGCATCATTTTTGAAACTCTAGCCAGAGCAATTAGAAGAAAGAATTAAGAGGATAGGAATAGGAAAAGAAGATATTTAGAAGACTCCCAAAATTCCACCAGAAAACTTCTACAACTCATAAACAAATTCAGCAAAGTAAAAGGACTTAAAATTAATACCCATAAATCAATTGTATTCCTATACATCAATGATGAACCAATTGAAAGAGAAATTAGGAAAAATATCCCACTCACAATAGCTTCAAGAAAGCATCAAATATTTGGGAATCAAACTAACAAAAGAGGTGAAAGACCACTACAATGGAAACTACAGAACACTAAAGAAAGAAATTAAAGGTTTTAGAAGATGGAAAGATCTCCCATGTTCTTGGATAAGCAGAATTACTATTGTCAAAATGGCCATACTACAAAAAGCACTATACAGATTTAATGCCCTTCCTATTAAAATTCCAATGATGCTCTTTATAGAAATAGAAAAAGCAGTCATGAAATTCATTTGGAAAAATAAAAGGCCCCAAAGAGCAAAGGAATCCTCAGTGAGAAAAATGAAGAAGGAAGCATCAAAATACAAGACTGTAAATTATACTACAAAGCTTTAGTAATAAAAAATGGAATGGTATTGACACCATAATTGAAAAATAGACGAATGGTACAGAACAGAAGACACAGACAAACTCACATATATGCAGTAATCTTATTCTAGACAAAGGCACCAAAAACACACATTGGAAAAAAGATAGCCTCTTCAACAAATGGTGCTGGGAAAACTGGAAATCCATAAGAAGCAAAATAAAATTAAACCCCTATCTCGCACCCTGCAAAAAACTCAACTCAAAGTGGATCAAGGAAGTAGGCATTAGACCAGAGACCCTGCACTTACTAGAAGCAAATGTAGGCCCAACTGTCCATCATGTAGGCTTAGGAAACAAATTCCTCAATAAGACTCCTACTAAAGTGCAAGAAATGAAATCAAGAATTAATAAATGGGATGATTTAAAAAAAAAACTTCTTCACAGCAAAGGAAACAATCAAGAATGTGAAAAAAAAGCCTTCAGATTGAAAGAAAATCTTTTCCACCTGCATCTCAGATAGAGCAATAATTTATAGGATATATAAAAAACTCAAAAACCTTACCACCAAAAAAAAAAAAACCAATCAATAGGAATTTAACAGACACTTTACAAAGAAGAAATATGATAGGTAAATAATTATATTTAAAAATGTTCAACATCTCTAGCAATTAGAGAAATGCAAAGTAAATCTACACTGGATTTCATCTCACTCCAGTCAGATTGGCAATTATCAAGAATACAAGTAACAGTAAATGTTGGTAAAGATGTGGGGAAAATGTTCACTCATACATTGCTAGTGGGACTTCAAATTGGTGCAACCACTCTGGAAATCTGTATGGAGATTTCTTAGGAATTTGTAATGGAACCACCATTTGACTAAGCTATTCCACTACTCAACATATACTCAAAGAACTTACATTAGCATATATAGTGGTACAGCCACATCAAAGTTTATAGCAGCTCAATTCCCAATAGCTAAGCTATAGAACCAACCTAGGTGCCCTTCAACAGATGAATGAATTAAGTATTATGGTATATATAAACAATGGAATAATTCTCAGCCATAAAGAAAAATGAAATTACAGTATTTGCAGCAAACAGATGGAATTTGAAAATACCATGCTAAGTGAAATAAGTCAATCCCCCCAAAATGAAGTCTGAATGTTCTCTCTGATATATGGATAATAATATACAATAAGGTGGGGGGAGGCAAGATACTACATGATATAAAGTCCTTTGGATTAGACAAATGGGAATGAAGGGAAGGGAGGGAGGATTGGAATAGGAAAGACAGTAGAATGAATTAGACATTACTTTCTTATGTTCATATACAATTACATGACCAGTGTAACTTCACATCATGTGCAAGTACAAGAACAGAAAGTTATACTCTATGTATGCTTAATACATCAAAATACTTTCTACTGCCATATACATCTAAAAAGAATAAATAAAAATTAAAAAAGAACCAACAAAAAAAATCTGACTCAAGCTATGGAACCAACCTAGGTGTCCTTTTTGGGGGGAAGATTTTGTGAAATATTGGTGTTAATTCTTCTTTTAATGTTTGGAAGAATTCACCAGTAAAACTATCCAACTCTGGTCTTTTCTTTGTTAGAATGATTTTGATTACTACTTCAATCTCCTTAGTAGTTATTTCTTAATTTAGATTTTCTTTCATTTGGTTGGGTGTGTATTTGTAGGAATTTAGCCAATTCTTCTTCCTTACGCAATTTGTTAGTATATAATTTTTCATAGCCTCTTATAATTCTTTGTATTTATGTGATATTGATTATAATGTCTCCTCTTTCATTTTTATTCTTAGTTACCTGAGTCTTGTTCTTTATTGTCTGTCTAATGATTTATCAATTTTATCTTTCCAAAAAGCCAACACTTAATTTTTTGATGTTTTCTATGTTGTTTCTAGTTTCTATTTAATTTTGTTCTGCAATGATATTTACTAATTCCTTCCATCTGCTGATTTTAGGATTAATTTGCTCTTTTTTCCTACTCCCTTATTTTGTAAATTTAGGTTGCTTATCTCAATTTTTTCATAGCATAAGCAATTATATATAAATATAAATATATATATACATATATATATATATGTGTATATATATATATATAGTTTTTGCTTCATCCCATAAGTTTTCTTATGTGGTTTCCAATTTCGTTTGTCTTAAGATTCATTTTTTAATGTCCTTTTTGATATTTGTTTGTTCAGGAATATACTGTTTAATTTTCACATATTTGAATTTTTTTTTAGTTTTCCTCCTCTTATTGATTTTTAGTTTCACTATTGTGGTCAGAAATAATACATGATAAGATTTCAATCTTCTTAAATTTGTTAAGACTTGTTTTGTTGTCTAACATGACCTATTTAGGAGAATGTTCTACATACACTTGAAAAGAATGTATTCCATCACTTCTCTTAGATAGAATGTTCTGTACTTGTCTGTTAGATCCATTAGTTCTATAGTGTCTTTCAAGCCTTTATGGATTTTCTGTCTGGATTATTTATTCAATTTTTTATTCATTGTTTGCCATGAAATTTCCTCTTCAATTCTATTAATGTTTGTTTTATCTGTATAATTGCTGATATATATAGATAGATAGATAGATAGATATAGATATATAATCTCTCTCTCTCTCTCTCTCTCTCTCAGAGAGAGAGAGAGAGAGAGAGAGAGAGAGATTATATATCTATATCTATCTATCTATCTATCTATATATATCAGCAATTATACAGATATATATATATATATATATTAATATATATATATATTAATATATATATATATATATATATATATATATATTAATATATATATAATTATACAGATATATATATATTAATATATATATATATATTAATGATCACATTGTAGTATACAGAGTGGATTGGGAAAATAATGCTTTATAGGCAGTTAGAATAGTACTGGAAAACAGATAAGGAGTTTGGTTTGGTGTACTTACAATGGAAACAGAAAAAAATTAAAAATATTTAATGAAATATTGAATTTTAGTGAAATCAATTGAACTTAAAAGCAAATTCTATGTAGAATATGAGGGAGGGGACAACATCAAGGACTATCTATTTTTATGGAGTGAAGACAAGATGAAAGGGAGAGTGTTAAATTAGATGGAGAGATCAAATTAATGTAAATATGATGGCCCATAGATAATTCATTTCAATGAACTGGGAATCTGGGTAAAGTATCAGTGCTGCTGGGGATCAGAATGAACTCCTGAGATTCTAAAGAGTGGTGAATTGCATGCCTAACTTGGAAAGTCTCATTCAAGTTGAGTAGCCATGCCACATACTTATTGGAAAAATAGAGAAATAAAGTGAAGCATGTTGTTATTTCAAAGTGAATAATTCACTTTTGTTATTTATATTAATTTCTATATATAAAAAGTAAAGGCGAATGAAGTCACTTTGCACTTACATGGTCAGAACAGTGTTGACATGAGAGACAAAGCACTATTTAGACCAGGATGTCAGAAATGAATATGGGACATAGTAGAAAAGGAACATTGTGATGGAAGCACAAAAATGAAATGAAATGCAGGGACAATGAGTCTATTACTATGTTTGATGAGTTTGTACTAGGAGTTAATGGGAGATGAAGTTGAAAGATGGGTTATGATCTGACATTGGAGGGTTCATTATGGCAGACAATAGCTAAGATTTGTTCATGAGGAAATGGTAAGTGTGAAAATATTTTAGGAGTCTAATAAGAAATACAATATTGGTTAATAGAAAAGCCTATCATAAACAGAGATGTCAAGTGATTACATAGTCTGAGCAAGATCACGCCCACTGATGGGAAAATATATGCCTTTGGTCATGGAGTATGAATGAGTAGGTATAGGAAACAGGGGATTTTGCGGAGGGCAGTTGAAAATAAGCAGAGAAAATAACAGCTTCTAAGCTGATATTAAAGTAGATTCTAAACCGGGATGGGCGCGGTGGCACACTCCTGTAATCCCAGTGGCTCTGGAGGCTGAGGCAAGAGGAGTGTAGGTTCAAAGACAGGTTCAGCAATTTAGCCAGGCTGTAAGCAACTTAGTGAGACCCTGTCTCAAAATAAAAAGAAAACATAAAATAAAAATAAAAAGGGACAGAAATGTGGGTCAGTGGTTAAATGACCCTAAATTCAATCCCAGATCCAATAATAATAATAGTAAAATAAATTCTAGAAAATTTGGAAAAATTTCATACAATAATCTTTGCTTATTTTGCTGCTTAAGTGAGTGTTCATTTACGGCATGCTCACTGCTGCAAGAATAAGCCTCTTTTCTGTCATCATCCATATTTTCAAAGGGCTAAACTCAATAGACTATGGACTCATAATCCCATCATATGGTGGTAGATTGTACACTGTCTTTTGCTTATGAATACTATTTTCTGAGATTCCTACAGACACAGAGGTCTTAATCTCAGCTATATTTTCTACTCTATAAAATTATAACATGTACCATGGCTTTTAGGAAGCTTTTTCTTTTCTCTCTTTTTTAAGATTTGCTTTATCATACTAAAAATATAATGGTGTGGTAAATCTAGTGACCAGGGGTTCACTTTTACTTAATCATCAAACAAAACATTTTTCAAATCCAATGTCAAATTATACCAACAGGACTCAGAGGCATTTATGGCAAATGTTTATCAGTCTTCTCCTGAATATGGGGTATTTTCACTAGCAAAAATATGGAGGAGATTTTTGAGGGTGGAGTTTGTTTGAAGTTTACTTTTTTAGTTTTCACAAGAGTAAGGCCTAAGTCATAAGAGTTTCCACAGTCTTCAGTGTCTTTACCTTTTATCTTCCCAGAAGTAAGCTTATGGTCATATTAGTGAGTCAAATCAGTCAGAGCCCAAATTAGGTGGATCCAAGTACGAATAAATCACAGAAGTATAATATCAGATCCAAATTTTAAATTTTTGACATTTTATTTATTATAGAATTTGTACATTAATTTTGAGTTCTGTAACTTTATCACATTAAAATATTATTTATCTTGATTGGAGTTTTTTCCTTACTTCCTTTAAATGTGATGCCTCAGGCAAGTGACCTAATTTACACTAATACAAAATAAAAGGATAAAAATAGTGGGGGAAATGGCTTCAAAACCATCTGTCTGGAGAGCTTTGTTACCTGAGCATGTTCTTCAGCACATTGAGATAAACACCTTCAAGAAATTAGCAAGAGGAGTTCCTCTATACATCAGTCAATGGCATTGTGGTTCATTAGGGTCACGTTAGTTTCCAGGTTGAGAATGGCACCTGCAGGCCAATATTTAGACTAACAATCTTAAATCTCAAAATAGAGTTCCTTATACCTCATTTGGCAGAGCTGGGAACATACTCATGATGTAAATTAAAGAAGTTACTTGTTATGGCCTAGAATGGGAAATGTAAACCAAAGGTTTTAATATTTAATCTGTATAGCAATTACTTGGAGATTTAGTTAAAATGCAGACTCTAAGTTATTAGGTCTAGTGTGGAACTCAAGTAGCTATATTTCTAATAAGCAGCTATATATTGGTTCTTCTCTATATTTTACCTTTATGAAATCAATACCCAAAGTGTGAAATACTAAGGATACAAATTTTTCTGGAATTTTTCAAGTTTATACTTTCCATGTAACACAATCTTTTTTTTTTTTTTAACTAAAAATGTTTGGTGCTGAGGCATAGGAGATGTATAATACTGAATACAGATTACAACCTGGATTCTGGTCATAGCTATGAAACTCCCATGCATTAAAAAAAACATGATCGTCTCCATTAAAATATTTTGCTTATCTGATGGCTGTACTATAAGAAATATATCCTTCCAACCAACAGAGAAACCACCTTATTAAACATCTCCAGCAAAGATGATCTTTGTCCTTGGAACTTGTACTTAAAAGAATAAGACCTAACATTACTGAAAACACAATTTGTAAACATAAAAATCAGAACTAGCTTCTTAAAAAGAAATCATCCCTATCATCATTTACCCCTTGACCAAGCCCAGAAAACGTCTTTATAGCATTAGTAAGTGCCTTAAGAAAACAGTTTATTCCATCTCCTTACTTGGCCTCTCAATTATCTTAGTTATTTTTACTGTAATCTTCAATAAGGAAACATTGTTTTTTTTTTTTTTGCGGGGGGGAATCCAGTATTATTTCATCTTCATTTTCTTCCATTGACTTATATCATTATCTTGTGAAATGCTTTGCATCTCTGACTCTGGATGGTGTTACATCACTCTTAGAATTATGTTCAGGAAGAAGCAGACAGATAAATCTTAGATTATTCAAATTCATTATCTTAGATTCTGGAAGTCAAAAACCCAAAATGAGTCCCATGGGACTAAAATCAGAGTTATTTACCTTTGGGAGATGCTAGGAAAGAACCTTATAACTTTACCTTTTCTAGTTTCCAGACATTGCCTCCTTGTCTTGGTTTGTGACCCTTGCTCCATTTTCCAAGAGTATCACTTCTATCGCTCCCATTTCTCTCCATTCCTCATCATTTCTCCTCTCTGAATTTAACCCTTTTTCTTACCTCCTCAAAGGCCTATAATAAGTACATTGGCAATACTTGGACTACAGGATAATTTCCCATCTCTAGAAACTGAACTTGTTAACATCTTCAAAATCCCTTTTGCCATGCAGACAACATTCACAGACTCCGAGAATTAGAATACTTACATCTTTCGTGGGCTCATATTCTTTCCACCACAATACCTTGTCTTTTTTCCATGTAAGCACAGTGCTGCCAAATACTCTGTCTCTTCAAAACATGACCAGCAACATTTTAGCTTTCACCTCAGTTTTCCTGTTCATTGTCCTCCCTCTTGGACTCACACAGACCACATGCTATCTGAAATATTACCAAGGGCCTTGGAAGAGAAAAATAGAGCTTTGGGTGATTTTGTGCTTCTCCTGATCACAGAGTTCCTCCATGACCAGTCATAGAATGCCATACTACCGCAAGAGTGCCAGATGGAACAACAATAACAACAACAAAATGTTACCCATAAGTATTTATCAACACAATAAATATTTCCTTAAACATATGCTTACTTCTTAATACCATGATTAACCTCTTATTAAAGAATTTCTCCCAATTAATTACAAATTTAACCAGTCATGAACTCTTTAAAACTGATTTCTTGCTCTGCTCTTATACCATGCATCATGGAAACTCGCTTAAAGTCCTTACCAATGAAAACAAAAGTTGAATTAGACTAAATTCTAGTTTCAAGAAATACCATTTTTCTAAGGGTTACCACTCTAAGGTCTGTCATTGTGGAAACCTAGGGCCAACGACATTAATCTTGTGTATTTTTAAATATTTAGACTTTTTTTAATAGTTAAGTATATGAAATACATTCATTTTACAGGTGCTATAATAATTGTCCTCATTCATGTGGAAGAAAACTTGAAGGAACTTCATCTACATCTGAATAAGTATATACTATACTGACTGAAAACATGTTTAATAAGTATTCCTTTTTGTACTTTGTTTGTATTTCACTTTACAAGATAGATAAATTTATTATCTCATTTGAATTTGATAATTCTGTGTTCTGATAATGTGATATTGGGATTATTTCTGCCACTTAATGTGATTACACAAATTTAGACAATATTGATTAACAAAAATGAGACAAGATGGGAAGATGGTCTGATGTGGAGTGAGGCTTTAGAGGTAATTTAAGTAATATACTGACCTGAGCCAGTATATTATTTTAATAATCTTTTAGCACTTGTAGCCCCAAAGCAAAAATACCAACCATAAAACTACACAAAGGAGCAGTGGTTGAAATTGGGGATATTAACTCATCAAGCTAAAAATTACTTTCTACAATTGATTATCTCCTCCTCCACAGGGGGTAGATAGATCCCTGTTTGTAAATTATAGAAGGTTGGAGGGCATTTGGGGAAATATTTACCCATTCCCCCCCCCACCCCCGCCCCCCGTTTCCCTAGAAGAGAGAGATTTTTGTTCCGTCCTACTCAGAATAAAAAAGCAGGTGGTCATACCTCAAACTTTCTGGTTTCTCTCAAATTAGTTAATTTTCAAGTCACAGGCTTTTTGTCTGCTTGTCTTTGTAGTAAATTGTCTGAGACAAAATAATATTTTCTTTGTATTTGCCTAAATATATTTTTCAGATCAGAAAGAAACATCCTGATCTAATATTTTCAGGCATTTTTTCAAGCATATGTCTGTTCATTTTTGTTAAATCTTTTCTGCATTCATATAAAGTTTCCATATTTTCTGTCAGCTTTTATTCATCCACATTTTATCAACAGACAATGCTGAGTGCAAAAACAATAGTGACTAGGAAAGACAGAGGAGGTCTCTTTATTGACCCTCTTTAACTGAAACTTCTTACAGTTCCTGTTGTATATCTGGCAGGGCAATGCTCTAAAATACTGGATTTAAAAAATCATGTGTATTGTTTGCTAGAAACAGCTAATCAAAAATTCCAGGAGCTGGGGTGGAGTTCAGCAGTAGCCCAGGTACATAGATGTATGAGACCTCCACAGATACATCCACAGGAAGGAATATTCTAAATCCTCAATTCCTCCTTAAATCTTTCGGCTACAATCAGAGATAATGGCAGACATTTTAAAACAAAATTTGTGTCTTTTTTATGGTTATTTTTCAAATATTCATTTCCTTATCAACTAATAAGAAAATGTGTTCCGTTCTCCCCTCCTCATTTCTAATACAAAGCATCTCTTTCAAATGGGTAAAAACAGACCCTTTAAATCCTTTCACTGTACTACTCTACCCCAGACCTCAGATAACTATATAGTCAAGCTCAACTAGATTATTCAATTCCTATTAAAACAGTATCCAGCAGCATCCCTGCACTCTACCTACTAGATGCCGGTATCATCGTCCTAGTTGTGACAACAATAACAAAATAATATATCTAGACATTGCCTAATATCCCAAGGGAAGGCAGGGCAAAATCATACCTGGTTGAGCCAATGACTCTGTAGGTTTTGTGTGCTTCCCATTCTATTACGCATACTTTAAATAAAAAACACTGTGTCATTTTGACCTCATTTATAAACCAAAAAACCACTCCCAACATTCTACCACTACAACAATGCATTAAATTGAAATGTAACTGGCAAATCTTAGAGCATATGGGGAGGAGGGAATATTGTAATTGAATGCTTGATGTGGATGAAAAAATTAATTAAAACTGCAGCAGCTTATCATTAAAATCTCTCTGACATGTTAAATTGCTGAGACTCTTCCTAAGGAAGGTAAAGGTGAGATATCTTTGCTAATTCTTTAGTAGATAATGTCATGCTTGAAGACTTGCTCTGCTCCTTTTCCTGTTTCAGATTGTTTTCCTGGAGCTCATTAAAGACTCTGCCTCAATAAACATTATTAGAGTGTTTCATTTATTTTTTATAATCAACTCACCCTATTTTTCTCAGAGTCTCTCATGCTTGGCCCCATGTTAAGTTGTATTTACCGCCCTAATTTCTTCATCAATTTCATAAAGACTTATCACATCTACAAGTTGTGAAGCTAAAATTGAGAGTTTGGTGGGAGGTGAACAAAATTAACTACATATGAATATAATAGACATTGAGTCAGCTTAGACAATCTGCAGCAATCTTAGCAAACCAAAAAATTCATGCAAGGAAGCTCCAAGTTTATCTACCATCACACAGACACTGATGTGTCTAGGAAAACACAAGCCAAAAACAGAAAACCAGGCTCTCAGTTCCCCTCATCAATCCTTAATAATTTAAGGATTATTGCTCTTGAGTTCATATTGATATTACTCTTCAAGGATCATTGATCATAAGGTAGGCAGGCTGGTAAGAGTTACCAGTGATAGGTAACAGTCTCTTTATAATTTATAAAGAATGTAAATCCAAATATTAATGAAAATTGACAATTTATGAGATACTATTAAGACTGAAATGTATTTAATTTTTATTCTCCTAAAAACTTTTACAAGGTAATTCTTAATCCTCTTCAAACACAGATAACAAAAAAAAAATGAATCAAGGGGCTATTAAGGAGATTGCACAGCATTTAGGAAGTGTGACAACTGAATTCAAATTCAGACAACCTTACTCCTGAATCATTCTCCTGGAATAGTGTGTGTGTTGAAGTACATCCTTATACTCTAAGATATTACTGCAGAATTCCAGAGATATTTTTTCAACATTTTTTAATCGTAATTCAGTTCAAACCAGAACTTGCTAAGTCTAAATTTAATATTCTTACCTTGAGTTTGTAAACTGTCTTTTAGGAAGTAAAAAAGAGGCAAGGGCAGGACCAAGTTCACCAGGAGTTCCAAAGTAAATATTTTTCAGTTATTTTGTTTTATTGCATTTGATTTGCATATTACAGGATATGGATGTGTACTTTAGGATGAAGAAATTGTTTTTAATTCTTAACCTATTTGCACTTCACAAAGTACTCTCATTTATATTATCTTAGCAAGTTTCCTTTCAATGCACATTTCGGACACTGGTTTTAAAGAAAAAAAAAACATTGTGATTCAGATCTATAGAGCTACGATTTTAACAAGATTGTAACTTTCTGAAATTTTACCACAGACTGTAATAATTATGGGAATTTTATTATTTGGTGCTCAATTTATGTCTCTAATTTCCTAAAACTGCCTGCCTGTCTATATACCAATGCATTTATAAGCATCAATATGTTCACATTTTCTTAGACACACACATTCCTTTCCACATAGATGCTCAAAAGCACACACTTACATACCTATATGTTTCACACACATAATCCTACTGGATACTTCTCCATTCTTTTAGCTCCCATGCATTCATGCAATTCAGACTTTTATTCAACAGCAAAAGTGCATTTGGTTGCCTAGGTGACCCTGAGTCTTTTTTAATATTTTCCCATAAAGCCTAGATCAGGGGATCATTGGAAGTACATTTCTGGTTAGAGTTTTTATGAGACTAGTCCAAGGTAAGTTTTCAAAATACACAAAATAATCTGGAAGTATATATGTGTATATATATATATATATATATATATATATATATATATATATATATATATATATATCAGAAACATGTCTTAAGTTTTCATAGCATCCATATATTTGTCCATTTTATCCCTCAAGAGCCTTTCCTTGGAGAAAAAATAAAAAAACCTCATGGTCCACTGAGATGGCATAGCTGCCACCACCATCACCAACATCACCAATGACAAAGTGCTGAGGATATCATTGCCCTTTGGAATGTGAAACTGCAGTTTCTTGTGAGCAAGTTCCATTCTATGAAGAGCTGCTTTATTAAAATAAAGGCAACTGTATTAGGACAAGACCAGGAATAGAGTGGGGGGACAACTAAAACCTGTAAGCATGTCTTTGTCAGCTTTTTCAATGCTTTGATTAAAACACTGGACAAGGACAATTTTAGAGGAGGAAAAGTTTATTTAGGGGTTCATGGTTTCTGGCCATAGAGGTCCAACTCCATTCCTTGGGGCCTGAGATGAGGCAGAACATCATGGGAAGATGGGAAGATGGCAGAACATCATGGGAAGAGTGTGGTGGAGGAGTGTAGCTCAGGACTTCAACAGGAAGCAGACAGAGTTCACTCACCACTTACAAAATATATAGCCCAAAAGCTATCCTTCAATCATCCACCTCTTCCAATCACACCCAGCACTTGCCTTTAGTTCCACTCAGTTAATCCCTATAAGGGAATTAATTCAATGATTGGGTTAGGGCTGTCATAACCCAATCATTTTATCTCTATACTTTCTTCCATTATCTCACAAATGAGCTTTGGTTGACACCAATATCCAATCTATATCATAGCAGGACTTCATGAATGTCCACAATTATTTAAGAACACAAAGGGTCTCTTCTGTTATTGCCAACCCTCTAATTGCAAATCACTTGTCAACTCTCACTGATGTTACTGGTGTTGTTAATATTGAGACTGCTGCTTATTATAAAAATATCACTTTTTTTTAATAGCAATAGGGATTCACTTATTTAAAGAGGACTTAGGAAAGGTACCTGGAAGTGAGTAGGCACATTTTTCAACTTGAATTCTTTTTTTTTTTTTTTTTTTTTTTTTTTGCTTTTTGATGTAGAGAAAATTTTGTTTCTCTTGGCTAGTTTATATTCCTCAGTAGGAATATGCATATCACATTCTATAACCAGATGGCTTAAGTAAAATGTTATTAGGCTGCTACCTAGCCACTTCCTCTCTTTTGCCCTTAGGATCCTGGGAACAGATTGGTTGCTGCTGGGCAGCCTAAAGCTCCAAGCAAGTGAGACTATCTCCCTCCCATATTCTTTGTCCTGTTCACAGCTGGAAGGTGGCATGATGCCAGTTACATTGGGTTTCTAATACCTATAGGACTTTCCTACTGTGCTATATAAATCAGAAATATTATCCTAATGAGTAGATGTGCAAAAGTAGTAAAGTTGGGAAAATCTAAAATAGTGCCTTAGTTGCTAATCAGAGAATTATGGCTATTTAATAATTTTAGAACATCTTGCAGGTGCATTTGAATGAGACCTTGTATCATGTTTCTCAAATATGTAATGCTTTCACAGAAAAACAAGTTAAAAATCAAACAATTAAATTTGATAAATTAAATAAAATAAAGTGAAATTGTTCAGGCTTATGGAATAGGTTGAGTCAGAAGTCTGAGATTTAGGACTAAGAAGATTAGAGACTGACTAGGTCCTAGAAAATAAGTAGACTCCAGGAAACAAAGAGAGGAACTCCTGCTGCAGCTGTTAAGAATATCAAAGACTTCTGCTGGAAATATAAGACAAAGCTTTGAGGGAATCATATCTGGTGCTGAAGAATAATGGAGCAAGAGCTTTGTCCTAGGAGGATTTCCACCAGAAATAAAAGGAAACATTAATACCTCTCAGTATCTGTCTCACAGCAGAAACTCAACTGCTTGGGTTAGTGCTATCTCAGGAGTTTCATGCCATCCATTACTTCCTTCTGTTTCCTGGGGAAGAGAACCAGACACGATGTAAACCTAATTCTATGTTTACCTAACCAAGTTCAAGAGGATCTGGACTATCTAATGAGCTGTAATTAAATGTAAGTAACCACTCATTTTCTCCTCTCTTCCATGGCTATCATCTTCAACTGCTCCCATGTAGGTGATGGTGACACCTAAGGACAGCAATGGCAAATTCAGGCTGAGAGCAGCCCTTCCTTTAATTCACTGATTCTATCTCCAATTTGTCATCAAATTTTACTATTCTGTGAACACAAGTGTGACTTCAGCATCTTCCACCATGTATCATTCCAGGCAGATGGTACCAACTCTTATGATTTGGATATGAGGTGCTCCCCCAAAAGTTCATGTGTGAGATAATGTAAGAATATTCAGGCATGAAATGATTAGATTATGAGAGTTGTGATCTAATCAGTGGGTTAATTTACTGATATGGATTAACTTGGTGGTAACTGTAGACAAGTAGGTTAGGACATAGGCCACTGGGCCATGCCTTTGGGGTTTATATTTTTGTTCCTGAAGAACAGAGTTTTTTTCATTCTCTCATTCTCTCTCTCTCTCCTTCCTGGTTGCCATGGTCTTAGCTGCTTTCCTCTGCTATGCCCTTACATGAAATGTTCTACCTCATTTCAGGCCAATAGCTAAGGAGTTGGCCAACCATGGACTGAAACTCTGAAAATAAACATTTCCTCCTCTGCTTTGTTCTTCTCAGGTGTTTTGGTCACAACAATAAAAAAGTTGACTAAAATACCAAGTAATAAAAGATATCTTAAGAGATTAAAAAAGCAAAAATAAATAAATAAATAAATAAACTGCAGTTCTCTGGGTCTGAGTGGAGCAAAAGAAAGAACATAAATATCTTATAAGGGTTTTTACCCAATATTTCATCCTCGATTTCTTACTTTCAACCCTTCCACAATACTAAAAGCACAAAGCTCAGATTGGTGTACATATATGATATAGTGCATAACTGAATTATTTTTATTATTTCAGTAGTGATCAATCTATTGACTTGATAATATTATTTTTGTTTGTATTTCTTTTGTTTGAAAGTTTGGGCCTGGAGGATCGACTTCCAAGGTAGCTTGCTCACAATATTTTGAATGCTGGCTAGGAGTCTCAGTTTCTTTCCAGAGGCCATTTTGAAGATGCTCAGGACATGGTATTAGCCTTCCCTAGAGATCACGGAGGAATTCACAGTACTTTTTTTTAAACTGAGAGTCAGAAATCTCATATTACCATTTTACATTTGACTACAGATTACACAAAATTACCTCCCATTCAATGTAGAGTAGCTCTGTACAAAGTAGTGAGAAAAGGAAGAATCATTAGAGGCCATCTTGGAGACTGATTACTTTAAGTTTAAGGAAAAAATAGACTTATATTGACATTCAAGGAATTCATGAGCATGTCCAAGGTCATCTTTCATTATCAGCTCCTACTATCTATTGTAACATGTATATCTTCAAAGGGGGGGGGGATACTCTGCTCTTTCTCATTCACTTTCAAGGTCTTGAATCTTTTAAGATTTTTCTTATATTGCTATAATTCAAATGCTTTTGTCTTTTCCCAAATTCATGTTGAAAGTTAATCTCCAATGACACAGTATTGATAGTTATGGTCTTTGGTTGGTGATTGAGTGGATGGATTCAATGGGCTTGATGGATAACCTAATACCCTCTGCCCTTCTGCCTTCTGCCATATTAGGATACTGTTTTTCCCTTCCAAAGAGGACACAGTGTTCTAGGTACCATCTTAGAAGCAGACACTGGTCCCTCACCAATAAATAAACATTGGCCTTATCACTCCTCTATATTTAGAACTTCCTGTATATACCCTCCTTATTCATATCGATAAATTCTATGCTCCATATTTAAAGACCCAGCTTAAATTCATCTTCTTCTAGAAACTTTCATAGTCATTCCTTTTTACTTTATTATAATTCTGCATCTAAATATTTTATTACTTTATAGATTTTTAAATTCCACTTTTTATTGAAAAATATTTATATACATGTGTTATATTTCATTTTGAATCTTGGTATCTTAATATGGGATCAGTTTTTATTTTATCCTTTTAATGCCTACAGTGTCTATGATCACTCTTGAGTATCATAGACTCAATAAATGTTTGCTGAAGAAGTGATTTAATCTATTATAGTAGGTTAAATAGGAGAAAGAAATTAGTAAACAGCTCATTAAAATTTTATTTTCAATACATCAAGATATCTTGCTGCATGTCAAGTACTGTAAAAAAAGCTAAAAATAATATTAACAAATTTAATACTTGGTTAAGTACCTTATATAAGATATAGCTCATGATCTTTTAATTTTTATAACAAATCTATTAGGAATATCAAATTCCTTTCTATAATTAATGAATAAATTGAAGCTATAAGAGTTAGTATGCAGCAAACTCAAAACATAAACCTGTATTTAATATTTGTAATATGTTTACTATTTTAAAATAGCACCTCTGGATTGTGTCTCCTGAAATCTGTGAAAGAAAGAAGAATCTCACATTATTCTCATGGCATTCAAATAACAGGAGACTATAAAATGGTGAAAAACTGATGAATGATATGTGATTACAACATCGTATTAGACTTTTACCTAACAGAGGCATATAATTTATACATGCATTTAGGTCATGCTCTTTCAGTACATGACAAATTTAAAGGTGCTACTTTTATGATTGTCAAATCCTATTACAGGGATTTTTATATACACACATCCAGATATAAACTGGCACCTCTAATACTTTGTTATTCTAAACATCTAGAAAGGGATATGTATCCTTATAGCATTAAAATGCCTTTTATGAAGAAAACATGCCCTGTTTCTCACTTTGTTGATTACATGGCAAAGTAATCCTAGCCTCTCATATGTAACCTAAATCACAAGTCAGTGTCACATCTGCAATAGTCTAGGCCAGATGGGAATTTTCTGTGTAGGATCCCCAGGTCTGATTTTATTGTACCATCTTTGAGTAACAACAACAACAACAACAAAGTGTATTATATATTATCTCAATAATTTTTGTGACAGCATTCTAATATGCTAAAAACAAACAAAACCCGACAAAGCAATAAGTGAACTGTGTACTTACATCTCTCATGCCGATCAGTATTAAAATATGTTTCTGGATGCTCTCTAGTAGCTGCCCTATCAGTGACTGAACAGTGGAAGGAACAGCCTTCCTTGTTTGGCCAGCCTAATGGCAAAAGCTATTCTGTCTGTTGACACTGACCTATTGCTTTCATGAACACAGAGTTATTAGAAATGTATATCTACTTGCTTAAAGAAAAAATAGATTGAGATTGCTATTTTCCTTCTGTCAAATTTATAAACACAAAACATGAGTGTACATGGCATGAAAAATAAAAAAAAAATTAATAGGACAAGCACTAATTTTAGGAACTAATTTCTAGACAGTCAGGCCAGAGTACTGTGATGAGACTTACATTATTGATGAGGAGTAACACCTGGGATTATGAAAGAATATGGCTATATCCTAAAGAATAGTTTCAAAAATATGTCTTAAAATTTTTAAAAAAGTAATATAGTTTCAGTGCTATTAAGTTGTATGAAAAAAAAATTCTAGGGTCAATTAATTTGGGGACCATGTGTCCAATGAATTATTGAAAACAGTTTTTCTAGTATTTCTTTCTCCTTTTCTTGCCGTTCTCTGTGTTCTAGTCAGAATCCTGATTTGAGACATCAGGGAGGAAATGGCACAAAATGTGTACTGTTTCCAAATCACCTGAGGGGAACCTTTTTTCTGTTATAGTCACCAAAGGTAGATGGTCCTGTTTCTGATTTCCAACCAATGAGCAAGATGCCCCTTTCCTTTCGAGAGCTCTCCTGGAATCCAAGCAGTTCTCTTAGCAACCTCTAATCTCCTTGATTTGGGTATGGGAAAGCATAATCCTGTCTTTTCTCTTGAGAGAGGAGAAAAGCCGAAATAAAATATATTTTTACGAATTTCTTTCAAAGTAGCTTTCTTTTCCTTGCTCAGACTGAAGGTGTGTCAGGGAGCTAACAATCCAAACACCAGTTGGAGTTTTCTTGTTATGTGCCACGGGATGTGTTTGTGGCTCTTCTTGGAATTCTTAATATGTTGTTTTTGGCCTTTCAACTTGAACTGAAATTTTAAGACAGGAAAAATTATACTTAAAGCCCTATTACTCTACTGTAAAGCAATTCATCTATATTTTAATATCTTCATTTACTTCAGGCTTTCTACCTCTGCAAGATTGAGAAATACTCCAATTAGGGTGCTTTTCATCTTCAAAGACTTTTCTAAACAGTCATTAATTACAGCTACACATGTAGTCAGGTAATGATTTGGGATTTCTCAGGGGCTTCCTGATTTATGTTTCAAAAAGACACAATAATTAGCAATTCTTCTATCACAGCACAGAAGGTGACTCATGCCTAAGTATGCCAAAGACAAGTTAACTTGAGTGTCAAACAAATAGGTTAAAAGCCTTTTCTGTCTCTTTCCTCCATTCTTCCTTCCCCTCCTTCCTATCTTTGTCCTATTCTGTAATTTTACAGAACAACTGAAGACAATTTGAGTTTTTCTCTTTCAGCAGTAAGAGAACATCTCTATGATTTCAGAGCATCTAATTGGTAGTGAAGGCAATTTATCTCTCCTCACTCATAGCCTATCTTTGCCAGGTCAGAAAGGGAAATCAGGGACCTTGATAGAAGCAGCTAATTTTTACATCCGTATATTTCCTAACTATATTTATCCAATCAGTTAAATGGCCACTTTGGCACCATGAAGTGTTGTGAGCATCATTAGAATATCTCTTGATTTTTTTTAATATTAATTTTATTTTTATTTGTTCTCCTTAGTTGTACCTGACAGCAGGATGCATGTTGATTCATGGTACACAAATGGAGTGCAACATTTCAAATCTCTGGTTGTATATGGTGTAGAGAGACACCATTCATGCAATCATACATGTATGCACAAGGCCTTGTGTTCCATCCCCAGCACTACCACCACCAAAAAAAAAAAAAAAAAAAGAAAGAAATATCTCTTAATTTTTAGTGCTTAATTATGTAGACTCATACAGAGATATATAGCATAGATGGTTGGAAATCCTACTTGAGATAATTGCTCAGAAAACTGGACTGATAGTGTTGCCAAAATTAGTACTGTCACAACGGAAAAGCCAGGGCACTTAGCCAACTTAATATAAAAGCCTAAGGATGATACAATGAGAACAGTTAATAATTTTGAGAAAATACTAAGAATTTATATTAATCACTTTTTTACAAAATTGTGCAGTATTTCCATTTGAATTGCAAATTTCCACATCTAACATACAGGAATTCAGTCATTAATTTATTGCTTAGAATCTGGGTATTTTCAACTTACAGAAACCTCTCATATGTTGTCATGACATTAAAACTGACACAGGAATACATTTGACACCCTTTATTTGACACTACTTTCCAAGTCCTATATGTCCAATTTCCCTGTCCCTGAGTTCTAAATTTACTAAGCTGAAGTGTTTCACTTTATAATAAAAAAATTGAAATCATTAGAAAATATTTGAGATTTTTAAATAGGTGTCAAGTCAAATTCCACCTACATAAGCTAGGGAATTTGACAGAGTTGATAAAACTGTCCCCATTAACTATTAAATAAATAATTGTAGATGGTGATTTGACATTTTTTATTCATACTCTTTAATTTCTTGTCTACCAAGTAAAAATAATAATTTCCATCTCAATTATTTTGGGTGAAAATTAATGTAAAGTGTTTGAGATCATGTCAGCAACATGGTAAAATATGAAATTTCCAACTTTCCTCCCATTTACACATGCTCTGAATAAATATCACTTATTAATTCCATCCAGAAGAAAGTATAAGAAAAATGTGTTGAAAGATTCTTATCCAGAAGACAACTTAGAAAATATCCATATCCAACCAGAAGAAAAAGCTAAGGCATACTCGCAAAAACAGGAAGGAGTCCCCATTCTTTAGAGAATCCCCATGTATTACCCATGTTGAGAGAAGGGTTTCAACTACTTATATACCTCCATAATTATTAAGTTGTTTATATTTTGTTTCTTAATTCACAGACTTTGGGAGCAAAAGATATTAAGATATTCAGGCCGCAGAGAAGTCATGGTTTTATGTAGGCATGTAAGGACTTCCAGGGGCTTCATCTCCTGAAAGCAGTGTCCAGAACAGATTTGACAGCACAGTTTCCTGATTATCCTTGGAAAGATTTTATGACACTCAGCTAATGGTTGCTTGAGGTACTGGTTTTCAAGTAATTTGCATAGAAAAGGTCACTGAGGTAGGGGCTGGGGTTGTGGCTCAGTAGTAAAGCACTTGCCTAGCATGTGTGAGGCACTGGGTTCAATCCTCAGCAGTACATACAAATAAATTTTTAGAAAAGACATTGGCTCCATCTACAACTAATTTTTTTTTTAAAAAAAAAAGAAGAGAAAAAAGAAAAAGAAAAAGAAAGAATGAAAAAAAAGTCGTGAGGTGGAGAAACATCAGCCCTTTCCAACAGCTTGAGGAGAAATCATGCAGTTTTCAAGACCTACTTCTGACTAACTCAAGTGATAAATTCTGGTTTACCCCCTTTTTTTGGAAGGACTTTGTTCATGATTTCTATAGCTTCTACCCAAGGGACTATTTCCTTAATGACATAGCTCTGGTAGTTAATAGGACTTTGCCTTAAACATACAATGGGACCATTTCCAGAAACTATCTTCCCAGGATCAGAGAGTACTGTCTGAATGCTAGTACAGCTATTTGTCAAAGGTTCTCTCCCTACCTTAGTGCAGAGAGAGAGAGACATAAATGTCCACACTCATCTTCATTGTGAAGATAGAAGAAACCATACCCTTAAACACATCTCACACCTTTGCATTTACATCTAAACTCTCTGTCTTTAACTTTTGACAATGTGATTATGAAATATCTTATTGTGGATCTCTTTGGAACAATTCTATTTCATATAATTTAAGATTGCTTTATCTGGACTCTAATAATTCCCTAACTTTAGAAATTTTTTTGTCATTATTTCTTTGAATATGTAGCTGGATTGACTGACATCTGCAAATTCAACCAACTGTAGATGAACAATATTTTTAAAAATGCATTTGTACTAAACATGGACAGAACTTTTCTTATAATTATTTCCTAAGTAATGCAGTATAAGAACAATTTTCATACCATTTACATTGTATTATGTGTTATAAGTAATCTAGAGGTCATTTAAAGCATAGAGGAAGCTATATGTATTTTAAATGCAAATACTATGCCATTTCAGATAATGCACTTAAGCATTCATAGAATTGTGTACATTCAGGGTGTATGTGTGTTGTGTGGCATAGATCCAATCACTTATGAATACTGAGAAGCAACTATATTCAAATCCTGAATGAAAAAAGCACCCAAACAAGATAGTATAATCAGTAATCCTGTCTTTAAAAACTTAAGGATTAATCAAGGATAAACAAAAGCTAATAGAATTTATCACTATTAAACATGTATTTAGAGAAATGATGAAAGGAGATTAAGGATAAGGACATTGATTGGTAATACAAACACAAAGGAAATTGTAACACTCTCTGGAAAAGGGAACATTCTCTAAAAGACAAAGTACTATAATATCACAATGGTGATGTCAGTAAATTTTATCTCTATTATTACAGATTACGCACTCAAACTTTTTAAAACAACTAAAGCCATAATAATTTGTTAAGGAATGCAAACCATGAAAATATGCATGTTATGACAACAAAAACATAAGACTTGGGGAGAGAAGGAGTTAAAGTGGAGAGGATGTATGTGTAATCAAAATTAAATTGTTAACACCCTAATATATCCTAATATAAGCGAAAAAATGTTTTTTGAAGCCTAAGAATAATCATAAGGCAAAAGCCAATGAGGGCTACCTAAAAGACAAAATAAAAGATCCCAAACACAACACTATAGAAAGAATCCAAACCACAAATAAGAAAGTAAAAGAGGAAAAGTAGAATGGAAAACATTTGCCAAAACCGTGCTAGTCGGGCTGGGGATGTGGCTCAAGTGGTAGCGCGCTCGCCTGGCATGCATGCCGCCCGGGTTCGATCCTCAACGCCACATACAAAGATGTTGTGTCTGCCAAAAAAATAAAAAATAAATATTAAAAAAAACGGTGCTAGTCATCTTTACCTATCAGTAAGTGTTTTAAATATGAATGAATTTTATGACCCAATCAACAAGCAGAGTGACTGGTTAAAAACTAAGCAAAACCTCAAATCAATAGCAAACAAGACTCAAGTATTTACTGTGCACAAGAAACTCACTTCACTTTGGGAGTTCATAACCCACTTCAATCTAATGTATGAAATATGATATGTCAAGAGCTTTGTAATGTTGTGAACAACCAATAAAAAAAAGAAAGAAACTCACTTCACTTGGAAGGGCACTCATGGAGAGAAAACAAAGGAATGAAAAAAAATGATATACCATGCAAATGCAAACCAATAATCAGCAGGGATACCTATATTTGTATTAGAGAAAATGAACTTTAGGTCAAAAACCATTAACAAGTACATTATATAGTAATCAAGGGATAGATTAATCAAGTGGATATAACAATTGTAAATATAAATGTGCCTACAAATAAAACATCAAAATACAAATAGCAAATATTAACTGATCCCAAGAGAGATACAACCTTCAACACAAAACTAGCAGAGTATTTCAATACCCCACTTTAAATAATACAAACATTAGCCAGATAGAAAATTGATAAGGAAACACTGGGTTTAAACTATACTTCAGAGCTAGTGGACCAAATGGACACATATAGACCATTGTACTCCAAAGAGAGAGAGAGAGAGAGAGAGAGAGAGAGAGAGAGAGAGAGAGAGAGAGAGAGAGAGAGAGAGAGAGAAATGAACACAAAGTAAACCCAAAATCAAGAGAAAAAATTAACAATGAACAGATCAGAAATCAATTAAGTAGAAAAAAATGAATAAAAGTCCATAAAAGTATATATCCTACAACTACCAACACTGAACACAAGTACATAAAAAAAATGGGCACAGCAAGACCAAGTAAGGGGATTCAATAAACTATTTAAAATGTCCCCTTAGAGAAAATCTCTGAACCAGATGGCTCCATGGCTAAATTATACCAAAAGTTTAAAGAATAACAATCCTTCTCAAATTCCTCCAAAAAAATTACAAGAAATCAATAATAAATATAAATTTTAATGTCTTTTAAAAATACTAGAAAATATACATAATAGGGCTTAAAAGAAGTATTCACTGTAATTATGTGGGACTTATTCCTGGGATACAATGATGGGCTAATAGTTTGTATATTAAATGTCACTCAAAGGCTCATGGGTTGAAGGCAAATTCCCAAATCATGATTCAATTGAGAGATGATAGACCCTTTAGTGGATGGGACCTGGTGAAAAGAAGTTATGGAGTTGGAGATATGCTCTTGAAGAAGATATTGGGAAACCATCACTTTGTTTCTCTCTCTCTCTGACCACCAGGAGGTAAATTGGCCTCATCTGTCATGGACTTCTGCCATGACATATTCAGTTACTACAGCCCAAAGCAATAGGGCCAATGATCATGTACTGGAAACTTCAATACTGTAAGCCAAGATAAAGCATTTCTCTTTTTTTGAGTTGATTATCTTAGATATTTCTCATAGTAATGAAAAGTTGCATAGCACAAGGTGATAATATCCAAAATACATAAAGAACTGAAACTATTCAATACTATAAAAGCAAATAACCCAACTAAAATAGGCAATGGGCCTGAGTATACATCTCTTAAGAGAACACATACAAATGGCCAATGTATGTATGAAAAATGTTCAGTATCCCTAATCATCAGAGAAATACAAATTTATGGCATGGTAAGACATCAGCTCATACCTATTAGATTTGCTTGTATAAAAAAGATGAATTAAAATGAGCTGTAGTGAGAATGTTGAAACAAGAAAATTCTCTAAATTGGGAATGTGAATTAGCATGCCGCTGTGGAAAACAGTATTGAGGCTCCTCCAAACCCTTAAAATAAAATTACTACATGATCCAGTAATAATATTTCTGGGTATATATCCAAAGGAATTGAAATCAGTATGTTGAAGAGATATCTGTACTTCCATTCTCATTACAGATTATTTATAATACTATGATATGGAGATATACAGCTGTGGCACATACCTGCAATCCCAGGGGCTCAGGAGGCTGAATCAGGAGGATCACAAATTCAAAGTTAGATTCAGCAACTCACTGAGGCCCTAAGCAGCTTAGTGAGACACAGTCTCAACATAAAAATTTTCAAAAGAGGGATTTGGGGACATGTTTCCATTGTTAAGTGTCCCCGTTTTCAATCCCTGGTACCAAAAAGAAAAAAGAAACAAAAAAGAAAGGAAATATCCAAAATGCACATCAAAAAATATATCAGTTACTAAGACATGTGGCATTTATATACAATGAAACACTTTTTAAATAGCAGGAAATTCTATTATTTGTGGCAACATGGAAAAACCTAGAAGACATTATGCTAAGTGAAATAAGCTGGGTATAGAAAGGACAATGACTTCACTTACATGTGAAATCCAAAGAAATCAGACTCAAGTAGAGAATTATCATGGTTGTTCCTGGAGGCTGCCAAAACACAGAAATAACAAGGGAGGTGGTCATTAATTAATTAAAGGGTACAATGTTTTAGTTAAACAGGACAAATAGGTTCTGGTGAGCTAATACTTAACATTGTGTGTCTATTATTAATGTATTAAATATTTCAAAATAAGTTAAAAAGTGGATTTTAAGTATTCTAACCACAAAGAAATGATGAGTATTTGTGATGATGGATATGTTGTTACTTAACATGGTTTGATTATTTCACAATGCATACATGTATCAAAACATCATATTATAGCCTACAAATATGTAAATTATTGTCAACTGAAAAAACTTTAAAGATATTAATGTAAATGACTTAAGATAGATGGTTTCAAAATGTTCTAAGAGATGAGTGTACTTTTTATTTGAAGTGTTAAAATATACTATTTCTCTCTAATGAGGTTTTAAAATTAGGCTTTTGAAGGAAATTATTTACTCATGTATCCTCCTATTTAATGTGCTTTCATTTGATATATGAACCAAGTCACAACAATGGAAATATAAATATCTAATCCACATGAGAAAAAGTTCAAATATACTAGTAGACGAATGAATGAAAATTAACAATCCAATGATTTTATAAGTGCAATAGTTGTTATTTTTCACTGTAGGAAACTAGAAAACTTTATTTTCTTCCTGGGGAGTACAAGAGGGTAGTGGCTTCCTGTAAGATAATTTGATTGCATTATCTACAAAATGACTATGCCTTTTGATTCTAGGAATTATTCTTAAGAAACAAATGTATGATTGTTATATAAAACACTTAAAAATGATATGAACATCCAATAAAACAGAATGGTAATGATTAAATGGCTGTATTCTAACAAAGCATTAAATCCCACAATCATGTAATGGGATAATTCTTTGTGGTCCTGAAAAATAAGCATTACACCTTTTTAAGTAGAAAAATGGCAGTTACAAAAGAAAAAAAAAACTAAAACATGTACACTGTGACCCCATTGTTTTACACCAGTAATATGTACGTAGGTGCTTTTAATTAAATATTTTCCATAAAAACATACATTGTATTTCCAACTTAAAAAAATATGTGGTTTAAGAAAAAAACAAAATATTTAACTCAACATTTCTTTCACTATAACTAGGTTTATCAGCAAACTTCCAGCTTTGTTATTCTAGATATTCAGTTGTTTCCACAAATTTTTTGCTATAAAAATACATACCTTACATGTCTTTTTCCTTGTTTTTGCATGTTTTTGAATGTTTAAATGTATAAGCACATAGACATGTAGAGAAGCTTAGATAAAATCACTTTCCTTTTTCCTTCCTTGACACTTCCAGAATTCAGAAGTTTAATTGACTACATCATTGTTGGTGTCACCAAGGAAAAGAAAAGACAAAAGTGTTTTCAATTTTAGTGGAAAAGGTGAACATCATTGTGGGAAGGTTGGAATGTTTGTGTAATTTCAAGGTGATAATGTGTAACTGGCATACTTAAGTACACCTAGAAATAATACTTGGGAGATGTGCTAAATATTACCTAGGCACTGGAATTCTGAAGAACTCTGGTACTTAAGAAACCCATCCATCTTTTGTGATTTAAGAAATGGCTGACTGAAAACAACTCAAATGACTTAGACGATACTAACACATGCCATTTGTTTTTGTATGAAAAGTTAGACACAGATGCTGCAAATTCATATCCTTTGCTAATAAAAATTAGAAGTCTGTCCTTATTGATCAATGGAACAAAACGCCTGTTAACTAAAATTTGGTTAAGGATTCTCCTCCCCGTGCCAGATTCTTTATCTTTGAGTCACCCTCAACCTGAGTCAATATCTGATGGGCTGTTCATCTCCTATGAACAGCCTCTCCTTAAAAATAGGCTGACCCTAAGATAAGCCATTCTCTAATTGCTTAATGTTGCCACTCTCATTCATTTCACTTCCCTACACCGTATTCTTTCTAGCTTCTTTACTCTTTCTTATAAAGCATGAACTTACCACCCTACTATTCACCCTTGAGATGCGATGGTCCTACTGTTCTCCATTCCACAATCTGTTTGTTATAATTGTTCCTTTTGACTTGGATAAAGTCTCTCAGTCTCATTATATTCAGGTGAAATTGGTACAATAGAACAAGAAAAAGGAGAATAGAATTAAGCCAGGTATGTATCTATGACTATCAATAATATTTAGATAGATGATTCCAGGAACTGTCAGGAAATACAGCTATTTGAAGACTACAGTGGAAATGGGAAGTTTGTATGAAAAATTAAAAGAGAGAGGCAGACTTTGTCTAATGGAAAAAAAGGAATAACCTGGGAGGAATTATTGAGTCTCTAATAAATGCTCTAATTTCAACCCATAATATAATATTTCATCCTTTCAAGAGCAATCAACAAAATATCATAGACTTTGAAGGCCATCAGACATGGATTTGAATTTAGATCTGTTACTTAGATAAGAGCAGTCCAACATAAAATGGTAACAGTAAATATAATAATAAATCATAATATTATTAACATATATTGAATATTTTACTCTAGTAATGAAACTAAAAGCACACTATGTCATTGAATTTCATAGCTATTATGTAATAAAGTTATAATTATACAATGATGCTATTCTCAATGCCTAGATTAATCTGTGCAGACACTGTGTCACAAGGAAGTTAGAACAGATGTCCAAGCTTAGATGATGAATCCAGGATTTAAACCCAGCCTACTCTCCCTGTTATTCTTGTACCCAGCATCGACATTAGGTTGCCAACCTTTGTAAGTTAATTAACCTTGTTAATCTAGCTTTACTTTTTTATTTCTCTCCTGTAGATATCAGCTAAGAATATGTAACTCAAAGGTTGTTGGGGAGGATTAAATGTGGTAAAATAAAATGATTAGTATAATGCCCAGCACAAAGTAAGGCCTCAAAAAGTATTAGCTCTTGATCTTTGCTGAGTGAGAATTCTAAGTCTCAGAAAAGAAAAAAAACTCCCTCAAGGTCATACAGGTAGCAAGTAAAATAATTAGGATTCAAAGACATGTCTCTCTAACCCAAAGTCTGTTCATTTCTACCACAGCTTGCTCTCTCAAATGAGTGAGATAAATTGAATCTTGATTAATAAATGAAACAGTGCATTTGCTTTTATCATTCTGCTGCTTTAGGGAAGTGTTTTCAACCAGTTCTTTTGTGGGAAGGGCAGCGAGACCAACAGGACCTTATGTCTTGGTGATTGCTTCTCCATCTGTCATGATTGAGTAAGGATGTAATACTCAGGAGGAAAATCAATTCACTCTCAGATGAAGCCTTTCTATCTTCCTTACTGGTATTTTACAACATCTGCTGCTGCTGTTTCCTTCACACCCATGGCTCTTAATCATTATTTTTCCCCAGTTTAAAATTAGACTCTTCTCTAGCGGTGTCCTCCTTACTCATCACTAAATAATGCAGTGCATGATGTCCCACCATGTTTTGCTTCTGTCTCTGGTGAGTGGACAAAAGCAGAGCAAATGAGGACATTGTCAAATGAGACAGAGATGTCAGAAGCTCCCCAAAGCTTCTTTCACGGAAGGCATGAATTGAAAAGAAAGGAGGATTGATCCATGGTAATGGGAATAGGAGTTATTCATTTTAGTTAGGAACTACTTGCTTATCCCTCTGTATATGATGATGAATATATAGTATATGACTAAATACAACAAACCGAGCTGCAAAAAGCCTTCTCAATCTACAAAAGGCCACCTCAGGCTGCATATAGAGACTGGTGAAAAAGCATAAAACAAGCAGCCTTGAATGGAACTTCTAAAGAAGATTCTAATTTTTCCATTTTGTGAGTCCTATTAGAACACAGACCCCTATGAAATAAATTTTAAAATGCATAACATGTGAATGTTTGTATGTGTGTGTATTAGAGAAAGAAAAAAACAAAATATGCATTCAATTCATATTAATGTTTATATTCGTCATTAGATTACAGATTATATCATGCAGACACTTTTAGCTTGTCTTGATTACTGTTCTTTAACCAGGTGGCAGCAAAATGCCTAATTTTTGCATGTAACGCAGTAGGTACTCAACACAGATTTTCCATATAAATAAATAGATAAATAAACAAATATATAAAATTATAACTAAAAGGAATAAAAAACTGAAATTAAAATATGCATCTTTATGAAATTAGTGGACTACTGAGAGAGAGCAAAAGAGATTAAAAAGGAAATTATGAGTTTAAAAACTAGTGGATTACCCAGTTTCCCATGTTTAATACAGGTTTGCTTCCTTTGTAGCACCCAAGTGATAGAGCACCCAAGATGGATAGGAAGCAGAAATGATGTCCTTGTTCCTTCAAGTACTCATATGCAGAAGACAGCTATGACTTGAGTCAAATCCTTCCTTTCCCCATCTGACCCTTCCCCCCTTACCCAAGAAAAAGATGTGACACTCTGAACCTTGGACAGCGTTTTAATTTCAGATCTTTCACATGGATAATATTTATGTTTATTTATATCTTCCTTTCCTGTTACATGGTAAGTTTCTATGAGCTAGAAGGCCTTAACATTATTCTTGGTGTCATGGGCTTTGGATTGATACCAGGATCTCTCACACAGGTGTCACATCTGTAGATGTTCCAGTCACATACACAAAATGGCACAATGTTTGCATTTAACCTATGTAATCTTCTTATATAGTTCAAAGCATCTCTAGATTACTTACAATGCCTAATACAATATAAACCCTATGAAAATAATTGTTTTACTCTATGGTTTAGGAAATAATGACAAGAAAAATATTTAGTACAAATGACATTTCTCCTCTCTTCTCTCTCTCTCTCTCTCTCTCTCTCTCTCTCTCTCTCTCTCTCTCTCTCTCTCTCTCTCTCTCTCTCTCTCCTCTCTCTCTATTTATTTTTGATCCCAAGTTGCTTCACTCTGTGAATGCAGGAATTACTTACAGAGGGCCAACTGTATCATTTGCCTTTGAATCTTAGAGGCCTAGAAAATGGCCAACATTCAATCTGTGAATGAGCAAATTGAATAAATGAATAAATATCAATGAAAACAAATGCAAATGGCTGTTTATTTGTGTCAAATACATTCTTTTTCAAGATATTTACTGAACAGGGGATTCTAGGAAGGTGGCAGAGCAGCATACACCCAGGAATTGTTTTCCCATCTGGATAACAAATTTACTGGCAAAATATATTTTATGTAAGAATTTTGAAAACTTGAAGTGTATTTGAAGGCTTACAACTTCTAGGAGAAGGATTGGGTTGTAAATTGTCACTAATTCTGGTGAATTTGAGCATTTAGTTCAATTGTAGCTACCCATTCCCAAACCCGAGCCCAATGATAGGCATCTATGCATGTTTCTGGAGCAGCTTGGACATAGTTTCAAGGGCAAGAGTGAACAATGAAGACCATGTTCTTCAAATATCACTGATATGTGCTCTGGGTACCAATGGCTTCTTCTGATTGAAGAGGTATGGATACAGAAGTGAAAAAACATTGCTACAATTCTCAACAGCAATATCATTATTCACATAGTCAAATAATGAAAGCAATCCAGTGTCTGTTGACCAATGAATGGACAATCAAAATTTGGTATACGCTTACATTGGTGTGGTAGCTTTCTATTTCTGTAACAAATAACTTAAAAGAAGCTTATTTTGGCTCATAGTTTTGAAGTTTTCAGTCCATTAACAAGTAGACTCTCTGCTTTTAGTGAGACACTGGAAATAAACTATTAATCTCATGGCTGGGACACACAAGAGAGAGAAGAGAGGCTTGCTTCTCAGCTTTTGGATCTATTGGAAGTGATAGAAACTTCAGGAGGTAGGGTCTAGTTGGAGGAAGTAGATCATTAGGGGTATGCTTTGAACAGCTAATTTTGTCAATGACCACTTGCTCTCTCTCTTACTTCCTGGATGCCATGTGGTAAGCAGTTCTAGTCTACCGTGCTCTCTCCACCAAGATGTTCTGGCCTTACCAAAAGCCTACGGGGATGTAACCAAGTAACTATGAACTGAAACCTCTAAAAATATGAGACCAAATGAATCTTTATTTTTTAATTTGTTTGTCTCAGGTATTTTGTCACAACAACAGAAACCTAACACAAGATGGATGAAACTTGAGAACATCATTCTTAATCCAATTAAAAGATAAATACTATATAAGTCCCATTAAATGGTGTGTCTATAGTAGTCCAAAATACAATATCAGGGACTAGAGAAAGGGGGCTATTGGGAGTTAATATTCAATTTGTACTGCATTTCAGTTTTGCAAGATATGAAAAAATTCTAGACATGAATGGACATGATGGTTGCACATCAGTATAAACATACTTAATAGTACTCAACTGTACACTTAAAATTGAGAAAGATAATTTTATGCTTTGTGTATTTTGGCACAATTTTTAAAAATATTTACTAAGCAAATATTAAATACATAGTAATATTTAAAATTTAATTACTACCATAATTGATCAAGTTTCTATTGATTTTCTTAATCTACAGAAAAGTTTTAGATTATGCTAGATCATATAACTATTTATATTCTATATTTTATATACTTTTTTGTATCCTAGGAAATAGTTTTTTTTGTAGATTAAAACAAAAAAGAAATAACTAGCTAAAGAGCATAATATTGAAGAAACATGGTTGGGATGCAAACCAGTTGTCTCTCTAAAATCCATTCACCAATAGAAATGAAGCTCAAGTGTAAATCAAACTATTTGATTGCCTCAAAATTCCTTACATCATGCCACCACTTTTACATAAATCTCAGTCTTGAGAAAAAGTGAGAGGGATAACAAGTAATACACCATGCCAAACAAAACAAAACAAAAAGCATCATTGGCTATCCCCAAACAAGGCATATAACACATTCCCCACGGATGAACAGGACATAACTTCTGTTTGGAGAGACTGACAGTTACGTGCTGGTCAGGCAGCTGCTATGAACCCCTGGTGTCTGATACTCTGAGCAATGTCATTCTCTGAACATGAATTTCCATGCTGTCTGCATTAAGGAAAACAATTTTTCCCACCATGTTTGAATCCCAATGTCAATGTATTTACTTATTCTGTCCCTTGACTATGTCATTGAGGTCTTAGTGCAAGAGCTGACACAAAAAATTTGTTATGGTCTTGCTGCTATGCTGAATTGAGGTCCTGTGATTCTGGAAATTCAAAAATCGTATATAAAAAATATTTATACTTGAAAATTGTTCTGTATGTCTTTAAATATGAAAAAAAAAACTAAGCAATTGGACTAAAAAAAATTCTATACAATCACAGTAAAGAAATGCATTTTTTTCCAGGACCAATTTAGCAAATTTAAGTTCAAAAAGATGGCAAATGGGAAAAAAAAAATCTGTATTTTTGGAGTTTCAATAAATTCAGTAGGTGATACGTTTAGCTGTCATCTGCATTGCTCACCCAAAGCTTTGAATTCCTGGGTCATCTCTATCTTCTATTATTTTATTCCAAACCCTTAACATCACATTATCAGAAAGAGAAAAGAGGGGAAAAAGAAAGACACAAGGTGTAAACTACAAATGGAGTAATAAAGGAGGAGGAACAGGTAAGGGAAGAGATGCATAGCACCTGTTTATGTGTGAATGGTAAGGGTTCAACAGAGAACATGTCATGATGCAGAGAAGGGATGTTTTAGGCACATTCCCCAGATAAACCGAATCATCAGAACAAAAAACTGGCTCACAGTAGCATGGAAACAGACATGTATTTGGCATGTTAGAGACCCAGGAAATTTGATGTGTAATTCCAGTCCTAGCTAAATGCTTGAAAATAAAAAAAACTCATGGTATAAATATCATTCTGAAAGCCAGAAACCTGGAGACACAAGAAGAGCCTATGTTTCATATAGAGTCCAAAGTTAGAAAAGAAAGACCAATGATCCCTTCTGCAGTTAGGCAGGAAAACTGCCCACTTACTCAGCCATTCTGCTTTATTCAGGACTTAAATGGATTAGATGAGGCCCTACATCAGGGAAGGCAATCTGCTTTACTGTGTTTAGAGATTCAAATGCTAATCTTATCCAGAAACACTTGTCAAAGACACACCCATAATAATGTCTAAATAAATATCTAGACACCTCATGGCCAGTCAAGTTGACACATAAAATTAATCATTACAGAAAATAAATGAAGGAATGAAGAAATAAAGAACGTGAGAAGACAAAATAAAATGAAATCCAGAGCACTGGTAGATAGATTGTTCCTTCCTAGTAAAAGAAATAGCTTTACCATTTGAATAGTCAGAAACCAGATATGATGGTAAGGGCAGGTAAATTTATAATCAGTTGCCTATGAAGACATCAGAAAAAAACCAGAATGGACAGTAATTTATATATATATATATTTTTCCCCTGGGAAGACATCAGAAAAAAAAATGAATAGACAGGAAATTGCGTAATATTAAATGGATTTTATTTTGTTAGACTTGATGATTGTATCATGAACACATTCAGAACAAGTTCTTATCTATAGCATGTACACTGTATTAGCAACACAGTATGTGGATAAAATTATATGTCTCACATTTGATTTAAAATATCCCATAAAACTCTACAGTGCTAAGATTTAAGGAGCTGGTTAAATGTGAGACTGAAATATTGAAGAGAGTTTATTCTAAAGGGGAAGAGATTTGAATTTATCCTGTTTAGTAATCATTACACAATGACTCCTGACCCCTGGAATTTACACTGTACATCCCCTTTCACATTGTGTCACTGTGGTCTCTGTAACCAACAGCATACTGCTGTCTGTGGGTATGGTCCTAGCCAGATGTAATTTTAAGTGATTATGAAGGATATGGGAAATCAAAACCCCCAAGACAGGAAAATAACAATCCCTGGGAAGAAGGAGAAGCATTGATCCTTTCCCAATAAATCCTTTCCCAGTAACAAGACAATTCTGGGGAAGGAGATATCTATCAATCCTAAAATGGCAGTCCCTGGGAAGAGAATAAGCATTGATCCTTTCCCAAGCAATCCTTTTCTAGTGACAGTACAATAGACCAGAGGGAAAGAGATAAGCACTTAATGCTGAACTTTAGACCCTCCACTCTTGCCCAGTAAAAACACTGCCCAGATGAAACAAGTTTCAAATTTTTATAACATGTTTCCTGAATGCCCAAACTGACACATTGTGTTAAAGAGATTAAGTCAGATCTCAGTGTAAAATATAAGATCCCAGATGCCTTCTGTAACCAGAGGCTATTTTCTAAGTGAGCCCTTCCAATGCTTGAACCCACTGTGTAATAAAAGACACGAAGCAGATCCATGAAGTCTGAACCCATCCATGATTTGTGGTTTCATTATGGTGTCCAAACAGTTTGGGTTACTTTCCTTACAGATTCTACACATGCACTGGGAAACATAAGCAAAAATGTAATCATATAAAAAAAGAAGAAATTCAAAAAATCAGGACATTATTCTTTAAATCGTCCTAATGTTAATTTATCTACTTATAGGTTTTTCACTTTATATGGTCTCCTAAATTTAGCTTTATTCTTTTAAAAGCTAAAACCTGGCCTTTGTCAAAGTCATCATATTTTTCTAAAGTTTGGAAGCTAATATAGAAAATACTTTCCAGCAGAAGTAAAGTGAAATTATGACGTTGGGTTCCAATTTTTATAGCAAATAAAAATCTATAATATTACTTGCTGGCTGGCAAAATAAGGGAAAATTATAGAGACCTGACATATAATTAACTTCATATGTAAATTCAGTGTAAAATTATGTTTATGCTGTCTACAGTTTGACAATTTTGATTGTTGATTTAAATAACAATATCAAGAAAACAAAAGTCAATTTGTTTACTTGACTCCTTTTGCTAAATCTGTGACAATCATTAAAATATTTGGAAGATGATGGATATGTTAACAGATAAACATGCATACATTTGCAAGAAAAGTTTCCAAAGTAAGGGCTCTAATAATCTAAAATATTTTAATGGACCAAACTTATACAATGATGGAGTCGACCAGTTTTTAAATCCTAAATTTGCAACCAGAGAGATGTTGAGGCATCTCTTCTGATCATTTAGCATCAGCAATAAATGATTAATCAGGGCATCATTAGAATCAATAACTGACTAAGAATATTTTAAAAATTCAAATATGCTCAGAAACTGTATAGAAAATATCTCTGTCCCTCACATCACATGAAGTCATATTATTATATTTTCCCAAGATGGTTGCAGAAACATCCAGTCTGCCTCTTTTCTTTTTAAACAGGACCTGAAAACTCCCTCCTGGGGAGGTGAAACTTACAATTTTCCTTTCTAGACCCTAAGTGACCAATGGAATAAAGAGGAAGTGGTGCTGTGGCAAACCTATACATAGCCCAAGCCAGCCTGAAATCATTTGTTTCTGTCTTTTGAAATCCCAGGAGCCACATAGAGAGAACATCTGTAAGTGCTACATTTCTGGCAATCACTGGATTCCAACTGATAAAACATGGGCTGCAAAGGCAAACCTTCAGAATGAGTGCCACCTGACTCCAATCACATAACAGACTCTCAGCTCACCAACCCATAACACCAGGAGAGAGAATAATCTCTTTTTCTTTTCTTTTTTTTTTTAAATTTATTTTGAGCCATATATTTTGCTTGTTTTTTTTCTGTAGTAATAGATTATTCAAGCACAAAATCCAAGTAAAGATTATCAGTATCTTTGAAGAAATGGTCTGTTATGACTTAAGGGCAGTCATGCTAAATCATTCTTCTGTTTTCTTGTACACCCACTCTCTGAAGGTTAGAGCTGAAAAAAAAATAGCATTACTGTATTTTATTTTCCCAATCCCAGTTCCAGTATGTGAATGTGAGTCCCTTTCCTGTCACATGTACAGTGAACAACTCCCCTTTTGCTACTGTTAAATTTATATTTAATAATTTTCCTTCTCTTTTAGTCAGCTTTTGAGTCACTGTGTCCAAAACACTGGATAAGAAAAACTTGGAAAAGGAAAGGTTTATTTGGGGCTCATGGATTCAGAGGTTTCAGGCCATAGATATTCTGGGCCTAAGATGAGGCAGGACATCATGTTGGAAGGGCTCAACAGAGGAAAGCTGCTCCACTCATGGAATCAAGGAAAGGGAGAGGGTGTGTGCTATAGGGAAGGTGAACCCTTCCAGGACACTCTGACAGTGACCCATCTCCCCTAGCCACAGCCACCTGCGTACAGTTACAACCCAGGCCATATAGACTAGGAAGGACTGATTAGGTTTCAGCTCTCACAATCTTAACTGTTCCTGCATTAACAGGAGCTTTTGAAGTGACACCTCATTTCAAACCATAATACCTTCTTTTCTCTTTTTTGTTTTTTTTTTGTATTTAGTTTAATTGTATGCCATAAAAGATGAAGATATTTTCCCCTTGCCCTTGCATGTAGACTGTAATTACTGACTCATTATTAAAGACTGAAGCACAAATGAGAATGTGCAACTCCAACAAATAGACTCTAAAAAGGGACATCTGTCTGTTAGGATTTCTCTCTTACATCATTTGTGCCAGGAGGGCCATCTTCCATGTCTGGAGAACAGGTAGCAAATTAATATAGAGAATTGACATATAATTAACGTCATAGGTAAAATCAGTGTAGAATTATGTTTTGAGGATAGTGACCTCCTGAGGATAGTGACGGTCTGAGGATAGTGACCTCCTCCATCCAACAGCCTTGTAGGTGGGCATCTGACAATCAGGTCCTTCTTTTCAACTGTGTCTTCAGAGGAAACAGCCCCATGAACAGCTTGACAGAAACATGAAAGAGTCCAAGCCAGAAACTCCTTCCTATGCCGCTATCAAATTTCTCACCACAGGACACTATACAGTAATACATGTTTATTGGTTTAAGTCACAACATTTTTGGACAAATTGTTAGGCAGTGATCAGTAACAAATTCAGATTATTTTCTCATGGTTAAACAAATAGAAAGAGCAAAGATTAAGAACACTTTTTAAAAAGAATGTGTGTGTATACATGTATCTGTTTACTACTTGATCTGCAAGCATAAAGAATTATAAGGAAGCTAAATGTGACCTTTTAAATATTTTTCCCACTTGGCTTATTAATTTGTATCAAGACTTATATCCAAGTATTATATCTATTTACATAGTGCTTCCTAAATATTAAATTTGTAATATGCACATACCAGGATCTCAACTCCCTACTTTTATGTATGAATTTTTGCCTTTTGCATCTCTAAAACAACCCATCTCCAAAACAACCGCAGTAGCATAGCTTTCAAGTAATTATCAGTCTTGGTTCTTTAAGAAGTTAAGATCTGGAAAGTATTGTAATTTTACTTTAATTGTGTCACAGTCCAGTCTTTTTTTGAAAAAAATGTGTGTACTCTCTCATACCCTATTGGAATAAGAACTTCATGATGTCCTAATTTTGTTACTGTGAGCTTTCCTGCGGTCTTGCCTACCTTTGACATTTAGTTTATCTCCCCTGCACCCAAGAGAAGGCCTTTTCCTGCAACATAGTGAATGAATTATCTGGTATCATGACGTAGTAAAATTATACCTTTTGAAGGCGGGAGGTAATGGCAAAAGATCTTGAACATGACCTGTTTTCTGAAAAGACAGATGTATTACAAACACATTAGTATCTCTATCACTTTTTAGTAGCAGTAGTACTTAATTAAGGAAAGATTGTTCAACTTAGTATAGGGATGTCGAGGGCAATTCTGTAAGGAAGAGAAAATCATAAAATAAGAAGTTAGGAAATCTCTTAAAGGCAATGTTATAACATTGTGATCAAACGTGAGTACAAAAGGGAGAAGAACCTGAAATGATAAGAAAACATGGAAATTCGCATTTATAAAGTGCCTGCTAAGTGCTAGTCACTGTGACTCTTTTCACAATTTCAAGATTCCCTCACAAGAATCTTTAAGGAGGATGAGATTTTTCCAATTTTATGACTGAGAAAGAAGAATATAGAAAGTCCAGGTGACATTCTAGTTTCTAGAATTCAGAACCACAATTTATCCCTAGACTTTTCTTATTTGATGAGTCAGGAAACCAGGTCACAGGAATAGTGGAAGGAATAAACATGTAACATGAAAAAGAAAGGTTAGGAGGGAAGGTTGAGAAGGATTCTGAAAATATCTTCAGAATACAAATAACCAATATTTTCTTTATAAAGTAAATCCAAATAACCAACATCTTCTTTATTAACATCCTCACAAAAAGGAGGTTTTCTAGGCTAGTAAAAATCAGAATTTTATAAGAATATTGAAAAAACTATTATGAAAAGTTTGAACTAAAAATTTGTGGAGGCTTATTTAAACTCTAATACTTTCCATTCCTACACTTTGACAAACTTGTGACTTTTCACAGATCTGATTTTTTCATGATATCTACTGAGCACAGATTCATGGAAAATAATCCAGTTACCAAAGAAGAAATGCATAGGTGGTGATTTTATTCTCTATGCCCTCCCCACACTACACGTCACTTCTAACATTGATCAGTTTCCTCCACAAGAGGTCTTACTGAGTATCAGATATTTTACATATCTTGTTTTTTTTAGTTATTCCATGCCCATATCTTATCTTTTAATTCTTCAAGTTACACATCACATCAGAGACGTGAATCTCATATTCATTCAATCATTCTCTCAGTCATTTTTTTAAATGAGCCTGTTCACAACTCTTATGGAAGACTTTATGTATAAACAGATGGATAAGAATGATTCCTTGAACATAAGGAGGTTTCTTTTTACCAAGACACAGATAAGTTAACAATAAATTGTAATGCAGCATGGTAAATTCTATGATTGGTAAAAATATGAGAAAAGGAGCAGAGACATCTAATTGAAACTGACATCTTTGGGGACAGTTTTCAGAGGTATTGGAACCTGAGCTGAATTGTAATAGGCACACAGAAAAGCAAAGAGTTGTGAGGTGTACATTTCCCTAAGCATTTAGATGGTGAAAAAGAGTCTGACTGCAGCAATGGCTGAAGATCTATTCTACTTTTTTTTTCCAATTCTATGTATATTTCTGAGGTGAGGAAAATGAGAATAAGTCTAGACCAGTGATTTGCAACTAGGAGTGATTTTTCTTCCATCTGTCCTGAAAACATTGACAATGTTTAAAGACATTGTATGATTGGGAATGAGGATGCTATTGACATTTCATGAATAAAATCATAGGATGTCACTAGATATCCTACAATGCACAGAAAAGAACTTCACAATAACAATAACAACAAAAACTTAACTGGCTCCAAACATACATGGTATCAAGGTTGAGAAATTCTGCCTCAGAGGTTGGAAAAGTCTGAAAGCTTCTGCTTTAGACAAAAGTTAACGCAGATTTTTAAGTTAGAGATGAACAGGGGAAGAGCCTCCCCTCTCCTGTCTTCCCCCAGGGTGTCCTGAGCTCTGCTGTGGAAACAATGGACATTGCAAACCCCTTTTCCAGGCTTGCCATTTTTATAAAGCACTTGACCTTTCTGCCTGGGAGACAACCTTGCATTCCTAATTCTCTTGGATTCCTTCCTTAACCTAAGAAAATGTATTTCTTGATTAAGTACAAAATCAAGTATATCTTCTTCCAAAATTAATAGTTCTCTTGACCAGACTGTTCACTCATTTGTTAATACTCCAAAAGGAAATGTGCATTTCTCAGACTCCATAAATCATATAAACAGGATTTTATATTCACTTTTTAAATGGAGATAAATCATAACATATCTGCAGTATCTTTGGATTGTACTGCAAATATGGGTTTCTGGATAAATCCAGGACTTTGGTTTGTCATTGTTGTTTCCTCAGGGTCTTAATCCATTTTGGACCCTCCTTTATTCTAATTAAGATTATCAGTTGCTTATACTGGTATTATAATTTAAAATATCAACATATTTCTAAAAACATATATCCAGGAAAAAGTAGGCTGCTAGTCAGGAAACTTGTAGAGAAGGGCCTAGGGAATTGTTAGGATAGCTACCCAGGTGCTCAGAGGCTGCTGCAGCCATGACCCCAAGAAGCTTGACGACTGCTCCAGGGTAGCAGGCTTTAGCATTAACTATGTGGTGCTGGTTCTGAGGAATGCAGTATGCTAGAGTTAGGGGGTCATGGAGGCTTCTACTAAGATTTCAAAGGAAAGCCTGGGAGGCCAGGCAAAGTGCCGCTGGGTCAAAATCCCTTTGGGCTGCCCCTGAAAGGGTGATGAATGAAGATGTGAGGAGGAAGTGGAAGTTGCATTCAGGACCTCCTGAGATTAAAAAATGCTGGAGCATCTATATGCTGAGGAAAGTTGTAGAAATTGAGCGCAGGCCAGGAGCGTTGGCACGTGCCTGTAATCCTGGTGGCTCAGGAGCCTGAGACAGGAGGATCACAAGTGCAAAGTCAGACTCAGCAAAGGTGAGGTGCTAAATAACTCAAGTGAGACCCTGTCTCTAGTAAAATACAAATTGGGCTGGGGATGTGGCTCAGTGGTTGAGTGTCCCTGAGTTCAATCCCTAGTACTGCCCCACAAAAGAAGGAAGGAAGGAAGGAAGGAAGGAAGGAAGGAAGGAAGGAAGGAAGGAAGGAAGGAAGGAAGGAAGGAAGGAAAGAAGGAGTACAGATAAGCCAAAAGAGAGGTCATGTAGGCTTCAAAGGCATAGGGGCGAAGCTATACAAGCCTTTTGGAGAGAACAACAGAATTCCATGTCCCACACATGCTGGACCCATAACTCTTTGTCTAGCTGGATTTGGGTCTACCTTTGGCCCCATTGCTTCTTTCTATACCTCTGCTTCTCCCTTGTAGAGTGGGGATGTTTACTGTGTGCCTTCATGTGTTGGATATATGTAACTGAGAGTTTGCCTTGAGTCTCTAAGGATAATTTGGATTTGGATTTGGGCAATCCTAGAATTGTTGAGCCTCTAATAACTCTTAGAAATTGACTAAATGTATTTTTGAAAAACCAGCCTCTATCTCAGAGCAAAGCCTGTCCAAGAAAGGGACATGACCTTTGTCCTTGGAAAAACCCACACAGCACTCCTAGGCACATTCCCACCCTGCTAAATTGTTTATCTACAAATAACAGGAGAGATCTTCGGAGCCAGGTGTCCCTGACTCAGTCAGGCTAGGTGGAGATCCATAGCAACCCCCTAGCAGCCACCAATCAGCATGAGACAGGGAAATACCTGGGATGCCAGATGACCCTCCCAGTAGTTTATGGTGGCTGATAACATATTGGGAAACCATGTAGTTCAGCATGTACACCCCTCTTGGCTTAAACCAATCAGTTCAAACCAATACCCCTTTTGGACTGACCTATCACCCCCGCCCGACCTGTTCCCTCCAGTGAAAGTACTAATCATGTTTAAGAGTTGTTATTTGATTTTCCCGCGGTGTACAGTGATTTGCTAAGGGATGCTATGATTATGTAGAGTCCCTGCCCTCTCCAAAGAATGTATATAAACTCTGCTTAAGTTGTTCTCGGGGGGCTCTTTTTTTCTTCGCTCCTCTGAAGTGAGCTCTGAGCCCCAGCATGCTGGACCCCCAATAAACCCTTTGCTGTTGCATGAGACAGCCTCTTGGTGGTCTTTTCCTCCAACGTTCACCCGACCTTTTCATTTTACATTGTGAAATGGGCCTGAACATTTGAGGGAATGTATAATTCAGACAATGCAAGAAAGGTTAGAGGTGAATTAGAAGAGCCTTAATCTAATCAGTGCATTAATCTTCTGATAGGGATGAATTGGATGGTAACTGTAGGCAGATAGGGTGTGACTTGAGGAGGTAGGTCATTGGAGGGAGTATGGCTTTGATATTTTTATTTGTTGCTGGTGAGAAGTATCTCTCTCTCTCTCTCTCTCTCTCTCTCTGTCTCTCTCTCTCTCTTTTAATAGTCATATCCTGAGCTGCTTTCTTCCACCTCACCCTTCCATCATGATGTTCTGCTCACCTCGGGCTCTAAGGAATACAGTTGGCTGTCTATGCACTGAGACCTCTGAAACCATGAGCCCCAAATAAATGTTTCCTCCTCTATAAAACAAAACAAAAAGCATATCCAACTATACAACCATGCTAGGACTATATAATACAAAGTCAATATTTTGTGAGTATAATTTGATTAAATTTCACATTAAATTTTTATATTTACTCTACCTAGAAATTAAAATCAACTAATTTCTAGTTTATTCTCTTTTGTCATTTTAGCACAAAATTATATTTACCACACAGTGTGTGGTTATAAGGGAGTAGGTATATTATGCTATCTCATTCTGTTTCTGTGTATTTCTTTAGTTATTATATTTTTAAATCCCAATTAATTAAGGCTAAAATAAAATGGTCAAATATATATTATGAAACATGTTTTCTGTCTCTGGAATTTACTGTAGATATAACCAAAATATCTTTGCTTCCTTTAATATAAATTTAAGACTTTTCCATAAAAGTGTCTAATTAAGAGTTGTAAATTCATTTTAACTCCTATGATAACTTCAGCCACCATCTAACTGAGATTCTACCTACACTCAACAGCAGGAGTACAACCATTGATAAGTAAAATCAACCACAGGTTCCCAGTGATGGGCATTTGTCAAGCCTGGGTTAGCCCATCAGGTAAGCTAGCCAAGGGCTTGGACCAGATCAAAATAGTACCTGAGTCAATATTGCAGTTGTGGAAATAAGGTAATTAAAATACAAAATAATTAGCAAGCATTTATGAACATATCACCTAATTTAATATTAACATAAGCCCTTTGAGAACATCTTTATTACTTACATTTCAAAGATGAGATGAGGGAAATCGACCTTTGAAATGCATAACCATAACTCCGCCAGCAAGGGGCAGGCAGAACTTAAACTCAAATCCTGGTTTATTTGACTTTGAAACTGATGTTCCTCTAAGATGCAGAGAGGTGTGAGTAACCACAAATCTTTTAATAAATCTGTCTCATTGGAAACTAGGAGAAAATTGAGAAACATGGACTGAGAAAAAGGTCATGGATATGAACTAAGTTTTGAGAACATGAAGCATCTGAAACATTACCGCAATCAATTTTAGAGCATTTGATTATCTCACAAACAAACAAACACCCTTTCATATGAACAGTCACTCCTGATTTCCCTCCAATTGTGTAAGGAACCACTAATCCACTTCGTGATGACATGGATTTACTTATTCTGGACATTTCACTTAAATGAAATCAGATGGTACATGGCCTTTTGTGACTGTATTCTTTCATGTTGCTTTGTGTGTTAGTACTTCATTCACATTTACAAATAATATCCCTTGTACAAATTTATGACATAATTTTTCATCCATTCTTCAGTTGAGGGGCTACTGGACTATGCCTATGCTTTTAGGCTATTATTAAGACAGCTGCTATGCACATTCATACACAATGTTTTTGTATGTGTGAAAATATAATTTCAATTCTCTTGCATCTAACTGAAGAGGAAAATTGTTAGTTCATATGGTAAGGTTTTGCTTATGCTTCTGAAGAACTGACAGACTGTTTTATAAAGCACATCTTTTTTACATTCCCACCAGCAGTGTGTGGGAGTTTTAATTTCTCCATATCCAATGTTTGAATATAGCCGCTCTTGTGTGTGAAGTGATATTTCATTGTGCTTTGACTTACATTTCCTGGTGGCTAATAATGTTCAGCATCTTTTCATGTATATATTGGGCATTTTTATACCTTTTTTGATGTATACTTTATATTTGAAGTTTATATAGGACAAGGAGCGTAAAGGGCAATGTGTGCCTGGTATATATTAGTCTTTCTTTTTTTTTTAATTTTGTTGTTTTTATTTTTTTGGAGATAGATTTAAGGATTGAAGCAAATAATTATTTCAATAATATTCTCAATGTCATCCAGCAGGATAATTTTTGAATACTTGCAAAATTTATCCAGTCTTCTCACTTCAAAAAATAAGAAAAATAAAGGTGACATACACACACATATATGTATACATGTGCTAACAAAATATTTAATTAATATTTTGAAAATGTATACTTGTTTGACACTATTTTCTTTGACAGATTTAATAAATGGGTCAAATACTAATGTACTTATCTTAAAAATGTAAGCCACAGATCCTATAATTTTCCTTTAATGTCACATTTCTAGTTTTGAAAATATGAATCAACTTATTTTATTCTTTCAAATATAATACCAAGATACAGAATTCAGGCCTGAGCAACATTAAATCATTTCATTGTTAAGCAGTGGTACATTTGTTAAGTACATTAGTTAAGTAGTGGTACATTTGTTAAGTAGTGGTACATCTTTCAATTAAAAAAAGTACTATAATTTTTCCCTATTTACTCAACCATATTTCTCTTCAATAGTCTCTTTAAGTCTTTAAGAGTCTTTTAAGTTTTAAAAGCTAATAATTCATTAGAAATTACTTAGCATTAATAGCATGTACATATACTAAAGCTTTTTTATACTGATATGCTCAATTTCAAGATTTATTAAGTGTACAACTTATATATAAACATCAACTAAATATGGATATAAATATCAATTTCTCATTTCTGTATTCAGTTGAGAAACCATTTTGTGAAATTTTACATTACTGTTGGGCAGGCTGAGAGAAAAAAAAAAAAAAAAAAATCAACTACATCAATTGCAATAGTGTTCGCCACAGAAGTCACATGAAAACTTCAACTCATCGGTGTTAATACCATAGATATCTTTTAAAAGAGTAATGGCTATTAACATTTATTGTTTATTTGGTAAGTGCCTAATATTATGCTAATCCCTTTCCTTCAATTTTGGAGTTACTACCAACAAAGATCCTATAATGTAATTATTCTCTCCATTTTATAGTCAAAAGAATTGAGGTTCACAGATGTTAATTTTTTTCCTTCAGTGTTACACCAGCCTTAAAGAGCAGAACTGAGAATTTGAATAGTGGTTTTATTTTAATTTCTTTGATCCAAGCTAATTTTTACTATGTTCCCCAGTGTTCTTGGATCTAATTAGATTGGACAGTCCACTGTCTGCTCCTGAAGTCAAGTTAACACTTTCCTTCTTGATTTCTAATTTTGTGCCTCCATTCTGCATTGTCTTCCATTCTTTTAACAATACAAGTTAGCTTAGCGATTTTTATACAACCTACATTCAATATCTTTCATATAGACTTTCTTATACTTTATTCCTCAGAATCCATAAGACCTATTCATTCAATAAGTTTTATTTGGCCTGATGTTAACAGATATGGACAAAAGTCAAATAAGACATTTTGACTGACACAACACACTAGTAAAAGGGATAAACTAACAAGAAGTATGAAAATTGAGATAATGGATTGCTACTAGAATAAAGGGGAGGGTTTAGACATATTTTACATTCAACAAAGACAAGAATCTACACCTGGTTTTTTTTCATACTTGAATGAACAATGCTGTCATAGTGCCTGACAGAGTTGGTGAAATAGTCTGATTTTGCACATATATATATATATTACATGCTTATAATTCAAAATTATTCAAATATATAAGGTAAGAAAAGGGCTTGACCTAAATTCAGTACCAAACATGATAGATTTTGGATGAGGAAAGGCAAAAATAGAGAAGAACATGAAACAATAATAAAGAAGACAAAGTCTCAGGAGGTCAATGTGTGCTTCTATGTGGTTTTGAATGACTGCAGCAAAAATAGCAGGGCAAGTGTACAAGGTGTCTCAATTCAATTGAGGAAGGATCTTATAAGCTGATTTTGGAGGGATAGGCTTTATTCTGAATGCAGTAAGAATTTGCTAAATTATTTTAAGCAGAAACTGTCAAAGAATATAATTTTATGTAATAAATCATGCCCCAAACCTGGTAGTGAGTGGATTAAAATGTGAAAGAATATAGGCAAATAAATTGATATTAACTGATCTGGCTGCTATAACATCCCACAGAGTGTATGGATTAATTGTCTCAAATTATAAAGGCCAAAGGTTAAAATACTGGCCAATCTGTTCTTTTTTTTTTATTGATTGTTCAAAACATTACAGAGCTCATGATATATCATCTTTCATACATTAGACTCAATTGGGTTTTGAACTCCCATTTTTACCCCAAATACAGATTGCAGAATCACATCTGTTACATACTCACATTATTACATAATGGCATATTAGTGACTGTTGTATTCTGCTACCTTTCCTATCCCCTACTATCCCCCCTCTCCTCCCCTCCCCTCCCATCTTCCCTCTCTACCTCCTCTGCTGTTGTTCAATTCTCTCCCCCTTTTTCCCCCTCCCCCTTGCCCCTCATAACCTCTTATAATTTTGTGTATCATTGAAGGTCTCCTACCATTTCCATATGCTTTCCCTTCTCTCTCCCTTTCTCTCACCCCATTGGTCTTTGTTTACTGTTAGTCTTTTCCTCATGCTCTTCCTTCCTGTTCTGTTCTTAGTTGCTCTCTTTATATCAAAGAAGACATTTGGCATTTGTTTTTTAGGGCTTGGATAGCTTTACTTAGCATAATCTGCTCTAATGCCATCCATTTCCCTGCAAATTCTATGATTTTGTCATTTCTTAGTGCTGCATAATACTCCATTGTGTATAGATGCCACATTTTTTTTTATCCATTCATCTATTCAAGGGCATCTAGGTAGGTTCCACAGTCTAGCTATTGGGAATTGTGCTGCTATAATCATTGATGTGGCCGTATCCCTATAGTGTGCTCTTTTAAGATCCTCAGGGAATAGTCTGAGAAGGGCAATAGCTGGGTCAAATGGTGGATCCACTCCCAGCTTTCCCAGGAATCTCCATACTGCTTTCCAAATTGGCCTCACCATTTTGCAGTCCCACCAGCAGTGTACAAGTGTACCCTTTTCCCCACATCCCTGCCAACATTTATTGTTGTTTGACTTCATAATGGCTGCCAATCTTACTGGAGTGAGATGGTATCTTAGGGTGGTTCTGATTTGCATTTCTCTGATTGCTAGAGATGGTGAGCACTTTTTCATGTACTTGTTTATTGATTGTATGTCCTCCTCTGAGAAGTGTCTGTTCAGGTCCTTGGCCCATTTGTTGATTGGGTTATTTGTTATCTTATTGTTTAATTTTTTGTGTTCTTTGTACATTCTGGATATTAGGGCTCTATCTGAGGTGTGAGGGGTAAAAATTTGTTCCCAGGATGTAGGCTCTCTATTTACCTCTTTTATTGTTTCTCTTGCTGAGAAAAAAACTTTTTAGTTTAAGTAAGTCCCATTTGTTGATTCTTGTTATTAACTCTTGGGCTATGGGCATCCTATTAAGGAATTTGGAGCCCGACCCCACTATATGTAGATTGGAGCCAACTTTTTCTTCTATCAGGTGCAGAGTCTCTGATTTGATATCTAGCTCCTTGATCCATTTTGAGTTAACTTTTGTGGATGGCGAGAGAAAGGGATTCAAATTCATTTTGTTGCATATGGATTTCCAATTTCCCAGCACCATTTGTTGAAGATGCTATCCTTCCTCCATTGCATGCTTTTAGCCCCTTTATCAAATATAAGAAAGTTGTAACTTTGTGGATTAGTCTCTGTGTCCTCTATTCTGTACCATTGGTCCACCTGCCTGTTTTGGTACCAGTACCATGCTGTTTTTGTTACTATTGCTTTGTAGTACAATTTGAACTCTGGTATCGCTATATCTCCAGATTCACACTTCCTCCTTAGAATTGCTTTTGCTATTCTGGGTCTTTTATTTTTCCATATGAATTTCATGATTGCTTTATCTATTTCTACAAGAAATGCTGTTGGGATTTTGATTGGCATCGCATTAAACCTGTAGAGATCTTTGAGTATTATCGCCATTTTGATGATGTTAGTTCTGCCTATCCATGAACAGGGTACATTTTTCCATCTTCTGAGATCTTCTTCTATCTCTCTCTTTAGGGTTCTGTAGTTTTCATTGTATAAATCTTTCACCGCTTTTGTTTGGTTGATTCCCAAGTATCTTATTTTCTTTGAGGATATTGTGAATGGAGTAGTTTTCCTTATTTCCATTTCAGAGGTTTTGTTGCTGATATACAGGAATGCCTTTGATTTATGCATGTTGATTTTATAACCTGCCACTTTGCTGAATTCATTTATTAACTCTAGCAGCTTCTTTGTAGACCCTTTTGGGTCTGTTAAGTATATTATCATGTCATCCGCAAGTAGCAATAATTTAATTTCTTCTTTTCCTATTTTTATGCCTTTAATTTCTTTTGTCTCTCTAATTGCTCTAGCTAGTGCTTCGAGAACTAAATTGAATAGAAGTGGTGATAGAGGGCATCCCTGTCTTGTTCCAGATTTTAGAGGGAATGCCTTCAGTTTTTCTTCGTTTAGGATGATGCTAGCCTGAGGTTTAGCATATATAGCTTTTACAATGTTGAGGTAAGTTCCTGTTATCCCTAGTTTTTCTAGTGTTTTGAACATAAAGGGATGCTGTACTTTGTCAAATGCTTTTTCTGCATCTATCGAGATGTCTTTAAGTCTATTGATGTGGTGAATAGCATTTATTGATTTCCGTATATTGAACCAGCCTTGCATCCCAGGGATGAATCCTACTTGATCATGGTGCACAAGTTTTTTGATATGTTTTTGTATTCGATTCGCCAGAATTTTATTGAGAATTTTTGCATCCTAGTTCATTAGAGATATTGGTCTGTAGTTTTCTTTCTTTGAAGTGTCTTTGTCTGGTTTTGAGATCAGAGTGATGTTGGCCTCATAGAATGAATTTGGAAGAGCTCCTTCTTTTTCTATTTCTTGAAATAGCTTGAAAAGTATTGGTATTAATTCTTCTTTGAAGGTTTTGTAGAATTCTGCTGTATACCCATCCAGTCCAGGGCTTTTCTTGGTTGGTAGTCTTTTGATGGCTTCTTCTATTTCTTCCTTTGTTATTGGTCTGTTTAAATTGTGTGTGTCTTCCTGTCTCAATCTGGGCAGATCATATGCCTTAAGAAATTTATCGATATCTTCACTATCTTCTATTTTATTGGAATATAGGGTTTCAAAATACTTTCTAATTATCTTCTGTATTTCTGTAGTGTCTGTTGTGATATTGCCTTTTTCATCCCGTATGTTGGTAATTTGAGTTCTCTCTCTTCTTCTCTTCGTTAGCATGGCTAAGGGCCTGTCTATCTTATGTATTTTTTCAAAGAACCAACTTTTAGTTTTATCAATTTTTTCAATGTTTTTTTTTGTTTCAATTTCGTTTATTTCTGCTCTAATTTTAATTATTTCTTGTCTTCTACTACATTTGCTGTTGTTTTGCTCTTCCTTTTCTAGGTTTTTGAGGTGTAGTGTGAGTTCATTTATTTGTTGTTTTTTTCTTTTTTTTGAGGAAAGAACTCCAAGAAATGAATTTGCCTCTTAAAACTGCTTTCATTGTGTCCCATAGATTCTGGTATGTTGTGTCTGTATTATCATTTGTCTCTAAGAATTTTTTCATCTCCTCCTTTATGTCTTCTGTAACCCATTGATCATTCAGTAACATATTGTTAATTTTCCATGTGATGTAGGATTTTTCCTTCCTTCTTTTATCATTGATTTCCAATTTCATTCCATTGTGATCAGATATGGTGCATGGTATTATCTCCACGCCTTTATACTTACTAAGAGTTGCCTTATGGCATAATATATGGTCTATCTTTGAGTAGGATCCATGTGCTGCTGAGAAGAACGTGTATCCACTTGATGATGGTTGATATATTCTATATATGTTGGTTAAGTCTAGGTTATTGATTGTGCTGTTGAGTTCTATAGTTTCTTTATTCAGTTTTTGTCTAGAGGATCTGTCTAATGGCGAGAGCGGTGTGTTGAAGTCACCCATAATTATTGTGTTGTGGTCTATTTGACTCTTGAACTTGAGGAGAGTTTGTTTTATGAACGTTGCAGCTCCATTGTTTGGTGCATACAAATTGATGATTGTTATGTCTTGTTGGTGGATGGTTCCTTTTAACAGTATATAGTGTCCTTCTTTATCCTTCTTGATTAACTTAGGTTTAAAGTTGATTTTATTCGATATGAGTATGGCCACTCCTGCTTGCTTCCAAGGGCCATGTGAGTGGTATGATTTTTCCCAACCTTTTACCTTCAGCCTGTGTATGTCTTTTCCTATCATATGAGTCTCTTGAAGGCAGCATATTGTTGGATTTGTTTTTTTGATCCAGGTTACTAGCCTATGTCTCTTGATTGGTGAGTTTAGGCCATTAACATTTAAGGTTACAATTGAGATATGATTTGTACTTCCAGTCATGCTTCTTTATTTATTTATTTTAGTTTGGCTAGTTTTACTTTTTGGTTACTTTCCTCCCCCTTTACTGAGATACCTCCTGCTGTTAGTTTTGGGCACTATTTTTCAATTCCTCTTCTTGTAGTATTTTGCTCAAAATGCTTTGCAGTGCTGGTTTTCTTGCTGCAAATTCTTTTAGCTTTTGTTTATCGTGAAAGATTTTAATTTCATTGTCAAATCTGAAGCTTAATTTTGCTGGATACAGTATTCTTGGTTGGAATCAATTATTTTTCAGCGTTTGAAATACATTGTTCCAGGATCTTCTCGCTTTCAAATTCTGTGATTAGAAATCAGTCGTTAACCTAATTGGTTTACCCCTGAATGTAATCTGCCTCCTTTCTCTCGTAGCTTTTAATATTCTCTCCTTGTTCTGTACGTTGGCTATCTTCATAATTATATGTCTTGGAGTTGGTCTATTATGGTTTTGAATGTTTGGGGTCCTGTAGGCTTCCAGGATTTGGCAATCCATTTCATCTTTCATCTCTGGGAAGTTTTCTAGAATCATTTCATTTAATATGCTGTCCATTCCTTTGGTTTGAGTCTCTGTGCCTTCTTCTATCCCGATGACCCTCAAATTTGGTTTTTTTATGACATCCCATATCTCTTGAATAGATTGCTCATGGGATTTAAGCATCTTTTCTGTGTTGACTATATTCTTTTCAAGTTGATAAACCTTGTCTTCATTATCTCATGTTCTTACTTTACTTGATCAAGTCTATTTGTAGTATTCTCGTTTGAGTTTTTAATTTGGTTAATATTTTCCTGCAATTCTAGGATTATTGTTTGATTTTTTTTAAGATCTCTATCTTCTGGTAGAGCTCATTCTTTGCCATTTGAATTTGTTTGCTTAATTCATTTTCAAAATATACTTTTATTGCTTGGACTTGCTGTCTCATGTCTTCTCTAATATTCCTTTCCATTCGAGTTAGGTATGCCTTGAGTTCTTTTCCTATCCCTGCTTCTGATGTTTCTATGTCTTCCTGTAGAATTAAGTTGTCCTGCATTGTTTGTACTCCTTTTTTCCATTGTTTTCTCATGTTGTCCACGTTACTTTCCAGCTCTATTTGATTGCCATGTTTCTGCTCTCTTCTATAGATTTGTTTTGGTTCTGTATTACTCTGTTGTTTCTTCTTTGTGTTGTTAAACTGTGCCTGCTAACGTGGATTCTGCTGGGAAGGAATTCCCATGGTCGAGCTCCAGTGACGTCACTACTCTGCTATGAAGGGCCCCAGGCTCCTTGCTGGGGTATCCTAATGGGGCTGTGTGATTGGACTGTCTCTGTCTGGTTTCAGCTCCCCGTTGAGGCAGGCGGGCAGTCTCCAGCCGCCCAGTATCTCAGGCAGTGGGCGGGTGATCGGTCGCTGGCGGGGGGGTGGACTCCAGCCGCCCAGTCGCGCGGGCAGCTGGCCGGCTGTCGCCGGTGGGTGGGTGATCTCTAGGCACCCAGTCCTGCGGTAGGTAGCCAGCGGGTGGGCGTTCTCCTACTGCCCAGTTACGCGGGCAGTGGGTGAACTGTCTCCGGCGGGCCTGCAGTTTCCAGCCACCCAGTCACGAGGGCCTGGCCTCTAGTCCCCTGGTTTCTCCTGCTAGTCTTGGTTTCTCCTGCTGGACCAGATTTCCCCTGAGTGATGGCTCTTGGCAGTTCAAACTGTACTCTGGGCCTGCCGTTTGTTGGGTGTGGAGGGTGTCTATTGGGAACCCCGGAACTCTATTGTTTTGTTTCCGTTGTGGGGGATAGAACTGTACTGCTTCCTTCCCCCTCTGAAATCCCGTACTCAGCCCAGGGGTCAGTGTGGGCTCATCCGGCAGGATTCCACAGAATCGCAGCCACTTTTCTACCTGCTTGATAATTAATCACTTCTCTGTGGCGCCCCGCCTTCTGTAGCCGCGGGGAAGGCTGGGCGAATCAGTCAGCCCGGATCTCCGGGGTCGCACAATTGCCTATTGGGATCCCTGGCACTCTATCGTTTTGTTTTTTTCTGCTTGCCCCTCCCCCAGTGCTGGCTAGACAGGTTTCGTTTTGGCTGCTGATGGGAGGGGGAGTTGAAGGTCAGGTGTCTCTAGTTTTCCCCTAGTCTTTATGGAGGCTCACTCTGATACTCCCTCCCCCGGAAAGCCTAGGAGAGATTTTATGGGAATTCCCCGATGTATGGGGGATGGGCTGAGTGACACAGACCTGTTTTATTGTTGCAGTCTGTCAGAGAGTGGCGGTGGATACTTCAGCTCTCCAAGATGGTGGCCGCTGATTGCCTTGGTGGAGTCTCCGTTGTGGGGGATAGGACTGTATCGCTTCCTTCCCCGTCTGAAATCCCGTACTCAGCCCAGGGGTCAGTGTGGGCTTGGCCGGTGGGGTTCCATCAAATCGCAGCCACTTTCCTCCCTGCTTGCTAATTAATCGCTTCTCTGCGGCGCCCCACCTTCTGTGGCCACGAGGCAGTCTGTGGGAATCCCAATCTGGTTCTTGATAAAAGACTTCATGCTGAGCTGCAGGTGGCTGCCTTCTTTCTGTGTCTTCACATAGCCGAAAGAGAAAACTCTGGGGTTTCTTCCTCTTTTATTATTATCCATAATGTGACCTACCCTCATCATCTCAAACTCATTGTCTTCTAATGCCATCATGTTAGAGTTAAGATTCAACTATTAAATTTTGGGGGAAACACACTGATATTCATTCCATAACAATTTTTTTATACTACTACAGGGCTAAATTAAGAAAGGCCTAAATGTGCAAGGATGAAGTAAAGAATAATCAAGGGCATGAAATTAAGGGAAGCTGGTGACTAATTAGATGTGTTTTTGTAAGATTTTTAGCTGAATTTATTAGTGCTACTAACACTTACCAATACACATCATAATAGGGAATTAAATATTTTGTTTTTATATTTTAGAAGTAATGATTCATGTTAAGATAATAAGCTTAATAGTTTGAGTTTAAGCTTTTTGTAGACCATACCTTTAGAGATATGTAGTACAACTCACTATATTTCTAATCAATTAATGAAAAACTAAGTAGCTAAGATTTACTCTAAAAGATTTTTCACAAAATATCATCCATTTTATGATATTTATTGAGTTCTCAAAAAGGGTGAAAATTTCTTAAGAAAGGAAAACATTGGAATACATTTTTGCATTTGTTATGATTTCTATATAACAGCTGCATGCACATCAAAATATTTTCAGAAACTCTTACTGTTATAAAAGTTTGAGCTTTCTGATACTAATATATTAATTTGTCACATTTGTGCAATTCTTTGTGGTTAATAATTATCTTCAACATTAAGCATCACATTTAAAATCCAATTTCTGCAAGAAACTCAAGTGTTAGGTGTAACCAGAATTTTTTAAAAAATGAAAAGGCATTGGAAAATTGAGTTTCATGCCAAATTAAAAGACAGAAAAAAAATAATACCATATCTTCTGTTTTCCATGGATGCATGATTTTCTGCATTAGCTTCTAAAATTCTTGAAATATTATCTCTCTCCAATTCTTCAGAACCATTCTAATGCTTTTTCTCTCCTCTATTGCCATTTCAAGTTGTATTAATTCCTTGCCTTCAATTTATTTAATCAGGTTGAACTGAAGCTAGAGCACAAACCTATAAGAAAAATAATAGTAATAATAATGCTGATTTTAGAGAGAAAAAAACTTTGTAATTCATATAAATAATTATAACAATTCCTCACTCTCCTTGAATAGAGGACAGAAAGACAACTTTGTTCCTTGAGAAAAGCATCTATCCAGGAGATATGTACCTAGGCATATCCTATGAGTTGCAATTGGAAAAGAGTAGAAGCTGTATAATTACAGACACAGAATTATTTTTTTCCAGAGCAGGGGCAGTCAACAACAGTATAGTTAGTAGTCTTTTCCCATAACTTTATCATATATGCCTATTATTAATTTTTATAATTATTTTTTTTTCATTTTTTAAAATCTGTTATTAGTTACATATGACAGCAGAAGGCTTTTCTTTCACTGTACACAAATGGAGCATAACTTTTCATTTCTCTGGTTGTACATGATGTAGAGTCACACCATTTGTGCAATCATAAATGTACCTAGGGTAATGAGGTCCTTCTCATTCCATCATCTTTCCTGCCCTCTGTCTCTCTCCTCTTCTCCACCCCTGTGTTGAACCCAAAGTTTCTTCATTATTCCCCTAACCCCATTATAGATCAGCATCCACTTATCAGAGAGAACATTCGGACTTTGATTTTTTTGATATTGGCTTAGTTCCCTTAGCGTGATATTCTCTAACTCCATGCATTTACCTGCAAATGCCATGATTTTATTCTCTTTTAATGGTGAATAATATTCCATTGTATGTATACCACATTTTCTTCATCCATTCATCTATTGAAGGGCACTTCTCAGAAGAAGATATACAATAGATCAGCAAATATAAAAAAAAAGTTCAACATCTCTAGTAATTAGAGAAACACAAATCAAAACTACTCTAAGATTTCATCTCACTCCAGTCAGAATGGCAATGATCAAGTATACAAGAGCAATAAGTGTTGGTGAGTATGTGGGAAAAAAGGTATAATCATACATTGCTGATGGCACTGCAAATTGGTGCAACCACTCTGGAAAGCAGTATGGTAATTCCTTAGAAAACTTGCAATGGAAATACCATTTGACCCAGTTATCCCTCTCCTCAGACTATATCCAAAAACTTAAAATCAGCATACTACAGCGACACAGCCACATCAATCTTTATAGCAGCTCAATTCACAATAGCTAAACTGTGGAACCAACCAAGATGTCCTTTAGTAGATGAATGGATAATTTTTATAATTCTTACCCTGGTAGTCAACACTTTTGTTTGGTTGTTGTGTTACTAGTTTCCAGTGTAGACTTACAAACATGATACACAACAATAATCATGAGAGGTTTTTTTTTTTTTTTTTTTTTTTTCCTGTCAACATCTCTCATATCACAATTAAATACACAAAGGCTCAGAGGACAAAATAATTTGTTCAAAACCAGTTTAGGCAACATAGCTAACATTGTATGGGTGAGTAAAAGACTTTTTCCAAATATTCTTATAAATTGAAAATTTGGATGTGAAATATTGGGATACAGGGAAGGGGAAAATAAAACACTGTAAAGAAAAAACTCAAATGAGTACCTTTGACTGACCCTTCCATTAGAGTCCTATTATTCTACCAATGCAGAGTGAATTCCTGCTCCAGCTGTCATGCTTACTCCCTCAGCAAACCTCACTTGTGTGATACTTTGACAAGGCAGAAAAAAATCTCCACTATATTAGAAAAGCTAATTTGTTTTTTCATCTAGACACTGTTTTAAAATCCATTTGTTCTTATTTCTTATCCATTTGTTAATGTGGTCAGCACTATATTTCTTTAAATAGCTATTTAAATAGTCCTTTAAGTAATCAAAGGTATATTCACATATTCTTTATGTATACTTAATAAAATGTTGTTTGAAAAGACATAAAGAACATTTGTATAAATAAACCCTAGTGAATTGTTTTTATGAATCAATCTTTTTTCTTATATCACATTTATTTAGGTTTCACCGTTTTCTGTTTCTTTCTTTTTAAATTGATTTTATTTTTTTTAAATACACAACAGCAGAATGCATTACAATTCTTATTACACATATAGAGCACAATTTTTCATATCTTTGTATATAGAGTATGTTCACGCCACTTCATGTCTTTATACATGTACTTTTTTGCCTTAAAATTCTTATTACACATATATACCACAATTTTTCATATCTATATATAAAGTATGTTGACACCCAATTCAAGTCTTCATACATGTACTTTGGATAATGATGTCCATTACATTCCACCATCCTTGCTAATCCCCTGCCCCCTCCCTTTCCCTCCCACCTGTCTGCCCTATCTAGCGTTCATCTATTCCTCCCATGCTCCCCCTCCCTACCCCACTATGAGTTAGCTTCCTTACATCAGAGAAAACATTCGGCATTTGTTTTTTTGGGGGATTGGCTAAATTCACTTAGCATTATCTTTTCCAACTCCATCCATTTACCTATAAATGCCATGATTTTATTCTCTTTTAATGCTGAGTAAAAATTCCATTGTGTATATATGCCACATTTTTTTTTATCCATTCATTCACTGAAGGACATCTTCTGTTTTTCAATCATTCATATAATGTTGGTTCTGTTGCTCAAACTGGTTTTGGACAAATTATTTTGTTCTCTGAGCCTTTGTGCATCTAATTGTGATATGAGAAATGTTGACAAGAAAAAAAAAAACTCTCATGATTATTGTTACGTATCATGTTTGTAAGTCTACACTGGAAACTAGTAACACAACAGCCAACCCAAATTATAATATAATTCACTCATCAATTAGGAATATGTCTCCATAAAAAAGTGCCAAAATAAAACTTACCATAATGATATAAAAATTTTAGGTAGAATGTAGGTTAAACCTCATAGTGAACAAGTAACTGAATCAAGGCAAATTTGAGGAAGAGGTGTAGAATACAAACTTCAGCAAATACTTCCATCAGAATCTTGGTAAATGTTACCCTTTATATGGTGATTAATTTTATTGAAGGGAAAAGTGACATAAAATTTTGATAAAGGTCAAAGAGAAAATAATAAATGAGAAAAAAGAAAGTGAGCATATTAAATTCAATTTTTATCTTTCAGAAAGATTATTGCTTTAAAATACTGCATAGTCAAAGAAATAGAAACAAGTTAAAAATTTACCAAAAATGAAAAACAGAAAAAAATCCAATTTTTTATCATTGCTTATGTTATTTTTATCCTGTATCTTGATATTTTTTGAATTTATATCATAAAGGGTATAATACTAGAAAGATTAATCAGATATGTATACATGTAGATGAGATGAGGATGTCAAAAAACAATAAGGGAATAAAAAAATAGTAGGTGCTAATTGTCTTCAGGGAAGGGAAAAGTTGATGATCTATGCAAGCTTATTTATATGGCAAAATTTTTTCCCCTAAATCAACAGACAGGCACTTCAAAGTTGCCTTTAAATTTATTAACATATTTTATTAACTATACTATTTATTACATATAAAACCCATTGTTAATTGAAATTAATTAATGAAGAATTTTTTCATTAATTCAACTATAACATAATGCCTTAAAACCATATCACAGTAGTCTTCAAAATGGATAAATAGAGGCACCCAGCATTCAGCTCTTCCTCCCCAAAGAAGAACCAACAGATCATGGCACATTTTGAAATGAGTGAGAATAAGAGAACACTAAAAATTAGCAATAGAGAGACTGAAACATTTTAAGATTCAAAGATGCAGGACAACATCACAGTAAGGATATATATATATATATATATTCTGGCATCTTCTACCCTTCCTCCCTTCCTCCACAGCTGAGGAGAATTCTCTCCTTTGCATGAGCAAAAGTGAAAGCAAGAGAAGAAGCAAATTCTTTCAGCATGACTGCCAGTAATCCTGCTACTAGAAAGTTTCAAATCCCTCACAGGCTTGCAGCTTACCTGTATAAGCAACATGAAATCTACACAAGAACTTTGCCTAAGAAAACAATTTTCACATTATCTCCTAGCAAATTCATAGAATGCTGTGTCAAGACCATCTTGAGAAGATGCTGACTGTATTTGGACTGCTCTTGGGTTCAGAAACCCTGATATATTCCCCACCTCTGGGGCATTCTGTTGCACTGGTTCAACTTTCTTTATACTGAGTAAATGAAGGACTAATAAGACAATCAAAAATTGAGAAAATCCATGAACACTGGACCAGTTTTACAAAGATGTTTAATGGAACTCAACATGCAGAAGTGAAAGAAAGGTAACTACCATCATGAAAGCATGTGAAAGTATAAGTTCCACTAGAAGAGTAGATATACATAGAAAAATAGAAAAGAATCGAACATTATCATTACAGTAAACCATCAAAGCACAAAATGAGAGGAAGAAAAGAATATGCAAAACAACTAGAAGACAATTAACACAATGACAGAAGTAAGTCTTTATTAGTAATAACTTTGCATGTAACAGACTAAATTCTCTAATTGAAAGATGTGCCTGGCTGAATGGATAAAAAAAAAATCCCCCAAACTCAACAATATATTGCCTATAAAAAAGTCATCTAGAGGGCTGGGGATATAGCTCAGTTGGTAGAGTGCTTGCCTCACATGCACAAGGCCCTGGGTTCAATCCCCAGCAACACACACACACACACACACACACACACACACACACACACACAAAGTCATCTTGCCAGAAAAACACATACAGACTGAAAGTGACAGAAAATAATATCACATGTAAATGGCAAATTTAAATTGAGCAGAAATAGCAACACTTAATTCTGACAAAATAGATTTTAAGAAAAAAAACTGTAGTAATAGGCAAAAAAGGCAACTATGTACTGATAAGGGATCAATTCAACAAGAAGATATGATGCTTATAAATATATATGCAACTAATTTCAGATCATCCAGCTCATTATACCAAAAGAGGAGCTAGACATCAATACAATATCAGGGAGTATTTAAATACCCATTCTCTTCAAAGGACAAGTCATCTTAAAGAAAATCAATGAAGTTATCTCCTCCGCCCGTGACATCAGTTCTCTGCCATGGTGGTATTCTTTGATATAATGAGAGCAACTAAGAACAGAGCAGGGAGGAAGAGCAGGAAGAAAAGATTAACATTAAACAGAGACATGAGGTGGGAGGGAAAGGGAGAGAAAAGGGAAATTGCATGGAAATGGAGGGAGACCCTCATTGTTATACAAAATTACATATAAGAGGTTGTGAGGGGAATGGGAAAATAAACAAGGAGAGAAATGAATTACAGTAGATGGGGTAGAGAGAGAAGATGGGAGGGGAGGGGAGGGAGGATAGTAGAGGATAGGAAAGGTATCAGAATACAACAGTTACTAATAGGGCATTATGTAAAAACGTGGATGTGTAACCGATGTGATTCTGCAATCTGTATTTGGGGTAAAAATGGGAGTTCATAACCCACTTGAATCTAATGTATGAAATATGATATGTCAAGAGCTTTGTAATGTTTTGAACAACCAATAAAAAAAAAGAAAAAAAAACAAGAAAATCAACAAGGAAACATCTGAATTAAACTGTACCAGAGATCAATGGTCTTAGGCATTTGTATAACATTTAACAGCTGCAGAATACACATTGTTCTGTTAATGCATTGAACTTTTTCTAGATTTGAACACATGTTAAGCAACAAAATTAGTCTTGACAAATTCAGAAAAAACAAAATCACATCATCTGTCTTTTCTGATCACAATGGAAAGAAAATAAAAGTCAACTACAAAAGAACCTTTAGACATATAAATACTGGGAGACTAACACACTTTGAACAGTGGGTCACTGAGAAAGTAAGAAGGGAATAAAACATCTTGAAACAAATAAAAATAGAAACACAAAGACTTGAGCAATGAAGCAGAGGCAACACTAAGAGGGACATTTACTGCAGTGAGTGTCTACATCTGAATAATATAAAATTTCAAATGTATAACTTGAGTTGCATCTCAAAGTCTTAGGAAAGAACAAACTAAACCCCCAAATTAGTAGAAGGAAATAAATAATAAAAATCAGTGCATAATTAAACAAAATAGAGACTAAAAATAATACAAAAGGTAAATGAGACAGAGTTGATACTTTGACGAGATAAACAAAATTAAACCTTTAACCAGCCAAATCAAGAAAAAGAACAGAAACTCCAAAAAATAAAGTTTGAGATGAAAAAGGGAGACATTACTACTGATGTAATAGTAATTTAAAGGATCACTGCATATTGTTTTTAAAAACTCTATTTAAACAAATTGGAAAATCTAGAAAAAAATGGAAAAAATTTCTGAACACATATGCCAAAATTGAGCTGTGAAAAAAAAAAGTAGACCAATAAGTAATAAGTCTGAATCATTAAAGAAATGTTTCCCAAGGAAGAAAAGCCCCAAACCAATGACTTCGCTGATAAATTTTACCAGCCTATTTTGTGTGTGTGTGTGTGTGGGGGGGGGGTGGTACTAGGAATTGAATCCAAAAAGAAATCTAGCTCTTAGTTTCATCCTCATCCTTTTAGTTGTAATTTTATTTTGAGAATGTCTTGCTAAATTACCTGGGCTGTTCTCAGATTTGCAAACTTCATAAATAGCTGGGAGGAGTCACACACCCATGCCCAGCTGAATTTTGTTAAATTTTAAAGAACTAACACTATTCTCTACAACTGAAAGTGAGAAAAAATTCTTTTAAATTCATTTTATGAGGCCAGTATTGCCCTATTAATAAAATCTGGGAAGAACATAACGAAAAAGGCCAACTATAGACCAATATTCATGATGACTAAAAATAAAAATCTTTAATAAAATACTAGCAAATCAATCTCAACCACATATCAAAAGATCATACACTATGTTCAAGTTGGTTTCATTCCAGAGATGCAAAGATGGTTCAACAAATTAAAAATCATAATACATCAATCAACAGAATGAGGTATATAAATCATAGATCATTTCAGTTGGTTAAAAAAAATGAATTTGACAAAATTTAACTTCATATTTGTATAGGAAGACCTTGAATCAACACATTTATGACTATATGCATATATGAAATCCATAGCCAATGTAATACCTAATGGGGAAAAAATTAGAGCAGTTTTTCTAAGGTCAAGAGTAAGACAAGGGAGTCTAGTCTCACTACTCTGATTTTCCAAAGTACTAAAAGTTTAATCAGACAATGTATGCAAGAGAAGGAAAATAAGATGCACATAAATAGGGAGATAATTTGCGGCTTTCAATTACAAATGATAGTGGTAATCATTATGACAAATTCCAAATGCACATAACCCAATTTGATCAATCTGTTTCTCTAGTACCTTCCTTTTCTTACCACTCCTCCCTTTCCCTATGTTTGTTCTACTCTACTGATCTTTTTTCTGTTAATGTTATTTTTTTCTTAGTGATTTGTAATTATACATGTGTATGAGATTTATTTTGACATATTCATAATCAGCCATACTATTTATTCTCTGGTAGATTTTATTTCATAGTACTTTCTCCTGTCCTTCCTTTCTCCCTCCTTCTCAATCCCATTCCTCTCCTCTATTGGTCTTCCTTCTATTTTTTGAGATCCCTCCTCCTTTTAAAATATTTTTTTTTTTTTTTTTACATTAAATCTTTATTTTATTTTTTTTATTTTTTTTTTTTTACATTTTTTTTATTGGTTGTTCACAACATTACAAAGCTCTTGACATATTATATTTCATACATTAGATTGACATGGGTTATGAACTCCCAATTTTACCCCAAATGCAGATTGCAGAATCACGTCAGTTACACATCCACAATTTTACATAATGCCATATTAGTGACTGTTGTATTCTGCTACCTTTCCTATCCCCTACTATCCCCCCTCCCCTCCCCTCCCATCTTCTCTCTCTACCCCATCTACTGTAATTCATTTCTCTCTTTGTTTATTTTCCCATTCCCCTCACAACCTCTTATATGTAATTTTGTTTAGCAATGAGTGTCTCCCTTCATTTCCATGCAATTTCCCTTTTCTCTCCCTTTCCCTCCCATCTCAAGTCTCTGTTTAATGTTACTCTTTTCTTCCTACTCTTCCTCCCTGCTCTGTTCATACTTGCTCTCATTATATCAAAGAAGACATTTGGTATCTGTTTTTTAGGGTTTGGCTAGCTTCACTAAGCATAATCTGCTCTAATGCCATCCATTTCCCTGAAAATTCTATGATTTTGTCATTTTTTATTGCTGCATAGTACTCCATTGTGTATAGATGCCACATTTTTTTTATCCATTCGTCTATTGAAGGGCATCTGGGTTGGTTCCACAGTCTAGCTATTGTGAATTGTGCTGCTATGAACATCGATGTGGCAGTGTCCCTGTAGCATGCTCTTTTAAGGTCTTCAGGGAATAGTCCGAGAAGGGCAATAGCAGGGTCAAATGGTGGTTCCATTCCCAGCTTTCCCATGAATCTCCAAACTGCTTTCCAAATTGGCCGCACCAATTTGCAGTCCCACCAGCAATGTACAAGTGTACCCTTTTCTCCACATCCTCGCCAGCACTTGTTGTTGTTTGAATTCATAGTGGCTGCCAATCTTACTGGAGTGAGATGGTATCTTAGGGTGGTTTTGATTTGCATTTCTCTGACTGCTAGAGATGGAGAGCATTTTTTCATGTACTTGTTGATTGATTGTATATCCTCCTCTGAGAAGTGTCTGTTCAGGTCCTTGGCCCATTTGTTGATTGGGTTATTTGTTATCTTATTGTCTAGTTTTTTGAGTTCTTTGTATACTCTGGATATTAGGGCTCTATCTGAAGTGTGAGGAGTAAAAATTTGTTCCCAGGATGTAGGCTCCCTATTTACCTCTCTTATTGTTTCTTTTGCTGAAAAAAAACTTTTAAGTTTAATTAAGTCCCATTTGTTGATTCTAGTTGTTAACTCTTGTGCTATGGGTGTCCTATTAAGGAATTTGGAGCCCGACCCCACAATCTGTAGATCTGAGCCAACTTTATCTTCTATCAGACGCAGAGTTTCTGATTTGATATCAAGCTCCTTGATCCATTTTGAGTTAACTTTTGTGCATGGCGAGAGAAAGGGATTCAGTTTCATTTTGTTGCATATGGATTTCCAGTTTTCCCAACACCATTTGTTGAAGATGCTATCCTTCCTCCATTGCATGCTTATAGCCCCTTTATCAAATATAAGATAGTTGTAACTTTGTGGGTTAGTCTCTGTGTCCTCTATTTTATACCATTGGTCCACCCGCCTGTTTTGGTACCAGTACCATGCTGTTTTTGTCACTATTGCTCTGTAATATAGTTTGAAATCTGGTATCGCTATACCGCCTGATTCACTCTTTCTGCTTAGAATTGCTTTTGCTATTCTGGGTCTTTTATTTTTCCATATGAATTTCATGATTGCTTTATCTATTTCTACAAGAAATGCCATTGGGATTTTGATTGGCATTGCATTAAATCTATAAAGAACTTTTGGTAATATCGCCATTTTGATGATGTTTGTTCTGCCTATCCATGAACAGGGTATATTTTTCCATCTTCTAAGATCTTCTTCTACTTCTCTCTTTAGGGTTCTGTAGTTTTCATTGTATAAATCTTTCACCTCTTTTGTTAGGTTGATTCCCAAGTATCTTATTTTTTTTGAGGATATTGTGAATGGAGTGTTTTTCCTCATTTCTGTTTCAGAAGTTTTGTTGCTGATATACAGAAATGCCTTTGATTTATGCGTGTTGATTTTATATCCTGCCACTTTGCTGAATTCATTTATTAGTTCTAGTAGTTTCTTTGTAGACCCTTTTGGGTCTTCTAGGTATAGAATCATGTCATCTGCAAATAGTGATAATTTAAGTTCTTCTTTTCCAATTTTTATGCCTTTAATTTCTTTCGTCTGTCTAATTGCTCTGGCCAGTGTTTCGAGAACTATATTGAATAGAAGTGGAGATAGAGGGCATCCCTGTCTTGTTCCGGATTTTAGAGGGAATGCCTTCAACTTTTGTCCATTCAGAATGATGCTAGCCTGAGGCTTAGCATAGATAGCTTTTACAATGTCAAGGTAAGTTCCTGTTATCCCTAGTTTTTCTAATGTTTTGAACATAAAGGCATGCTGTACTTTGTCGAATGCTTTCTCTGCATCTATCGAGATGATCATATGGTTCTTATCTTTAAGTCTATTGATGTGGTGAATAACATTTATTGATTTCCGTATGTTGAACCATCCTTGCATCCCAGGGATGAATCCTACTTGATCATGGTGCACTATTTTTTTGATGTGTTTTTGTATTCGATTCGCCAGAATTTTATTGAGGATTTTTGCATCTAGGTTCATTAGAGATATTGGTCTGTAGTTTTCTTTCTTTGAGGTGTCTTTGTCTGGTTTCGGGATCAGGGTGATGTTGGCCTCATAGAATGAATTTGGAAGAGCTCCCTCTTTTTCTATTTCCTGAAATAACTTGAAAAGTATTGGTATTAATTCTTCTTTAAAGGTTTTGTAAAACTCCGCTGTATACCCATCCGGTCCTGGGCTTTTCTTGGTTGGTAGTCTTTTGATGGCTTCTTCAATTTCATCTATTGATATTGGTCTGTTCAGATTGTCTATATCCTCCTGACTCAGTCTGGGCAAATCATATGACTTAAGAAATTTATCGATGTCTTCACTATCCTCTATTTTATTGGAATATAGATTTTCAAAATAATTTCTAATTGTCTTCTGTATTTCTGTAGCATCTGTTGTAATATTGCCTTTTTCATCCCGTATGTTAGTAATTTGAGTTCTCTCTCTTCTTCTCTTCGTTAGCATGGCTAAAGGTCTGTCGATCTTATTTATTTTTTCGAAGAACCAACTTTTAGTTTTGTTAATTTTTTCAATAGTTTCTTTTGTTTCAATTTCATTAATTTCCGCTCTGATTTTAATTATTTCTTGCCTTCTGCTACATTTGCTGTTGTTTTGCTCTTCCTTTTCTAGGGCTTTGAGTTGGAGTGTGAGCTCATTTATTTGTTGGTTTCTTCTTTTTTTGAGGAATGACCACCAGGCGATGAACTTTCCTCTTAAAACTGCTTTCATTGTGTCCCATAGATTCCGATATGTTGTGTCTGTATTTTCGTTTATCTCTAAGAATTTTTTGATTTCCTCCTTTATGTCTTCTGTAACCCATTGATCATTCAGTAACATATTGTTCATTTTCCATGTGATGTAGGATTTTTCCTTCCTTCTTTTATCCTTGATTTCCAGTTTCATTCCATTATGATCAGATAAAATGCATGGTATTATCCCCACCCCTTTATATTTACTGAGGTTTGCCCTATGGCATAATATATGGTCTATTTTTGAGAAGGATCCATGTGCTGCTGAGAAGAAAGTATATCCATTTGATGATGGTTGATATATTCTATATAAGTCAGTTAAGTCTAGGTTATTGATTGTGGTATTGAGTTCTATAGTTTCTTTATTTAACTTTTGTTTGGAGGATCTGTCCAATGGTGAGAGAGGTGTGTTGAAGTCTCCCATAATTATTGTGTTGTGGTCTATTTGATTCTTGAATTTGAGGAGAATTTGTTTTGTGAATGTCACAGCACCATTGTTTGGTGCGTAAATATTGATAATTGTTATGTCTTGTTGGTGAATGGTTCCTTTTAACAGTATATAATGACCTTCTTTATCCCTTTTGATTAACTTAGTCTTGAAGTCGATTTTATTCGATATGAGGATGGCCACCCCTGCTTGCTTACGAGGACCATGTGCGTGGTATATTTTTTCCCATCCTTTCACCTTCAGCCTGTGTATGTCTTTTCCCATCAGATGTGTCTCCTGGAGGCAGCATATTGTTGGATTTATTTTTTTAATCCATGATACCAGCCTATGTCGCTTTATTGGAGAGTTTAAGCCATTAACATTCAGAGTTACTATTGATATGTGGTTTGAACTTCCATCCATGTTTGATTGTTTATCCTTTTTTTAAAAAAAAAAAAAATTTAGTTTGTCTCTCCATGATTGTCTTTCCCCTTGCCCTCTGTCTTTACTGCGGCACTTCCCACTGATGGTTTTGGTTATTGTTTTTCATTTCTTCCTCGTGTAGTGTTTTGCTCAAAATGCTTTGCAATGCTGGTTTTCTGGCTGCAAATTCTTTTAACTTTTGTTTATCATGAAAGATTTTTATTTCGTTGTCATACCTGAAGCTTAATTTTGCTGGATACAGAATTCTTGGTTGGCATCCATTGTCTTTCAGTGTTTGAAATACATTGTTCCATGACCTTCTTGCTTTCAGTGTCTGTGATGAAAAATCCGTGGTTAACCGTATTGGTTTACCCCTGAATGTAATCTGTCTCCTTTCTCTTGTAGCTTTTAATATTTTCTCTTTGTTTTGTATATTGGATATCTTCATAACAATGTGTCTTGGCGTTGGTCTACTGTGATTTTGTGTGCTCGGTGTCCTGTATGCATCTTCAATTTGTATATCTGTTTCCTTTTTTATTTCTGGAAAGTTTTCTGTAATTATTTCCTTCAGTAAGTTTCTCATTCCCTTGGTTTGAATCTCTGTACCTTCTTCTATCCCGATGACTCGCAAGTTCGGTTTCTTAATGTTATCCCATAATTCTTGGATGTTTTTCTCGTGATTTTTTACCAGCCTTTCTGAGTTGGCTAGACTCTTTTCAAGATGGTGTATTTTGTCTTCATTATCTGATGTTCTGGTTTCTACTTGCTCCACTCTGTTAGTGATACTCTCAATTGAGTTTTTAATTTGGTTTATCGTTTCCTTCATTTCTAGAATTATTGTTTGATTATTTTTTATAGACTCTATCTCCTGATAAAGATGCTTAACTTCTTCTTTTATCTGTTTGTGAAATGCATTCTCAATGTGTTCTTTCGCTGCTTGAATTTGCTGTCTTGTATCCTCTTTAAGGTTCCATTCCATCTGTCTTAGGTGTTCCTTGAGTTCTTTATATGACCATTTTTCTGATGACTCTAGGTCCTCCTGAATATTTAGGCTGTCCTGCGTTGTTTGTACTCCTTTTCTTCCTTGTTTTTTGAAGCTGCTCATGTTGTTTCTTGTTCTGTTTGACTGCTGAGTTACTGTTTACTCCTATAAATTAGTTTGATGCTTGGGAGGAAAGGTATTTGAAGGGAAGGGAAGAAGTCTCTAAAGAGAATGAGAGTAGGCAGGTAGAATTCAAGAAAAAAGGGGGGATAAGAAAAATGAGAAGACTAAAGAAGAAAAAGAATAGGAACTAAAAAAGAAAAAGATTTTAAAAAAATAATAATAATAATTAAAAAAATTTAAGTTAAAATTAGTAGAAAAAAAAATTTAAAAAATATTTTGTAAAAAAAAAAAATTAATAAAATAACAAGAAAGAAAAAAATGAAAATGAAAGAAAAACCTAAATCAAAAAAAAAAAGGGAGAAAAGAAAAAGAAAAAAAAACCTAATAACTGCAGTCTTAGAGTTTGATTAACTTCTCTTCCAGTAGATGGCGCTGTGCCCACCAGGTCAAGTTTCTCCTGTCAATACGCGGGAACCAATCACTGTGCAGCAGCTCCTCCCAGACTGGGCGTGTCTCCAATCCTGAGTGTCTAGGGCCTCCTCTTTTGTCTAGTCACTTCCCACTTTTTCTCTAGCCAGGCCCCTCTCACCACAATACTGGCTACACGCCAAGTCTGCTGCTCCCGGGAGCCCTGTTTTCATGAACGACTGGGCACACTCTTCCAGTTTGCCATTCCCTCAGACCCTAAGCTTGTAGAGTTTGGGGCTGAGAATCCTCAGCGGCTTTTACTTGCCCTCTGGTATCCACTTCCCGTAGGTGGTGCAAGAGGCCTCAGCAATCCGCCCAGGCGGGAGCGGTATTTCCGCTTGCGAGACCCGCACCACCTCTGATTCCCTCGGGCTGGCTGAAGCACTCACAAGAGAGCTGGGAGGTGCCCTTAGGGGAGAGCTGGGAGGGGCTCTTAGAGTTTTCCCGATGTGTGGAGAGGCAAGGCTATGGGATCACACACCTGTTTCAACAAAGTTATCTCCGCAGCAGTCTGATGACACGGTTTCCCTTTGCCGGGAGACTAATTCTACGGGTGGGTCCTTCTCTCCCAAGCCCCGTTTCAAACCTGTGGCCACTACTTATGAAGGCTCGGTAGGCATTTACCTTCGTAGGATGAGAAGGGCTGACCCGTTGTTTCAGCGGGATGAATTAATGCCGAGTCATAGCTGTTTGTCTGCGGGAAGCAGGTGACCGGGAGTTTGAATTCAGCAGGCCAGAGCTCAGTGCGTGTTCTCGGATCACTTGGATTTTAAATTGTCGCTCATCTTATCAGCTGTTTCATATAATTCGCAGCTCAATCGCGCGGTGAAGCGTCTGCTCTGTGGTGCTCTGTGGGAGGCGGCGGCAGCGGCGGCGGCAGCGGCGGCGGCCTTCGGGACCCCCGGGGAGGGGGTGCGGGTTGGGGGAGGGGAGGCGGCGCCTCAGGCCACGCGGTCCGGGTACCGGACACGCAGGAGAGCGGGCGGGGTGGGGGAAAGAAGTTGAGATCTAAATTTAGAGACTGAGCTTGGGAGGAGAGACGGCTGGGGAGAAAGAAGCAAGGTGGAAAGGCGGAGAGGAGAAGGGGAGGGAGAAGGAGAAGGGGTTGATGGAGCCGGGCGGCTCGGGCTGCAGCCTTACTGCTCGCGCTGAAGTCCTGCTGTACTCCCTTCACCTTGGCTGGATTAGTGGCTGATTCACTCCACCTAGGCCCCTATCATGACACGGTGCTGGGTTTTTGTCGACAGATCTCCTTTAATGATCTTTACCTCATCTTTTCAGACGCCGCGGCGCGGGGCTCAGAGCGGCTTACTCACTTCCCGCCGCCATCTTCTCTCCCTCCTCCTTTTAAAATATTTTTACAGGTACATTATAGTTGTACATATTGTTTCAATTTGTTTTCAAATATTTATACATGCACACAATATAACAAGAACAATGGGCCAATATTATTCCTCACCTCTCCCATAATAATAGAAAATATTCAACCCTTGACTTTCTGGCTCTGGCTAAGTTTTTTTAGTTATTTATGTATTGTCCCCTGATGAAATAGTAGCTGTCATAAATCTTCTCCCATTCTGTAGTTTTTTTTCTTCATACTCTAAATCATTTTCTTTATTGTGAAGAAGCTTTTTAATTGGATGCCAACTCAATTGATTCATCATTCTCTTTCCTGAGCTTTATGTGTTTTATCAAAGAAGTTGGTGCCTACATCAATATGTTGGAAGTTTGAGCCCCTGGTTCCTTCTGTTTCTGTTTCTGGTCTAATTCATAGTTCATTGATACTCTTTGAATTGATGTTTGTGCAAAAGTCAGATATAGGGCCTAGCTTCATTTTTTTTTCACATATGAATGTCCAGTTTTATCAGCACCATTTGTTTAAAAGGCCATCTTCAATGTATGTTTGTATTCATTCCATTTTCTTCTCTGGTCCAATTGTTCTATCTAGAGTTTCAAGAATGATATTGAGTAGGAGTGGTGAGTATGGATATCCTTGTCTGTTCTAGATTTTAAAGAAAATTCTTTCAATTTTTCTTCTTTCACTCTAATGTTGGTTTTGAGCTTGTCATATATAAATTTTATGATGTTGACATGATTTCCTTCTGTTCATAGTTTCATGCATGCTTTCATCATAAATGGTCCTGGATTTTGTCAAAGATTTTATTTGCATTTCTTGAGATGATCATGTGATTCTTGTCTTTGACTATTTCTAAGTGATGAATTCCATACATTGACCGGTATACATTGACCCAACCTTGCATTTCTGGGAAGAATCCAACTGGATCTTTCACATCAAACCTGATCATGATATGCAGTCTTCTTAATGTGTTTCTCAGTGCTGATTGCTAATATTTTATTAAGGTTTTTTGCATCTATGTTTATCTTGGATATTGGTATGTCATTTTCTTTCCTAGATGTTTCTATATGTAGTTTTAGTATCATAGTGATACTGGCTTCATAGAATGAATTTGGTAGTGTTTAAACGCTTTTTATTTCATGAAATAATTTGAGCAGTATTGCAATTAATTCTTTAAATGTCTGTATTCAGTTGAGGATCCATCTAGTTCCAGACATTTCTTTGGGATTTCAGAAATAACAATAACAATTGTTATTAACAATCTTTGGGATTTCAGAAACGTTTATGGTGAGATATTATTTTTATCTTGAATTTTGTTGATTTGGGGTTTCTGTCTCTTTCTTTTGGTTAGTTTGATGAAGGGTTTATCAATATTGTATGTTTCTTCAAGGAACCAACTTTTTGTTGCATCAATTCTTTGTATAAAAATTTTATTCTTCATTTCATTTACTTTAGCTCTCATCTTAATTATTTCCTGTCTTCCACTGGTTTGGGAATTAGTCTTTTCTTGATTTCTAACTTCTACCATGATATAGTCATAATAGATTATTAGGTACCTCTCTATACTTTATTAATGTGGGCTCTTAATGCAGCATACTTTTCCTTTTGAGCTACCATCAGAGTGTCCCAGAAGTTTTGGAACATTGTATCACCATTTTCATTTGACTCTTGTTTTTTTTTTTATCTTTCTGATGATCCATTCCTCATTTTAAAGAGTATTATTCAATCTTCATGTGTTGTGTGGTTTCTCTAATTTTTTTTCTGGTGATTTCTAATTACATTTCATTATCATATGAAAAGATAGAAGTTATTAATACTGATTAGTTTGATTTTTTGCACTTACTAAGACTTACTAATAACCTAAAACATGATCTAACTTTGGAAAGTTTCTATGAGCTGCTATGAGAAAAGTGGATTCAACTATTGTCAGATGAAATGTTCTATAGATGTCTGTTAGGTTCATTTGATTTACAGTATTATTTAGGTCAGGATTGTCATTATTGATTTTCTGTCTGAATAACCTTTGTGTTAGAGGAATGCATTGTAATCACCTGATATTATTATATCAATGTCTACCTGGGCCTAATGTCATGAAGTGTTTGTTTTATGTAATTAGGGTGCACTAATATTTGGGGCTTAAATATTTACTATCATTGTATCCGCTTGTTGGGTTTTTCCCTTTGTCTGTGCAGTGACCTTCCTCAACTCTTCTAATTAATTTTTGCTTGAAATCTGCTTGGCAAGACAAGGAGAATATTTACTCCCAGTTTTCTCTGGACTGCACTTGCATGGAATTTCTTTTTCTATATTTTTACATTTAGGCTGTGAATGTATTTGTCTATGAGTGTCTTACAAACAGAATATAGTTAGGTATTATTTTTTATTCCATTCTGCCAATCTAGAGAATTGAGATTTGTATTTATAGTGATACTTACTAATTTTTGCCAATTTGGCTTTCTTCATCTGTTTAATTCAGTCTTAATTTCATATTCTGCACTTCTCTTCTAGTGAGCTTTATCAAAATCTGAGGGCTATAGAGTTAGATTATGGCTAATACATCTTTAGTATTTTTTGTAGTGCTAATTTAAGTGGTAATGAATCCATTTAGTTTATTCTTACTGTGGAAAGTTTTTATTTCTTAATTGGTTTTGAAAGATAGCTTTCCTGTATATAACAATCTTGTTGACAATTATTTTTATTTAGAGCTTAGATTATCTCATTTAAAGCCCTTCTGAATTTTAGACGCTGAGCTTGAAAGTCCCAAGTAAACCTTGGTTTTCCTCTTAATTTCATTTGACATTTTACTTTTGCAGCTCATATGCTTCCTATGTGTTAGTATGTGTTTCATTCCTAAGCTTTGGACATTTTTTCTGCCATTATTTCAATGGAAATTTACTTAATGCCACGAGACTGTATCTCTCTGCTCTCTTCTATTGCAGTGACTCTTAAGTTTGGTCTCTTAATGTTGTTTCAGAGTTCTTCTGATCATTTTTTAATATCTTTATTTTATTTATTTACTTTTATGTTGTGCTGAGGATCAACCTCTGGCCTCACACATGCTAGGCAAGCACTGTACCAATGAGTCACAGTCCCAGCCCTCATTTTTTTTTTCTTTATAGCTTAGTGAGTTTCAAAGTTCATACACTCTTTCTTCAAAGCCTAAATTTCTGTTTTCTGTGTAATCTGATATGTTGGGAATATATTCAAGAAAATTTTTAATTTGATTTATTGTATCTTTTATTCTAGGCATTCTTTTTCATTTTTTCAAAGTCTCTATCTCTTTATTGAAATTGTCTTTCATCTCTATTATTTTCTTTCTTATCCCATTCATTAGATATTTTTAGCTAGTTTTTTTGTCTTTCTATGGAATTTTCTCTTTCTGTATCTGTGAATTCCTTTGTTGGGCAGTTATAAATTTGGGAAAAAGGTTTATTTACTATTTCCTCATATTTTTAGAGGTCTTGAATCTTTGTATCTGTTGACAGGGATTTTTCTTTTTCTTATATGTAGGCTCCTTTGCTGTGGAGTTACCTTTGTTATTGGTATAACTCAATTTCAACATGTAGTCTAAGTGTAATCTTAATACTAATTTCACTCACCAATGCCTCTTTGCCACTGTAGAACTGCTGATTTATTTCACTCTTAGAGAGCTGCTGCAAAATTGTGGTTTCCTCTGAGCTTTCACCTTGGAATTTTTCTCTACTTTTGCTGTAGCAGTTGATTCTCAAAGGTAGCACCTGAAGTTCCCTCTACATTTATCTACTCCTATCTGAAGAGGACTGTTGCTTTGGGGGTGTTCTCTCCCTAATTCTATGTAGTAATATATTTTTTAAAAAATATTTATATATATATATATATATATATATATATATATATATATATAACTTTATGTTATTTATTTTTATGTGGTGCTCAGGATCGAACCCAGGGGCTTGCACATGGGAGGCGAGCACTCTACTGCTGAGCCATAACCCCAGCCCTTGTAGTAATGTATTTTTGAAGCTTGAGCAAGTTTAGTTTGAGTATGGAGTAAGATACACAGTCCCTTTACTGAGTTGTGCTAATGGTTCCACACTGTGAACTCACAGTGTCCCAGTAGAGTCCTTGAATATCACCCAAAAGTGAAAAAAAATAGCAAAAAAAACCCCACACATTAATATAAATGCTTGGTGCCTATTATGACATCTACAAGACTAATTCCTATGTAAACAGAAAGTGGAAGGTTGAAATTAATTATAACAATAACAATAAACAGCCACAAATTTCTTCTAGCTTTAAAGTAAATAGCAACTGTCAACTACACCATCCACCGTACTGATAAAGGCAACAACATGAATGGTGGAGTCAAGAATTATATAAACTAAATATTTCTAAAAGTAAAATTACAGATAGTAAAATGGGATTGGAAGGCAAAATAAAATTTAATTTTAAAAAATGGACACAGGGAAAGCAGAAAAAATGTAGCAAACAATAGCTATAAATAAGGAGAAGTAAAAAGCAACTAAAAAAGCAAACATATATATGTACATATATGTGTACCTATATACACGTATATGCATATATATTTAATTCATTCTTAGATATATATATATATATATATACACACACACACACACACACACACACACACACACACACACACATATGGGGGAAGAGAGAGAGAGAGAGAGCCAATAAGATAATTTAGCAATTAGAGAGGGTCTTCCCTGTACTTTCTTAGTAGAGGAATGATAATAAGAAAAACAAAAATAAAAGCAAAAAAAATCAAACAAAACCAAATATCTCTAGCCCTCTAAAGATAAAAAAAGGCAAAAGAACAAATAAGTAAAAAAAAAGATTAAAAATATGTGTGTGTTTGTGTGTACCCATGAACCAATTAGTAGAGCAAGAACACACACATGGAATGGAAAGCGGGGAAAAAAGAAGAAAAAGTGAGAAAAAAATTTACTGAAAAAAAAGTGGTCAAAGCTTTGACAAGGATGGATGTGCCTATCCCTCTTTCCTTTTCTTCTTGGACTGTGTACCATTTAGAGAATGCAAGGTTTGGGTCTGTTATACTCATCTTCTTTGTGTTGCTCCTCAGTCTGCCTCAATTGGAGTGGCCTCAAGCCTAAGATAGTTGTAATATCTCTCAGTCTTTCTTCTCAGCAGTGAAAGGTAGGACAGAATGGGAAGTGCATACAATTGGAGATAATTGGAGTTTTGTCTGGACTGATTGGGCTGATGCACTCCTAGGGCTGGAAGATGCAGAGTTCTAAATGGGAATTTGCAGTGGCTGGCACCTGGTGGTTAGCTCTGATCAAAACTTTCAAACAACGCCTACCCCGATGGGAATCTGAATTTCTGGATCATCCTGAGAAATCCATTTGTAGGAAAAGGTAATTAACACTTGATGTCACATGTCTTGCTCACTCCACTATCCATGAACTGGCGCTCACCTCCAGTGCAGTCTCACCAGCCAGACAAGCTTCTGGACTCTTCTCAGGTGATTCCATGGGTCAAAAGACCTGGGGGGAAAGAAAGACACACAAACCTCATCCCCAACATGAATCCCCTGGAAACCATCCTTTCTGTGCTCATTTCAGTTGCCCTCCACCAAGAACATTGCAGGAACTTGCTAGGACAGTCTAATAATGTTTTCATGGTCTGCTGGGTTCCTGAAGCAAAATTCCTCAAGGTCACCATCTGAAAGTGCTTCCTGCATAAGCTCTCCACTCACCAGCCAAGAAACATGGAACACTATTAAAACACCATCTCACTGGACAGTGTCTGGTGTGAGGCTGTTAAGGTCAAAGTTAAGGTCTCTGTTCCACAGGTTGTCTGTGCCAAAGTTGTTCGATCTATTTCTCTTTCTGCCTGTTGTCACCCCTTCCCTCTAAAGTAAACTGGTGTCACTGACAACACCAGCCTGGCTATAAAGTAATCTTTTTTGTCCTATTTTCGAAGCATCTGAGTTTCTGAGCCTCCAAGATTTTCTTACTGTCTGATATTTAATCTATTTTGTCACCCACTTTGCTGAGAAGTCATATTTCCACTTCTTGAATCTCAAGCCATGGATCAGCTGGAAAACACACGTTCCCTCTATCTCACCATCTTTCTTCAGCTGTTTAATGATGAATTTGCTAAGAAAGAAATCATGAAAATAATCTCATTCATAGTAGCCACACAGACAAAAGATATACTTATGAATAAACTTAAGGAAGTGAAAGATCTCTAAAATGAAGGCTATATTGATGGTTGAAAGAAATGAAAGAGCCCCCATGTTCATAGATACAGAGAATTAATAGTGTTAACATGTAAGTACTACTTACAAATACCTACAGATTCATTGCAATCTCTATCAAAATGTTAATGACATTTTTCACAGAACTGGATAAAACTGTAACCAAAGAAATCAGACAAACAAACAAACAAAAAAACACATGGTAGCCAGACATCTAGACCAATTAATAAAACAGAGAACCCAGAAGTAAATCCATACATCTACAGCCAATTGATTCTTAACAAAGGCACCCAAAACATTTACTAGAGAAAGGACAGCCTTTTCCACACATGTTATGGATAAAAGTGGATATCCACTTGCAGAAGATTGAAACTAGACCCTGTTCACTCACACTGTTCAAAAAAATCAATTGAAATTGGATTGAAGACTTAAATATTTAAATATAAGCCCTGAGACTAAGAAACTACTGGAAGAAAACATGGGGAAAGTTCTTCAAGTACAGGTAATGATTTTCTCAGTAGGACCCCAAACAGCACAGGAAACAAAATTTAAAATTGACAAATGGGATTGCATTAAACTAAAAATTTTCTACACAGCAAAGAAAACAATCAACAGAATTAAGACACAACTTATGGAATGGGAGAAAAGGTCTTCCAACCCTGCATCTGACAGAGGGTTAATGTCTAGAACATATGAAGGACTCAAAAACATCACAAAAAGTCCAATTAAAAATCAATGAATGCTCTGAAGAGACAGTTCTGTAAGGAAGAAATACATATGTCCAATAAATATAGGAAAAATACTATCAATAGTCATCATTTATATACAAAGGAATATTTCAATGAGACAATTTCTCACTCATTAGAAAGGTTATTATCAATAATAATAATAATTAAAATTGTAGAAAGGGCTGGCAAGGATATAGAGAAAATGGAATCCTTAAACAGTGTTGGTGAAAATGTGAACTGGTACTCATTATGATGACACTGTTGAATTTTCTCTAAAAACTAAAAATAGAACTACCATGTAATCCAACTATCCCATGCCTGATATATGTCCAAAAAAATAAAAAATAAACATACAGACAAAATTCCTGCACATCCATTTGTATTGAAACACTATCACAAAATATGAGATATGGAATCAACCAATGTACTTAATAACAAATAAATGGATAAAGTAAATTTGTTTCATATATATATACATATATATATATATATATATACATATACATATATAATATATTTCACACACACAATGAAATTTTATTCAATCATAAAGAAGAATTAAATTTTGTTATTTGCAGCAAAATCAATAGAACTAGACAACATTGAGTAAAGTGAAATAAGCCAGTCACAGGAAGAGAAACAAAAGAGAAACAACACAAGTTATTTTTTCTATATGGAAACTAAATTAAGTCAATCTGAAAATAAAACAGTGATTATTAGAGCTTGGGAAGGATGTGTAGGGAATGGTGGGAGCAAGGACTGAAGAAGGGTGGCTGAGTATGATCAATGCATGCTAGATGCATGTATAAAAATACCACATTGAATTATATTAATATGTACAACTAATATGTGTTAATAAAAATTTTTTAAAAACCTAAAATGTTCTTTATATGTATTCTGTTGCTTGGAAATTCTGTCATTTTTTTAAAGGATTTGACATTCCCACTTATAGTTGATTGCATTGTTTGTCCTGAGATAAGCAAATCTGTTCCATGGGTTTCAGAATAAAATGTAATGCTGCTCTCGTCTACTTGTATCCTTTCTTTAGATTCTGCATACTATACTTGTGGTTGCTTTATCCAGGATGTATAATTGCTGTCATTCCTCCAATAACAAAGATTTGCTCCACTAATCAAATGCATATTTGGCTGCTCTGTTTCTGAACCTTCCTGCATAATCAGAAACATTTCATTTTAAGAATAGTGCAATCTTTATGATGCCATTTTACATAGCAATTAAATCCAACACATGTAGTAACAAGGAAGCACACTAAAACAATTACATTGAAAAATAAAATACCAATGCCCTCGTCTGTGTATGCGCAGGCAATAACAACTACCTCATGACTCTTGATTGGTTGACAAAGATTGTAAGACACTATTGATAATAAAATAAAAATCAATTTTATGTGTGCTGTTCATAAGAGAATGGGCCTCTTAAAATCAATTAGATACAGTTCATCTTATATATTTCTTCCAGCCTACTGCCATCTTCAGGATTTATTCCTTCCAATTAAAAAGGGTGGTACATAAAAAGGAGGGGGACATAAAGGAAGACTGTTGCGTCTTGCTCAAGGATTACATGTGCATATAGCACAGGGATGTCTAAATCCAAGTGTATATGGAATTTAATAGCAGGGTGTTTCCTGGTTTACTCCTGGCTCTAAATGCCCCCTTTGCTAACTTTATGCATATTCGAAAAAGAGAAAGTTCCAATAGGTATCAGCCAATCACAATATTTATTCCAACTCCTGTTAAATACGGTTGGAGAACCATGAATGGCTTCTACTTTTTCTATACTTTTAAAAGGCCAAATAAAAACATTTTGTAGTGTGAAAATTTTACAAAATTTAAATTTAAGTTTCCATGAGTAAAATTTTTTTGGTTTTTTTTTTTTGGGGGGGGGGAACAAAACCCTACCCATTTACTTACTATCTCGCTATTTGCTTAGTACAACTGAGATCTCAGTTGCTACAGTGAAAAACATAAGGCCTACAAAACCTAAAAGGATCTTCTCCAGAAAAAAAAAAATTAATACGTGTTATATGCCAGTTTCTCATGACTGTTCTTCATTTTGTACAAATTAGATTTCATCTGGATAATAATTTATAATTTTGTTAATTTTCTGTTTTCAAATTAATTAATGAAATTAATTAATGTACCCTCCCTTCAAATTTCTACTTAATTTGTTTTCAATTTAGTTCATTTCAGTATGTTGAAATATGCCAATGTGCTCCTTTTACTCTTAGCACTTGTAATTTTCTAAATAAACTAAAATTACCATAATCATTTCCTCTTTGACCTGTGAGATAGTTAGAAGTGCTTTCCTCCGAGTATTTCAATATTTTTTATTTTTTTGCTTTTTTATTCTCTTGTTTTTCACCTCACATATTTACACTAAATTAAGATGTGTTGTGTAAAATTCCTAATTCTGTAAAGATAATAATATATCATTCATTTAAAAAAGAATAGAAATTTGAAAGAATATATATTCTAGTGACATACAAAATTTATACATTCATTTTTATACAAAATTTATACATTCATTTTTGTGTATTAAAATACACATATGTTCATTATATGTTTTCATTATGATGATTGATACCTAATATTCTTACTTATTTTAATTCATCAGCCTTAACATTTCTGACTAATCTTATTTGAATAATAGAGGTTTAGATTGGTAAATGATTTCAAAAATTCATTTGCAAATATTTAAAGAGCATTGAGTCTAAAAGCCCTCATGATGGGAAATATTTTATGGAAATCAAACAAAGCAAAACAAAAGAAACATTTTTTTCTGTGCTGCATAATTTCAACTCTTATAAACATTGTGAAAGTATAGGGTACTATAGATACACAATCAGGGAATTTACCAGAAAGCCTTTTTTCCCTGTGATTTTACTTTGGGTGATATTTAAAATATGGGTTTCTAGGAAGTATGTGTGTTGGGGAAGAGGAAAGAGCAGAGTAGGGATTACAGGCAGAAGAAACGCAAAGTTATAAATGTTTGACTTCAAAAGGAGCATAAGAGAAAGGACTGAAAAGCACAGGAAGCACACAATACCTGTCCTCAACCTGTAAGATAGACAGACGATGTTGTCTTGTTTCCTGAAAAGGAGGAAAGAATTTTATGGAAGTAACAATATGATCTGACTTTCCCCACTCAGTTCAAACAGATCTGTTTTTTTCTAAAGGATAACTGGGAGAATATGGGCAAGATTACATGTTGGAAAAAGAAAACTGAGGATATAAAACTCTATAAATGATGGGGGATATTTTTGTTTTCAAATGGTTAAATCTAACTACATAAAAGAAAATATTGTGTTTTTAAAATCTTTTTTGTCTTTGTGTCCCAACTGAGCTAGTACTGACTTCCTGTTTATTTTTCTATGCCTTCAAGTACATCATGGTTTCTTTAAAAAGTTCATTGTTTATGGCTGTACGTTCTTTATCTCATTTTCATCCCTTTTTTAACTACAGAGATGAGTCGCTTAATAATGTGAATATTTTCTGAGAAAATTACTCTTCCATGGGTAATTTTATCATTGTATGAACATCTTAGAGTGTATATAGATAAAATAAGAATGCTACAACATCACCAACAATATATTATATATATTTACATATATAAATATATATATATATAAATGACATATATATGCCATATATATTATACATGTATACATGTATAATATATATATATATGTCATTGACCAAATACTGTTAAGCAGAGCATGACTATCTTACTCTATATGGTTTGAATCTGTTCTATTTTTTTTCTCCAAATTACTTACAATTAAGGTAGTACTTCAATCCTCCCCAAACACAAATTATGTTTCAGTCATATAGTTATCCATGTCCTTTAATGCAGGTCTGTGAGATTTTCATTGCAATATATATCCAGGAGCAAATTCAGGAACATAGTCTATTTGCTTATTACCCTATTGTCTGCTATTGACTTTATTTCATGAGAAATGGATGGCACCTTATATGTTACCATAGTGCAACAACATTTTACATTATTGTTTTCCAATTTTTCAAATATATTCCATATAATTGATAATTTTAAAAGTTGTACATTCTCAAACATACCTAATGATAATCAAGCTGACCCCCTCATTTATTTACATTTGCTTTAATTTTTTATTGTTTTGCTGAAATGTCAAATTCAAATACTCATGTGCTTGTTCTGTATTGCTTCTGCAAAAAATTAACACAAATTTAGAGGCTTTGTCTAATGGATTTACTACCTTTTAGTTCTGGAGATCTGAAGTTAGAAAGGTATCTCAATTGGGAAAAGCAAGTGTTAACAGGAACTCACCATATCCCTGAATATGCATGTCTTGCCACTTTCTTTTATATTTAAAGCACTTTGTGACTATATTGGACCCATACAAATAATTTAGGAATCTCAATCTTAAAAGGATCCTGATTAGCAACCTTAATTTTCATTCTGCAGTGTAGCACAACATATCACAGTTTTTGAGTTTGTTAATAAGCATGTGGACAACTTCTGGGGCCATTATTATGCATGTGACTCATGTATATCATCCATAAATGATTCATGTCCCAAATATAAAGACATTTCTTTATATAGCCACAATGCCAGAAGTCTTTTTAACTTTAATTCATTTTTTCTTTTTTTATAAAATTACTATCTAAAGAAAATCTATTTAGTTTGGCTGTATCACTTTTTTAAAAAAAATTTAGGTGTACCATAGCATATCCACTATTTTGTGTGTAATTGTGTTTTCAAAAATATTCAGTGTGCATTGACTGATAGAATGTCTCCCTTTCTGAATTCATTTTATTGTTTCCTCATGTTGATATTTAACATGCTCTAGGTTTCATGTATATATGTATATTTTTGCATGTGTAGGAGTATACATATAACGTGTATATGTTTACATATGTATATATAGATAGAAAGATAAAAAAATGTAGATAGATATTGTTTTTTAAACATCAAGCTAGATCTAAAGACCAAAGGAGATTCAATGCATTAGGGAAAAATAGTGCTCAACTGTCCCTATTTTTTTTGTATTCTATCAGATTTAGAGGCACATAATATCTTCCTGACACATTGTATTTTAATAAGTACTTTAATAAGTAAAGTTTTATCTGTCTGTATGGATAAAAGTTACCCACTAAAAATAGTCATTTCATTACCTCCCTTCTGCCACTGCTGGAAATACAGGTGGATGTCTAGTGCATATTACATATATGAAGACTTTTTTAAAAAAATCAGGTGGGGGTTAATGACATTTAATTAATCTTAGGAAATTATTAGAGCAATTCTGCTCTGTTCTTATTTTGTCTTATCTTCTTTAAAATTTTTCACTGGTGAATAGTTCCCATGCCTGTTCAATATATATTGCTATATATTTGTACACACACTACTTTTACTATTTTAGTGGGATTTCTGAAAGAGAATGACTTAATTGGGTACAGACTATATTTTCCCCCTCCCCAGGGACTTTATTTGTAGAGACTCAGATGACAGATTTTTTTTGGGGGGGTAGCTACTGATCAAGAGAGAATATAGGGAACAAAAACAGTATGATTTTAGTAACTAAAATATCTGTTAATGTTAAAGATATAATTCATGTTCCTTTTAAGATGAAATTCATATGTGTTTTAGACATATAGTTTAATATTCTAATAATGTCTCATGCAGGCCTGAATTTGTGAACTCCTTGCAACAACTGATGACCTCTCCCCAGGAGACTGTAGACTTAAGAATAGAAACCATAGCTTTAAAAAATATCACTTCCAATTTGGAATTTCAATGGGACTGATTATCTGAATTAATTCTTAATCTCTAGGCTATGAAAATACAATTGAAAATTCACACTTTAATGCTTAAGTGATTCATGAAATAAATTAACTTTTCAGCAGCTAAATATTACCCAGGGGGTCTAAAATATTTATCACAGCTTCCCAAATTATCCATAAAGGACTATATGCTCAAACATGATTCATTTCATTATCCAATACAGGTTTTTCTTTAACTATGGACCATTTTGTTGTTATTATTCTATGGTGGGTATATAGTAGTAAGAAAAATGTTGTCCTTGCACATGAAGCTTGTTACTAGTTCTGTGAAATTGCATCAGATTTCCTATCCATTAAACAGGATAAGATGGGGGTAATTTTGTCATTAAGGGCAATTCTGCTATTTGGAATCATTTTAGAAAGAGCTTGGATTTAGCTTTGATCAGATTATGTGTGAGAATGAATAAAGGTATAAACAAAAAAAATTATAATAAAAGTGTTTATTTTGTCATCATTTTCTCTTCTACCCTAGAGACCCTAGCAGATTTCAACCAGTAACATAAAACAAAAAAACAAAACAAAACAAAACAAAACAAAACAAAAACATCAGTTTGATCACAGCATGTGACAGAAATTTGAGATATTGCATAATTTTGGGAAAATGTGGAAAGAAAACATCTAAGTGGGTTGGGAGATCTCTGAAGTTTTCAAAAAGCCCTCAATCTGATTAGCCAAGTCTAAACAGTGGATAAAATGAGGTGACTGAAAATTCTGTGGGGAGATCTATGGATAACTTGAATTCCGTGTGGTTTCCATCTCCGTGGGTCTGCAGCTGAGCTTCTGAGAAGACCATGAGCTGCTAATGGGTTCAGCATTTGGAAAAAAGTTAAGGGCACATAGATTTGAGCAGAGGGAGGAACGCACCTGCTCCTTTACTTCTTCCTTTCATAGCAAGTGACCCTGGTGACCATAGGGAATGATGGTTACCACCTAAATGCCATCCCCCCAATGCAATGCAAATTCCTCTTTTGGTTAACTATCACGAGTATCATTTAAAGAGAAGATGATTCTGAGAAATTAAACCAGGTTGATAGAGTAGAAACTAGCAGAAGCAGAAAAGTCCTAACAGGTACTCAAAAATCAAAGGAAAAACGTTACTGAAGCAGATTGTTCATGTAGGCCCAATATCTTAAAGAAGCTAGTGGAATAATATTATGAAGAGAAATCAGTAAACATTTTTGAGAGATATTAGCCATGAAAGAAATCATGTTAACTATATTATACAGATAAAACGAAGGTAAAGGCAACATTTGAGTATTATGACAATGTTCTGATTTAAAATATTTAGTTAGAATTTCGGGGTTGCCTTTCCCTTTTAATCTTCACTTATTTTAAAAATCTGACTTCAGAGCTGATTTGTCTTCTTCAGATATATGTGCTATGCAGATGCAGGTAGGGAATGAGAACTGAAGTGTGTACTGGGCAGTGAATAGAGTAGGTGTTCCTAATGCATTTTGGCAAGTGCTCCAAGGAAAATTACTTTGTTTCTATTTAGAGAGCTCCCATCTTGTTCTCCCCCAAATAAAATGCCTATAACTAGTCATTTCTGTGTGAGGAAGAAAGATATTCCTTATTGAATAGGAAAGAAACAATGTTGAGATTTATTAAGATTATGGTTAGACCAGGAAGAGATACACCTTGATGCAGTATTTTCCTGGTAGTTTGCATTTTGCATGCGGAGAAAAAAAAATTGGCTATATTCATAGATACTGAAGGATGCTATGTCAATTGAAAAATGTCCTTGGCTCCTAGGAGGGAAGGAATGCAAACTTACAATATAGGAAGTAGTCCTAAAATAAAGCAGGTTCCATAGGGATTCCCATTAAAAGAAAATACCTTCCAAAACCAAAAGCTGAATATTTTCTTTGATATAAGGAGGCTGGTTCATAGTGGGGTAGAGAGGGGGAATGTGGGAAGAATAGATGACCTCTAGATAAGGCAGACACTGGTGGGAGGGGAAGGGAGGGGGCATAGGGTTAGAAATGATAGTGGAATGTGATGGGTATTATTATCCAAAGTACATGTATAAAGACAGAAATTGCTGTGAATATACTTTGTATACAACCAGAGATATGAAACATTGTGCTCTATTTGTGTAATAAGAATTGCAATGCATTCTGCTGTCATATATAAATTTTAAAAAAATGAATGAGAAAATACCCTCCAGTAAAGCCACTTCTTTACCTCAGCCATTTGGCAGCATTCCATATTGCACTTTTGGAAGAATATTCTACGGGGTACACAGGAGTAAAATCAATACAGATTTTACCTGTGAGCATTTGGAAAATCATGCAATTTAAATAGTACTAAGTTTTGTGCCAGAAATTTCTAGTTTTTCCACAATGTCTTATCCCTTCCCTAAATAGGTAGGTACACATCTGCCTGAAAAAAAAAACCCACAAAAACCCACTTTTTCCAGTTTCCCTTAAAGCTGGATATAGTCACTTGCTAATTTTGGCTAACTCAATAGAGCAAACCTAGAGAGGGTGATTTTCAACATGTGTCCTTTAAAAGGGAAGTGCATTCTTATCCCTTTGTTCCACAGATGCAAATTCAGGTCTCGGATCAAGAGATTATGTTAGGAATGGTTATCAATTATACAGCTAACTAAAAGTTTAAAATACCATGGGTTCCTGAGATGAGTGAACACAAATATATTACCATGTCTCTATCCATAGGTAGAATCTATTTCCCTTTGTATGGGCTGGCCCTATCGCTTCCTTTAAACAAGACAGGGTGGTGGAGATGATTCTGTGGTGACTTCAGGGTCTAAAAGAATTGAACTAAAAGTTGGAACTTCTGTCTTTTATGAAGTTTTCTCTTAGAAAGCAGTTACCATGTAAACATAATCTATGTGTTAATTAGCTCTTTGTTACCATAGCAAAATACCTATCATAAACAACTTAAAGGAGGGCAATATATATATTTTTTTATTTTGGCTCATGGTTTCAGATGTTTTGTCCATGGTTCCATGGTTCCATTTTGTCCACTGTCCATGGCTCCATTGCTGTGTGCCTGAGGCAAGGCAAAACATCATGGTGGAAGGATGTGGGGGTGGTTATGGGGCTGCTCAGCTAAAGACAAAAGCCAGACAAGAGAGAGAGAGAGAGAGAGAGAGAGAGAGAGAGAGAGAGAGAGAGAGAGAGAGAGAACATGCACCTGAGAAGAAGATAAGCCCTTCCAGGTATTTATCTACTGACCTACTTCCTCCAATTATAACCCACCTCTCAGCAGTACATTCAGCTATAATGGATTAATCCACTGACAAAGTCAGAGCCTTCATGACCCAGTCATCTCCTAAAAACCTTGCCTTGGAACACATGTGACATAGGGAGACATTCCAGAACCAAATTGTAACAACCTGTGACCACCATTCTTTTAGGTAGCACAAGATAACCATATTAGAAGCTGCATGGAAATAAAGAGATGACCAGCCTGTGAGCAGGAAGAAAAGATTAGCATTAAACAGAGACATGAGGCGGGAGGGAAAGGGAGAAAAAAAAAGGGGGAAATCACATGGAAATGGAGGGAGACCCTCATTGTTATACAAAATTATATATAAGAGTTTACGAGGGGAATGGGATAACAAACATGGAGGGAAATGAATTTCAATAGATGGGGTAGAGAGAGAAGATGGGAGGGGAGGGGATGGGGGATAGTAGAGGATAGTAAAGGTAGCAGAATACAACAGTCACTAATATGGCAGTATGTAAAAATGTGATGTGTAGCCAATGTGATTCTGCAATCTGTATTTGGGGTAAAAATGGGAGTTCATAACCCAATTGATTCTAATCTATGAAATATGATTTGTCATGAGCTTTGTAATGTTGTGAACATCCAATAAAAAAAAAAATAAAAAAACAAAAACAAAAACAACAACAACAACAACAACAAAAAAAAAGAGATGACCAGCCTGCCCATCGCCCTTGGAGATACTACCATGAGGCACTCAACATGTGAGTGAGTATGACATTGGAATATTCTACTCTAGCGTATGCCACAAGGAAGTAAAAAATGAAGACCCGTCCATAATAAATAATTGTGAGGATTAATAAAACGGTGGTTGTTTAAAGCCATTAAAACTTGGGCTATATTTTAATGCAGTGTAGATATTTTGCTCATCTAAGTAACCACACTGCTTCTCCTTTTTCTTTTTTTATTGGTTGTTCACAACATTACAAAGCTCTTGACATATCATATTTCATACATTAGATTCAAGTGGATTATGAACTCCCAATTTTTACCCCAAATGCAGATTGCAGAATCACGTCGGTTACACATCCACAATTTTACATAATGCCCTATTAGTAACTGTTGTATTCTGATACCTTTCCTATCCTCTACTATCCCCCCTCCCCTTCCCTCCCATCTTCTCTCTCTACCCCATCTACTGTAATTCATTTCTCTCCTTGTTTATTTTCCCATTCCCCTCACAACCTCTTATATGTAATTTTGTATAGCAATGAGGGTCTCCCTTCATTTCCATGCAATTTTCCTCATCTCTCCCTTTCCCTCCCATCTCATGTCTCTGTTTAATGTTAATCTTTTCTTCCTAATCTTCCTCCCTGCTCTGTTCATAGATGCTCTCATTATATCAAAGAAGACATTTGGTATTTGTTTTTTAGGGATTGGCTAGCTTCACTAAGCATAATCTGCTCTAGTGCCATCCATTTCCCTGCAAATTCTGTGATTTTCTCATTTTTTATTACTGCATAGTACTCCATTGTGTATAGATGCCACATTTTTTTTATCCATTCATCTATTGAAGGGCATCTGGGTTTATTCCACAGTCTAGCTATTGTGAATTGTGCTGCTATGAACATCGATGTGGCAGTATCCCTGTAGCATGCTCTTTTAAGGTCTTCAGGGAATAGTCTGAGAAGGGCAATAGCTGGGTCAAATGGTGGTTCCATTCCCAGCTTTCCCAGGAATCTCCAAACTGCTTTCCAAATTGGCTGCACCAATTTGCAGTCCCACCAGCAATGTACAAGTGTACACTTTTCTCCACATCCTCGCCAGCACTTGTTGTTGTTTGACTTCATAATGGCTGCCAATCTTACTGGAGTGAGATGGTATCTTAGGGTGGTTTTGATTTGCATTTCTCTGACTGCTAGAGATGGTGAGCATTTTTTCATGTACTTGTTGATTGATTGTATATCCTCCTCTGAGAAGTGTCTGTTCAGGTCCTTGGCCCATTTGTTGATTGGATTATTTGTTATCTTACTGTCTAATTTTTTTGAGTTCTTTGTATACTCTGGATATTAGGGCTCTATCTGAAGTGTGAGGAGTAAAAATTTGTTCTCAAGATGTAGGCTCCCTATTTACCTCTCTTATTGTTTCTCTTGCTGAGAAAAAACGTTTTAGTTTAAGTAGGTCCCATTTGTTGATTCTTGTTATTAACTCTTGTGCTATGGGTGTCCTATTAAGGAATTTGGAGCCCGACCCCACAATATGTAGATCTGAGCCAACTTTTTCTTCTATCAGACCCAGAGTCTCTGATTTGATATCAAGCTCCTTGATCCATTTTGAGTTAACTTTTGTGCATGGTGAGAGAAAGGGATTTAGTTTCATTTTGTTGCATATGGATTTCCAGTTTTCCCAACACCATTTGTTGAAGATGCTATCCTTCCTCCATTGCATGCTTTTAGCCCCTTTATCAAATATAAGATAGTTGTAACTTTGTGGATTAGTCTCTGTGTCCTCTATTCTATGTCATTAGTCCACCCCCCTGTTTTGGTACCAGTTCTATGCTGTTTTTGTCACTATTGCTCTGTAATATAGTTTGAAATCTGGTATCGCTATACCGCCTGATTCACACTTCCTGCTTAGAATTGCTTTTGTTATTCTGGGTCTTTTATTTTTCCATATGAATTTCATGATTGCTTTATCTATTTCTACAAGAAATGCCATTGGGATATTGATTGGCATTGCATTAAACATATAGAGAACTTTTGGTAATATTGACATTTTGATAATGTTAGTTCTGCCTATCCATGAACAGGGTATATTTTTCCATCTTCTAAGATCTTCTTAACTTCTCTCTTTAGGGTTCTGTAGTTTTCATTGTAAAAATCTTTCACCTCTTTTGTTAGGTTGATTCCCAAGTATTTTATTTTTTTGGAGGATATTTTGAATGGAGTGTTTTTCCTCATTTCTGTTTCAGAAGTTTTGTTGCTGATATACAGAAATGCCTTTGATTTATGCGTGTTGATTTTATATCCTGCCACTTTGCTGAATTCATTTATTAGTTCTAGTAGTTTCTTTGTAGACCCTTTGGGTTTTCTAGGTATAGAATCATGTCTTCTGCAAATAGTGATAATTTAAGTTCTTATTTTTCTATTTTTATGTCTTTAATTTCTTTCGTCTGTCTAATTGCTCTGGCCAGTGTTTTGAGAACTATACTGAATAGAAGTGGTGATAGAGGGCATCCCTGTTTTGTTCCAGATTTTAGAGGGAATGCCTTCAATTTTTCTCCATTCAGAATGATGCTAGCCTGAGGCTTAGCATAGATAGCTTTTACAATGTCAAGGTAAGTTCCTGTTATCCCTAGTTTTTTTAATGTTTTGAACATAAAGGGATGTTGTACTTTGTCGAATGCTTTCTCTGCGTCTATCGAGATGATCATATGGTTCTTATCTTTAAGTCTATTGATGTGGTGAATAACATTTATTGATTTCAAAATATTGAACCATCCTTGCATCCCAGAGATGAATCCTACTTGATTATGGTGCACAATTTTTTTGATGTGTTTTTGTATTTGATTCGCCAGAATTTTATTGAGGATTTTTGCGTCTAGGTTCATTAGAGATATTGGTCTGTAGTTTTCTTTCTTTGAGGTGTCTTTTTCTGGTTTCGGAATCAGGGTGATCTTGGCCTCATAGAATGAATTTGGAAGAGCTCCCTCTTTTTCTATTTCCTGAAATAACTTGAAAAGTATTGGTATTAATTCTTCTTTAAAGGTTTTGTAAAACTCCGCTGTATACCCATCCAGTCCTGGGCTTTTCTTGGTTGGTAGTCTTTTGATGGCTTCTTCAATTTCATCCATTGATATTGGTCTGTTCAAATTGTGTGTATCCTCCTGACTCAGTCTGGGTAAATCATATGAGTTAAGAAATTTATCGTTGTCTTCACTATCTTCTATTTTATTGGAATATAGGTTTTCAAAATAATTTCTAAATGTCTTCTGTATTTCTGTAGCATCTGTTGTGATATTGCCTTTTTCATCCCGTATGTTAGTAATTTGAGTTCTCTCTCTTCTTCTCTTCGTTAGCATGGCTAAAGGTCTGTCAATCTTATTTATTTTTTCGAAGAACCAACTTTTAGTTTTGTTAATTTTTTCAATAGTTTCTTTTGTTTCAATTTCATTGATTTCCGCTCTGATTTTAATTATTTCTTGCCTTCTGCTACATTTGCTGTTGTTTTGTTCTTCCTTTTCTAGGGCTTTGAGATGAAGTGTGAGCTCATTTATTTGTTGTTTTTTTCTTTTTTTGAGGAATGACCTCCAGGTGATGAATTTCCCTCTTAAAACTGCTTTCATTGTGTCCCATAGATTCTGATATGTTGTGTCTGTATTTTCATTTATCTCTAAGAATTTTTTGATTTCCTCCTTTATGTCTTCTGTAACCCATTGATCATTCAGTAACGTATTGTTCATTGTCCATGTGATGTAGGATTTTTCCTTCCTTCTTTTATCATTGATTTCCAGTTTCATTCCGTTATGATCTGATAACGTGCATGGTATTATCTCCACCCCTTTATATTTACTGAGGGTTGCCCTATGGCATAATATATGGTCTATTTTTGAGAAGGATCCATGTGCTGCTGAGAAAAAAGTATATCCACTTGATGATGGTTGATATATTCTATATATGTCAGTTAAGTCTAGGTTATTGATTGTGCTGTTGAGTTCTATAGTTTCTTTAGTCAACTTTTGTTTGGAGGATCTGTCCAATGGTGAGAGAGGTGTGTTGAAGTCACCCATAATTATTGTGTTGTGGTCTATTTGATTCTTGACCTTGAGGAGAATTTGTTTTATGAATGTCACAGCACCATTATTTGGTGCATAAATATTGATAATTGTTATGTCTTGTTTGTGAATGTTTCCTTTTAACAGTATATAATGTCTTTCCTTATTCCTTTTGATTAACTTAGTCTTGAAGTCAATTTTATTCGATATGAGGATGGCCACCCCCGCTTGCTTACCAGGACCTTCAGCCTGTGTATGTCTTTTCCAATCAGATGTGTCTCCTGGAGGCAGCATATTGTTGGATTTGTTTTTTTAATCCATGATACCAGCCTATGTTGCTTAAGAGATTAAGCCAATAACATTTAGAGTTACTATTGATATATGGTTTGTACTTCCAGCCATGTTTGATTATTTATCCTTTTTTTAAATTTAGTTTGTTTCTCCATGATTATCTTTCCCCCTCCCTCTGTCTTTACTGAGGCACTTCCCACTGATGGTTTTGGTTATTGTTTTTCATTTCTTCCTCGTGTAGTGTTTTGCTCAAAATGCTTTGCAATGCTGGTTTTCTGGCTGCAAATTCTTTAACTTTTGTTTATCATGAAAGATTTTTATTTCGTTGTCTTACCTGAACCTTAATTTTGCTGGATACAGAATTCTTGGTTGGCATCCATTGTCTTTCAGTGTTTGAAATACATTGTTCCAGGACCTTCTTGCTTTCAGCGTCTGTGATGAAAAATCCATTGTTCACCTTATTGGTTTACCCCTGAATGTAATCTGCCTCCTTTCTCTTGTAGCTTTTAATATTTTTTATTTGTGCTGTATATTGGATATCTTCATAACAATGTGTCTTGGCGTTGGTCTACTGTGATTTTGTGTGCTCAGTGTCCTGTATGCATCTACAATTTGTATATCCATTTTCTTTTTTATTTCTGGAAAGTTTTCTGTAATTATTTCATTCAGCAGGTTACTCATTCCCTTGGTTTGAATCTCTATACCTTCCTCTATCCCGATGACTCGTAAGTTTGTTTTTTTTATGTTATCCCATAACTCTTGGATGTTTTTCTCGTGATTTTTTTACCTGCCTTTCTGAGTTGGCTAGACTCTTTTCAAGATGATATATTTTGTCTTCATTATCTGACGTTCTGGCTTCTACTTGCTCCACTCTGTTAGTAATACTCTCATTTGTGTTTTTAATTTGGTTTATAGTTTCCTTCATTTCTAGAATTATTTTTTATAAGATTTTTTTTAAGAGAGAGTGAGAGAGGAGAGAGAGAGAGAGAGAGAGAATTTTTAATATTTATTTTTTAGTTCTCGGCGGACACAACATCTTTGTTGGTATGTGGTGCTGAGGATCGAACCTGGGCCGCACACATGCCAGGCGAGCACGCTACCACTTGAGCCACATCCCCAGCCCCGATTTCTAGAATTATTGTTTGATTTTTTTTTAATAATCTCTATCTCCTGATAAAGATGCTTAACTTCTTCTTTTATCTGTTTATGTAATTCGTTTTCAATGTGTTCTTTCACTGTTTGAATTTGCTGTCTCATATCCTCTTTAAGGTTCCATTCCATCTGTCTAAGGTGTTCCTTGAGTTCTTTATATGACCATTTTTCTGATGACTTTAGGTCCTCCTGAATATTTAGGCTGTCCTGCATTGTTTCTATTCCTTTTCTTCCTTGTTTTTTCATGCTGCTCATGTTACTTCTTGTTCTGTTCGACTGCTGAGTTACTGTTTACTCCTGTAGCTGCTGGTTTCAATGAAGTTATCTCCTCTACCGCAGTCTGGTGACGTCAGTTCTCTGCCATGGTGGTGTCTCTTGCAAATGGCGACAGATTGTTTCCCTTTGCCGGGTGACCAATGCAACGGATGGGTCCTGACTGTCTCTCCTAAGCACCATTTCAATCCTGTGGCCACTGCCTATGAAGGCTCGGTTGGCATTAACCTCTGTAGGATCAGAAGGGCCGACCAGTTGTTTCAGCGGGATGGATTAGTGCTGAGTCACAGCTGTTTGTCTGCGGGAAGCAGGCGAATGGGAGCTTGAATTCAGCCGATCCAGGCTCAGTGTGTGTTCTGAGAGGCCCAGACTGTTCGCCCCAGATCCACGTCAGCTCAGCATTGCCTAGTGATCCTGAGAAAATAGCATTTAGACTGTTTACGACTCCCTATGCCCGCACAGCTGAAGAGGTCAGAGACTTGATCTCTCCGCGCCCGCCGCCATGTTGGATCTCCTCACACTGCTTCTTCAAAAACCATTTGGAAGAGTTCTGCCTGAATCAGAAAGATGATGATCCCCACTTAAACTTGCAGAGTTGCCAACTTCTGTCAACTACAGTTGATACCTCTGAACATGTTCTCTCCCCAATGTCAGATGTCAACTATCTTATCTTGACTAACTTCTATTGATAAAAAAACTGTGTAAATTATACTCCAAACCAGAGCCATAACAATTCTTTATACAAACAAAAAAGCATAAATTGAACATTTGTGGTTTATAATTTTTAATTTACATTGAATTTATTTTACAGATTACACAGGGAATTTTAGATATATGTTTTTACTATTAATGATTTCAAGGTTTTTACTGCTGAAATTCTCATTTACTTAATAACTTAAGTGCAAATATATGGAACAAATTAACCTTTTTAGTGGCTCTGATATATATCACAGAAATGCCCAAAATATAATATTCTGCTCAATGTTGAAGCTTAAAAATTATAATGCGCTTCAGCTTAACACATCAGATGAAATTCACCCAATATTATTGTTTCTTATGCTATTGTCATTTTAGTATTTGACATCATATTTTTTCTTTATTTTACAAATTCCTTACTGTGCTCCTTTGAATTTTACAGTGTCCCTATAATTCTGGCCCATTTTGAGCACAGTGGATGTCTTATTCCCCTATGAGAAGCAAGATAATTAAGGCACTGACAGTCAGTTCCTCTCTAGCTTTATGGAAGATATGAACACCTTAGAGAGAAAAGAACCATGGAGCAACTTAATATTCAGTAGTGTATCACAGTGAATACAAACAGTGTCTTCAAGTGAAGAATCCCCACTTTTTGTTAAATATGGAATTTATAAAAAAGTCATCATGGCCTAAAACCTTGGAAAATTCCCTGATTGTACACATTCTCCTAACTCTTTTTTTAGATAACAAAAATCTTCCAAGCCATGTTTACAAGTAATATTTAAAGTTCAGCTGTTGTATGAGATATTTCCCAAAAATATTACTGAATATTTTTTCCTCCACATAGGCAACATCTTGGAGACATTTTTTTTAAATGCTAAGGCTTGAACCCAGGGCCTCATGCATACTAGTCAAACACTCTAACACTGAGCTAAATACCCAGGCCAATATAATGAGTGTCTTGTTAAAATATCTTGCTTGATAACCCAAAGTACTTTCAGGACCTAATGAATATGGTAGTCATTATATTTTACACACACACACACACACACACACACACACACACACACACATCTAGCCCTATATAATCATCTACGTAACTCTACAGCAGTCTAGAATCTTACTACTAATTTTTAAAATATTCTATTGCATTTAATTCTTCTTACCTACATCATATTTGTATCATATTTTTATATCAAATATACTCAAAATGTAACTGATACATGATCCTTGCAAAATCACTTTTCTATGGTTGGGGCATAGCTTAGTGGAAAAGTAAATACTTAGCAGGCTAGGAGGCTAAATTCAATCCTAGGCACCAAAACAACAAAAACAATTATAAATAAGTAAACAAACACTCCACTTTTCATTATAGTTTTATACAATTCCAAACTAAATTCCCAAATGTGGAGGTCAGAGGCATTAGGGTGATATTTAAAGATGATGTAATAACTCTCTGCATTTTGAAACATTATGTTTCCATTAATTCCAAAAGAAAGTTTCTGATCCACAATGATCAAATCCATGCTTTGCATGTTCATATGATTTTTAACTGCTTGAGTAGTTTGAAAGGCCTGGATTGCCCTTGTTTTTATTTGTAAGTATTCCTACAAATATACCAATTATCAAATAACATTCTCTTTTTACCAGTATGAATATCCATTTCTTCTGAAGGTATGCTACCGAGCTACATTTCTCTTTTGCATCAAAGATCTAGATTAGGTTGATAAACACACCTAAATAATTAATTTTCTAACTTTGAAAAAAACTAAGGTTCAATGGAAAAAAAAAATAATGTTGAACAGCTAACTTGGATATACAATCTGTCTGAATTTAAAATATAAACAACTAATTTTTATTACACATGTGCTGTAAACTATTTTTTTTACCAAAAACTTTGTGCACATTTTTCTTCACTCAGCTAGTTAAGTGCTTGCTCATTTGAAATGAATAACATTCAAAATAGCTTGGAAATCAAGCTCTTAGATTCTGAGGTACTTGTACCTTCTGCAAAGGAAGCATATTTTATTTAATAAAAAATTCTTAACAAAGAGATTAAGAATATTCTGGAGAATGTACTAAAACCAGGAACGAAAGCAGATGAAAAGATGAATAGTCAAATTAACACAATTATGAGACTACTTGGACTATGATGTCTGACATAAAATCTGCTCCTTCTTTTTTGTTTGCTTGTTGTGGTCTCTCTGAGCATGAAGTGAAAATAGAATTTCTGTTTAATTTGTTTCTCCCTCTGAGAACCAACCTACCTGCAAATCTTGCCAAGAAGCACTCATTTGCAAGAAATGGTGTCCTCATTTTCCTTGTTACTTGGCTTCCATGTCTCCTGATCAAATTCTTAAAAGTTTATTTTAATGTAACTTAATGTCATGCTATTTGCTTCCTTGCAATCCACTTTGGTTTCCCAATAGTCAGCACTTCTGCATCCTTAGGCAATAATATATTCTCTTAAAAGAGCACAATAGCCAATATTTTCTAACCCTTTTGTGGATTCTTCAGCACTATAAATTCATTATAATAAAGTAAGTGAACTCCTGCCTCTCCTGCCCATATATACCCCGCCAAAATATAGATGTGCTGATTAACACATAATACAAATGCTCTATGCTCCAAATAGCCACCAAGAGGAAAGAATGTGCATTTGATTTTATTGCTCAGCATTATGCAAGATGAAAGGGGCACATGTGTATAATTAAAACACTGCAAATGTCACTGACTCTCTGGTCAGGAGGAGAGCCAAAATAATAATAATAATAATTCAGGCAATTGTGTATCTTGTGACCTTGTGTACCTGTCAATGGAGGGAATGCAAAAAAGAAAACTGCTGAGCTGGTAATAGAAAAACAAATCTTAGGCAGCAATTTTTTTCCTGCCTCTGAAAGATCAGTGATGTCTAATTTTAAGGATATGGAATACCCCTTCTCCCAATTTTGCCTTTCTTTCTGTGATGTATGAGTTTCAGAGAGGATTATCTTAAGAGTAAAATTCTAAGATCTGGGTTCTTTAGCAGTGAGATTCGCCAGTGTACTGGCTCAGAGCACCAAGGTAGGATCCATTTTGTCTGGGCTCAAATTTCGACTCCATTACTTCCTAGTTAGGTAAACCTCGGAAAATATCTAACTTCTTTGTGGCTCTTTTCCTCATGTAAACTGGAGAGGAAAATGAGACATACTTCTAAGAACTATAGTGAAGATAAGATGAGCTAATATATCCCAAGGGTTTAGAAGACTGCCTGGCCTATAATAAACCCCTACGTCTAAGCAATTATTGCTTCTGTAGATATGTGAAGAGACATTAGTATTCCTTGAGCCCACCCCAGGATTCTTCCTCCCTTCCTCTCTCCCTCCCACCCACCCATGTGCCCTTTCTCCTTCCTCTCTCTCTCCCTCATATTGATAGTCATATATTGAAACTTTCTCAAAAGTTCTTATGGGGAAAACTAAATAAAGAATGAGCACTTGCCAGCATCATATGGGACAGGTATGACATTAGGGGATCTAAGTAATCTGCTGAAAGAATTTACAATTTTTGTTAAGAACTTTGGCATCCCTTTACAGGTGAGAAAACTGAGGTTTCAAGAGGAAAAGTTGCTTGGAGAAGATAACACAACTACCAGATGGCGAAAAACACTTTGGAAAGGTCTGTTTAAATGCAAAGCCCACATTCCTTCCAAAATACTGTGATAATGTTTTTCCTCTCAAAAAAAATGTGGAATTTAGCCTGTAGTTTATGAAGTATTTTCATAAATTCTTTTAGCTTATTCCAACAGAAAACCTAAAGATATATTTTGTTAACCTATCACTTTACAAATGACAAAAATAAGATTGGTAAAGCAAGTTTACTAACCTTGTATAGACAAGTAAATATCAGAGAACAATGAAAAATTATGTTAATATTTTTTCTGATCATTTCCACCCAAGGGATTTAGAATAACAGACAATATTGAAGTATTAGTTTTCCTGAGAGAATGTACCTTTTTACTGAGTGTCTACTGCTGATATTATCCAAGTCAAATGGAAGAGTGTCAAGCAGTGGTCAACATGAGCTAGTACATGACTGTCCCTGGAACCACACTTAATAGGGTCAAACCTATCCCCCAAACTCACCTCTGTGTTTACTGGTCCTGTATGTGCAGAGTTTAAATCAAATCAACTTTTACAAGAATAAAAATTGCTTCTGCAGATATGTGAAGAGACAAACGATAGTACTAAATGAAATAGGAATTCCAACTCTGCAGTATGAGGTAGAGAATAACAGAATACTGGAAGACAGGTGTTATTTTTTTTCCTCTTTTTGAAGTTTTCCTCTTCTGGATCTGGATCTGAGTATAATACTAGAAATTCCTGTATAACATAGATGTTACGACTGTAACGACAGAGTCAGGAGAAGAGGTAACTGTACTTTCTTTCATGTATGACTAAAAGTTTTTATCAAGCAAAGGTAGGAAAAAATAACTCACAGAAATTTTATTTGTTAGTAAGAAAGAGGGTTTGTGTTCCTGGGCATTTTGTTTTATCTCTGCTTTTAATCGGACTTAATTTCTCCTTTAATTGACCATACTTTTAGTGTAGCTCCTCCCTTTGCTATTTTTCACTTTTTTTTTCCATTTCATCCTGATGGAATATTTAATAGAGAATGTTTGGTAGTGCAGGCTATCTAGTTGTGAATTCTTTAACTTTTATTTATTATGGACTTTTTTTCATCTTTAAATCTTAAGCTTAATTTTGTTGGATATAAAATTCTTGGTTGGCATCCATTTTCTTTCAGAGGTTAAAATATGTTATTCCAGGACCTCCATCCTAGCTTTGAGGGTCTGGGCTGAGAAATCAGCTGAGATATGAATTGGTCTTCCCCTATATGTATTTTGATTTCTTTTTCTCACAGACTTTCAGATTTTATACTTATTCTGTATGTTAGTCATTCTCATTATAATGTTCATTGCTGTGGGTCTGCTGTAATTTTTACATTTGGGGACCTATAAGTCTCTCAAACATAATTTTCCATTTCATTATTTAGGTTTGAGAAATTTTCTGATATTATTCCATTGAAAAGACTGTGCATTCTGTCAGTTTGTATCTCTCTGCTCCTTCATCTATCCTGATAAATCTTAAATTTGGTCTACTCATGTTATCCCATAATTCTTGGAAGTTCTGTTTATGGTTTATTATTGTCTTCTCTGCATGGTCAACTTTATTTTAAAGATTATATATTTTGTCTTCATTGCCTGAGGCCTGTCTTCCAAGTGGTTTTGTCTAGTGGTAATGATTTTATTGAATTTTTAATTTGGTTTATTGATTTTTACATTTTGAGGATTTCTGCTTTTTTCAGAATCTCTGCCTCTTTATCAAAGGGGTCTTTCACTTCTTGTATTTTCTCTGATTTCACTTCTTATACCATATTTTACTTCACAAATCAGTTAAACATATGTAAATTCAAAACTATTTTTCTAACATTTCTTCTACTGTATTGTCAATGAATTGTATTATTGGAGCATCTTTATTTGTTAGGGGTGCTCTGTTCCCTTGTTTTTTCATGTTGTTTGTGCATTTTCCCATCTATCAGTATGGATCTGAGGCAGTACGGTTTCTACCCTATAGACTTTTAGTGTCCCTGAAGATTTCCAGTACCTCGCCTTTAAGGTGGATATTAACATAACATAAATAGCATCCAATGTAAAATAATATACAGCCTTAAACTTAAGAGCTCCTATTAAGATGTCTACAGTTTAATAAACAGAAATGATGTGATTCAATTATTGTCTACAATATAAACAATAAATTTGCTAAAAGTGTTTACAACTTCAAAAGGTGCATAAAGATAAAACAGAATCTTTTTGTGTGTGTGAAGTGATGTTTATAAGGGAGGAGGAGAGAAGATAGAAGCAAAAATTTACAGGACAAGTAGCGGAATTGATAGAGATTGGATGTTAGCAGGAGAAAAAAAGAGAGAGAATCCAGGGAAACAGATAAGTGAGAGAATGAATATATACAAAGAAAAAAAAGTAAAAATGCAAAAATACAAAACTGTAAAACACTATTCATGCATCACAGAACTCAATAAACTGATGCATGAAAAATACTTGGCTTCAAATATGGTAGAAAGGTTAGAGAGGAAAAAAATTGGTGGAAAATTGAATAATTGTTTCTGTTGAAGTCCAGAAGTTTCTCAGCTTCCTCTCTCTGTTGATAGGTGGGTTGTCTGGAGTTTGATGTTAACCATAGTCCAGTGGGTGTCAGAATAGTTGCCTGGGAAAGCTGATAGCAAGATGCCCTCACAGCCTCTTCTTCATTTTTTAATTTTTTAAATTTATATATGATAGCAGAATACATTGCAATTCTTATTACATATATAGAGCACAATTTTTTTGAGAGAAAGATAATTTTTTTAATATTTATTTTTAGTTTTCAGTGGACACAACATCTTTATTTTTATGTGGTGCTGAGGATCGAACCCAGTGCCCCGTGCATGCCAGGCAAGCGTGTTACCGCTTGAGCCACATTCCCAGCCCAGAGCACAATTTTTAATATCTCTGGTTGTATACATAGTACATTCACATCAAGTTGTGTCTCCATACCTGTACTTTGGATAATAACGCTCATCACATTCCACCATTATTAATAACCTCATACCTCCTTCCTTCCCCTCCAACCCCTCTGCCTTATCTAGAGTTTGTTTCTTCCTTCCATGCTTTCCTTTTTTATCCCACTATGAATCAGCCTCCTTATATCAAAGAAAACATTTGGCATTTGGTTTTGGGGATTGGCTGACTTCACTTAGCATTATCTTCTCTAACTCTATCCATTTACCTGCAAATGCCATGATTTTATTCTCTTTTATTGCTGAGTAATATTCCATTGTGTATATATGCCACATTTTTTTTTATCCATCCATCTATTGAAGGGCATCTAGGTTGGTTCCACAGTTTAGCTATTGTAAACTGTGCTGCTATAAACATTGATGTGGCTGTGTCCCTGTAGTATGCTGTTTTTAAATCCTTTGGGTATTGACCTAGGAGAGGAACAGCTGAGTCAAATAGTGGTTCCATTCCCAATCTTCCAAGAAATCTCCATACTGTTTTCCATATTGGCTGCACCAATTTGCAGTCCCACCAGCAATGTATGAGTGTACCTTTTCCCCACATCCTCACCAACAGTTATTGTTGTTTGTATACATAATATCTCCAATTCTGACTGGTATGAGATGAAATCTCAGTTTTGATTGGAGTAGTTTTGATTTGCATTTCTCTCATTGCTAGTGATGATGAACTTTTTTTTTTCATTCATTTGTTGATTGATTGTACATTATCTTCTGAGACGTGTCTCTTCAGTTCTTTGGCCCATTTATTGATTGGGTTATTTGGGTTTTTTTGGTGTTCAGCTTTTTGGGTTCTTTATATACCCTAGTGATTAGTGCTCTATCTGATGTATGAGGGGTAAAGATTTGCTCCCAGGATGTAGGCTCTCTATTCACCTCACAGATTGTTTATTTGCTGAGAAGAAACTTTTTAGTTTGAGTCCATCTCATTTACTGATTCTTGATTTTAATTCTTATGCCACAGGAGTCTTATTAAGGAAGTTGGGACCTAATCCCACATGATGGAGATTAGGGCCTACTTTTTCTTCTATTAGATGCAGGTTCTCTGGTTTATTCCTAAGTCCTTGATCCATTTTGAGTTGAGTTTTATGCATGGCCTCACAGCCTCTTCTAACCTTCAGACCCAAGGTAGCCAGCCCATTCATCTCATGCACTTTAGGACTGGCAGAGCTGGGGATAACCCCACCCTGTCCAGTCTTTCCAACCTGTGCTCCCTGGGGCAAAATGCCCCTAGTATCTGACTTTTCATGGGATTGCCAGGCCCAGACTGGTCCACGCAAACCCAGTCACTGTCTGACAGATCTGGGCTTCAGATACTCCAGATACACTGCATTCCCAAGATCTCAATGCTATTCCAACTTGCATAGAAACCACCAGGGATGCACTCAAAGAAACAGTCCTTCAAAGAAGCAGCAAGATGGTGGCCACAAGCCACTCTAAGCAGGAAGACCTAAGGTGTAGCCAAACCCACATAAACCCTGATAGTGACCTTCCAGGCCCTGACTGATGTCCTCAGAGGCAGCAGCACCCCCATATCACAGTGGTGACAAACATGCAGGCACCCTGGACCCAGGCCTGGTTCATGTCCCAAGATGAAGGCAGCTGTGTGCAGTCATACCTGCAGCCACCCTGGTAGTGGATCTCTGGGAGGCAGGTTGGTGGCATCAGTAATGGCAGCAGCACCCTAAGAATAGACCTCTGGGTGCTGATAGGGAGCTCAAATAATATTTCAATAGTAATCTTGAAAGTTAATGGCCTAAACTCATCAATCAAAAGATAAAGACTAGCTAGATTAAAAATAATACACAACAATATGCTGTCTTCAAGAGATTCACCTCAGAAAGAAAGACATCTGCAGACTTAAGGTGAAAGGATAGGAAAAAAAAAAAAACATATCACTCATGTGGATCACATAAACAAGCTGGGGTTTCTATCCTCTGATCAGGCAAAGTGGACTTCAATCCAAAGTTAAGCACAAGGAACAGAGAAGGATACTTCATACTGCTTAAGGTAATTATACATCAACAAGACATAACAATTGTTAAATATTTATATCCCAAATGATGGAACATCCACATAATCAAACAAACCTTTCTCAATTTCAAAAATCAAATACACCACAACACAATAATACTGGGTGATATTAACATAACTCTCTCACTACTGGACAGATCTTCCAAACAAAAACTAAAAAAAAAAAAATGCTATAGAATTAAGTAATACAATCAAAATTTGAGACTTAATGCACATATATAGAACATTTTATTCATTAATGAGTGAATATACATTCTTCTCAGCAGCACCTCATCAATCTTTCTGTAAAATAAGTCATATCTTATACCACAAAGCAACTCTTAGTAAATACAAAAAAAGGAGATAATACCCTGAGTTCTATCAGAATATAATGAAATTAAATTAGAAATCATGTTAAAATAAAAAAAAAATAGAAGCTACTCTAATACCTGAAGTCTAAATAATACACTACTGAATGTTGAATGGATAACAGAACAAACTAAGGTTGAATAAAAAAAAATACCTAGAGGTAAATGAGGATACCAATACAACATATCAAAATCTCTGGGATACTATGAAGGCAGTACTAACCAGAAATTTCATTGCATTTTGCTCATTCATTAAAAAAATGAATAATAATATTAACAAAGAAATGACCTAACAAAACAAATCAACATCCAAAGCAGTAGAAGACAGGAAATAATTAAAATTGGAGCTGAAATCAATGAAATTGAAATAAAAGAAACAACTAAAAAATTGACAAAACAAAAAGTGGGTTCTTTGAAAAAGATAAATAACATTTATCAAACTTTAGCGATGCTAATGAAGAGAAAAAACTCAAAATACTAAAATATGTGATAAAAAAGAAAATATCACAGTAGACACTACTGAAATACAGAAGATAATTAGAAACTCTTTTGAAAATTTATGTTCCAATAAAATAGAAAAACTTGAAGACATCGATAAATTTCCAGAGACATATAACCTAGCCAAACTGAATAAGGAACACTTATACAATTTAAACAGATTAATTTCAAGCAACAAAATAGAATATGCCATCAAAAGCCTAACAAACATGAAAGCAAAGGACCAGACAGATTCTCAGCTGAGTTCTATAAGACTTCAAAAAGGATTAACACCAGCAATTCTCACAATAGTGAAAAGGAGGGAACCCTTCCAAACTCATTTTATGAGGGCAATATTACTCTTATACCCAAATCAGACAAAGACAAATTAAGGAAGTTAATTAAATTAAAAAACTGTAGATCAAAATCCCTGATGAACACAGCTACAAAAAGTTTCAATAAAATTGTGGCCAATCACATTAAAAAAACATTTTTTACAACAGTGAACCAAAATCAAGTGGAGTTTATTTCATGGATGCAAGGTTGATTCAACATTCAGAAATCAATAAATACAATTCATTACATCAATAGATTTACAAACAAGAATCATATGATCATCTCAATAGATGCAGAAAATGTGTTTAGTAAAATTCAGCACCCCTTCATACTCAAAACACTAGAAAAACTAGGGAGCATAGGAACATAATTCAACATTGTAAAAGATATATGCTAAACCCAAGACCAATATTATTTATTCTAAATGGTAAAAATTGAAAACATTCCCTCTAAGAACTGGATCAATACAAGGATGCTGTCTGTGATCACTTCTATTCAACATTGTCTTTGAAACTTTAGCCAGAACAATTAAACAGGAAAAAGAAATTAAAGGGTTACAAATAGGAAAAGAACTCGAACTAACACTATTTACCAATGCCATGATTTTATATTTAGAAGATTCAAAACATTCCACCAGACATCTTCTACAACTTGTACGTGAGTTCAGCAAAGTAGCAGAATATAAAATCAACACATATAGATCAAATGCTTTCCTATACATCAGTGATGAATATATTGAAAGAGAATTGGAAAACTACCCCATTCACAATAGCCTCAAAAAAAATCAAATATTTGGGAATAAATCTAACAAAAGAGGTGAAAGACCTACCTGTACAGTGAAAACTACACAACACTAAAGAAAAACATTGAAGAAGACCTTAGAAGATGAAAAGATCTCCCATGCTCCTGGATAGGCAGAAGTAATTTTGTCAAAATGTCCACACTACCAAAAGCAATTTATAGATTTAATGCAATTCCTATTAAAATCCCAATGAACTTCTTCATAAAACTCGAAAAACCAATTATGAAATTCATTTGGAAGAATGAGACCCAGGATAGCCAAAGCAATCCTTAGCAAGAGCAAAGCAGGAGGCATAACAATACCAGAACTTAAACTATACTACAGAGCCAAACTAACAGAAAGGGTATGGTATTGGTATCAAAACAGATACATAGAACAATGATACAGAATAAAAGACACAGAAACAAAGCCACATAAATACAGTATGTTTAGTATCTCATACTAAACAAAGGCACCTAAAACATTCACTGGAGAAAAGATAGCCTCTTCAACAAAGGGTCCAGGGAAAATTGGAAATCCATTTGTTGCAAAATGAGATTAAACAGCTATCTCTAACCCTATATAAAACTCAACTTAATGTGGATCAAAGACTTATGCACTAGAACAGATACCCTGCACCTAATAGAAGAAAAAATAGGCCCAAATCTTCACCATGTTGGCCTAGGATCTGACTTCCTTAAAAAGACACCTAAGTGTAAGAAGTAAAATCAAGAATCAATAAATAGGATGAATCCAAACTAAAAAGCTTCTTCTCATCAAAGAAAAATATAAAGATTATGAAGAGAGAGCCTAAAGAATGGGAGAAAACCTTTATCACACACACCTCAGATAAAGCATTAATCTCCAAGATATATTAAAAAAAAAAAACTTAACACCAAAAAACCCCACAAATAACCCAATCAATAACTGGGTTAAGGAACTGAACAGACACGTCGTAGAAGAAGAAATACAATTGATCAACAAATATGTGAAAAAAATGTTCAGCATTTCTACCAATTAGAGAATTGCAAATCAAAACTAAGATTTCATCTTACTCCAGTCATAATGGCAATTATCAAAAATACAAGTAACAATAAATATTGGTGAGGATGTGGAGAAAAAGGTACATGTATACATTGTTGGCGGGACTGTAGATTGGTACAAACACTATGAAAAACAGTGTGAAGATTTCTCAGAAAACTTGGAAAGGAACCACTATTTGACCCAGCTATCCCACTCCTCAATTGATATCCAAAGGACTTAAAATCCACATACTATAGTGATGCAGTGACATCAATGTTTATAATAACTCACAATAGCTAAACTATGCATCCAACCTAGGTGTTTTTCAGTAGATGAATGGATACATAAAATGTGCTATAGATATTCAATGGACTATTACTCAGCTTTAAAGAACAATGAAATGATTGCATTTGCTGGCAAATGAATGGAGTTGGAGAATATCATACTAAGCAAAATAAGCCAATCCCCTCAAAAAAAACAAAGGCCAAAGATTTTCTCTGATATGTGGATGCTAATTTCACAATAAATGGTGGGGCTAGGGAAGAATAGAGTTACTTTAAATTAAGTAGAGGTGTGGGGGCTGGGGTTGTGGCTCAGTGGTAGGGTGTTTGCCTCCCATGTGTGAGGCACTTGGTTAGATCCTCAGCGCCACATTAAAAATAAATAAAGATATTGTGTCCATCTACAACTAAAAAAGTGTTTTAAAATTTAGGTATAGGGAAATGAAGTGAGGGGAGAGATATGGGGATAGGAAGGATAATAGAATGAATCAGACATTAGTACCCTATGTACACACATGGCTACACAACTGGTGCAATTCTATATCATATACAACCAGAAAAATGAGAAATTATACTCCATTTATGTACGATTTGTCAAATTGCATTCTACTGTCATGTGTAACTAATTAGAATGGAAAATGGGTAATGAAAAAAAAATGAATAAACCAGTTCTCAAACTAACAAAAAAAAAAAAAAGAAAGAAAAAGAGAAAATACTGTGCAATTGTTTGGAAAATTGTAGCACAGCAGCATAAATAGAATAATGTGTGAAACAAATGATTAAACTCCGATCTTATTTTAACCTCCTACAAGAATACACTGAAAGTTCAAAGAGGTACACAAATATAACCCATAGGAAATGGAAATTGGAGGCATTTTGGATAAGACAGTTCCAAATTGTTTTCATAGTCAGGGTCATATGGAGGTTTGCTAGAATAGTAAATGAATTTAAAGAGGGAAGCCAGATATATTTTTTTTTCTATTTAGAGTGATATGTAAATGTAGTCAGATATAACAATATATTTTATTTCTAAGCTTACAGAAATAGAAAGCAGTCAATAATGGGGGCATTTATTTTGGAGAAAGAAACAAAAAATGGGGACACATATATATTTTTCACAAATATCTGAAGGTCAATTTTATGGAAAAGATAATGTATTTTGAATTTATCTCTGATAGGATAGGAGAAAAATAGCAAGTCGATAGAATTTTCATGAAGTTATATTTTGTCAAAGGCTTTAGTCATAAGAATATTTGGAAAAGTTTATATGCCTAAATGGCTACTCCTTGTGAAATGAGTCTGTTTTGTATGGACTTACCCTTTTTTATTTTGTGTATGATCAAGATGTTTCTAGTATTTTCTCTATGAAAAACACCACTAGCACATCAGATTGCTGCTCTTTCTTGGCCAGGTGGTGGGGCTGAACCCAGGGGCACTCAACCACTGAGCCACATCCACAGACTATTTTGTATTTTATTTACAGACAGGGTCTCACTGAGTTGCTTAGCGTCTGGCTTTTGCTGAGGTAGCTTTGAACATGTCATCCTCCCACCTCAGCCTCCCAAGCTGCAGGGATTACAGGCATGTGCCACCATGCCCCCAGCTTGTTATTCTTTTAAATAGAATAAGTAGGGAAAGAATGATTGAAAAGATGCATTTAGCTATAAATTGATGTGGCAGCCATGAGGGAGAGACCTGGAAATCTGACAATTTCTAGGCCAAACAAATGGCATTTGCAAAGTTCCTGATACTGAGTGAAATTTGACTTAAGTGATAGGAAGAAGACCAGGGTGGCTAGAGTGGAAAAATGTGTGAGGGTAATAGAAGACTTTGACATGATGGCAGCAAGTTGGTTTTGACTCTGACAGTAGAAACCGAGGAAAATATTTTAGAGAGGAGAAGCTTGAAATGAGAGATTTTTTTAATAAGCTCTCTTAGGATGTTCTGTTGAGAGCAGACAGAAAGTAAAAGATAGACTCTTGATAGGCTACCATGGTTTTCCACGTGAAATCATCATTATCTGGACCAGGAAGTTACAACATAAAAAAAAAAAAAACAGCAGAATTTTGGACTTTTTCATTCATAGTTAATAGGATTGACTATAAAACGGATGAATGTTGTAAGGTCAAGGATCAAGGATAAGTGAAATCTTTGAGGATTTAAAAAAATAGTAAAATTAGAGCTGCCTTTTCAAAGACAGAACAATTTTTGCAGGAGAAACAGAGTGTTAAAGAACATGCCTTGAGATCATAATATAATGTTAAGTTTGACAGTCCTATTAAAAATGGGCACACTGAGCTGGCATATAAAAATTTAATTCAAGCAGTCAAAAAATAAGTCTAGAAGGAACACAATCTGGAAAGTATCGAAGAACATACGCTGTTTCAATCAATGTGACCAGATGAAATCACACTGGGGATGAATGTAAATTGAGCAGAGGTTCAGAGGCCAAACCCTGGGCACAATATAGAGATTGGGAGATCAGAAAAAAAAATGAGTAGTAAATGAAATAAACAAAAATCAGGAGAGGGTGGTATCCTAAGAACTTTAGTGAAAATAAGTCATCTCAGGAAAGTAAAAGTACTCACAGCTGACAGGTCAAAACAGATGAAAACGGAACATTGACTTCTAATGGACACAGAGCTGTCACTTTCGTGGAGTAGCTGAAGCAATAATTTGAGAGAATTTAATAGAGAATGATAATCTAACAACTGGAGTGAAAAGATAGACAAATCATGTCAATAATTTTGATACAGAAGAGAAATGGACCAGCAAATAGAAATGAATGCATTGTCAAGGATCTTATTTTGTTTACTTCTTCATCAATTTAATTGTATATTTAGCATGGAGAAATTACTCAGTTTGCATGCTGGTACTCAAAATTTCCTGCAGAAAGGAGAAAAGTGAAAAATGGAACATTGTTCCCAGAATGTGAGTGGGGAAACAGTGTCAAACCAATGGAGAGGTTGCCCTCAGAACAGCTGATTAATGGTTTATACACAGTTCACGAGGGGAGAACGCAAGTGTGTTGGGCAAATGTGATTATGGAGTCATGAGGTGACTGTCTTTCAGAAGTTTCCCCTTCTCCTTTTCTGCCTTTTCTGGGATCAAATCAGGTCCTGCACATGCTAGGCACATGCTCTATCACTGAGGTACATCTCCAACCCCAAAAGCCTCTATTTTCTCCATGAAAAAATATCAAACCAGGTCAGTGTCAATGATCTTTTGTTCAAATTCATTACATGCTCAAGAAGCAGCCACATCACTTTTCTAAACTGCTCCCTGTCCCAACAAGGGCATGGAACTCTGACACTGTATTACACACAATAATTATCTGATGGCTACAGCTGCTTAATAAAGAACAGGATACATATAAATATGTGTTCCTACAATGATTCCAACAATGAGACCATGGCAGGGAAATGGTGAAGACAATCCATGGAATACCATTTAGTCTACTAACAAGACCAAGTACATATAAAAGTTCCACATATAATCAGAGAACTTCAAATTATTGGATAAAGACAGCAATGCTTTTTAAATAAAATTTACACACCTTACCCCTTTTTTTTTCAATGCAGTAAAGGGTTTTCTGGGTTTATTAATATATTTATGATTGACAAAGACCATGAATTCAAAATAAACAATGTAATGATTACCACAATCAAATTAATCATCATATCCGTCCCCACACATAGTCATCATTTATATGTGGGGAGGTGTGGGTGTAGGTCATGAGGATATTTTGTATTCTCTTAGAAAATTTTAAGTAAACAAAACAATACAGTATTATTAACTATAATTGCTATGTGGGACATGAGAATCCAAGAACTTATTTATATTATAACTGACTCATCTTTAGAACTAAAAGGACAAAGTTAGATCTTTACATTTTTTTCATTCCAAAATAAATCCAAATTGATTAAATATATAAATGGAAAAGGAAATTCATCTCTTGAATATAGACTATTTATACAAGTTAGAGGAATATATTAACTAATATTACTTTATCAAATCAATGTTATAGCCCTTTAAATTTTTTAAAACAAAAATTAGCAGATCACCATGTGGAGGTGTTTGTACCATTTTGTACTATATATTTCTAAATAGTTTGCCTCTATTGCTCTCACTTTATCCAATACAAAACCCAACCTATTTTTTTTTCTTTTATTGTAGAAGACATTTATTACTTTTCTCTGTATACTATAGCCTTTGTGCCCATCCTCACATCAGAACATAGTTATGTTTTTCCCCCCCATATGTGATATTTTGGAGAACTTTTGGCCAAGACAAATGTGATTGTTAATGGTATGTGGAGATTCCATGTTTCATTAAGGAAACCCTAAATATTTGTGTCACAGGATCTTTTTCTGGGGCGATTGTGGGGGGTTTTGCACAATTCCCTGAGTTCTCAAAGCAGAGCATGCAAAAGCAACCGAGGGCCCTTAGAGCTTGGCCTCACAAACCTACCACACAGTCCCCAGAGCTTTAACACCCTTCTTTGTCAGATGGTCGATTAAGATTCCTGAGTTCAGAGCCATTCCAGCTCAAATATTTTTTAAAATAAGCTCATGTTTTTCATGCATAATTTTTGGGGAGTGAAGGCTAAAAATATATATGTAGGGTACATTTTGAGGGCCAGAAATAACAGGTCTGAAGGAACTGATCCCTGCTCACATCTAATCTTCAGGTTTGCTATACTTCTAAGAATGTCAGCATGTCATCTCCTGCTACATCAGTTATCCCGATTTATCTGATTTTGGACCTCCAGAAATCATTAAAGCATTTCCCTAGTTGTTTTATCTGATTTCATTCATTCATAGTCTTTTCAAGTGTGGTTTGATGAGGCATAGAAGATGAAATTTTGTGAAACATCTACTACTATGAACAAAATGGTTAAAAGATTCCTAAGCATGAAACTATGTACAAATTGCATAAAATGCAAGATGTGTCCATTGTTATTTATTTAAAAAATTATAAATTTTAAAAATTACAAAGTTTTCAAATGTGAGGAAAAATAATTCTGTAATGTCTGAGACAAAAAGGGTTACCAATGCTGATTATGCACACAGCTGAAAGCAATGGGTAATCTAATAGAGCAAGAAATAGAGCATGTGAGCAGGCAGTGCTGAGAAAAATAACTCAGTATATGAAAGATGGTCAGATAATTAGAGAACAAATCTCTACAACAGGATTCTATATTTCTCCAATTATCACATTGGCTCAGAAAAAAGTGCTTAATAATCTCTGATATAAATAAGGCTGTAGAGAATCAGCCACTCTCATTTGCTACTAGTAGAAGTGTAAATTAGCTCACTATCTACAGAGAATGGGTAACATCTATCAAAATCTAAAATGCCCACTTTAACACAACAAGTTGTTTCTATAAAGTTTATATATATATATATATATATATATATATATATGTGTGTGTGTGTGTGTGTGTGTGTGTCAAATTACATGTACCAAATTCTGATGTAATATATTTTTTAATAATTTTTTAAGAGAGAGAGAGAGAGAGAGAGAGAGAGAGAGAAGATTTTTTAATATTTATTTTTTAGTTTTTGGTGGACACAACATCTTTATTTTATTTTTATGTGGTGCTGAGGATCGAACCCAGCGCCCCGTGCATGCCAGGGGAGTGCGCTACCATTTGAGCCACACTCCCAGCCTGAAACATTTTAATAGTGACAAAATAGGAAGCATCTAAATACTAAAGAATAGGATTATGAAACAATTATAACCTGCCAGGCATGGTGGCACATACCTGTAATCTCAGTAACTAAAAGGCTAAGGCAGGAAGATTTCAGTTCAATATCACCCTCAGCAACATAGCAATACCTTGCCTAAAATAAAATTAAAAATAAAATAAAAATGGCTGGGGATATAAATCAGTAAAAAAGCATGCCTGGTTTTAATCCACAGTACTCAAATATAGTTTTTAATTCACACAATGTAAAAACAAGTGAGGAGGAAGTGGAAGATCTCTGTGTGTGTAAATATAGAAATATAGCACACTATCTAGGATTTTTAAAATGTTGGCAGTCATTGTATATAGTATCCCTCAATTTGTCAAAGTAATACGACATGACTTTATGTACATGAATATAGAGTTAAAATTACTGGAATGATACTTGTTACAAGTTGCTGAATTGTACAACAGGATGATGAGACAGGTGATAACCAATTTTGTTTTTGTTTTTAATTATGTTATTTTATACTTTTGAATGTGATAATGTAATTTATTTTTATGTTCTGCTACTAGATTAAAAAAACACAATTCTGAAACAATTTTGTTTAAAACTATGCCTATATGAAGGTAATAAATACTTGGTGAATATGTGCATGTATACAAATATACAGAGAGAAACAGAAAATAATCATTCTATTTGCTAATTTTAATTTTCTTAAAGTATCTCATTTGCTACATGAAGCAATAAAACCATAAAACAACAGGAAATGGTTTGAAACTAAAAAAAGAAGGAAAGGACCAAGGGAGAAAAGGAAGAAGAAAAAAGAAGGGGAAACTTTACTTCTTCTAATAATGCTAAATAAGGTTCCCCTGCCCTGGAATGGGAAGGTAAGTAACCTCTATATCGTGATCACACTTGGAATTTTTATGTTCCATTCCTCGGATTGTCGCCTCCTTTCACAGATCCTCTCTTGTCTATGATCCAGTTCCAGTTCCTGGGTATATTTGCAGTGATGTTCAGCCTTTATAAATGATGAAGTGGCTGTTCCCCCTTCTTCCTCTGCCCCACTCACTCTGTCACCCAGGTGAGATGGCTTCCCCTTCCAACACTCTGCACAGTTGCATCATTTGATATGATGTCACGTGCACCAGTCCACTTCCCATGCCCAGGTGGAGAGTGGATAAATGCCCTTTACCCACACATTTTTCCTAGAAGATTGTTATTGTCTTGAAATTAGAATCTGTCTCTGTGTAATTATCAGTACAATCAATTGTTTTTAAGTAAACTCTCAGGTTAAAAAGTAGTTTTTTTTCAAATATTAGCATGTTTAATAGATTTGAGTTAATGATTAGTATATCATGTAAATAAAGCCATTAGCACAAATTTATATTCTTTTCACAGAGATGTTCCACCTTATTTTTTTTTTTTTTAGTTTGTAGTTTATGTTTTCATTTTCCTTCCTGCAAATAGAAGGATTTCAATGGAGAATTTATATGAGCAACCAGGACAATTTGGACTGAATGTTATATTAAAATTCTCAAAAATCTGAATATAGAAAATGTATCACTTCTTTTGGTAATATCATTTGGGTTCCTGCGGCCAACTTTAACTAGTGTAGTGAAAATATTTCAGATCATTTCTTTTTTTTTTTTTTTTGCTAGGTAAAAGAGCCTCTTAAAATGGTTTAGATACTATCTAAAATTAAATGTGAAATTTTACACACAATCCTTCTGGAAGATGAAAGTATTTTATGCAATTTCTGTGCTTATCATACCAAGCAATTCCTTAAGATGTGGCAGAAGGAGATGCATCCACAGAATATCCTAAGGGAGGGATGTATTTTATTATTCTAAGCAACATAAAAAATACAGGCAAAGTCAAACCAAACAGAAAGGATCCAAGAAGTACCCATGATTGGAAGTAACGCTAGCAGGAGACCCAGCAAGTCCTGCCTGCCCATGCATATCTCACCAGAAAACAAAAGGTGAAGGTAAACAATTTTTTTCCTGAACACCAGCACTGAAAACTGAAGAAAGTGATTGCTTTCCAATTAGTGGCTGAAGGGAGATGCCTATCTTCTTTTCAAAGAAAAAGAATCTAACTCTCCCAGCAATGATTTGCTGACCTACAAAGGGTCTCAGAAGTGCTAGGACTATATCAGTGTGTATTCCAAAGCACCTACACTGATAGATTAAAATGAGACAGCTTAACAGGCCTAACATGAGAGAAAGCTTCAAAGGTCATCTTGAATAACTTGTCTGGCCAATAGTATAATGGATCTTGATCCAAAAGAGAAATTACTTCTTCCCCAAGGTTTGATGAAAATTATCTTGAATTTCTAAGAGCAGGCAAATCTCAACTGGTTTCAATTTTGAGAATTTACTCAGAAGCAATTTTTCTCATTGTAAAATACACAAAAGACTGTTAAAATCTTGACCATATGCTGCAGTTATTTTTATTTATGTATCATTTAAATAATTTTTCTTCATTGTAGCAATTATTGTTTGCATTGTATCTCTCCTCTCTTTCTCTAAACCTTGGGAGACACTTCAGTATAGATAGATAATAATTACCCATCTGTACTAGTGATATGAATATTTTAAGATACTTGAGATCTGCATGTAGAAACTTTGCCTGGGCCAACAGGGGTAGCAAAAACTGTCTGAAAAAATTAAAATAAGCTACAATATACACATAGGCATATCTTGTTCAAAACACACAAATTTTTGTTTCCACCTTTAAAAAATAAATACAGTTTATGTTTCCAGTGGCTTTTCTGAGACAACTAGAAATCAGAAACTTAATCATCATCGTGGAAATTTCACCTGTCAATTTTTGTTAGCTAAGAGAAAACACATGAAGTAATAAGCATTTTTATTTGCTCTTTAGTCCACACATCACAATATGAAGAGCAGATAAACGTCATGTTTTCGGAAAAATCCCATTGATTCCTTCAAAATCAGCTCATTTTTAGCATTTGGTTATTCAGAGCATACCAACAGCAAATCATGTAGCTGTATTATTTCCTTGTTTCCCAGTAATTAATCCACATACCATTTTACAAAGATTGACAATCAACAAAGAAAATTGGTCAATGAAAGTAAAAACACATCAGTAAAAGAGTAATGATAGTACTACTGGTGAAAGCTAAATCATGCTATGCAGTTATAGAAGTAGTGAATCCACTCTGTAAGATGCCATCATGGTGAAAATTGACATTATTCTTTGTCAATGCTTAAAAAACTGTAAAATTAGTGTTTTAATAAATAATTAAACTATTAAAAAAAAGAAGTAGCTGAGTGGAATCTTGACACTGTTGCAATTGAGAGATTGTAGATATGCAACCACAGTTTAGAGAAGGAAGTCTGATCAACATAAGGAAGTGAATGTAATGAAAAGAACAGAGATGTCCCAAAAGAAACAACATCAGCAAGAAAAACAAAATGAAACAAACAAACTTTGTATCACAGGAAATTCTGAAGATATTGCATCACATCAGAAGCACAAATGATAAGATGCTAGAAGTGCACCCAAACTTGGAAAGAAGTATGCCATTCCCCAAGGAATGGAAAAGGTTCTTATTTTATGTCAGATGGAACAAGAGAAGAGAAAGGCAATCACTGTTCAAACTATTCTTGATTTTCTTTTGTTTGAGAACAAAAACATTTTGTTTTTTTAAAATTTTTTTTTCTTATTCTTGTAAGTTCACTAAATAAATATAAATTTAATATCTTTTTGAGCAATTTTCTATATAAAACTGACAGTAAGTGTTAATGTTTTGGCATATACTTCAAAAGGTCATGGAGCAATCATAATTTCCTAGTTATTGAGGTCACATTGCACAAATTCATTTGTATGGGCATTTTTATAATCTGATAGTACTATAGTAGTGGGAATTCCTTATATATGTTGCTATCCTCACTCTTTGAAAAACAATGTAAAAAATTTCTTGCAGTATGTCATAAATTAAATAGGAACTATTACTAGTCTTAATGAACTACGAGCAACTAGCAATCATTGCAACTTTTCATAAGATTGGAAAAATACAGTTTATGTTTCCAGTGACTTTTCTGAGACAACTAGTAATCAGGAAAAAATATTTTAATAACTTTTTTTTAAAAAATCAAGATAATTTTTGAAAAAAAATATAATCTTAAAAAGTCTAGCCAGGCATCGTGGTATACACCTGTGATGCCAGCATCAGGGTTGTGAGGGAGTTGTAGAAGGGTGCAGGCAGCCAGGACAAGGTGGCAACTGAGGAGGTCAAGGGAAGCATGGACAGGGCCTTCCAATGAGGTCAATATCCTGGTGAATGAGAGTGCTCGTGGACATAAGCAGAGGACCCAATGTGATAGACTGCCATACTTATGCCAATAAATGGAGTAGAAAAACAAAAATAAAATACAGGTTCAGGGGGTACCAAAGAATAATAATGAGGAGCATGGAGAGGGAAAGAGATAAGGAAGAAATTCCAGAGACCATAAAAAGAACAGGCCCAAAACTCCCCAGCTGACTCCCAGCTCTGGGGCCCCTTGTCTTTGGATAAGCCTGTCACTGTCACTTTTGCAATAAAACTGCTGCTAGATTGCCATCTCTATGTCCTGTTCTTCAATTTTTTGCTGAATGGAGACAATGAATCTAGCACCCCTAGACAGTAACAGTTCCAAGTACAAGGCCACCATCAGTAACTTAGAGTGACATTGTCTAAATAAATAAATAGGACTGAGTATGTACCTCAGTGTTAAAGAGCCCCTGAGATCAATCTCTAGTAGCACATGTATACATTTATCTATACATGTATAAATGTGTGCATATATATGCATATTTTAACTGCATGTATGTTAATTGTGTTATCACAAAGACATAGTCTTTCTTAGGTTTGGTTGACCAAAATACCACCAATAAAGAGATAAACAGCAACAAATAACAATCACTGAGAATTTACCATGTTATTGAAAATTGTCTTTAGAAGTTAACAGCTTATTTAATGTTCTTAACAGTTAAGTAAGAACTACCAGTTACCAGTTTAAAATTGGAAAGCAAAAAGAAAGATTAAGAATGTTCTCCAGATCATTCTTGAAATATGACTTTCATTATTGTTGTTTCAAATTTCCACTGTGGACCATTTTGGTTAATCAGCTGCAATACTTTCTAGTATTCACATAGTTAATAATGTCATGGCTCCAAATTGTTCAAATCTGTTGATCACCTCCTATTATTTTTTAGTTCTTCAGAGTCTCCACCACTGTTTCCACCTTCTTCATAACTGTGATTTATAGATAAGATCCATGGTAACCAGACTGACATCAAATCTGTTTTCCCTAGTCCTGCCTGCACAGCAGCAGCAGCAACAACTCCCTATAAATGGCTTTAAATGCTGGAAATTACAGAAATCACCTCACACATGTTCCCATTTCTTATGAAGATAGCAGTGGATGTATGTATGTAGATTTATACAGATTTTTTCATTCCAAAATTATAACTAATGAAATATTTGGTGAGGAGGTCAAGTTTAATATCTAATATTATTAGGGAAAAGATTCCTTTTGGGATGGAAAGACATTTCAGTTATACTGAATGTGTCAAGTTTAAGGAAAGAATTTGAAGAAAATCAAAGTGAGTTCATTTTACTTTCAGGAGAATAAAACAGATATTATAGAATAGTCATAATTGGGCTTGGTTGAATATACCACCACCAATAAAGAGATCATCAACAACAAATAACATTTACTGAGAATTTACCATGCTACTGAAAATATTCTTTACAACTTAAACACTTATTTAAATGTTCCTTATTTAATTGTGTTCTGAATAAGAACTACTACTAATCCAGTTTGCAAATGGGAAAACAAAAAGTGGGATTAAGGAAGTTCTCCAGGTTACACAACTAGAAAACTATACAGCCAGTATCCAGAGTCAAAGTCTTTCTCTCCTGGAACCACATCCAGGGAACCACTTCACATACAGATTTTGAAATAGGATCAAATGCATAACATCTACCTTAGCCACTATCTTATTCCAATCAGCAGTGATAAGGGAAGAAATGCAAAGAAATATAAATATCTAAATGTTGAATAAATGAGTGGGTGGCAAGAGTGTTACGGTGTCAGGGTATACTCTTTTTGGTTGCTAAGAGAGTTTCTGCCCAATGCAACCTGGGAACACAGGTCAGTACATGTCATTTTAACAGACTGTGCTGAGATACAAACACAGTGTCCATCATTCTGGGTGACAGAAACATGAGTTCAACACACAAAAATTGAAATAATCCATAATCTTGCTCCTCTTTTTAAAATTTTTAAGTTTTTTTTTAGTTGTATATGGACACAATATCTTATTTATTTTTATGTGGTACTGAGGATTGAACCCAGTGCCTCACATGTGCTAAACAAGCGCTCTGCCACTGAGCCACAACCCCAGCCCCTTGCTCCTCTTTTGTGAGCCTAAAATATGGGTTAAAAAAAAAAAAAAGCTAGTAAAGATCATAGGGAATATTGTGCATGGTATTTTTCACTTCAATCCATTCAAAAGTACAAAACTGTTCAACTATACCTTGTTAAAATATGTGACTGGGATTCCAGCATGAGGTTTTAAAAAAGGTTTTATTGTTTAGTCAATTTGAAATAACTGGTGGAAACAATTTATAGATTCCATTTTTCCATTTCATAGGGTCCTAAAATTATGGAATTTCATAATGGGAAGTTCTCAGAAGTGAGATATTTCTTTTGCTTTCAAATTCTGCTTTCTTTCATATATGATTAAAAGTCCCAAGTGTGTAGAAAATTTCATTTGTTAAATATATGGCCACACTTTGATTTTATTTTGGGAAGAATTGGGCAAACCATTGACAGTTGCATCGTTCAGAAACTGTAAGTTAACCTGCCTAGGAGCCTAATAAAATATTATATTTTTATATAAGTTGAATTATCATGCACAAAAGAAGTTTTCATGTTAAGTAAATGTGAAGGTCAATGGATAAGTAGCCACGAAGGAAAAAAAATGGATTTTGTTTTCTTCCATGCCTTTGCTAAAAAGAAACAAAACAACCGCTTTGCATCTATCAAAGTTAGTTGATTCTGAAGCTTGAAATTGGGAGGAAACTACAATTCAAACGGTAAAGGAACACTCTGTACTCTCCTTGAACTTCTCTGATCCAATCTCTACATGTATTTTCATTTTGTCCTCAGTCTTTTGCGATTGCTTTTGAGGAATAATATGGGCTCCCTCTGGTGACTAATTTCACACCTAAATATTCCCATGGCAGTTAATTAAGAAGCTGCAGTCTCTGGATCTGTACTTGTCTTATGCAGAAAAGGATGTGAGGTTAGAGGCCTACAGGGAAAGGGTTTTTTCCTTTCATTTTTTTTTTAAAGAAATAAAAAAGCCTTAGAGCTTAACATTGGTTCTCCATTAGGTGCACAGAGAAAGTTTTAAACGCTTATCTAATTTCATCACTTTAAATTCTTCAATTGTGGGCTACAATTTCTTTTCCCTCTTCATCATAGCTACCATTATTTAAAATAAGAGAGTCCTAACACTTTCAGGCAAAATATTTCTTATGACAAAATTAGGAGATAAAGTATTCTCATAGAAATGTAAGATTAAAAAGGATGCACATTTTTCGGAGTCCTTTGTGCGCAAAATGAAGTAGAGATCAGGAAAACAAGAAATTAACACCATATAAGGAGGACTTCTTCAGGTCCATCCTCTTCAACCAAAGGACTCTTTAGCATGAAAAAGGAGTCTAGGTCAGGTCTCTTATCAGCAGGATGTGACAGAGTTGAAGCTGCTTACTCAGCTATTCATTCCTTCTTCCTGCTTCTATCCCTAATATGATTTGGATATGGTTTGAAGGTTCCCCATATCGTGAGTTGAAATTTGATTCTATCTGTGGAGAATTAACAGAGGGGGCTACAATGTTCCTAGGTGGGGTCCTTGGAATTGATACTATATATATTAAATATATTAATTTTTTTGTTTTTCAGTAATCCATAGGATTCAAAATATTCTAGGACCTGTTTTTAGTAAATGTGAGAGTTTTTAGGAATGCAGTTGTTGAAGTTGGATTGATGGGTTTCAGTGGATGCCCATCTTTAATTGTATTAAATAATACAAACATTGTTCCCTAAAGTGAATTTTCACATTTACTTTACTACCCAATTTGTATGTTCTGTATGAGACTATTTTTCCCAATGGGTAAAAATATATTTTCAGTTTAATCTCTGTATTTCTAACACTTTTAAAACCTTTTTTAAAATGGCTTCACTTAATAAAACAAATACTGTCACAAATTTTCCCTAGACACTCATCTTTCCCGAGATGACACACAAAAAATATGTAAATATTTACATTTTTACTGAAAAACAAAAAAACTAAAATTTCAATTATTAAAGCCCAAATGAAGAATGCTATAGTAGTATGGTTGAAAGCATTCAAGAGAATGAATGTGACATAAATAAACCTCTGAAATCATATTTTGATAGACATGAATTATAAGAAGTATGCACATGATCTTAAGACAGGTAAATCACAAAAGGGTCTAAAACAATATTCCATCTCAAGACGTACAGTATCTCTTACAATCAGAGAAATGCAAATTAAAACTACACTAAGGTTCCATTTCACTTCAGTCAGAATGGCAATTATCAAGAATACAAACAAAAAGAAACTTCAGTGAGGATGTGAGGGGAAATGGTATACTCATACATTGCTGGTGGGACTGCAAATTGTTGCACTATGGAAAATAGTATGGACATTTCTCAGAACATTTTGAATGGAACCATTAATTGACCCAGTTATTCTACTCCTTGGTATATACCCCCCAAAAACTTAAAATCAGCATACTACAGTGACACAGCCACATCAATGTTTATAGTAGATCAATTCTCAATAGCAAAGCTATGGAACCAACATAGGTACCTTTCAACAGATGAATGGGTAAAGAAACATTGTACATATACACAATGGAATATTACCCAGCCATAAAGAAGAATAAAATATGGCATTTTCCAGTAAATAGATGGAACTAAAGACTATCAAGCTAACTGAAATAAACCAATCCCAAAAAACTAAGGGCTGAATATTCTTTCAGATACACAGATGCTGATTCACAATAGGTGAAAGGCAAGGCTCACAGAATTGGATAGGGCAGAGTTGGGGGTGGAAAGGAAGTAGGGATGAGAATGGGGAAGATAGTAAAATGAATCAGACATAACTTTCCTATGTTCACATATGAATACATGACCAGTGTTACTCGACATCACATACAACCACAAAAATGAGAAATTATACTCCATATATATATGATATTGTAAAATATATTCTACTGTCATGTATAACTAAAAATTAAAAAAAAAATAAAAATTAAAAAAAGAAAGGAAAAATACAAATATTAACTGTTGTTAAGAATGTGGGGGAATAGGTATACTCATTCATTGTTGATTGAACTGGGTAGAACTGCTTTGGAAAGCAGTATGGAAGTCCTCAAAAGATTAGGAGTAGAACAACTGTATTACCCAGCTATTTCACTCCTTGGAATTTATCCAAATGAACTGGAGTCCGCATAATATAGTGATTCAGGCACAGCAATGTGATACAGTGATACAGGCACAGCAATTCACAATAGCCAAGTTTTATACTTTATTTTGAGAGAGGGTCTTACTAAGGTTGCTAAGGCTGGCCTGAACTTGAGGCACCAGACCAGGTACTGGTCAGATGAGTGGATAAACAAATGTGGTGTATATATACATAATGGAGTTCTACTTGGCCATAATAAAGAATGACATTATGTTATTTGTTCATAAATGGAATAAACTGGAGAACATCATGCTAAGTGTAATAAGCAAGACTCAGAAAGTCAAGGATCAAATGTTTTCACTCATATGTGAAATTTATAACAAAATAAGGAGGAAAAGGGGGTGATATTCCATGTAAATAGAAGGAAGGTCCATGGAGAAGAGAAAGGGTATTGTCGGGGAGGGAAGAGGGATAAGAAAAGGAATTATAGAGTAAAATTAACTAATTAACCAAAATATGCTGTGTGTGTGTGTGTGTGTGTGTATACACACACACAAAATATATAGATATACATGAAGGTAGAATTCACTGAATGTACCTTTTCCCTACAATCTCACCAACAATTTATTGTAATTTTATATATATTCATATATATACATATATACACATATATACATATATACACATACATACATATACATATGTGTATACAATATACATATATACACACACATATATATACACATATTTACATATATACACACACACACACACACATATATATATATATATATATATATATATTAAATGACAGTAAATTGTTGGTGAGGTTGTAGGGGAAAAAGGTACACTCAGTGGATTCCACCTTTATTATATCTATAAAGCACTCATTAAAATAGGAGTAAATAAATAAATAGAAGGAATACCACGAAGTAGAGGAAGATAAACAGAGGGAAAGAGGAGGCTAGGGAAAGAAGGAACTGAAATGGAGCAAATTATATTCCATGTATGTATTATTATGTCAAAATGAACTCTGGCATTATGTATGAATATAAGGCACTAATGAAACATTTTGATATGGAAGGATTTGAAAGTTAAATTGTAATTTATTATTAGCAGCGATTTCTTATAATAACACTTGATCAATAATTTTAGCTTCTATCTAAGTGGGCTGAAAATGTGTCATTTTGTAAAATGTTGTTTTGAGCATGAAAATTTTATTAGCTTTATAACTTAGGGGTATGACAAGGACTTTTCCATTGCTGAAAAACAGTGGTAAAACTCAGGTTAAGCATGCACACACAAATATTTTGTACTTATTCATTTTTTAAAGCACGGGCTCCAGTGTGAGAGAAAATGATTGGGGAAACACAGAGTTACAGAGATACAGGTATTATGATAGGATTATTATCCTGATCACATTACCTCTTTGATACCCAACTAAGAGATAACACTTCAAGTTATCCATCAAATTGCCAACCACTGAACAACTGTAATGATCATCTTTCTACAATGACAGTCTGAGCGGATCACCTCCTACTTAAATTCTGCTTCTGAGACACAGACAGCCCTTCAAAATTGTTATGTGACATATATTGGAAGTAAGAATAGGAAAAACAACACAAAATACCTTTTTTTCCTTTATTATGTTTATTGTTCTTACTGGATTAATAATAGAATAAAAAGCCATGTGAAACCCATTGATTCTACATTCTGATCCTCATTCCTTTGTAGAATTTGAGTAAAGTTGTCAGTTCCAAAGGAAATATTTAAGAATTTTTATTAGAAGTTTACACATTTAAATCAAAAATGTTTGCTGAAGTCTCTATTCTAGGTCAAACTTTTTCATCCATCCTTAGTGAAGTTAATTCTTCTTATTATTTTCCCCCAAGAGAAATTGTTCAAAAATTCTCTTTTTTTTCAGGTCTTGACTTCATCTCTATCCGTAATCAAAGACTTAGCCTTTTATATCCCTGACAAAAACCAAATCAATCTCACATGGAGTCCCTTAATTTTTCCCTTATCCATCTCAAATAATAGAAATTAACCTATATATAATTGTGCTATTATGACTCAAAGAAAAATTTGTCGTAATTTTAGCAGTCTAGAAGAATAATCACATAAATTTATAATGGAATAACTAATGTGTCAAACATATGTGTCAAACATATCTCTGTTTTTGTTAATGATTGCCATTCTAACCAATTTTCTTGATGTAACTAATTTTTGAATGAAAGTATGTTTATGATGAGCATACACCTACATTTTAAGGAGACTAAAGTTTGCAATAGATTGGTGGAGAAACTCATGTTGGAAACCACTATTATCTGTAAGAAACACAGAGGTGTCACAGTAGTTTTATTTGTTTAGAGTTTTCAAAAACAAATAACCTGATGGAGTGTGCCAAATAAAAGAAATAGACTGATTTTTCATCAATCAAACTGAGCTTACATTCAGCTTTTCAAACTACACACTACCAAAAGCATGAGATCAAGATCCAGAAATCAATCAAATAGCCAACTTTGTTACTGCCTATTGTTCAGAATTCAGCTGGATATATTCTTTGAATTCAAATGACTTTAATGATGGCTTTGAGACTATGATTTAGTATTGGGCAAGAAATTTATATTTAAGTTATGTGTATAATGTATATATTATATAAAAATAAATACATATTATTTATCTCCAGAGACTTTTGAGTGTCAAAATTAAGGTTTTTCAGGGTGCTGTAGCACATACTTGTATCTCAGTTACTGGGGAGACTGAGTCAGTAGGATTTCAAGTTCAAAGATGGCCTGAACAACATAGGAAAACTAAGTCTCAATGACAATAAATAAATAAATAAATAAATAAATAAATAAAGCTGTGGATGTAGTTCAGCAGTAGAGTGCTTGGGCGAGGCCCTAAGTTCAATTTCTAGTATCAAACAAAAAAATTTACAAAAAAAGTTTCTAAATTAAAGTACTAATACTTCATACATTTCTAATCCCCACCCATTCATACTACCCAAAAAAGTGAAATTAATATGAATGAATCCTTTTCAGGTATTTTCTGAATTTACATACACATATATTCAAACTGCCTAAGTAAATAGCAAACATTAGCAAAATCTTGTAACTCCAGATATGAGAAATCAAATGGTCCTCTAACCACTGTACAGTGAACATGTATCTAGAAGCTTCTCTTCTGTGATGTCTTTTCAAAAAATTTAAGCCATGTTCTCAGAAATACAACCTATAACACAGTCACCAACAAACTCAATGGCTACTAGTATTATGGACTAGAAATAATTCTTTTTTTTTCTTTTTTCCCATATTTTTATTGATGTACTATAGTTGTACACAATGGTGGCATTTGTTGTTACATGTTCATACATGTGAGAATTACATATTCCTATATAAAGATGAATAAAATATCTCTGCATTGAATAATTACAAGTAATAATATCTATTTTAACAGTAAAACCTAGCTAATCAAAATCATTTAAATATATATACATATATGTGTATGTATACACACACACACACACACAGTGTATCAGATATGTCTCTATGCATCCTTTTAGACTCTTTTCACCTGATATCTTTCATTCCAGCCACAGGTAAAGCAACCAATCTGCACACCTCTAGCCACTTCAGTAGGTGCACGTTGACAGTGCCTTGCCTCATAACAGTCCCAGAAGCCTCTTATGCCTATTTGTTCTCTGTTGATCACACTATGTGGGATAACATGAAAAGATGCTTTATACCCCTAACTGTTTTCTCCCTATCTCTGGACAGAACTAAGACAAATTTTATATGATTTTATTTTATTATTTTATAGGATTGAGCAGCTAGTTGTATGTATGCATGTACACTTAATAATAAATCCTCATTTTCCATCTCTCTCTTTCCTGTTTTGCTCCATCAATCACTCATCTTTGCTCCTTTCCCTCTTAGGCCTCCACAAAGTGCCTGAACTCTTTGTTTCTGAGCACTTTTGTGATTAATTGATCAGTAAAATAAGACAGTGTGCTTTAGGCAAAAAGAGAAGATATGGCTAAAATTTAAAAGGATCCTAAATTCTGAACCTGAAATGTCTAATTCTTAACTACTTTTCTATGATCTTTCAGAAAATTACTTGTGGGAGTTCATTTTTCAAAGGAAGACATTTAAAAAATAATCATTTTGTTGACTTTTGCAGTATTTTCACTTTTTTTCCAAATGGGTACCTGTTTCTTTATTACTTTCAGTTCTGAAAAAGAAAGAAGGCTAACATCTGTACAATGCTTCCAATATTCTTTTTCATATCAAAGAGATCCTTTGCAGAGAGGAAGATTGTACCCGTATCTAGTCACTGAGCGATGGAGCAAAGCTGCTCCTCTCATGCACTCCCTGTGGCCTTCCTGTCTTGCCTAGGAAGTGGGAGAGTAGGAGCTTTGGAAGAAGAAACACAAAGGTCAAACCCAGAGACAGGGCAGACAAAAAAAAAAATAATTGTAAGATTTTAGAGGTTTTTTTTTTTTTTTTTTAACATCACATTAACAGGGCTCTATCATAATAGTGGATTACAGTAAAAAGAACTGCAAGATGCTGACTCTTTGAGGGGATCTTATGGAAGCTCAAGATTATGAGAAATAAATAAAAGTACAGTGGAGGAAGCTGAAGCAAAATAAAGAGGTAAGAAATTTACTTATACAAATACAGTCAACTAATCTTTGACAAGGGAGCAAAGAAAAGATAGACGTTAATAAATGGTGCTGGAAAAATATGGACTTCCATGTGTAAATAAAAGCTTAGAGATTTTATGTTTTAAACAAAATCAGCTCAAAACAGAATATAGAAATTAAATGTAAAATGCAAAAGTATAAGACTTCTAGAATGTAGGACAAAATCTATATGACCATGTATTTACTGCTAATTTTTCATTTTTATTTTATCAGTGCTAAGTAATCCAACTCAAGGCATAGTACATCCTAGGCAAGAATGCTACCACTGAGAGAGTCAACAAGACACTGAAAGACCATTTCTGAGGTGTTTAAGAGAGTGTCTCATAAACATTAAAGCTATGGAAAGGGTCTATCCTCTAATGAGAGAGAACTCTGAGGAGAAATAAAACCCTTCAGAGATTATTCTTTGTCTTCTCATTTCAGAAGAGTTTTCAATATTGTTATCTTACTTTTGACATTGGCCCAATTCCTCAGAAACAAATTCATGATTACTAGCAAAACTTCATGTACAATTGTTAGAAGGCTGAAGAAAAAGTATTAAAACAAAAGCAAGCCAGGTGCAGGCCTGTAATTCCAGGAGCTTGGAAGGCTGAGGCCAGGAGAATCATGAGTTCAAAGCCAGCCTCAGCAAAAGTGAGGCACTAAGTAACTCAGTGAGACCCTGCCTCTAAAAAAAAATACAAAATAGGGCTGGCGATGTGGCTCAGTGGTAGAGTGCCACAGTTCAATCCCAGTACCACCCCCCCAAAAAAAATAAATGAAATCAAGCTGGGTATAATAGCACATGACTATAATTCCAGTTACTCTGGAGGATGAAGGAGGAGGATCACAAGTTTGAGGCTAGCCTGGGCAATTTAGCAAGGCTCTGTCTCAAAAGAAATGAAAGGAAGGAAGGAAGGAAGGAAGGAAGGAAGGAAGGAAGGAAGGAAGGAAGGGAGGGAGGGAGGGAGGGAGGGAGGGAGGAAAGAAGGGAGGGAGGGGCAGGTAGGCTGGGTACAAGGCTTAGTGGTAAAACACCTCTGGGTTCAATCCCTAGTACAGAAAAAAAAAGTAAAATTCTGCTCCCTATTTCTCTTTTTGGGAGCACATTAAGAAGGAATATCAATCCTCCTAAACAGCAGTCTAGTATCAGGAGGTAAAGACCAGTGCAGTCAGCTCAACCGTTTCAAAATCCGGCCTTCTGATTATCTTTATATTCAATACATGAGAGGAACATGAGAGGAAGCCAGCCAATTAAAAGATAGTAGAGGATAAAATCATGTTACATCTATGTTGGAATCTTTGTTAATGTCTTTGTAACAGGGGTCCACTTCTTAATTAGAACATCACACTTGCTGCTCTGCCACTGTGGGTTATTTTAAAACTGACACACACACACACACACACACACACACACACACACACATATTTTTTTTCTCTTATCTTTCTCCCCCTCCCTAAACTTGGGGAAAATAAGATTCCTTTCCTTCTTCCATCCTAGGCCAGATTATCTGTCCTTGAACAAACATATACTACAAGAATAAAGTCATTTAGACTTTGGGGGATGAAACCAGAAGACCTCTAAGAAATGGCTATCTTTCATGGCTACAAATGAATTATGACCCCTGATAGGGCACATCTGGAAGGTAGCTACATCTATTGAGATAATCATGTCCTTTGAATCACCTCTAAAAGTTCTCTGCTCCCTTTGACGGGAAGAATCAGAGTTTCTGGGACAGGAATCCCTTGTGTTTCTCTCTTGCAAGCAAAGCACAAAAAGTTCCTGTTCCTTTATCTTAGAACCACATCCTCATTATTGGATTGGCATCATGGACAAGGATCGAGCTTTTAGTAATGTAATCTACTAGTGTAAAACAAAGCATCTCTCTGAGTGGCTTTAACCAATGACTAATATCACAATTGTTTGGTTAGTTTTGCTCCACCAGTTTCACTAATGTCACTCAGGTGAGTCTTGATGGAGCTGAAATTTGCAAGTTGGCCTCTTATCCTCTAAGGTGTCCATGTCTTTGCTGATCATTCTGCAGTCTCATCTGAGATTTGCTGAAGCTCAGTGGCTGAGCTTCAGGAGGATGGGATTCTATGATGACAAGCCCCAATGTGTAATTCTCAGTTCTCTGCTTTTGCCACACTTGATATTGTCCCATTATTCAAAGAAAATTATGTGGTCAAGCCCAGAATTAATAAAGGAACAGATTACATAAATGCCTGATTACCAGAAGGTATGGTCTATGGGGGACTACCAGTGTAACAGTCTCTCATAATTACAATTTCAAAATAAACATCAAATTCTAACAATTAAATTAAATTATCATGCCTTGGGTGATGAAGTAAGTTCATGGGAAATAAGGTCAGGCAATGTTCCAGAATTTTTTTTAAGCAAGGTTTATTGGTTTCTGGTAATTATCTTCTGAGGCCCAAGTACCATTTTAATTGACCAAATCAATAACTTTAGGTGATTTTTTTTCTGACGTATTAACAGTTGAACTTTACAGAAGTAATTGGTTTCCTGGGTTTATTCTTTGCTAATGTGGTTATTTCCAGACACCTCCCTCACACATCTTACTTGCTCAACCCAATAAGCACACTACATATACATACCCTTGAAATTAAATTTATTGGAAAAGAAAAATGCCCATAGAATTGATTAAATCTTTTCATATTCTGCTTCTTGAATATTATTTTTCCCCAATTCATCATAGGTATCTTTGCATATGTTATGATTTTATTGAAACTTCAACTATATTAAGAGGTTTTCTGGAGAGAATATATCCATATTATAGATAATGAAATTAAGGCTATTAAAAAGAAAGTGAATGGTTGGACATGATGGCTCATGCAAGACCTTGTCTACAAATAACAAAAAGATCCGGAGACATAGTAATAGAACATTTGCCTACTATATATAAGACCCTATATTCAATCCTCAGTATTGAAAATAAATAACTAAAAATACACAGATAAACACATGCTTCCACACATACCCAAAAGGAAGAAAATGTCCCCAGTTGCATAACTAGGAGAGGATGAGTTCAGATTGAAATTCTGATGTTCAGTAGAATTACAGTACTTGGAGAGTAAGTGTGAGCTGTAAGGTTTTATAGATCTGGGTTAAATTCGAACATATACAACTGAAACAGTTACATTAATATTATTCAACCCCATACATTTATCTTGCTAAGGGCATGACTTCCGCCTTAGCATCTTGTTGAACAGTTAAGGAGTAAGGTATGGTCACCTCAACCTATAATATTAGGTATTCAAAATGTTGGAAGGAAGAATATGTAATACAAAAAAGAAATTGTAGAGTGCTAAATTCTGAGGAACTGAGGAAGCAATATGTAAGTTCATTGAAAGGAAGAGCACTGAGGGCTGATGTAGTCAGAGAAGACTTGATAGAAAAGGTGACACTTGAACGTGGCCTTAGATCTATTATATGCACTTATAGCTCACGTCCTTCATGTCTCCAAGAAAATTCACATTCATTCTTCCCATAATGACTTTTCAGAGAAATGAAGTCCATTATCAATCTCATCCCAGCCCTGAAGGCTTGACCCCTCTGCCACATGGATGAGGCATCACATTGCTCTGCTATGCATTATGACAGTTCACCCCACTCCCCTCCTTCCTCCTTCTCCATTTAACAAGTGCCTGAACTCAGCCACTCCAGATTCTAAGTACCCTTTGCTCTGTTACCTGGATTCCTTGTATCAAAAAGCACCGGGTTCTTTATGATAAGCCTTTACATTGGAGAAAATGCGCTCTCCAAAAATGTAAGTGCTACTACTCAAAGTACCTGAGGTGAAAGAACAATCGTGAAATTTAATAAAGAAGAAATGAAATGTTCAATTGGAGACCAAAATTGCTTTACAGCAGTACAATAAAATAAAACACAAGCCAGTTGCCCTTAGCATCAGGCTATTATTCACACACAGCAAAACAGGAAGTAGCCCTCAGGGTGGCTTGACCAGAAATGTATGAGTGATGAGTTTTATTTCTTTCCATTTAACTTCCAAGAACTATGGGGAAGAGAAGGAATGTCTCACATTCAAGCAAAAGGTAAAAATGCTTTTTGTCTTATTCTGCCACCTTTCTCATATTGTTCTCTGACCAGCTGGCACTAGATTGAACACAATATCTAGTGTTTAGTCTTCTAGACAATTCTAGCAATCTACATTCTTCATCAGAAATAATACACATGATTACTTCCCATTTTCACTGGGGAAGGAGAATAATTCTAGGCCACTGAAAAAGATGACTAGTGATTAAATTGAATCTTTGGCCTCAAAATACATGCCTGAAACCCAGTGTTAACACTGAACAGATCACATACAGTACTACAGATCTTTTGTTGAATAAAGAGACAGATACTGTTTTAGGTAGAGAAAGATGGCAATCAGGGTTTCAGGTGAGGAGGAATTGTGGGGAGTCCTTCTTGAGCTGTTAGTTCAGGGATGATCACCAATTTTATTCATAACGTGTTTATTTGGGGTGGCTGGAGAGCTGATAGAAAGTCATTCCTTGTTCTGTCTACTCAATTTTTTGTCTGTTTCTTCAAACTTAACATTCCATTTCCTCATCTTAGGCTTATTCTCCAACTGTTTCTGTTTTGCCAGAAAAACAGAGGAGGGTAAGTTGATAGGAAAATAAAAGAACTGTAATTACTTATGGTTCATGATTATTGAAACTGACAATCTTATGTGCTCTCTCAGTCCCACAAGTTTGCTTATCAAGATTCTGCTTCTACAAATAAGAAAGGCCAAACTTGAACAGAAGTTTTACAGACCTTACCAATTTTGTCTTCTTTTTAGCAGTTTTTTTTTATTCTTTGTTCTTTTTTAACCCATAATCAAGTCTCATACTCTCTTAAAATTAGGCCATATTACCAAATTCTGCATTGCCTGTTTGTCCAAGCTCCTGTGCTAATATTTTCAAAATAATCTATAGTCAGATGATTAAATATTTAAGTTACAGATAACCAAAATCCTTTTGTCTATATGAAATACGTACGTGTGGACCACAGACATCCCCACAGAGAGTGAGCTATGTAGTAGTGTGATAAGGACTTAGTGGTTGCTTTTGCTCAGGCATGGACTCTTCATTTAGTCCTGCAGATGTCTTTTGGGCGATTACCAACAGGATAAAGGCTTGGCATTTCTGCCTTCATTTCATCTGTCTCCTTTGCCTCCATAAACTGTTGGTAAGATTTTTGTTCAAATCTGCACACAGGCATGTGAATCGTTTCGTTGATGTTCCTTGAAAGCTGGTGACACTCCCCTTCAAGGCTGAAGACACCAAGGTAAGTGTGACTAATTGTTTTCAAGATTTGTAGGGATATCATAAACAATAGATTGTCAACTATCAGTTTTTACAAGGCTGTTCCAGACCATAGGTGTGGTACCTAGCACTCTCCCGTTAGGCTAAATATGGAAGCCTAAATCCATCTTGCCATTCTGACTTTCTGTTTCTCTGAATCACTCTCTCTTTAGATGTTACCTTGGATGCTACAAACTAATAGGTCTGAACAATAAACATCTTGTGACAAAACCCGAGACTATCACCAGCGGACAGCAATTTTCTTATCACTGGTAATGATTCATCAGACCACACTTGACCAACATTGCTTGACTATTCATACTTCTTATCTCCCAACCCTCTACTTTAGTTCCTTTCTTTCTTTAACCACAAAGCTCTTGTTAGCTCCTCAAAGGCACAGTTGAGAATGCTTGGTCTACCTCATCTTTCCTGGCATAAATATACTGAATAAATTCATTTCCTGCCTCAGCATTACCTTCTTCATTTCATTGTTGGGGTGAATGGCCAGATTATTCTATTGAAATTCTTCAACATCAGTTCCCTCTGGCCTAGGACTCTGGTACCAATAGGAGCTATTTGAGGAAACACAAGAAGCGGAGTGAAGGGGACAGAGAGATTCTGCATTCCTACTACTCTGAAATCCTCCTTGAAATCCTTTATGATATGCACATCAGTTTTTCACATAAAATTTCAAAGGAAGAAATATTTTGCCATTAAATAAAATCTGTGGAAACTATTGCTATTGACAGGTGTTTTTAATCAACTTTTTCACTGCTGTGACTAAAAGGACCCAACCAGAACTGTAGAAGAGGAAAGGTTTTTTTAGGAGCTCATGGTTTCAGAGGTCTTAATCCATACACAACAGGCTCCATTCCTTAGGGCTCCAGGTGAGGCAGATCATCATGTCAGAAGGGTGTATCAGAGGGAAACAGCTCACATGATGATCAGAGAGCAGAGAGAGAGACTCTACTCTCCAGATATAAATTATATACCCAGTAGCCATGCCCCCAATGAACCTCTTCCTCCAGCCACACCCCACCTGCTTCCAGCCACCACTCAGTTAATCCCATCAGAGATTGATTCACTGATTAGGTTCAAGCTCTAACCCAATCCTTTCTCCTCTGAACTTTTTTTGCATTGTCTCACATGTGCACTTTTGGGGGACACCTCACATCCAAAACATAACAACTGGTGAAAGAATGCAAAGGATCATCACCATGAAGATAATCATTTTTACAATAACCCAAGCCTTTGTTGGCAATCCACACTTATTTTCCAGCTAGACCATTTGTGATTGGCATGGTGGGAAAGTGAAATACAGTTAGCTAAACAAATCAGTGCAGTCAATGAGAAGGATATTTTAAGCTTCAGTAGCTTCAGACCAAGACCAGCCCGAGAAAACTTGGCCATATAATAAGTCATTTTGTTGTGTTTTAGGAAAGGGGTGCCATCTGAATCAATTATCCCACGCCTGGTACCTGACAGAAGAAGTAGTTTTTCCAGTACCTATTTTTTTCTAGTCTTATCCCACTCTGCCCTTAGACAAACAAAGATTATGTCTTTCAAATTGTTTGGCTTATCTGTTTCAAACTGCTTTTCTATAATCTGCTTTAAAATTCAGTTTATTTCCTTATGACCCTCTAATTTCCATGTAATTTGAAGACTTTTTCTTTTTTTCCTACTTTCTGATAGAGTCAGAAAAGCAACCACACATCCCTGGGCTTCTGTACTTCCCCAGTTTCTTCTGTACTTGCAAGGTTTCTTTCACTGTCCTGTGAAAGCCAGCCCACACCCCAAATATTTCTATTAATAATTATTTTAATTTTCAAAAGAGAATTTTTCCAAATACTGACTTTTCCTCCTACCTTCAAGACTTGATAGCTGTCTCAATTTACTATAACAAAAGGAGTCACTGTCGTTTTCTCCAAATGATGAACAAACCGGTATTTGCAAAAATGAGTTTAGAAACATCACACCTATGCTCTCTCCCATTTAACCAGGGAGGTCAAATACATTCCACATCACTCTTGACAGCATTAGCAACCCTGTCCTTAGTATTTAGCAATAGAAAAATTGCTGCAGGCAGAAGCATTAGCTCATCCTTTGTAAAAGATGGGAGGGGAAAAGGAGAGGGAGGAAGCACATGACAGTGGGATGAAGCATGATGAAAAAGATAAAAGAATAATAAGTTGAAAGAATACATGACAGGAAATGGAAGAAAAAGTAATATATATATATATATATATATATATATATATATATACACACACACACATATGTGTGTGTGTGTGTATGTGTGTGCACGTGTGTGCGTGTGCGTGTGTGGTGTGTGTATGTGTGTAAATTAAACAGAGATCCAGACACTATAGTTAAACTTTTTCTCTTGACAATTATGGTTAGTGCTCTGAATCTGGGAATTCCTGTATCCTCAGATTCAACCAACCTCAGATTGAAGATATTTGGGGAAATATACCTCTGTATTGAATGTGTACAGACTTTTCCCCTTTGTCATTGTCTCCTGAACAATGCAGTATACAGCAGTTACAGAGTATTTTCACTATATTCAGCATTATAAGAGATCTACAGAAGAGAATGTGCATAGTTTATATGCAAAAACCATATCATCTTATATAAAGAAATTGGGAAGTTGCTTATTATGGTTTTGAAGAGTTGGAGAGTGGGTGTGGGTGCTGGATTGGGCTATAAAATTAGTCAAAACAAAAAGAAAACTGAAGGGGCTGGGGATGTGGCTCAAGTGGTAGCGCGCTCGCCTGGCATGCGTGTGGCCCGGGTTCGATCCTCAGCACCACATACCAACAAAAGATGTTGTGTCCGCCGAGAACTAAAAAATAAATATTAAAAAAAAAAGAAAACTGAAGGCAGTGTTTCAAGGCCTCAGCATATTCAAGATCCTAGATTCATATCCAGCACTTAACATTTTTTTAAATTTACTCTAAGCCAAAGAAAAGCAAAAAAGTAGCAATAACAACCACTACAACAAAATAAAGGACCCCAAAGGTGAAAGAGGTTGAGAACCAATAAAAAGATGAGAACATGATTATCAAGGCCAGCATTCCAGCCTCCGCCTTCAGATTCCATGAAAGAGATTCTCTAAAAGAGAAAAAAAAAAAAAAAAAACAAAGATGCTTAGAGGATGAAACTCCTCCAATAAGGAATGAACCCGTGTTAACTCAGTTTGAAGAGAATGACTCTTTAAACTGGCTGGCATTCTAAACTTTACCTCTCCTAACGTTTGGCAAAAAGAATAAGATTTTTTAAAAAATTTTTATTCAATTATGTCCTTATTTAAACCAAAGTCTGACACTCTTCCAAAGTATTAAATATTAAAAGCAAAAATCTTAAGCTACCCTCTTTAAAGAAAATATTTAAAGGTGAACTTATGTTTATGATGTGGGAGGTGCCAAAATTCCTATCCCTCTTCCCAGAAAAGTGTTCCTTCATCCCAGGAAAGTAATTTGAATTTGTATCTTAAATTGGTTCATATAGGAAGAAAATTAGTAAAATTCTGAGTGAAAGGAAAATTTCTAATTCAAGTAAAAGGAAGGATAGATACAAGGTTTTGCAACTTCATCTCTAAAGTATGAACACTATTCATGAAGAAGGACATAAACAGAGAGCTGTTATCAGTAAACACACTAAGTTGTCCATCTTTTTAAAGGAGGCTGAATTGGGTTTGCTTTTAGGGACTGAGGGTGGGGTCCAGATCACAGAATATGACTGGGAATATAGACTGGTGGGTACAGATTTAATCAGATAAGAGATGCTGGGTCTTGAGAGGTGATCAAAAAGGGGACTGCAGGAGAACAGGGTAAGTTTTGAGTTTGCAAAGACTCAGAATATGTTTCCCAGCTGGGATGGAGCAGTCACTTGAAAGCAAATCTAGCTTTCAATGCTAGGGAGTTGCTCCAGAAGACTTGTCAGACAAGAAGATCAGGGATCTCACTAATACTTGAATGCAAGTGCAATGAATTGAGTCCTTTACAACTCTGACTTCAGGCCCCAAAGCTGAGCTGAGTTACAGGAAAGGAGCCTGTAAGCCCCAGGATCTAGGCAGGGCCTAAACATGGGCCTTGAATTCAACCTTGATCTCCTCCACAGTCCTGCCTCCAGCAGTTATAGGTCCTGGTAATGATTCAACTGAAAGTCTTTTAAATATCAAAGACGTTTTCTAACCCAATTACATTGGCAGCCAAATCAGTACATTTACTTTGTAATCTTTGTTTCTGGTCATAGTTTCTAGAAACAAAAGAAGAAAAGGCATTTTCTCCAATTAAAAGAAAGAAATAAAATGTGCAAAACGTCGTCACACAAGACTGTGACAATAAAGAGACTTCTTGATGTGCATTTTCTCGATATCTGTGGAAATTTCATCAGAGATGAAAAGTCTGTGAGTCTTCTATTCTTACTTAGAATGTATAAAGATATTTTTTATTCATTTAGGGAAAAAAAAACCCTGTTCTCACTTTTAAGACTAATTCAATTCATAATTAAATATTAATTATCTTAATTTTGCTGCTAAGAGTTCAGAGGTTGAACTCTGTTATAAAGCCTTCTCTCAGTAATAAGAGGTTTTGATTTTAAAAAGCAAATTATTGGGGGGGACATAATCCATCAGATCACTTACTTACTATTATTATTGGGGGGACATAATCCATCAGATCACTTATTTACTATTATTATTGGGGGGACATAATCCATCAGATCACTTATTTACTATTATTATTGGGGGGACATAATCCATCAGATCACTTACTTACTATTATTATTGGGGGACATAATCCATCAGATCACTTACTTACTATTATTATTGGGGGACATAATCCATCAGATCACTTACTTACTATTATTATTGGGGGGACATAATCCATCAGATCACTTATTTACTATTATTATATTATTTCTCAGGTCAACATTAGTTGACAATGAGACCTTTTGATTTTATTTTATTTTTTTTTCTGAAAATGCCATGTAAACAGGTTCTATTTTGTGAAATGGGTAAGTGAAGTGATATAAATTTTATTATAAAACGAGCCCTTTACATTACAAAAGGCCTCACCTGGATTCATCATGCAATGATTTCCTGTACTGTCATTGTTTGTTCTCACACAGATAAATAAAGGAGCCGCAGGCAAGTGCTGAGAGGCTAAGATAATTACCTCTAAACTGTGTGATATATAATCCATTCAGTATAAAGGTGAGGCATTGTGAAGTGAGATTTTCTGTCTCTGGTAAAATAGTCCAGTTGAATCATCAATTGATTTATTCAGGAAATTCTTTCCTTTGGAATACATCATATTGCCGAAATAAAATCCACTTGCCAATGACATCAACACCCTCTGATGCCATGGTCATGAATACTTTTGTCTAGGTTACTTCGAGATCCCATAGCTCAACCCCTGCCACCTACAGGCTTTGCCTATGATAGCCGTTAGGTTAAATAAAGCAAGAAGTCTATAATCCTCACAATTTTCATTTTGACTCTTAGAAATGGAATTCGGAAAACCAAACATCAGTATTTCTCTTGTCTACTAGAATGTGGCTCATATGAATAGGGATTACTTTTCCAATATTCTTTCTTAACGGTGGCACTGAAAAGAATTGCTGATTATATATTGCGTGTTGCTAGATGTTATTTGACACATTTATTTATGGGAGGTTGATATGGTTTAGATGTAAGGTATCCCCTAAAAGCTCATGTGTGAGACAAGGCAAGTAGGTGTGGAGAAGAAATGATTGGGTTATGAGAGCCTTAACCTATTCAGTGAATTAATTCCCCGACAGGGTTCACTGAGTGGTAACTGGAGGCAGGGGGTATGGCTGCAGGAGGTGGGTCATTGAGGGCTTGCCTTTGGGGTTTTATTGTTTTCATTTGGCCAGTGGAGTTTCTCTCTCTGCTGTCTTATCATCATGGGGGGGGGGGCGCTTTCCTCCAGTACACCCTTCTACCCTGATGTTCTACCTTACCTGGAGCCCTGAGGAATGGAGCCTGTCCATGGGCTGAGACTTATGAAACCACGAGTCCCCTAATTGAATTATTTCTCCTCTACAGTTGTTCCAGTCAGGTCTCTTAGTCACAGCAGTTAAAAAGCTGACTAAAACAGAGGTAGGATGAGGGAGCTATTTTAAAACCAGTTTAAATTATGTTAGTACACATCATAGATTCAGTCTCCCAAGCATTCCACAAAGTTTTGTTGTAGCACTTTTAGTAACTAGACTCTGCCTTTTCTTGGTACATGTTTCTGTTTACTAATATATTTTGATAGGTCCATCTCTCACAAGAAGGATAGATGGCTACTAGAGGTCCCAAACCTCACTTGTTCAGTTATGTTGTAGTGAATAAAACATTATAGCAGGACTTCAGTTGGATGTTTTCTATCCTATACCACCAAACCTGGTTGGCAGTGCCTAGAAAGCACCAGATGATGTGGGGAAGGGAAGATCAGTGGAAAGAAGCTTGTTGAGCAAAGAGACAAATTAAACCCACCATCTCCTTGTTTCTAGCTGTATGGTAATCAAAGTTAAAGCAAGAGTTGCAAATGTGTCTTAAGAAAACAATTTATATTCATATATCTAGATTTCCATTCTGGGTAATAACGGGCTCAATCAAGTTGGTAACTTATACCCCACAGGGTTTACTTCCTTTGAGGTATTTCCTCTGTTTAGTTTTGGGACTTATCATGGAGAGAGAAACCCTTATATACTTTTTCACTTTGAAGTCAATCTTCAATTCAAAGGATGCTTATAGACTTTTAACCATGGGAATGGAAAAAATATTTTTGTGCTCTTGGCATTATTATCCTTCTGCTAAAGGCTATCTGCTATAGAACCAGGCAAAGCTTATGATGTACATGAGGTTAAAAGCAGTCCTTTAGGGAATTTATTTTGCTAGGATGATGCTGTTTGTGCATGTTTGTGTGTGTGTATGTGTGTGTGTTTATGTGTGTATCCATACACATACATGTGTAGGGTGCTCTTTGTTGTGTTTTTGGATTTTTTTTCAGGCCTTCAACTATTTGGATGAAACCTAGCCATATATGGAGATAAGTCTGTTTTGTTTAAAATCTACTGATTTAAATATTCACCTCTTTCATGATACCCTGCTAGAAATAGCCAAAAAAATTTTTGATCATGTATCTGGATATACTGTAGCCTCATCAAGTTGACACACAAAATGAATGACCACAAGTTCACTCCGTGTTAACTAGGCATGTATATGCATCCCATTAAGCCATATTATCTCCAAAATAAAGACAATGACCAGGATGTATGTCTGCCTAATATGATACAACCATCCAGCATGAAACCTAAAACCCACTAATCCTATCCTCAGAAAAGGATATAAAATCCTTGAGTGATGATTAATATTTTTCTTGATATCCCATAACATAAATACTATGATAGAAAGCCATCTTTATGTTTATTCTCTGTAGGTTGCATAAAAGAATAACAAAGGGGTGAGAATAAAGATTCACACACATATACATTCATAACAAAATCAGGAGGCAACACACATGATTATTTTGGTCCTTATTACTATGATGAGGCACAGTGTTTACTTATAACTACCTTCTTCCACTACTCATTCCATTTACCTTTACCTTAATCAACCACCTCAGCCGATCATGGTTCTTGACCTAGTGGATGAAACAAACCTTCATATCTAATGGATCTGGGCCATTAATTGTTCTGCCTGGGTTAGACTGTTGCAATTGTCCATTGATTGTCACTACAGGGTAAAACTAAGGCACACCCAAGTGACACATTCATTGACTTACTTCTTGTAGAATAGTACTCTAATTTTCCCTTAGTAACCAGAATCAATCATACCATCCAGCATTTTGCTTATTGATTCAGAAACAGCAAGAATTCAGAAATAAATTGAAGAGTATTGGTATTAGTTCTTCTTTAAAGGTCTTGTAGAACTTGGCTGTGTATCCATCCAGTCCTGGGATTTTCTTGGTTGGTAGACTGCTTAATAAGACTCCTATAGTGCAAGAATTAATATTAATATCAAGAATCAATAAATGGGATGCATTCAAACTAAAAAGCTTCTTCTCAGCAAAATAAACAATCTCTGAGGTAAATAGAGAGTCTACTAATTGGGAACAAATTCTTACCACAGGAACATCAGATAGAGCACTAATGTCTAGGGTATATAAAGAATTCAAAAATCTTAGCACCAAAAAACAAATAACCCAGTCAATAAAATGGCCAAGAAGATATACAATCAATCAACAAATATATGCAAAAAAATGTTCATCATCTCTAGCAATTAGAGAAATGCAAATCAAAACTACTCTAAGATTTCATCTCACTCCAGTCAGAATGGCAGCTATTAAGAATACGTCAACAATAAGTGTTGGTGAGGATGTGGGGGAAAAGGTCCACTCATATATTGCTGGTAGGACTGCAAATTGGTGCAACAAATATGGAAAACAGTATGAAGAATCCTTGGAAAACTGGGAATGGAACCACAATTTGGCCCAGCTATCTCACTCCTCCGTCTATACCCCAAAGGACATGAAAACAGGATACTAAAAGGACACAACCACATCAATGTTTATAGCAGCACAATTCACAATAGCTAAACTGTGGAGCCAAACTAGATGCCCTTCAGTAGATGAATGGATAAAGAAAATGTGTTATATATACACAATGGAATATTATTCAGCCTAAAAAGGGAATAAAATCATGGTATTTGCAGGTAAATGGGTGGAACTGGAGAATATAATGCTAAGTAAAATTAGCCAATCCCCCCAAAAACAAATGCCAAATAATTTCTCTGATTCATAATATGCTGTGGGAGGTGGGTGGGGATGGGAGAAGTAAATAAACTCTAGGTAGGGAAAAGGGGAAAAGGGGAGGGCATCGAAAGGAGGGAGCAAAAGGGTAGGAAAGATGGTGGAATGCGATGGTCATCATTACCCTAAGTACATGTATGAAGACATGAAGGATGTTACTCTACTTTGTATACAACCAGAGATATGAAAAATTGTGCTCTATATATGTAAAATGAATTGTAATTCATTTTGTTGTCATATGTAACAAATTTAAAAATTTTAAAAAATCAAAATAAAGAACCCAAAGGTTCTCCAGAGGCAGTATTAACTTCCAGATAAGTTGATATGTAACTGAAAACATTCTTCCCTTTGACAAATACTAGGCCACAAGAATGTAAAAAACAAACAAAAACAAAAAACAAAACAAAACATAGGGACAGGAAGAAAAATAAATTAATAGTGATTCACTAAGCATAGAAGTCCTTCTAACAATGGATTTCTGAACCTGTGATTTCTAGGTACAGGAGCACCACAGCCACATATCAGGTGCTGTTTCAGAGCATGTATAAATTCCTGGAGAACTTGCCTTACTCTACAAAACACTGCCACCTAGTTTGTAGAGAACTGAATCTTCAAAAGGCCATTTCACTGTTCTATCAAGTGAGCTCCAGTATGATGGGAAATATGATAAAATCAGTGGATTATGAAATTGGGCCCATTGTCATGCTTCATTTTCTTGAAATTAGTTCCTTCAGCAGAAACAGCATCCTGTATAATACCATGGTAGGCAAGACACTTTGTAGATTCACAGATAATGGCTTTTATGGAACCATTATATGAAAGAAAGGCAAATTTTCCTCCACAATGTCTATTGCAATACGAGAAAATATTGCTCCTTCACGTGATGTAAGCTGTTTAATGTAATCAACCTGCCATGAGGTAAGCTAGGTGGTCACCCAAAGGGACTGTGCTGTCAGGAACTCTGTTGATCTTTGCTATTGGCATATTGTGCATTTAGCAATGTCTTTAGCCAGGTTAGTCTTGGTGAGGATAAATTTATGTTGTGGAGAACATGAATTATCTCAATTCCTGCCAAAACAGCCTCTTTATTCATAAGCCCTCTGAGAAATGACAATGGTGAATGGGAAAGAACTCACTGGTATCTACAAAAATGGCCATCCTGTCTACTTGACAATACTTAAGTCTTCTTCTGCTGAGGCCACCATTTGAAGGACTTTCCATGGGATGCTTGTAATCTCACTTCATTTTTTCCCATGCAATGAGATTTATACTCATTTCTCTTTCCTGGACTTCCTTGTCACCAATTTTGTAATTATATTCTTTTTTAAGTTTTTGGTCTCGCAGCCAAGTGATTGACGACATACAGTTGACCAGGTATTCTTCTCAACATTTTGCCCATAAGTGAATTTTCATCATTACTTTCATTACTGTTCTTCAAAGATGTCTCAAAAGAAAACTGTAGGGCTGTAGGTGCTCACTTTTATGGTCCATATCATGCAGGACCATCAAATCAGATCTGAGCTTTTTCTTCCTCATCATTTGATTATAGGGAATTTCTGTTAAAGCCCTAACTGCAAGTTAGAGGACAGAAGGTACAGAAGGTAGTAGAAGCTATGAGAATTTGAGCTCCTTGTTCATGGAATTTACTTAAGCTTCCAGGTGCTCAGTCCCAGTCTAGTACATATAATTTCTATTTGATGATAGAATACCGCTGTGCATACTCTACTTAATAGCTCAGTAAATCAGATAACAACTAGTTCATGTTTGATAACTCAGTTCATATGATAGCTCAATGGCCATAGTTAGGCATTCACTCTCCTTATCTAATAGTAGCACAATATTTATCACTGAAAAGGAAAGTAATTGTCCACACAGAAAGGCATGACTTTGCTCTAAAACTCTAAGGGCCTGGACTTTAATTTACCCAATGTGCCCTGCCAGAGGATTCAGACACTATACCTATGGACCACTGATACTCCAATCAAGCATTGGATCTGCAGACCTGTGGTCCAAGTACAAAAGTAACCTATTTTTTTTTTTTTACCTATTGCAGAGCCTTCTCTTTTTCTATACCTATGCCAAACTAGTAGCATAATTTTTTAGTAAATAAGTTGGAATAACTCACCTAAATGATTGATATAATGCCTTTAAAATCCAAAAAGGCCACTAACTGTTCAAGTGGTCAGATAAAACAATTTACCCTTAACCCTAGAAAGAGATCACATCATACCTTAGATATTCTTAGATCCAATACTGGAAACTGGGAACTTTTACTAAGGGGAAAGACATCTGAATTTTTCTTTGATTTATTTTCCACTTTTATGTAAATACCTTACCAATATGTCTATAGTAGTGGTTCTCTCTTGCTCACTTGGTTGAATCACCATAATGTTATAAGTGTAAAGAGACTGAGTGATGTTTTCTGAAAAGAAAAGACAATCAAGATCCTTCTGAATTAAAGTATAATGCTGTTATTATTATTAAAAGTTATTATTATTTTATATACATTTGTTTTATTTGTTTATTTTTATATGGTGCTGAGGATCAAATCCAGTGCCTTGCGCCTCTAGGGGAGCACTCTACCACTGAGCCACAACTCCAGGCACCAATACTTATTATTATTAAACTATGATGTTATTTTTATTTTTAGGGAAGAAAGCAATAATTTTTCTGTCCTTAATATGATACTGTTATTTTATTAATCTGAAGAACAGAAAGATATATAAACATGATTTGCTCTAAAGATAAGAACCATATGATCATCTCGATAGACGCAGAAAAAGCATTCGACAAAGTACAGCATCCCTTTATGTTCAAAACATTAGAAAAACTAGGGATAACAGGAACTTACCTCGACATTGTAAAAGCTATCTATGCTAAGCCTCAGGCTAGCATCATTCTGAATGGAGAAAAATTGAAGGCATTCCCTCTAAAATCTGGAACAAAACAGGGATGCCCTCTATCACCACTTCTATTCAGTATAGTTCTCGAAACACTGGCCAGAGCAATTAGACAGACGAAAGAAATTAAAGACATAAAAATAGAAAAATAAGAACTTAAATTATCACTATTTGCAGAAGACATGATTCTATACCTAGAAAACCCAAAAGGGTCTACAAAGAAACTACTAGAACTAATAAATGAATTCAGCAAAGTGGCAGGATATAAAATCAACACGCTTAAATCAAAGGCATTTCTGTATATCAGCGACAAAATTTCTGAAACGGAAATGAGGAAAAACACTCCATTCAAAATATCCTCAAAAAAAAAATAAAATACTTGGGAATCAACCTAACAAAAGAGGTGAAAGATTTTTACAATGAAAACTACAGAATCCTAAAGAGAGAAGTTAAGAAGATCTTAGAAGATGGAAAAATATACCCTGTTCATGGATAGACAGAACTAACATTATCAAAATGGCGATATTACCAAAAGTTCTCTATATGTTTAATGCAATGCCAATCAAAATCCCAATGGCATTTCTTGTAGAAATAGATAAAGCAATCATGAAATTCATATGGAAAAATAAAAGACCCAGAATAACAAAAGCAATACTAAGCAGGAAGTGTGAATCAGGCAGTATAGCGATACCAGATTTCAAACTATATTACAGAGCAATAGTGACAAAAACAGCATGGTACTGGTACCAAAACAGGCGGGTGGACCAATGGTATAGAATAGAGGACACAGAGACTAATCCACAAAGTTACAACTATCTTATATTTGATAAAGGGGCTAAAAGCATGCAATGGAGGAAGGAGAGCATCTTCAACAAATGGTGTTGGGAAAACTGGAAATCCATATGCAACAAAATGAAACTGAATCCCTTTCTCTTGCCATGCACAAAAGTTAACTCAAAATGGATCAAGGAGCTTGATATCAAATCAGAGACTCTGGGTCTGATAGAAGAAAAAGTTGGCTCAAATCTACATATTGTGGGGTTGGTCTCCAAATTCCTTAATAGGACACCCATAGCCCAAGAGTTAATAACAAGAATCAACAAATGGGACCTACTTAAACTAAAAAGTTTTTTCTCAGCAAGAGAAACAATAAGAGAGGTAAATAGGGAGCCTACATCCTGGGAACAAATTTTTACCCCTCACACTTCAGATAGAGCCCTAATATCCAGAGTATACAAAGAACTCAAAAAATTAGACAATAAGATAACAAATAACCCAATCAACAAATGGGCCAAGGACCTGAACAGACACTTCTCAGAGGAGGATATACAATCAATCAACAAGTACATGAAAAAATGCTCACCATCTCTAGCAGTCAGAGAAATGCAAATCAAAACCACCCTAAGATACCATCTCACTCCAGTAAGATTGGCAGCCATTATGAAGTCAAACAACAACAAGTGCTGGCGAGGATGCGGAGAAAAGGGTACTCTTGTACATTGCTGGTGGGATTGCAAATTGGTGCAGCCAATTTGGAAAGCAGTTTGGAGATTCCTGGGAAAGCTGGGAATTGAACCACCATTTGACCCTGCTATTGCCCTTCTCGGACTATTCCCTGAAGACCTTAAAAGAGCATGCTACAGGGATATTGCCACATCGATGTTCATAGCAGCACAATTCACAATAGCTAGACTGTGGAACCAACCCAGATGCCCTTCAATAGATGAATGGATAAAAAAAAAATGTGGCATCTATACACAATGGAGTACTATGCAGCAATAAAAAATGACAAAATCATAGAATTTGCAGGGAAATGAATGGCACTAGAGCAGATTATGCTTAGTGAAGCTAGCCAATCCCTTAAAAACAAATACCAAATGTCTTCTTTGATATAATGAGAGCAACTATTAACAGAGCAGGGAGGAAGAGCAAGAAGAAAAGATTAACATTAAACAGAGACATGAGATGGGAGGGAAAGGGAGAGATGAGGAAAATTGCATGGAAATGAAGGGAGACCCTCATTGCTATACAAAATTACATATAAGAGGTTGTGAGGGGAATGGGAAAATAAACAAGGAGAGAAATGAATTACAGTAGATGGGGTAGAGAGAGAAGATGGGAGGGGAGGGGAGGGGGGATAGTAGGGGAAAGGAAAGGTAGCAGAATACAACAATTACTAATAGGGCATTATGTAAAATTGTGGATGTGTAACCGACGAGATTCTGTAATCTGCATTTGGGGTAAAATTGGGAGTTCATAACCCACTTCAATCTAATGTATGAAATATGATATGTCAAGAGCTTTGTAAGGTTGTGAACAACCAATAAAAAAATAATAAAATTTAAAAAAAAGAAATATTCAGTATAGTTAATAGATTCTAAAATAGAAGTGATTCATACCTTAATTTAATCAAATACATATATCAACCATGAAGATTATAATAGAATATTTGATTAAAATAAGAGAATAAAAAATGAATGAAATTTCAAGATCATATAGTTCATCCTTCATTTATTTTATATATATTATTAGAATGTAGTTTTATTGTTTCCCAATACCCCAAATTTTTCTAATAATTGATTTTTTTTTTCATACTGGAACATATCGCCTCAAGTAGTGCAAAGCATGCAACACATTATAGACTCATTGAAACTTTGATACAAACTCTGAATTTGGAATATTTACTGACAAGCTTTCACTCCCTTATGCAAAACAAGTACTTTGTAGGTACTATTATTTGAACAATTGTTTGGTAACTCAGGACCAGAACTGTAAATGATGGGCTGCTCCCAGGATTCTTCTTACAGAGAAGTAATCATAATAATAATATAATAATTATACTTGATTACCCCTCAAGAGCAGGAAAAATAATACTATATAATCCATGAGCTTTTATGCAGAGAATTCCCAGGGCTAAATCATCTTACATCTTCTTCCTTTACATCTTTTAGACTCAAGAATGTAGAATTGATAGACTGCTCTGGGCAGAAATTGAATAACCACATAAGCTTTCTCTCAATCCTAGATCCATGAGTATTATTCCTCCTTCCCCTCTTCCTTGCTTGCTTTCTTCCTTTCTCCCTGTTTCTGGACCTCTTTCTTCTTCCTATGTTTCTTTTATTAGACAATCTCAAATGCTTACTCAATGCAAGCATTGTTCTTGACATTGATGTATAGCAGTGAATAAAACTATGAGACATTATAGAGGAGAGACAAAAGTACACATTAAAATAAAACAAATATTCATACAATTGCTGAGAATCATCTATATTCTGTGGCTCAAAAGTGTTGATCTATGATTTAGTGTCAATGTAAATTTGGAAAACATTACAGTCTCATAGTAAATGAGCTTGTTAACTAGTTCATAAATATCAAGTGGGGAGCATTTAAAATGGGACACATTATGGCATAATGGAGTTAAAACCAATTCACCAAATCATTTAGGCAAAATAATTTGCTCTACAAACAAACACTGAAGGTCATCTTAAATTAATTTAATTCTCTGTCTATGTTGATCAGAATAATTAAATTTCAAATGAAGTACATGAGCTTTGTGCTATTTTGACCCAGATGACCAGAAATAGGTGGTAAATTTAGAAATAGTTTTAATAAACTCAGATACTATTTCTACTCATTTGTATGTAGTTCAAGTATATCAATGAGTTTTTTTGAAAAATGCAAGTTTTAAATTTATTTACTCATTCAGAAGTTTTGTGGAAAAAATATTATGAGCAATAAAATATTCCTGCTTTTAATTATTTGAGTCTACCAAATGATGACATTGACTATAGACAGTGACCTTAAAAGCTTGCAAAGTTTTTCATTTATGTATAACTTGTGAAGTTTATAACATTTTTATAGCCCTAACAGAAAAGGCAAATAAGAGCATATTTGAGATATTCAAGGTTTAGAAATTCTTGTGCACAATGTCATATTGGTATTTATTCCAAGTCTCATGAGAATTTGTGACATTAAGCAAAGGGTGGAAAAATTAGTTATGCATTTTAATTTTTTTCAGATCTGCTCCATGCAGGACTCTTCAAACTTATTTTATATGATGCTACCTTAGAGAAAAAGGAGTTTCATATGGACCACAGTTGATTCCACCTGTTTCTACAAAAATAAAACTATAATCATAGTGAAAGAAAATACTTTGCTTTGTATGTGTATAGATAAAATATAGAATTTAAAACAGAAGCCAAATAATCAACCAGTATGTAGTAATAGCCTATCTTTTCTTCAAATTCACTTTGGGTTTCATTGAGTCAGATTTCTTTCTCATGTGTCTTCTACTGTTTTTTATATTGAAGGTATTCAATATTCAATATATCATTTAAATTTTTTGTAGTTATAAATTGACAGCATGCCTTTATTTTATTTGTTTATTTTTGTATGCAGTGCTAAGGATTGAACCCAGTGCCTCACATGGGCTAAGTAAGAGCTCTACCACTGAACCCCAGCCCCAGGCTCTTCAATATATCTTTATTGAAATAAATAAATTATATAGGCATTGGGCACAGAGGTGCATACCTGTAATCCCAGTTGCTTGGGAGACTGAGGCTAGAGGATATCGAGTTCAAAGCTAGCTTTAGCAATTTAGGGAGGCTGTAAGCAATTGGTGAGAAGCTATCTCTAAATAAAATACTTAAAAGGCTGGGGATGTGGCTCAGTAATTAAGAGCCCCTGGGATAAATCCTTGGTAAAATAAATAAATAAATAAATAAATAAATAAATAAATAAAGTAAGTTATACTGAGTAAACAAGAACTTACTTAGCCATGGGATACTTAGTGGGGAAAATGAAGTGTTTAGTCTTCCAAAAGATACAGAATGCAGAAATTAAAGACATCAAACACTAGTTTTTCTAAATTTACCAGTTATCTCAAATTAAGATGGTGTAACACCTTAATCTTAGCATATTCTCCTTATTAATCAGTGATGAATTTGAATAATCAAATTTTTATAAATAAATTTTTAGAAAACCACAAAAACATATATTGGGCAATGTACATTTCCAAATTTTTGCCATTGCAATTTAATACAAAAGAATACAGAGAAACCTGAAAGACTTCATAAATATACATATTACTGGGGGACTGGATTTTATTTTAATAGCATTGTGAAAGTCCTCATAGGGTAATTAAAATGAGTCACAAACTTGAATGTTGTCTTTATTTATAGAATGCTTTTTCCTTAATGGTATTTTGCATAAAATAAGAAACACTTATAGTATACTTATTTCTTGAAAAGATAGGATTGTCTATTAGTGTTGTCAGGATGAGCAAGGCAAAGGAAACGTGAGGGTATTTTCATCAAAGTGTCTGTAAACTGATGGAAAGATTTGAGGAAGTGACCTGAAAATATCCAAATCGTGATGGGAAGGAACAAAACATGAAGTATGAGCAAAAGTGTTATTATCCTTTCAATGCCTTTTATCAATTGAATCTCTTATTCTTTAGCCTTAATAAAAAGTATATAAAAGGAGACTTGTGCACCTCTCTTGATGTTTCTTCAAGAATTAATGTTCAGTTCTCACTAAGCCATGTTAATATTTGCAGTTGGTTTGTTCTGATCCCTTTTAGTATCTGAGTAATCAATAATAATGCACATTAATTAGCCAATATCATAGTTTTTCTTTGCTGAATTTCATCTTGCCCATTTAAAGAGATTGCTTCCATAAAGTTCTTTCTCTCCTATTTCCCTCTCTCTCTATCTCCTCATTTATCAATCCCCATCCATATGCACTATACACCACACACAAGTGCACAAACACACATGCATTTTGGTCTCTACTCAATACTGTCCAAATCCCAGTTAATTTCCACAGATTAGAATAACTAGCTTGCCTGAAAAGTCTATGAAACTATTTATGTAAACCTATTTAACTAGTTTGAAAATATGTAAACCTATTCAAGATGCACCAAAAGAGAACTGTGACATGATGACTAATCACTTTAAAATACAAGAGAACTTCTTATCATAGCTTTTGTTATCCAATTATTTTTTTAGGGGAACAGAGATTGAGTAATAATTGTTTCATCAGTGATCCATGTGGATTAAGAACAGAAACAAGGTTTTGTATTGCATTTTAGAGGACAAATTTGGATCAATAATGAAGACACTTTAATGGGGAAGACACCTTCAAAAGTGAAACTTGTGAGTAAGGTAACCAGAACATTAATGCTATGAGTCAAATGTAATGTCTGTTTATTTCAATATCATTACTTCCCAATGTCTTCTTTCTTTTCCTTATTTTTGAGATCATAGACCGTATTCTCCAAATCCTCCTACAGAAAGACATGACTGAGGAATGGACAAAGATTTGCCATTCTTAAAATACATAGCAGTTTAGTCATGTATGGGGCATTAGTATCAGAGGGAAATGAAATAGCTTAAAGGTAGCTAAGCTCTCTCCCTCAGCTTTCCATCCAAAAATCATAAGAAGAGAAGGCAAACATAGTAATATAACCAAAAGAAAAACTTGGGATGGCAGACACAACAGAAGGTTTGAAACTAGCGTAGAAATGATTTTGTTTCTTCAAGGAGTCATAGCTCCTTTGTTCAAAGGTTATATTGCGTTTAGTGTCTCCTCTTTCCTTCTCTCCACAGGTGTTAATAAACATGTGAGCCCTGACAATGTTTTGAGCATTAAGCTTCTTGGCTGGAGTATCTGGTGTATGATAGGCATGTTATCCAAGTTGACAAAATCAGAGTCCTATCCCTCTATATTTTATTTTAGCAATAGCAGGAATGGTGACCTCTTTTTTTTTTCTGGTACTGATACAGTAGAAGGTTATTAAACAAATAGTAATAGGTATACTCTAGGAGAGAATTAATGCTAGTATACAAACAAATAAGGCTAAGATAAAGTAACAAAAATCACCTAAGCCATAAAATGAGTGTTGTTTCATATCATATTTACCCTAAGTTTTTCAATTATGTGTGTCCTTTTGTAAGCAATTTGATTTCAGTTGTGTTACATGACTCAAGACAGATAACTTCTAAATTCTAAGAACATCGTATATTTTGGAGAAATTATAAGGACTCTTGATAGCCTTTAGTTTTCATTTTGTGAGCAATCACGATAAACCTAACATAGCACAGAGTTTAGAATTCAAACAAATTCATTTCATAAGATACTTTTGGAGAGTTGAATGCAAGAGAAAAGTCATGACTGCCTATATTAAAGACTGCTGCAATGAACAGCTCAGACAAGTACATTATAAAACAGTAACAGAAAGGCGAGAGGGTATTATGGTATTTGCTCACTAAAAAAGGTGGAACTGGAAGATCACATATTGGGAAATAAATATATCTCAAAAACTAAAAATTCCCCATGAAGGTTGTTTTAATATGAGAATAGAGTTAATAGTTGGCATGGTCAAAATACGGGAGACCATACTGATACTATCAAGGTGATAAAATGATAGCTATTGCTCTTTATATGGAGGTACTACAGGATCTTCATCCATCTTCCAGTGTCTCCCGAGTTTTCTTATCATTTTTTTACAGCTACACTAACAGTTTCTTTGCTGCTTTTAAAAATAGCCATCCCCAGCATCTTCTGCATTGCTTTTCAATCCCTAGCTCACTGAGTGGTCCTAAACCAACACCACATTTTTTAGATTTTTGCTATGGAAGCACTATGTATCTGAGAAACAATCACCAAGTCATCCTTCAGTGCATAGCAAGCCATCCTAAAAGGGAGAAGTTTGATTCAATCATCATGGATCTGCTCATAATGTTCTGAGTTGGCAACTTGGACTGAATTCAGTAGGGACATTCTTAACTGGTGTCATCTGGGCTTCCTCAAGAGGTTCAAGTCAGCTGACAAGTTCTTCAGGGCTGGATAATTTTTAAAAAAATCTGTCCTATTGCTTTTTCCATGTACAACCACAAAAATATATATTCTATTCCAAAGTGTTTCTTACCATGTAATATCAACACTCCTGCATTGGAGAGATCTGTGTGTTCTCACTTTGAATCATACGGACCTATCCCATATGCATAATTAATTTTATAAAGGCTGTACAATTTAAACTTGGTCTTTGTTTCTTGAGGAACCCATTTTTCAAGAGTCAGTCATGCTGAGAGGAGTTCCAAACTGGCTCCTACAGAAAAACCACATGAGAGTCCCCTGTGGTGAACAGACACACTCAGCTTAGAGTCAGCATGCACCACCTGAGATAAGTCTTCAGATGATTTAAACTTACAACCTTTAAATTGCCTCAGCTGACAGGTGCAGCAAGTTGAGCTAGCCCTGCCTAACTCTTTCTAAATACTGTATTCTGGAGAAAAGTAAATGCTGTTTTAAACCACTTACTTTAGGGGTGTTGTTATGCAGCATGAAATGGCTAAAACAGATGGCCTCACACATATGGTCTGGTAGTTTGCAGGCTGTCAACTAAAGACTTTCAGTTCTGCTCAAAATGATTTATCAGAGTAGAGGCTAACTCAAGCTCATTCACATTTTGCTTTCACATGTTCAAGCACAGGGAAAGAAAGGGCAAGCTCAAATATACAGGCCCTTCTAAGCCACAGCTCATATCACACTTACTAAAGCCCCAATAACAAAGCAACTTAGCTGGATTCTGTTCCTAGAAGAGTACCTTGGTCATGGGCTGTGAAAGGTACAATATGTATTCTGAAGGCATCAACCTCTGGCCCTAAATCAAATGTGACACACAGTTATTGCATATGCAGTTTTCTTTTTGTGTAAGTACCACAAATTTCCTGGTTTCTCAGGCCCAGGGGTAGCTGTGAGTTTGGAAATTTTTAGAGACGTAATCAGTCTTGGCAGTTTACGTGTGATATGGAACAAAGATCCAGATTTTTCAGAAGACTATCAGATCATAAATTGTCATCTAAAATAGGTTAAAAGGAATCCTACAGAAAATACCAGTCTGTTGACATTTTTTTTATGTTCGAAAGCTCATTGGGGATACATTCTACAGAAGGAAATTATAAATGCTCATCTAAGGCTTTGTGACTTACACCGATACTTCTCTAATTTTTTCTCAATTATAACAAGGAAGGAAATCTGCTACCAACTTATCTAGTGATGGATGTGGAAAAATCCTTCTGATCATCAAAAACTCAGGTGCAACTTACAATGGTAATTCCACAATATGCTCCACAGTGTAGAGAACTTCTCATGGAACTAGCTATCTGTAAACTAAAGAACTTTCACCTAAAACACAGGCACAGTCACCAAACTAGTCTAACAAAAGACCAGGCTTCTTTTTAGATTCAAAAATAATATGTATTTTATTTGTAACTGAAAAATTATAATCATATATACTTATGGGGTACAATGTGATGATTTAATAAATATAAATATATTAGATACAAATGTAGTGAAGAATATAAATATATTAGAGAAGAGATGACATAATGCGAAGCCTGTTTTCATAACAGTGTTTTAAAAATGAGATTTTGAAATAGATATTTATAGTTGTGAAACAAGTCAGATAGCCTGAGGGTGAGAGTTGAACCTCACTGTGGTAAAAACGGAGCTGTATTCTACACTTAGAGAGACCTGGTGAGACAGCATTTTATCTGAGGAGGCTAAGGAGGCGATAATTGATTGTGAAAGAGAGAAAAGAAAAACTCAAGGGGGCACGGGATGAGCTGTTGGAAAGCATCACAGTAGCATGTTCAGAGCATTCAAAGTAAATGTAAAGGATAATATTAGATGGAATCACTTTTTTTAAAATTTTATTTTTTTATTGGTTGTTCACAACATTACAAAGCTCTTGACATATCATATTTCATACATTAGATTGAAGTGGGTTATGAACTCCCAATTTTACCCCAAATGCAGATTGCAGAATCACGTCGGTTACACATCCACAATTTTACATAATGCCCTATTAGTAATTGTTGTATTCTGCTACCTTTCCTATCCCCTACTATCCTCCCTCCCCTCCCCTCCCAGCTTCTCTCTCTACCCCATCTACTGTAATTCATTTCTCTCCTTGTTTATTTTCCCATTCCCCTCACAAGCCCTTATATGTAATTTTGTATAGCAATGAGGGTCTCCCTTCATTTCCATGCAATTTCCCTTTTCTCTCCCTTTCCCTCCCATCTCATGTCTCTGTTTAATGTTAATCTTTTCTTCCTGCTCTTCCTCCCTGCTCTGTTCATAGATGCTCTCATTATATCAAAGAAGACATTTGGTATTTGTTTTTAAGGGATTGGCCAACTTCACTAAGCATAATCTGCTCTAGTGCCATCCATTTCCCTGCAAATTCTATGATTTTGTCATTTTTATTGCTGCATAGTACTCCATTGTGTATAGATGCCAATTTTTTTTTTATCCATTCATCTATTGAAGGGCATCTGGGTTGGTTCCACAGTCTAGCTATTGTGAATTGTGCTGCTATGAACATCGATGTGGCAGTATCCCTGTAGCATGCTCTTTTAAGGTCTTCAGGTAATAGTCCGAGAAGGGCAACAGCGGGGTCAAATGGTGGTTCCATTCCCAGCTTTCACTTTTGTAGAATTAACACTTTCATAGAATAAAGAATTTTGAACATTTCATTTTGTTCAAATTAATAACTAGGAAAAAAAGAAGCACTAGTATAAATTGTTTTCTCCATTTGTATTATATGAAGAATGAGTATCCACAACATATGTGGAGTTATAATATTCTTTTAAGGTTTCTGATGAATGCATGTGGGTTGCTAGGCAGTCCTTGGGTGTCTATAATATATATTCAAACATGATGGTCCCTAATCCAAGCCAAGTGTGCGTTACCAATCAAATGCAAAAGAATAAAAAATATATATATTATGGAATCCGATTAATTAAACAAGAAAAAATCTTGACAGCTGCCAAAACTTTAGAAATATTCCTACAGTAGGAACAATGTACACTGCAGAGTATGGTAAGCAGGCTTCAGCATTACATTAACTGCCACCGCATGGGGCTGAGGAAAATCATTATGACAGGTGTGGGAAGAAAATGATTTCATGGTAAGGAGAGACATAGATTTATAATGAGTAGCAAAGAAGCCTTTGGTTTAGAAATTCATTCCATCTCTGCATCACACACACACACACACACACACACACACCCCACATACAAATGAATATATAACTCCAACATTGAAATACAAATCAAATCATTGTGTTCAGCATGGATCTGATTGCTACCAACACAAAAATTATACAACATACGAGCATAGTTTGATGGAGGTCCATTCTGCATTAAAGCTTTTGACATCTCATTGGGAAACACAATGGTCTACCAAGAGAGGAAGTACAGAAAAAGAATATAGTCCGTCTTTTAGAATTTCTATAGGAATTTGAAGAATCGTAATGATTTGTTTCTTATCTGATCACATAAAAACAAATAAAAATATTGATTCCTTTGGACAAAGATATGTAAATGTCACTTATAATTAAAAGTGCCAAGTTCCACTTTATGAAGCTCATTGTTCTCTTATGCCTGTCTAGAAATGAGAAATTTCCATATGGTGTTGTCATAGAAACAAGAGAACTTCATGCTTTTTTTCTACTGTGCTGCTGGTATTACAGTAGTTGGGACATACCACAGACTTTGATTTTCCTCCCATTATGGATGTACTTGATTTCATTATCACAGATTGGGAGGATGCTATATCAGAAAAAAAAAATTCCCAGATCTCATAATAGAATGCAGTTAAGAATAAACCCACTGTGTTTCTTTAGTACTAGAATCTGTGAACTTCAATAGCACTTTTCCTTTCAGATAATATGAGACATTGAAACCTAGAACACTGAATAATATATATTTAAATCATAAATTTCCAACCCCAGCATCTGAATCTGTTTGAGAAAAATGACCATGACAGGTCATGTTCAACTTCCCAGCTACAAATCACTGCATGGTTCTCTAACGTTCTCATATCTCATGATTGGATCCTATGAGCTCCAGTGTACTTTTATAGGCATCTGTGTGACACTGACTCAGCAGGGCACTGTTGGTGATGCAGAAATAATCAAAGGCCATATCAAGTGCTTTCCATCCTGTGGAGACTCCAGATTCATATGTGACTAAGTCTGATTCATGGACTGCTTCCAGTGAATATCTGAAGAATAAAGAACAAAAAGTGGCACTTTTGAGCTAGTGAAGAGTAAGAATAGTTTTACAAAGAGATCCTTTTCCTTTATTTTAAGGGGAGTAGAGTTTTGGTATTTTGTTTGTTTGCTTTGTGATACTGAGGATGGAACCCAGCCTTTCTATTTCTTTTTCTTTTCTTTCTTTCTTTTTTTATTTTTATTTTTTTGTTTTTTATTGAGGTAGGGACTTGCCAAGTGGCCTAGAGTGGACACAAACTGGGCCATTTCCTGCCTCTTAGCCATCTACTGCCTCAGCCTCCTGAGTAGCTGGAATTCCAGGCATGTGACATGAAGAGAATTTTAACTGAAAGATGGTGAGAGAAGTTCTTGAAGAACATAGACTATCCGAGGTATGTTAGAAAGTTGGTAGAAATTAATAAGCATAAATATATATATATATATATTTCAAAACATAAACTATTTTTGAAATAACTTTTTTTATTTTATACATTGTCTCAAGGAAATAAATACTAAAAAAATTTACTAAGTGAAAAAATTTAGACTTTTATTTATGCCAAACTCTCCTTGACTGGCATCACTTTTCAAATGGAGAGACCTTTTTATCACTGTCTTGATTTAATGAAGTCCATTATCCTCCTGTCTTCACTTTTGTTGAAGAAAAAACTCCTTTCATGCGCCTTTCCTATTCTTACTTTTATCATGTCACTTTCCCACCGTTATCATTACCTTCCACATGACACATACTGAGCATGGTGCTTGAATACACAACCAAAGAAACAAGATTGAATGATCCTTATTTAAAGTAAATAAACAAAAATCCATACATACAAGGCAAGGGTTTTCTTCTTGAAAATAAGGATGAGAACTTTTTTTATGCTTCTATGTCCAAATCCTACATTTTGGGGCTCAATAAATTCTTGTTGAATTGCACCTAATAGCATTATTACCTTTTTAAATGGGTTTATTACAAATAATATTATCTCCTCTAATGAACTTGCAATTTATACAAATTGTTATTATGATAATATTCTATTTAAAAAAAAAAGAAAAAAAATAACATTTACCAATAATTTGTCCCTGCCAAAAATATATAAAAAATCATGAATCTCATATTAAACATAGAACATGCAGAGTTTACATTTCAGTTATACACTCTTCTTCCTTTCCCATTATTATTTCCCTTATTGTGCAAAAAGTCCACTCAAAAATGCATCAACTTATATTTTCTCCCTTATATCACACATCTTCTTTAAATTTCAGTCTAGTCATACATCAATCCGCTTTCCGATACTATAACAGAATTCCTGAGATAACAAACTTATAAATAAGAAAGGTTTATTTTGGTTCACAATTTTCGAAGTTCCAGATCATGATCAATTGTTTCTATGGCTTGTGGGCCTGTGCTAGGAGCCACAAGCAAATAATATGATGCATGGCACCTTTGGTTGTAAAGTGATGCCAGCTAGCCACTGAGATGATATGATTATGTTAAGATTTACATTCATATGGAAATTGGACTCCTGCTGTTCACCTTGGCCTGCTACAGGACTCATGTTACGGGACTCCTGGAGAGTTCCCATTGGTTGGGGAAGGATAGTAGGAGGGAATTCCGGGGGGAGGTCGCCCCCACCCCTGGTTCCGGGGCCACTGCGTTTTCCGGTAGACGGCGCGTGGGAGGACCGGGTTTAGCTTGCCGGCGCCTATGGAGTATTGGCGGCTTTTTCAAAAATAAAGTTTTGTTCCTGCTTGAGTGGCTGGTGATTCTGTGCCCAGCCAAGACTGCGGCAGGCCTGTAATCCAAAACATATCATGTTGGAAATGCAGAGAAGAGCTATATTAAATCCAAGGAACAAAAAGGAAATGGAAGAATCCAAGATCCCACAATTTCCTTTGGGGACACACTCCTAACTAAGAACTTCTGGTTACACCTTATCCCTAAAGCTCCACACCATTTCGAATAGCACCACACTGTGGACCAAATTTTTAATGTATGGACCTTGGGGAAATATTACCCATCTTCAAATTATACCAAGGAGATAGTAAAATCACTTTTAAAACTTTCATGACCCCCTTGCTAAAAATCAATTTTCTCACTCCTGATATCCCAGAATAGGCCTTGTTCACATTCATTCAGTCCTTGATTATTTTGTTCATTGAGTGATTCACTGAATCATTTAAGGGGTGGAAATAGAGAGTTAATAAAATAAAACATTGGGGCTGGGATTGTGGCTCAGCAGCAGAGCACTCGCCTAGCACACGCGGGACCTGGGTTCAATCCTCAGCACCACATAAAAATAAAGCATTGTGTTGTGTCCATCTACACCTAAAAAATAAATATTAAAAAAATAAAATAAAACATTGAATGTTAAATAAACTAGTTACAAAACTAGGAGTTTTAAGTAAATCATTATAAAGCAACATGATAAAGGAAAAATAGTGAACATCCTCCTTTTATAAACAATCATTTGAATGCTAGACCTTAATATTGTTCATATTGTTCATAGATTCAAATATACAGTGCCAATATGTTGTCTTTGTATTGATTCATATAGGACTCCTAGCACACCAAACCATAAATTAACATCCTAAATGTTGAAAACCAAGTATCTGTGTAATACCTATCCAGTGTGAGCAAAAGAACATTGTCAATAATTCAGGATGCTTTCCTGATCACTGCCTGAAACAAATGGCAGATTATGTTAATGATTTACTTGTTTTTCCTAATAGTTTTGCCCACTAAATATGTATCTAAACAATAGGAGATTTCTTCTGTTCTAAATAAATGGAATAATAGAAAATGCCTTCATTTTTACCTAACTTCTTTTACCCACCATGTTCCTGGTGTGGGTAGTTGTGATTCATTCATCTACACTAATGAATAGTATTTCACTGTGTGTATGTATGTATACGCATGTGTGTATATGTATACACACACAAGTATATACATACATATACGCATATATGTAATTTATCTACTTTATTTTTTATTTATGTTTTTAAGTTGAAAGATAATTTTATATTATGTACAGTAGGATATTTTGAGGAATATATATACCTAGCGTTTATGCTTAGATTTAGCTAATTAACTGTTATTTTTGTGGTAAGAACACATAACATTTCATCACTAAGTTTGGTTATTTTGCTGTACAATAGAGCTCTTAAAATTTATTCCTCCTAATTAAATGGAAATATGTATCCTTTTATCAATATCTTTCCTTTCATAAGAATCTGTATCATTATCAGTTTTAGCCTACTACAATAAATGTTGCTAAACATATTCAGACACAGAGAACCTGGCACACATAAGAACACATTATTCTCAGGAATCAAATTGCTGTGTCATAGGATAATTATATCTAACTTTACTGAATAATTATTACATGGTTTACCAACCTGATTAAATGTAAAGCTTCATTAGTAGCATATAAGAGCTATTGTTGCTCTACAAATTCTTCAATATTTCGCTAAAGAGACTTCAAATATATTTGTCAATCTGTAAGAATGTGGTGTCATTATATTTGGGTTCATTTTGAAGGTTTTGTAATAATGAGGTTAATAGGTTTTCCTGAATAAATTATTTTTCTTCAATACTGAGGATTGAACCCAGGGCATTGTGCCTTCTAAGGCAAACATTCTACTACTGACCTACATCACCAGACCTCTGAAAAAGGTTTTATTGACCATTTATATTTCCTCTTACATGAAATTACTGTTTAATTATTTTGCCTATTTTATTTTGGGGTTGTTTGTCTTTGGAGAATTATCTACAGATGCTTCTTACATACTGCATAAATAAGCACTTTTTATTACATAAGATGCAAGTAGTTAAGTAGTTTATTATTTTCTTTTACCATGGTGTAGCTTTGTTTCTTTCTTTTCTTTCTTTTTTTTTTTTTTTTTTTTGTTTGCTTGGAGCTAACAATTTCCAAGGTCTCAATCCATACGTGGCCCCACTGCATTGATCTGGGTTCAAGGTGAAGGAAACATCATGGAGGAAAGGTATGAGGGTGGAAAGAAGCTCAGATTTGGCCACAAGGAAGCAGAGGGAGAACTCTGCTCCACAAGGACAAAATATATACCTCAAAGGCCCACCCCCAGGGACCCATCTCCTCCAACCATACCCTACCTGCCTACAGTTACCACCTAGTTAATCCCTATCAGGGGATTATTGCACTAGTTAGGTTAAAAGTCTCATAACCCAATCTTTTAACCTCTAAACTTTCTTACATTATCTTATACATGAGCTTTGGGGGGAAACCTCATATTTAAACCATAGATATGTGCTTTACCTCACCTCTCAGTTCTTGCTTTGAAATCTTGAAGAAAGCCTCCTTGACCCCCTAACTCCAGTATCCTTCATTTCTCAAAAATCAGCACCGTGGGGGGGACTCCAAGGTTTGCGGCCATCTTGAATGGTAGTGAAGCCTTCCGGGACCCTGACAGCAGCAGTCTCCTGGGAGTGCCTGGCTGACTGAGTGTTGTGAAAGAATTTCCTAGGCCCCTCTGTTTTTTTTTTTTTTTGGATATGCTTTAAAAAAGAAGTTATTCTAAATTATGATACGAGCATGAGCAACTGATTATCCTAATTAGCATAAAGGAGCATCCAAAAGGGATTAAGACTCTGAGGAAATAAAACAGACACACCGTTTACCAAGAGACACATATTTGCAGTACAATCCAAAGAATCTGTAGATATGTTATGATTTATCTCCATTTAAATGATGAATATAAAATCCTGTTTATATGATAATGGAGTCTAAGAAATGCACATTTTCTTTTGGAGCATTAACAAATGAGAGAACACTAGTCAAGAGAACCATTAATTTAGAAAAAATACTTAATTTTGCATTGAATTGAGAAAGATCTGAGTTGGTATCTAGATATGAGAGTTATCAGCCACTAAAAGATAATATAAGTGAGAGTAGATGAGATCTTCCATGTGAGATATAGAGTAAGACTAGAGGAAGATTAAGAATATTAAGGATAATTCTTAATTAGAGAATATTTACCATTAAGACATTAGTGAATTTTGAGGTATTAGCTCCTTTTAAATTTTTAAAATGTATACATTTATTTTTGCAGTAGTGGGGGTTGATTTCATGAGTGTCTTAACACTGAACTCCATCCCCAGTTCATTTTTATTATGATGATTATTTTATAATTTTGAGACAGGGTGTCACTAAGCTGCTGAGAGTCTTCCTTAGTTGCTAAGTCTGGCCTTGAACTTGTGATCCTTGTACCTCAGACTCCCAAATCACTGGGATTACAAGTGTGTGCCACCACACCCATGATTTTTTTTTTTTTTTACTTCTTTATGGACCTACAAGAGCAGAGAAATCATAAGATAATTTGGTGTATCAAAATTTGTGGGAAGACAGCATATAAAATTGGTTAGGGTATTTGATAAGATGTAAGAATTTGGAGGGAAATGGATGGCATTAGAGCAGATTATGCTAAGTGAAGCTAGCCAATCCCTAAAAAACAAATGCCAAATGTCTTCTTTGATATAAGGAGAGTAACTAAGAACAGAGTAGGGAAGAAGAGCATGAGAAGATGAATAACATTAAACAGGGATGAGGGGTGGGAGGGACAGGGAGAGAGAAGGGAAATTGCTTGGAAATGGAAGGAGACCCTTAGGGTTATACAAAATTACATACAAGAGGAAGTGAGGGGAAAGGGAAAAATAATACAAGAGGGAGAAATGAATTACAGTAGAGGGGGTAGAGAGAGAAGAGGGGAGGGGAGGGGGGATAGTAGAGGATAGGAAAGGCAGCAGAATACAACAGACATGAGTATGTCAATATGTAAATCAGTGGAAGTGTAACTGATGTGACTCTGCAATCTGTATACGGGGTAAAAATGGGAGTTCATAACCCACTTGAATCAAAGTGTGAAATATGATATATCAAGAACTATGTAATGTTTTGAACAACCAATAAAAAAAAAAAAGAAAAGGAGGAAGCAAAGTATGAACTTGGAATGACAAGTTTCTAGAAAGCAGTGGGATATCAGTCACACAGCAGTCAGTGTAGACACAGGAGAGGGAGAAAAACAGCAGGAAGGTAAGACATCCTTCAGGAAATAGCCTTAGCTCCTCAACAGCTGTTATCTCCCTGGGAGTATGTTGACAGGAAAAGGAGACAGACACATCCAAGTAAAGAGGAGAAAAAGGATAGAAGTAATAAAAAATAAAAAGTAATAAAAATCATAGCTCTTATTTTGACTACAGAGGTTGGGAAATATCCTCATAGTAAGACCCTTTCCTACATTCTGTAGCAGTACTCTTTCTTCCTTATTTATACCCCACTTTAAGAGTGGGCAATATTTATGTGAATGACTATTAAATTCTGGAGTATCTCCTACACTCTAGTGACATCGCTATATGCATTTACAATAGCTTTTTCTTCAGTTGGAGCTCAACCTTTTGCATGTGTGTTAATTCTTGAGAAAAAAAAATATGTGTAAGATTATATAAACACACACATAGACACTCATGCACATCTAATTGTCTACTGACCAGCTAAGTAAAACACAACAGATTAAAACAAGAAGATTCAAACCTTTAGCAGAACATGTTCATGAATTTCATTTGTTCACTTTAAAAATAAGCCCAGGATATATTAATACTCTCTAACTATAATAAGAGCTGTTTACAGAGTACATGTTTTATAGTTTAAGTTTGATTGAGAATGAAAAGATAGTCAAAAAAATTGAATAGGAAATATTTATCTCCCTTCCCAATTCAGCTTCTCTATCAATTATGACCACTTTATATCTGTTTTTGCAAATATCCTCCACAATCCTACAAAGTATAATTGTTAACAAAATTTTTCATTTCAGAAATTTTATTATGGAAAAGTCTATTTAGTTCTCACAATATGCATGACATTCAGTCAAATTCTATTGAACACTGAGTGAAGTTCCTTATTCATGTCTTAATGGTTTAAGATGCATGTACCTTGGCTAACATCGAGAAAACAAATCCTAAAGTCCTAGGTCAGCAAATGTCAGGTAAGGAAAAAAAAACCTAATAAACATGTTGGGAGTGGAATTTTATTGGTCCAAGAAGTCCTGCTTTATATTTGAGTCTGTCTTTCCTTTTTTTTCCAATCCTCTCACCACCCTGTTTGGAAACTGAATAAATGTTGCACAGACAGAAGCATAAACATACCTTGATATCATGTTTTCAGTAGCAGACAATAAGTTTATTAATACAAATGTTTTCTTTTTTGCATTATTTAATGATTTATCGTCTCTGTGCCCAAACCCCTACATTTTTCTTGTTATTTGAGAGTAGGCCTAACCTCTTTAAAAAAACACACATAATAATTATATTTTAAGTTTCATGATGTCATAACTCACTATTATGTCTATATCATATAATGATTAATTCAAGCCAATTATAATTTATCACTCAAGTATTTATCATTTCTTTGTGTTGGGAACTTATAAATTCCCCTCTCATTTCTTTATAAAGTATATGATAAATCATTGTAAACTATAGTCACACTAGTGGTCTGTAGAACTTATCTCCTTATGTAATTGTATTTTAGTACCTATTATCCAAGCTCCCTCTATTCTACCACTCTTTCCCCTGCCTATCCTTCAGGGACCACTATTTTAGTCTTTCTTCTATGAAAACAACTTTTTTAGTTTCAATTTCTTCTCTTCAAATTACTATGTGGTTTCTCTTTCCTCTTTAGACTCAGATTGATAGCTTTCTATGATACAATTGTGTAAAGCCTGGTTTGGAGTGATTGATTTCCCTTACAAGAGAGATTGTTCATTACCCTGACAAACCATCCATAGTATCTTTATGAAGAGACACAAGTGTTCAATCTGTCTTTATCTTGTAAGTTCATTTCTTTGACATCCAGTGTTGGCTCTTGGCTTATAAACATTTGAATTCGTTGCTGCTTCTTAATTCACAGTTAATGGAAGCACAATATTTTTATGTAATCCTGACTTTGCTGTGCATAGTCATGTACTTAAGTATGTTTGCTTCCTACCATTCAGACAAATACCACTATTCTGCTCTTTAATAAAAGTGTTAAGTAGAAGAATAAAAGAGCAGGACAATTAATGGGTGAAAAACATTAATTTACCCTAGTGGTAGCAATTTAGAAGAGAATTGCCAAGAGACAATTACTCAGAGAAAAGGTGATAGCAAGAATATACGAGTTGCAGTAAAGAATCTTCAAGATTAAACAGCTGTGATTATCTGTCATCCCAACCTATAGTCAGCTACCTTGATAACTAGGAATGTCAGCCAGCCATGCTACTTACAGTTGCAGAGCAATACTAGTCAGAAAATGAGAACCCTCATGTTACACAATGCACATTAAAGGACAATAATAACTCTATACATTATTACACTAAAAACACACTAAATTATAACTTCTTTATTGAATTGGCAATTTATGTTACTTTAATCACCAAGGCCACAATAATATGTAATTGAGAATCAGTCATTTACAAGGCAGTGGTGTTCAAAACAGTTTAAATTAAGATTTAGATAAATGAAAAATATAAAACAAATGTCTTGAGTCAAACTGTGAGAAACTAGAGATCAGTTGTCCTTTAAAGAAATATGTGAAATCATGAACCTTGAGTTGCTTCCTCGGTGTGAAATCAGTAGTACCATTAACCAGAATCATGCTACCCATAAAAGACAGATTGGACAACCAATTGGAATTTATCAGTTACATTTTTTGGATTCTCTATGGATTCTCTATGTCATGTTTATTATTTGGTTTGTTGGTTAATTAAGTTTTAGGTTCTTTTTTTTTCCTGGTACTGGGGATTGAACCCTGGGATGCAGATGACCTATGACTAAATTACCCAAACATTTTTATTTTCATTTTGAAATAGGATCTCACTTTGTTACTTCCTCCTGTTTAACTGGGCATGTGTTACTGTGCCCAGCATGGTTGTTTTTCTATAATGTGATCTATCAATGAGTGTAATCGTTATGAGATAATTTCTCATGTAAATTGCATTTATCTGTATGTCTGGTTAAGTTATAGGATACTTTGACTAACTTTAGGACTCTGAAGTATTACAAGACTAGCTTTGAATCCATGGTCTATCATTTCCTAGGTGTTTGAACTTGTTCAAATCATAAAACTTCTCTGAGTTTCCTTATTTCTACTTGCAAAAGAGAACAATAAAGCCAACATTAATTTTTGTTGCATAGATTAAATCAGAGTAGTTGTAAAATCTTACATTAAGTTCAGCCATTCCTGTGTGACACAATCACAACAAATGATTTTAATGACTGCCAATAATTTCATTAGTTAGCAGTACTTAATTTAATTACATGGTATCTTTATTACATTCAGAATCACTCTTGATTTTCAACCTTTCTCTGTGGTTTTTATCTTTTTGCAATATAAAATTAAAAACCACTTATGCTTAATGTTCCTGTCCAGTTTGATGAGGTATTCTTATTTTATTTTTATTGTCATGTATATTTTTGCATTACCCTCTTAGTTTTAATATTTATATTTTATTTTGCTTCATTTATTGAATAGGGCATGGAATTAGGTGTTTGGGGGGATATATTTTTCGTAGTGAGATTTATATTTGAAATAACTTTTTATTACAACAGATATATTTGCCTCTAAATTAATTTTTTAATTTTAGGCTCCTTTAATAAATATACCTCCATCTGTTAAATTTTAATGGTTACAGTTCATTCAGTTTTCAATATTCTGGAATGCTTTTCTTTTATTATCTTTTATTTTATTATTTAAAAAATAATATTTGTATCTTCCTAAAGAAAATTTTACACTTAAAATAATTATATTTGATTCTTCTCTATTGTTTCATGAGGGAAACTGTACATTAGGATAGGGCATAAATTCTCTTCTCACCATCCTCCGCCACCACATACACATCTAAATATCTAAAAATATGTAGAGATACATATATACTTATTTCACATGATTTAAATCCTCTACTTTGCTTAACTATTACATTGTAGAATCTATACTCTTTTGATTTTTATATTGTTATATTTCTCAATATATCAACACAAGTCTTTGAACAACAACAAAAAAATACAATACTTGTGCAGATATAACATTTCCTAAAGAAAAAATGTTTTCAGGTAATAATTTCTTATATTGATCCCAGTAATCCTTAGACATATAAACAGTGACAGTCTTGATTACATTTCATTAATTAACAGCCTCTTGGAATGAAACTCTGGGTACATTTATCTAGATTCTATTTCATGTAATCTACTTGAACAATGATAAATATTAAAAATTAGAAATAATATATTAAAATATTCCCCAGCTACCAGTTCTGTAACATCACTTAGTTCACTAAAACTTTGCATGGTATTGGATGACAGTAAATCCAAAACCAGACTCTAGAATGAGTACCTATATGGCATGCTTGCAGATTGTAGTGGTTTTCATTTAAAAAGTGTTCTACTAAATATGAAATTCAGAATGATTTACTTGTCTCCTAGAGGGATCTGCACAAATATTTCAGAGCTATTAGTAATGGTCAAAGATTTACCATTTGGTAAAATCACAATACAGGGTAAATTAAATAAATGAATTTAACAGTTTCAAGTAGACACTTGAGGGATACTGATATTCAGCAATTACAGGCAAAAGAACAAAAGGTAAATCCGTCAAAGAGCTAATCTTAAATGATGTCATAGAAACCAGAGCCTTATACTGCAAATATCCAAGAATTCAACAGATGTCATCAAACAGTTTAGGAAAAAACTAGGATTGAGAAATAAATTTCTGGTGATAATTCTACTGAGATAATTCCCTAAAAATTTAAAATATAACTTGATGTGAACTAAAGTTGGCAAAGGTTATAAATCATACTCTGGGTCTTTGGTGGTGCAGAAAAACATATTCATGGAATTCTTACAATTAGAGAACCTTTTAAAGAGAATCATAGAGATTCAAAAATGTTTAAGGTTTTATGCTGAGGGATATAAACAAGTGTTAAGGAAATTTGGAATTAGAAAAAAAATTACTGGATGCCACCAATGGAAAACTATGCAGTGTTTTTCATTCTTCTATATTGTTGATTCCAGAATTTCATTGCTTGGAGCTATGTTTATTTTGGAAGTTTACTATAAATTAATTTTGTATGATATGCAAATAAATAATCTCCAATGGAGGTTCTATTGATTTCTCTTCCTTAATATAAATTATTCCAATTTTTGATTGACTCACACACTTCTTTGCATAGTTTTAACATACCTTTGTTAGAATTGTCCTTTTAATTTGTTGTAACACCTTACTATTTTCTTCATTAATTGTGAATGAAATAAAATTTCTCCACATATTTATATCTGCATAAATCTCATGTTGTATCTTTTTTTACAGTTATTATTTAAAAAGGGAAAATTAACAATTCAAGAGTGATGAAGAGCTATCTGCTGTAGTTGTATGAACATATTCCTTACATTCCAAATGAGACTTTACAAGGAATCCCTGCCAGCTTTTTAATCAGGTGAACTTTAGATAAGTCAATTGTCCCAAGTCATTATCACCATGATTTGCCTTGAAAACTCTTAAGTCACTCTAAAGGGGCCGTATTTTCTTTGCACTGGGACATCACAACTTGCCAGAGTTGTAGATATTTCCCAGAATAAAATATAGACAGGCCAAAGATTTAACAAGAAAGAAATAGAGGAAATGAAAATGAATATAAGAAATATATGCCAGGAGTGGTGGTGCACATTTGTAATTCCAGCCAATCAGGAGGCTAAAGTAGGAGGATCAGAAGTTTGAGGCCAGTTTCCACAACACAGCAAGACCACGTCTCAAAATAAAACAAAAAGTGGTAGGGATCCAGCTTAATGGTGGAGAATGCTTGAGTTCAATAATATACATGTATAATTACATATTCAATAATACATATTTTATTTTACTCTATGTGTTATATTGTATATATTTTTATTTTATATATTTTTATTTTTATATATTTATATATTTTTGGTGTATATTTTACTCTATGTGTCATATTATAAAGGAGCCTCAAAAAAAGTGCTACAAGTTAGTCCTCTTTGCTAAATCATCACTTGATCATGAGAATGTTGAAGAGGAGGTTGCTTGAGCCCAGTGAATTATCATTTATTATTTAAATATTCTTAAATTACTACTCCCCTATATAAATGATCCTAGTTCCTTTAAATATAACAGTTATAGGACTGAATTCCTATTTCAATTCTGTAAGCTGCTTTTTAGATAGTAACATATTTTTAGGAAAATTATGTAAAGTATGATAGAATTAATTACATGATATCTTTTCCTCATTTCCTCCCAAAGTCTGCATTGCCTGTCTGAAGTACCATTCATTATTTTATGGAAGTTGAAGAAAAATTCAATGTTTTATTATGCATTCTGATATGTGAATATGAAATGCACTTTATCTCTCTCAGTGTTTGTTGAATTAAACCTTGGGAAATACTCTTCAACAAAGTTTTAATAGTATTTCTTAGAAAAGTATGGGATGCTACATTATGAACAAAAATAGAAGACTTCTGACGTATATATCAGGGTTCAAGGAAAAAAGAATTCTTTACATGCTCACTAAAAATAGATAAGAACTTACTTGATAAATATAATACATATAGGAAAATCTAAGTTGGAAAAGAAATGATTTGACATCCAAGAAAATTTATATTTTTATTAGCACATACTAATTTTACCAATTCCTGGGATTCACTGTTACATTTTTGTCTGTGGATACATTACATTGATCATGTCCACCTCCCTGATGGATTAATCTGACACAACTTTCTTATGTACATAAATGAATATACCACAATGCATCTAAACATTGTGCAAATTCTTAATTAGAATAAGACATGTTCCATGCTTGTGTAAATATAGCAAAATAGATTCTACTGTCATGTATAACTAAAGAAAAAGAAAAAGATAAAAATATAATAGTGGAAAATCTTGATTAAAAACTATTCTATGTTTAATCATGCACAAAGTAAAATATATTTTAAAAATATCCTTTTTCTTCTGTTAGATAGGAGCATTTGTTTGTTCATTTGTAGAACAGCAATGATATTGTGCACATGGTAGTACAGAATCCCAGTTCTTCCCTTTATTGGAAGTATGACCTAATTCATTTCACTTAATCTTACCAAGTCTTATTTTTTCTCATCTGACATCAGACTAATAATAGAATCTTCCACCCTCACTTGCCCAGTCTGAGAGTCAAGAAAATAATTAACATAAAAATGTATTTTAATATTAAACCATCTTCAATAGATGAATGGACAAAAAATGTGGCATTTATACACCATGGAGTATTATGCAGCACTAAAAAACGACAAAATCATGGAATTTGCAGGGAAATGGGTGGCACTAGAGCAGATTATGCTTAGTGAAGCTAGCCAATCCCTAAAAAACAAATACCAAATGTCACCTTTGATATAAGGAGAGCAACTAAGAACAAAGCAGGGAGAAAGAGCATGAGAAGAAGATCACCATTAAACAGGGACGAGAGGGGAGAGGGAAAGAGAGAGAGAAGGGAAATTGGATGGTAAAGGAAGGAGACCCTCACTGTTATACAAAATTACATATAAGAGGAAGTGAGTGGAAAGGGGGAAAAAACAAGAGAGAGAAATGAATTACAGTAGATGGGGTAGAGAGAGAAGATGGGAGGGGAGGGGAGGGGGGATAGTAGAGGATAGGAAAGGCAGCAGAATACAACAGTTACTAGTATGGCATTATGTAAAAAAGTGGATGTGTAACCAATGTGATCCTGCAATATGTATATGGGGTAAAAATGGGAGTTCATAATCTGCTTGAATCAAATGTATGAAATATGATATGTCAAGAGCTTTGTAATGTTTTGGACAACTTCACAATTCTTTAAATATTTTCTTCAAAGTCTATGTTTCCCCTAAATATGAACTCACTACTCTACCTAAAGAATCACACAAAAAGATGTCTTTACTTGGAAGACATATACCTTATTTTTTTCAGAATATAAAACAACATAAATACAAAGTAAACAAAAAAGTTATAAAAAATAAAATATAAGAAGCAATAAAAGGCTTTTATAAATTTTGTAAGGAAATAATAAAACAAAGATGAAATTAGTACAATATAAAATACAAAGATCTTATATCAGAATAATAAAAATATTAAAATAATAAATTAACATTTTTATCACATATTAGGTTTTAGTTATTCTCATTAAGTAGGGATTCAATTTGTTAGTATTTATGAGTCAAAATTTTTTTAATTATTTTCTTTTATTGTGGTAAGAACATTTAACACAGTATCCTCCCTCTTTAAAAATTTCTGAATGCCCAATGCTACACTGCTATCTACAGACACAAAGTTGTACTTCGGGTCCTGAGAACAGAACTTACACATCTTGATCATTGAAACTCTAATCCTGTTGAGCAGCAGCCCATCATTTATTTGTCCTCCCAGCCCAAGGTAAGCACCACTATACCTTATGTTTCTTTTATCTTTCTCTGAGTCTGGAAGTTTTAATAACTTCCTACTGGTAGAATCATGTAGTGTTGGAACTTTTGCAACTGACTTACTTCACTTTTCTAAGTGTCTTCTAGGTTCATCTGGGATGTCACATGGGGCAGAATTTACTTGTTTATTTAAGGTTGAGTAATATTCCATTGTAGTCATGTGCATGCACATGTGTGTGCATACAACATTTTATTTATCCATTTATTTATTGATTGGAGTTATTTTTCATATATTTACTATTGTGAAAAATACTAAAATAAACACAGTACCTTCTCAAACTCATGAGTTCAGATCTTTCAAGGAAATATCCAGAAGTGGGATTAATAATCACATGTGGTTCTATTTTATTATTATTATTATTATTACTAGAGAAATTGTTGAATGACGTTTTATAGTACTATATCGCTTTAAATATTTATATTTTCATCAATGGGCAAGGGTACCAGTTATTTTTTATTAGTTCTTTTTAATTATACATAATAGTGGAATGTATTTTGACATATTATACATGGATGGAATATACTTTCCCATTATGGTGGTTGTATATGCTGTGGAGTTACACTGGTCAGGCGTACATAAACATAAAAAAGTTATGTCTGATACATTCTACTGTCTTTCCTATTGCCATAACCCCCTCACTTTCTTTCAATCCCCTTTGTCTAATATATGAACTTCTGTTCTTCCCCTCTTCCATTGTGCATTAGTATCTGCATATCTGAGAGAACATTCAGCCTTTGGTATTCTCTGATTGGCTAATTTCACTTAACATGATTGTCTCCAGTTCCATCCATTTATCACAAATGCCAATATTTTATTATTCTTTATGGCTTGGTAATATTCCTTTGTGTATATGTACCCCATTTTCTTTATCCATTCATTTGTTGAAGGGCACCTCCATTGGTTCTATAGCTTAGTAATTGTGAATTGAGCTGCTATGAAAATTTATATGGCTGCATCAAAATTGTATGCTGATTTTAAGTCCTTTGGGTATATGCTAAGGCATGGAATAACTGGGTAGTTCTATTCCAAGTTTTCTGAAGAATCTCCATACTACTTTCCATAGTGGTTGCACCAATTTGCAATCCCAAAAGCAATGTATGCACGTACCTTTTCCCCCACATTCTCACCAACATTTATTATCACTTGTATTCTTGGTTATTGCCACACTGGAGTAAGATGAAATATCAGTATAGTTTTAATTTGCATTTCAATATTGCTAATGATGTTGAATATTTCTCTATATATTTATTGACCAATCGTATTTTTTCATCTGTAACATGTCTGTTCTGTTTCTTTGTGCATTTATTGATATGCTTATTTATTTATTTTTTTGGTGTTAAGTTTTTTGAGTTCTTTGTATATCCTAGAGATTAATATTCTGAGATGCAAGTGGCAAAGATTTTCTCTCATTCTGTAGGCTCTCTTTTTACATTTTTGATTGTTTTCTTTGCTGTGAAGAAGCTTTTTTTAGTTTGATACCATCCCATTTCTTAATTATTGATTTTACTTCTTGCACTTTAGGAGTCTTTTTGAGGAATTCAGTACTTAAGTCAACATGATAGATATTTGGATCTACTTTTTTCCTAATTGGCTCAGGGCCTCTGGGCTAATGCCTACATCCTTGATCCACTTTCAGTTTTGTGCAGGTTGAGAGGTAGGGGTTTTATTTTATTTTTCTATATATGGATTTCCAGTTTTCCCAGCACCATTTGTTTTTGGCACCATTGTATACTGTGGGATAAGTGTATTTATTTGGGTTTGTTCCTGTTTTTTCTATTATGGACCATTGGCCTGTATGTTGGTTCTGGTGCTAATATCATGCCATTTTTGTTACTAGGGCTCTGTAATATAACTTTAGGACCCGTATTGTGATGTCCCCCACTTCAGTTTTCTTGCTGAGAATTGCTCTGGCTATTCTAGGCTTTTTATTTTTCCAAATGGATTTTATGACTATTTTTTCAATTTCTAGGAATAACATCATTAGAATTTTAATACATTAAATCTGTAGAGCACTTTTAGTAGTTTGGCCATTTTGACAATATTAATCCTGCCTATCCAAGGACATGGGAACTCATTCCATTATCTAAGATCTTCTTTAGTTTTTTCTTCAATGTTCTGTATTTTTAATTGTAGACACTGTTCACCTCTTTTGTTAGTTTAATTCCCAAATGTTTTATTTTCTTTGAGGCTATTATGAATGGGATGGGTTTCTTAATTACTCTTTCACTTGATTCATGAGTGATATATAGGAACACATTTAATTTATAGGTGTTAAATTTATATCCTGCTACTTTACTGAATTAATTTCTGAGTCCTAGAAGTTTACTGTTGAAGTACTTTTGGGTCTTCTAAATATGGAATTGCAAATAGTGATAGTTTGAGTTCTTCTTTTCGTGTTCATATCCTTTTAATTTCTTTCCTCTGTCTAATTGCTTAGTATAGAATTTCAAGGGCTATGTTGAGTAGCAGTGGTGTCTTGATACAGTTTTTAGAAGGAATGCTTTCATTTTTGTCCACTTAGAATGATGCTAAGTGGCCTTGGGCTTAGCATAGATAGCTTTTACAATGTTGAGGTATTTTCCTACTTTTCCTAGTGTTTCCAATGTTTTGAACATGAAGGGGTGCTATATTTTGTCAAATGCTTTTTCTGAATCTATTGAGATGATTATGGTTCTTGCTTTTAAGTCTATTGATGTGATGATGAATTAACGTTTATTGATTACAGAAGTATGCTGAGCCAAACTTGCATCCCAGGGATAAAGCCCACTTGCTGGTGGTACACCATCTTTTTAAAATATGGTTTTGTATGAGATTTGCCATTATTTTATTAAGAATTTTTGCATTTATGTTTATGAGGGATATTGGTCTGAAGTTTTCTTTCCTTGATGTGTCTTTGTCTGGTTTTGGTATCAGGGTGACATTAGTTTCATAGGATGAGTTTGGTATGGTTGTATATCCCCAGCCCTGAAATGTCGTTCTTTATCTCTTCTGACTAAATTTGACTCACAGTTCTCTTTATCTGATATAAGGATAGAAATTCCTGCTTGTTTGTGAGACCCATGTGAATGATATATTTTAAACCATCCATTTACCTTCAGTTTATGAGTGTTTTTCCTTTGAGGTGAGTCTCTTGTAGACAGCATACTGATGTGTCTTGTTTTTTAATCTCATCTGCAAGTCTATGTCTTTTGATTGAAGAATTTAGTCCATTTACGTTCAATGTTATTATTTAGAAATGATTTTTATTCCCTGTCATTTCTATTTATTTATCATTTTTCTTTCAATTTGTTTCTCCTTTGATTAACAAATTTTCTAGTGTAGTTCCTCTCTTTTCTGGTTTTCACTTTTATTTTTCATGTCTTCATCATAATGTATTTTATTGAGAATGTTATGTAGTGTAGGGTTTCTTGTTGTGAATTCTTTTAACTTTTGTTTTTCATGGAAGATTTCTGTTTCATCATCAATTCTGAAGCTTAATTTTGCTGGGTATAGTATTTTTGGCTGGCATCCATTTTCTTTCAGAGCTTGGTATATATTATTTGAAGCCCTCCTAACTTTGAAGGTCTGAGTTGAGAAATCAGCTGAGATCTAGACTGGTCTCCCTATAATGTGACCTGTTGATTGTCTCTGGAAGCCTTTAAAATTACATTTTTATTCTGTATCTTAAGCATTCTCATAATAATGTGTCATGGAGAGAGCCTACAGAATGGTAGAAAATCTTTACCATATGCACCTCAGATACAGCATTAATCTCTAGGATATATAAGGAACTCAAAAAACATAACACCAATAAATAAATAAATAACCCAATCAATAAATGTGCTAAATAACAACTGAACAGACACTTCACAGAAGAAGAAATACAACTCATCAACAAATATATGAAAAAAATGTTCAAAATCTCTAGTAATTATAGAAATACCAATTAAAATTACCCTGAGATTCCATCTCACTCCAATCAGAATGGTAATTATCAAGAATATAAGCAAAAAAGAAATGTTGGTGAAGATGTGGGGGAAAGGTACATGCATACATTGATGGTGGGATTGCAAATTGGTGCAACTACTTTAGAAAGCAGTATGGAGATTGCTCAGAAAAGGGAGAATGGAATTACCATTTGATCCAGTTATCCTGCTCCTTGGTTTATCCCCAAAGGACTTAAAATCAGCATACTACAGTGACACAGCCATATCAAATGTTTATAGTAGCTCAATTCACAATAGCTAAACTATGGAACCAACCCAGAGTTCCTTCAACAAATGAATTGATAAAGACATTATGGTATTTATGCACAATGGAATATTACTTAGCCTTAAAGAAGAATAAAATTATGGCATTTGCCAGTTAATGAAAGGAACAGGAGAATATCATGCTAGGCAAAATAAACCAATCCCCAAAACCCAAAGACTGAATGTTTTCTATTATATGCGGAAGCTAATTCACAATAAGGGGGGAGGGGTAGAGTAGTGCTAGTTTGGGATAGACAAAGGGGAGTTAAGGAAGGGTTGAGGTTGTGGGGGTGGGAATGACAGTAGAATGAATCAGACATTGTTACCCTAAGTGCATATATTATTACATGACCTATGCAACTCTGTCATGTACAACCAGAAGAATGAGAATTTATACTCCATTTATGTATGATGTGTCAAAATACATTCTACTGTCATGTATAACTAATTAGAACAAATTTTAAAAATATATGTCTTGGTGTGTGTCTTTTGTAATTTTGTATATCTAGTGAACCTCAAGCTTCTGTATTTATTTATCTTTTCATTCTTTAAGATTGGGAAAAATTTTCATATTATTTCATTGAAAGAGTTGTGCATACCTTTAGTTTGTGTCTCTGAGCCTTTATTAATCTTGATAAATTTAGTCCTTTCAGGTTATCTCTATTTATTGGATGTTCTGTTCATGGTGTCTTAACATCTTTTTTCCGAGGTCAACTTTATTTTCAAGACTATATATTTTGTCTTCATTACCTAAAACTCTGTCTTTCAAGTGGTCTAGTCTATTGGTGGTGCTCTGCATTGGAAAAAATATGGAATGTCTCATGAATTTGCATGTCATCTTTGCACAGGTGCCATGCTAATCTTCTATATATTATTCCAATTTTAGTACATGTGCTGCCGCAGCAAACACAGTTATCTGCTTCC